>NC_092708.1:222466215-223099549 GCF_047496885.1 Scyliorhinus torazame | reverse complement strand
TGTTTGAAAGCTTGGCAGCATATTTATATAATGAAACATTTGAAAACAGGCACGTTATTATGCTGATTACGGCTTAATGGAATCTGCAGACACAAGGCACTTAATTTCCTTTGTAATTATCAGTCTGTTGTACTAAAAAATGTATCTGTATGTTAGAATGTTTTCTTCCAAGCAGTTTTCATATAATACAGACAATTCACAATGTTTGGGGAGTAACTAATCTGCTGATTTATTCAAACCATGTATTTTAAATATAATGGTATACTGTTAACCAGGTATTCTGGTACTTTAGACATTAACAGCAATGGCTTATTGCTGTTATTTTTATGATCGGCATTTAATTCTTAAAAACCTTTAATGTTTTACATCAATCATTCGTTTGCAAATTTAATATGTTTTTTTCCTCTTTTGATACGCTAGTTACACATTTACTTTTAGGTGGAACAGACAATAAGCTATAATTTGCTAGATAAATATGTGATTAACAACTTGCTATTAATTAACAACCCTAAATGCATTATTATTCGAGTGTTGCTGTTGATGTTGCTGATAAGTATGTCAAGTGATTGCTTGAGTAAAATATTGCTTGAAACTTTGTTGCCTTGATATTAAAAACCTTACTAATTTCCTGGAATTAATTTTAAGTCTGCAAATGCGCAATGTTGCAGAAGTATTTTATTTAAACTAATCAGTATGTGTTCAACTGTTTATTTAAAATGAGACTTACAGTATGAATTTTGTCCAACTCGTCCGATTGTCCATTCACTTCAGTATAATTTGGTGCCCAGAGGGGTCAACTGAGACCATGGCTCCTTCTTATTTGCTTTATTTTAACAATGAGGTTGCGGCCATCCTAAACAATAAATCTACAGCCACTAATACTAGGTCTATTTCCCTCCTTTATGCCTCTTTTATCCTGCACCTGTGACAATTGCCCTGTGTTAGTGAAGGTAACAGGAGTCAGGTTAAAGGTCAAGGGACAGGGCACTGTCAAGAGGAAGTTATTTTTTCAGGCCACTGACTTAGTTAACATTTTCTTCTAATGTGACATCCATCTGTCAATCATGTACATCAGGTAGCCCACCAGTGCTAACTGCTGTTTTGTCACAAGGATGCAATTCTTCTCATTTCTCTCACCAGGATACCTCTAATTAGTTTAGAACAACTAAAATTTCTGAGCAAAACACTTGAATTTTTCGACGATCAAAAATTCAACACTAGCAGACGTTACAACTACGTGAAGCTTTTTATTGAGTATACCTATTTCAAATATTTGCAAGTGACCAATTAAAGATCAAAGTATCTTGCTCAAAGAAAACAATAAGTGATCAACTTTGCTGGAGAAAGCAGTTAATTAGAATGGAACTTAATCTCATCGAGCTCAGTTTGCTTTTGAAAGGCTTTCACATTTTCTGATCAGAATGACTATTTCAGCAGGTTATGCCTAGTTTAGCTAATGTTACCCATATAAATTTTGGAATATAGTTATTTTACTGTGATGAGATGCCAACACAACTGAAGCAGAAACAGAAAAGCAGTTTCTTTTGAACTCAAGTTTTCTCTTCATTCTCAGAGCTGTTCTTGCGTGACAGTCTGGTATTCCAGGCTACTCAAAACCTCCTTGAAAAAATTATTAATCCTGTAAATTATTTCTATGTTACCACAATTTTGGATAAGTAATATTATGAAAAATGTATCCTATAGGTAAGATATACTTACAAACTGTGATCATAGCAGTGTTGCCTCCATCTTCTCATTTTAATGTAAAACAATTGCTGTTTCGTGGTTTACAACAGAGCCAAGCTCCCAGGCCATTTTTGAGTTTCTACATTGGTGTCAGTGCTAGTAAAGTGTTTGCTGTAGATTGATCCTGAATCAACAGACTATCCAGTGATAATTAGACAACATTGTGTGCTTTTTTTTTCCCATTTGAGGATGGATATATATGCTGGATTTCTGATGGTATGTCGGCTGAATACCATCCCCTACTGCTATAAATAGGAGAGACCATTTAGTGTGGTGGCTAACTACATAATTTGTCTGTAACATATGGGCTAGGACTGTCTTTTAGAGGCTTTTAGAGGCATCTTCTGGTTCTGAAGCTCTTACCCATAATATAGTGATCTACTAGAATAGTCCCTGGAGAAAATGACAATTTTAGGAGCCTTGGATGCAATTCTGAACAACCGGAGTCTTAAAACCAGCCTGGCCACTGTAGGAAAAGATTAAGTTGATAAGCGAAATTAATTGAATACAGAAAAAAGGTGCCTTATGTGAAGAAATACTCCTTAAACAGAGAACAATATTAAAACCTGCTGTTTTGTTCTCTAAACATTTGACCTTGTTTCATCAGGCCACTGCACACAATAGGTAGTTAATGCTAATTATTTAATTGGATGTAAGAAAAAAATGAATAGGTAAGAGTCAGATGCGTGTCTTTTGCGCGTGGCGGGGAAGGTAGATATATTGCAGGTAAATCATCAAGGAATACACTGAGCGTTTGAGCCAGCTGGCACGCTCCTTCCATTGTGTCAGTGATAGTACTACATGTTGTATTAGACTGTGTTCAGACAATCTGTTGCACAGCTGTTCCTATTTTGAAACAAACAGGCTTGTGTTGGGAAATCCAGTCTGTCACTGGTATAAAGCGAATTTTATTCAGACAGGAAAGGAGTGTCTCTTCTTCCAGACAATCATCGAGCGTATAAGGTTGATAATCACAGCTTCAGTTAATAATAATTCATAATTACATGTGTAATGCTTTTTACTGCAGTTCTGCCATCTGCCAAGAAGGAAGAGAAGAATCCAAGAAGCAAAGTTGCAATGAAATGAAAATTAATGTCTGCAATCTTTTGTGTGCCGATTTGAATTTGTGGCAAGAATTTTGCGCACTTTGATTGCTGTTGTGAATGCCACCAATGTACTTACTGCAGAACAATTGTTTCCCTCATGGTCTTTAATGCTGGCACAAAGCATGTAACATCAATATACAAACAGCAATGACTATACTAGGAATAGATATTCATCAATATTTTCATCAAAGCTCATATGTAGGATAAGTGGCTTAGCATGGTGTGACATTCCTACACCTGTCGAAGTATATTACCCTTTGCAGACTCAGTAGCGTGATTTTGCATTAAGTAGAATTCTCTGGGAGCAGTGGAATCATTGGCTTCTGAGAATCTGAGTGAATGAAAATCACTTGCCAGAGCAAACCCACTTGCAGTAATTACATCACTAGACGCGCATGTACTTTTCTTATCGGTTCATCTGTCCAACACTGGACAAGAATCCCATTTTAATCAGTGATCACTTCACTTCAGTTTTTCATTAGAAAACCTTACAAGTGTAGGTTTTGAAATGTCATTATTACGCCAGTACCTACTGAAAAAAAATGATGCACATTGCAATACAGTCTGTCACTGTTTTGAGAATGCAGATGATAAATGTCAGCTATGTGTTTAAATAGGTGCAAATCTAGATTGATTTCCTTTGAATGGACTGAACCATTTATCCATCAAAGTAAAGATAATTTTGTATTTTAATACCTAAAGATCCTGAATAAATTAACTTACAGGTGAAATTACAACAACATTCTCTTTTCAAGAATAATTGTAATGTATTCCTATTCAGGTATGACTTTTAGAACAATTGACCATTCTCAGTAGCTTTGGGTTTATGTCGTCCCTTGAGGTTGATTAAGCCCAAAATAGTATTGGTGACAAATAATATGAGTGAAATATATCATATCATGTGTTTTAAATGTGATTTTTAAAAAAATCTCGCTGGGCTTCAACAAGAAACTTCATCAGTCTTTGGCTTTCTTAGCACTACATTTTATCAGTTTAATATTAGATACACCCGAGCAAAATTAAACATCTCCACAGATTGTGAGATTATTGAATAATCATCCCGTCATCTACAACATAAAGATGAATGACACAATTTTAATTCCATTCAATAAAGAAAACTGCCGCAATTATAAATCATGCATACTGTCATGACGAGGACTGCTTTCCAGTTGTGGATTCAAGTCCACTCTGCACGCAGAATTTATAATTCTGCTCATGTAGTTTGAAGGATTCTGAAGAGAAATGTAATTGGAGATAAATATCTGCATCGATGGTTCACTAGACTTCCATTTGACAAAATGTGATATTGCAATTGCTAATTGTTGTTTCCTTGCTGCATAAAATATACATGTAAAACAGAAAGACATGCCATGGTTTTGCGTGGGAAGGTCTTCAGTGACCACAGAGCTCTTTTGCAACAACAATAACATAACCAAGGGAATAAAAATGCCTCATTTAGCCCAATTTGTAATGGCGAACGCCTAATCCTCAAATTTCAATATCTTCCCAGAAAACAATCCAGCTTCTCTTCGACTTCTCTCTAGATTCAGCTCTCATTTATTTTCCCCCAATAAGACAACAATATGCACCAGATGTATTGTAAGTAATAGACAATATTTCCCCCAGTTAATTGCAGATATTTACAAGGGCATTCAATGGCAATTAGAAGGTAAAGCAAAATGGTGAAATTCAGAACTAGAAGGGAGTTAGTGACAAGGAAATGCAATTATATATTTATCCGTGTGCTACCCTAGGAAACTCTCAACACCCACTATGAACAGTTAATCTATTCAGAAATTTAGCAGTATCAAACAGCTGCCCTATAATTATTTTTCCCACATATTGGGTAAGTTGAAGCTGTATGAAACTACTGGTGAAAGAATGCTTGTGTATTTAAAGGATGTTTGATATTATTTAGCAGCAGTCAGTGTTGGTAATTTGCAGTTTATGTGCGCAAGCAACTGACATCTGACATAGGGGCTGGTTTAGGACAGTGCTAAAGAGCTGGCTTTTAAAGCAGACCAAGGCAGGTCAGCAACACGGTTCATATTCCCATACCAGCCTCCCTGAACAGGCGCCGGAATGTGGCGACTCGGGGCTTTTCACAGTAACTTCATTTGAAGCCTACTTGTGACAATAAGCGATTTTCATTTCATTTCACATCTGATTTCTTTTTGCCTGAGTTGAAGCTGTGATTGGCCTTGACGCTAAAATGCTAAATACACCAAACTTAAATAGATGGTGTGAGTAACATGGTTTGTCACAGGTATGGTTTTTTAGTGCCAGTGTATGTGTGGGCAGAATTTAATTATGAACAACTGTGGGGGCTACAGCTTAATAATCAAGATTATGGCATATTTTGATTGTGTAGTTTCTTAGTGTACACGGAATAAGGATATAGAAACTAATAGGAGTTTCACTTCTGTAAGATACTCAGCAGTTAGTTTAGCTTTATCTCACCTTTAATGTGTTCTTTTAAAAATATTATAGCCTTGAAATACGAGTTAGTGACATTAGACTTTGCTCTACATGCCTGTTTGTCATTCCTATGTTCACTATTTAGAGGTGCTAACTCGTATCTTTTTTTTTTAAGAAACATTTTATTCAGGTATTTGTAATTTTATAATAATAACAATAACAACAACAGAAAAGAAAGCAAATCCAAATATAAACGTAGTTCATGCATCATTTCCATCCCTAACAAGTCCCTCCTACCCTTAATAGAAAATAGCCTAACTCCACCCCCCCCCACCTTCGATTATTGCCTCTACTGACAGTTAATTTTCCCTGAAGGAGTCGATAAATGGCTGCCATCTCCGCACGAAACCTTGCGTTGACCCTCTTAGGGAAAACTTGATTTTCTCAAGACTGAGAAACCCAGGCCATGTCGCTAACCCAGGTCTCTGATTTTGGGGGTTTCGAGTCCCTCCATGCTAGCAATATCCGTCTCTGGGCTACCAGGGAGGCAAAGGCTAAAACATCAGCCTCTCTCGCCCCCTGGACTCCTGGATCTTCCGACACTCCAAAGTTCGCCCCTCTGGACTCGGCACCTCCCGTTTTTTTTAGTACCGTGGACATGACATCTGCAAAACCCTGCCAAAATCCTCTAAGCTTCGGGCATGCCCAAAACATAGGGACATGATTTGCTGAGCCCCCCCATACACCTCGCACACCTGTCCTCTACCCCAAAAATCTTGCTCAGCTGGTCTACCGTCATGTGTGCCGGTGAACTACCTTAAATTGTATCAGGCTAAGTCTGGCACATGATGAGGATGTGTTAACTCTGCTCAAAGCATCCGCCGACAGACCCGCCTCTGTCTCTCCCCCTAGCTCATCTTCCCACTTACCCTTTAGCTCCTCTATCTGAGTTTCCTCCCATCCCCGTTCTGGAAACTACCTGTCCTGTATCCCCCATGGCGGTAGGAGCGGAAAGGTCTGAACCTGCCTTTGCAAAAAATCCCGCACCTGCAGAAACTTGAATCCATTTCCTGTTGGCAGTTCAAATTTCTCCTCTAAATCCTTCAAACAAGGGAAGCTCCCATCTATGAATAGATTCCCCCATCCTCTCAGTCTCTGCTCTCTGCCATCTCCGAAACCGCAAAATCTGTTCCTTGTCCTGGAACCGGTGCATTCGCACCACCATCGCCCTCGGCGATTCATTCACTCGCGGTTTCCTCGCAATCGCTCTATGCGCTCTGTCCACTTCCAAGGGTCGAGTAAACGCCCCATCTCAGATCAAGTTTTCCAGCATACTTGCCAGATATGCCCTTGCGTCCGATCCCTCACTGCCCTCCCGGAGACCGGGATCCTCAAGTTCTGTCTCCGGGACCTGTTCTCCAGGTCTTCCACCTTCTCCTGCAGCCTTTTCTGGTGATCCCTCATCAGCCCCACCTCCCTTCCAACACGGTTAAATGGTCCCCTTGCTCGGACACCTTCTCCTCCACCTTCTGAATCGCCTGTCCGTGGCTTCCAGCCCCTGTTCCTCCCGATCAATCGTTGCCATAATCGGGTCTAGCCCTTCCTTCTTTTGCTTTGCGAAGCTCTCCTGAATGAACTCCACCAGCTGTACTGTTGACCACTGAGCCGCCAAATCGGGATCCTGCACCTCCGCCATGCTATCCCATGCTGCAGTTTCTACAGTCGCCTTCGTTACTTGACAAATTCTTCTTGCACGACCACTTCTGGTCCATATACTGGTGGGGGATTTCTCCTCACGGTCTCACTCTCACAAAATTTTAATCATAAAATTCTGAACAAATTGGGAGAAACGGTCCAAAAGGTCCATCACAAGTGGGAGCTACCAAATGCGCGACCTCCTACTCCATGGCCGCCACCGGAAGTTGGCTAACTCATATCTTAAACAGAATAAAGCTTTGGCATAAATATCTGAGGTATGTCGTAGAAAATTGTTAAGTGCCCTTGTGATAATATTAGAAACAGGAATTTTCAGGTATTTTTTAAAAAATAACACTGAAATTTGATCAAGTAAGCAGTAAGCAAATTAAGAAAATTGTAAGCTTGCATTTACATTCGCATAACACTTTTCGAAATAGTTGTTGACTTTATTGGACATTATTTTCTAAGAATAAGTCATTTTACCTGACATTTTAGTACCCATTGCAAAATAGCAAACTTGGGTGTTAATAGGCAGTTTCATTGCATCATGAGGGAGATTTTCACCAGCGTTGTGCATGGTGCAAATCCAGCGATGTTGGGAAAAAAAATTTTAATAAATGTTTTTATTGGGTTTCTGAACAAAGTATATTTACCGTTATGTACACAGGATAAGAAATATATACATACATATATATACACATATATAGAAGAGAAGGGCACACCAAAATATACCAAAGGAAAGAAAATAGTAAATAGTAAAAAAAAAATAATACAATAAAAAAAAGGATAACTGGCAGGGTATTGCGCACCAGCTCAACAGCAGCAACTCTGTACAACTGGCAAAATGATTTACAACACATAAGTAGGCGACTGTTTGCGGGAGGGAGGGAGGGCGGGGGGGGGGGGGGTTGGAGACCGGGGGTAGTAAATATACATTTGGGTGTCGGAGAGACAATTACAGTGGGCAATACTCGAATGGGTTTGGTGTTGTTGTCGCTTCTCCCGGACGGATCTCGCTGACGTCTCGTGCTCATCACCACTTCTGCCGTTCCTCCCGTCTTTCGTCTTCATTCTCCTCGTTCCCTACTCCTGGAGATGCCATGTTTGTTATTGTATCCCGTGCCTTCCTTCCGGCTCTCATTTCCCTGCCTCCCCCCCCACCTCCCTAATGCTCCTCTCTTGTTCCCTGTCTCTTCCCTCTCTCCTCCCCTCCCCCCTCTCCCGTGGTCACCTTTCTTTCCTCGTAGGCTTAGCTGCACCCCCCCATCCCCCCCCCCCCCCCCCGCTCTCCCCCCCCCCCCCATGCCCTGGCTACTCCCCCCTGATTCTTGGCTACCTGGCTATTCTTCCTCTCATTCATTGGCCACAAACAAGTCCCGGAACAATTGGGTGAATGGCTCCCACGTTCTGTGGAAACCATCTTCTGACCCTCGGATGGCGAATTTGATTTTCTCCATTTGGAGAGATTCCGCGAGGTCGGACAGCCAGTCTGCAGCTTTGGGTGGTGCTGCTGACTGCCAGCCGGACAGGATTCTATGGCGGGCGATCAGGGAGGCAAAGGCAAGGGCGTCCGCCCTCCTCCCCAGGAATAGATCTGGCTGGTCCGACACCCCGAAGACCACCACTTTCGGGCATGGCTCCACCCTCAGCCCCACCACTTTGGACATTGCCTCGAAGAAGGCTGTCCAGTACCCTGCAAGTCTGGGGCAAGACCAGAACATGTGGACGTGGTTGGCCTGGCTTCCTTGGCACCGTTCACATCTGTCCTCCACCTCCGGGAAGAACTTATACGAGTTCTTGTTAAGTGGGCTCTATGTACCACTTTTAGCGGTGTCAGGCTGAGCCTTGTGCACGTGGAGGTGGAGTTGACCCTCTGCAGTGCTTCGCACCAAAGTCCCCAACCTATATCAATCCCCAGGTCCTCCTCCCATTTCTTTCTTGTTGCGTCCAGTACGGTGTCGGCCCTTTCTATCAGTCGCTGATACATGTCACTACAGTTTCCTTTCTCTAGTATGCTTGCGTCCAGTAGTTCATCCAGTAATGTCTGTCGGGGTGGTTGTGGGTACGTCCTTGTCTCCTTTCGTAGGAAGTTTTTGAGCTGTAGATACCTTAGTTCGTTCCCCCTGGCCAGCTGGAATTTCTTTGTCAGTTCGTCCAGTGTTGCGATCCTGCCATCCGTGTATGGGTCCCTGACTGTCAGTGTCCCTCCGTCCTGCCCCCACCTTTTGAAGGTGGCGTCAGTCAGTGCTGGTGTGAACCTATGGTTATTGCAGATGGGAGCTTTGTCCGACATTTTGGTCAGGCCAAATTGCTGCCGTAGTTGGTTCCAGGATTGGAGGGTGACTATCACCACCGGGCTGCTGGAATGTTTTTTGGGTGGGGATGGAAGTGCCACCGTGGCGAGGGCCCAGAGGGAGGTCCCCATGCAGGAGGCCTCCTCCGCGCGCACCCACTCGGCTTCTGGCTCCTTGATCCATCTCCTTACTCGCTCGGCCGTCGCCGCCCAGTGGTAGAATTGTAGGTTTGGGAGGGCTAGCCCCCCCCCTGGATTTTGTTTTATGGAGGACCTTCTTTGGGATCCTAGCATCCCCCCCCCTCCGCCCGATACGAACGCCATGATACAAGCCCTTGGTAGAAGGCCTTGAAGGTTTTATTGATCTTTTCTGGTTCTGTTTCTAACCTGCCTTTGGTATCCCTGATTTGTGCAATTTCTCTGGTGGCTGCCTGCTTTCTCAGCGCTTTGAAAAAGGCCTTGGGGATGTAGATCGGAATGGATCTAAGTAGGAAGAGGTACCTGGGCAGCACGTTCATTTTGATTGTCTGGACTCTCCCCGCGAGTGAGAGCGGGAATGTGTTCTGTCTTTGCAGGTCCTTTTTTACTTCCTCTGTCAGACTGGTGAGGTTCCATTTGTGGATCCCTTTCCAGTCATGGGCTATTTGGATCCCCAGGTAGCAGAATTTGTGTCGGGCTTGTTTAAACGGCAGTCCCGTTAGTGCTGTCCCCCTTACTTGTGGGTGTACCGGGAAGATCTCGCTTTTGCTCATGTTGAGTTTGTAGCATAAAAGGCGCCAAACTCTTTCAGGAGCGCGATGATTCCGTCCATGCTGCTTTGTGGGTCCGAAATGTAGAGGAGCAGGTCATCTGCATAGAGTGAGACTCTGTGCTCTCTGCCTCCCCTTCGGATCCCCCTCCAGCCTTTTGCTGCTCTGAGCGCGATTGCTAGTGGTTCGATCGCTAGAGCAAACAGCAGCGGGGACAGTGGGCATCCTTGTCTGGTGCCCCTGTGCAGCTGGAAGTATCGGGAGTTGGTATTGTTGGTCCAAACGCTCGCCATGGGAGCGTTGTGTAGGAGCTTTACCCAGGAAGTGAACCCTGTTCCAAGCCCGAACCGCTCCAGTACCTCTATGAGGTATTTCCATTCGACTCTGTCGAAGGCTTTTTCTGCATCTCGGGAGACGATCACCTCTGGTGTTCTCTCCCCGGAGGGGGTCATTATCACGTTCAGCAGGTGCCTGATGCTCGAGGTAAGCTGTCTACCTTTGACAAAGCCCGTCTGGTCCTCTGCAACCACCTCTGGCACGCAGTCTTCTAGCCTTTTGGCTAGGATTTTGGCCAGTATTTTGGCGTCTGCATTCAGCAGTGAGATGGGTCTGTATGACTCACATTCCGTTGGGTCTTTGTCTTTCTTAGGTATCAGCGAGATTGAGGCCTGTGCTAGCGTGGGTGGCAGTGTGTCCCTAGCTAGCGAGTCTGTGAACGTCTCCCACAGGTGCGGGGCCAGTGCGGTCACAAATTTTTTGTAGAAGTCCGCTGGGAACCCATTGGGTCCCGGCGCCTTCCCCGCCTGCATGGAGCTAATGATCTCTCCCAGTGATAGTGCTGCTTCCAAGCCCCGTTTCTTGCCCTCCCCCACGACTGGAATGTCCAGTCCATCAAGGAACCGTTTCATCCCAGACTCCCCCATTGGGGGCTCTGAGGTGTACAGCCCTTGATAGAAGGCCTTGAAGGTTTTATTGATCTTTGCTGGTTCTGTTTCTAACCTGCCTTTGGTATCCCTGATTTGTGCAATTTCTCTGGTGGCTGCCTGCTTTCTCAGCTGGTGTGCTAGCAGGCGGCTGGCTTTGTCTCCGTGTTCGTATAGGGTCCCAAGTGCCTGGCGGAGTTGGTGCACTGCTTTCCTGGTGGAGAGCAGATCGAAGTTCCTTTGTAGCTCTTTCCTCTCCGCCAGGAGCTCTACGGTTGGGGCCTCGGAGTGTTTACGGTCTACCTCCAGTATGGAGTCGACCAGCTGCTGCCTAGCCGCCCTTTCCTCCCTATCTCTTCGCGCTTTGAAAGTGATGATTTCCCCTCTTAGTATGGCCTTTAGCACTTCCCAGAACGTGGAGGGTGAGGCCTCCCCGTTCTGGTTGTTCTTTGTGTATTCTGCTATGGCCTGCGATATCTTTTCATTGAAGACCTTGTCAGCAAGCAGGGCGACGTCCAACTTCCATGTGGGGCGTTGGGCCTGCCCGTTTCCAGCCTCACGTCCATGTCGTGTGGAGTGTGGTCTGATATCACAATTGCGGAGTATTCCACTTTGTCTATCCCCGGAAGCACCGTTTTCCCCACCACAAAGAAGTCAATTCTGGTGTAAACGTTGTGTACTGGGGAGAAGAAGGAGAATTCCTTCTCCCCCGGGTGGGCGAACCTCCAGGGGGCCACCCCTCCCATCTGCTCCACAAAGCGACTGAGTTCCCTTGCCATGCTTGATGTTTTCCCCGTTTTGGGGTTTGATCTGTCTGTCGCTGGATCCTGTACACAGTTGAAGTCCCTTCCCCATGATTAGTCGGTGCGTCGCTATGTTGGGGATTTCAGCCATGGTCTTCTTTTTAAAAAAAATATATTTTATTGAAATTTTTCAAACAAAAATGTTTCCGTTTTTGCAACTCAACAAAGGATTATACATTAAACATTATTTAAATAATATAGTGAGCTAACAGCAAACTAGAAAGGAAAAAACAAAAAAACAAATAACAAAAACACAAAATAGTGCTCTCCCCCCCCCCCCCCCCCCCACTCCCCCCGGGTTGCTGCTGCTGTCCTTTCTGTCTTTTCATTATCATTCCACGAGATAGTCAAGGAACGGTTGCCACCGCCTGGTGAACCCCTGAGCCGATCCTCTCAACGCAAATTTTAGTCGTTCCAATCTTATGAACCCTGCCATGTCGTTTATCCAGGCCTCCACGCCCGGGGGCTTTGCTTCCTTCCACATAAGTAGAATAATTCGCCGGGCTACTAGAGACACAAAGGCCAAAATGTCGGCCTCTTTCGCCTCCTGCACTCCCGGTTCTTCTGCAACCCCAAATATAGCTAACCCCCAGCCTGGTTTGACCCGGACCCCCATCACCTTTGAAATCACCCTTGCCACACCCTCCCAGAACTCGTGCAGTGCCGGACACGACCAGAACATGTGTGTGTGGTTCGCTGAGCTTCCCGAACACCTCCCACACCTGTCCCCGACAAACCTGTTCAGTCTTGCTCCCGTCATATGTGCTCTATGTAGAACCTTAAATTGAATCAAGCTAAGCCTGGCACACGAGGACGAGGAATTCACCCTACTTAGGGCATCCGCCCATAGCCCCTCCTCGATCTCTTCCCCCAGCTCTTCTTCCCATTTTCCCTTCAGCTCCTCTATCATCGCCTCCCCCTCGTCCCTCATCTCCCGGTATATTTCAGACACTTTGCCTTCTCCAACCCATGCCCCCGAAATCACTCTATCTTGGATCCCTTGCATCGGGAGCTGCTGAAATTCCCTCACCTGTTGCCTCGTAAATGCCCTCACTTGCATGTATCGGAAGGCATTCCCTGGTGGCAACTTATATTTTTCTTCTAGCGCTCCCAGACTTGCAAACGTCCCGTCTATAAACAGGTCCCTCAGCTTCCTAATTCCTGCTCGCTGCCAACACTGGAATCCCCCATCTATCCTCCCCGGGACGAACCTGTGGTTATTCCTTATCGGGGACCACACTGAGGCACCCGTCACTCCCCTGTGTCGCCCCCACTGCCCCCAGGTCTTCAAGGTCGCCACCACCACTGAGTTTGTGGTGTACCTTTTTGGGGAGAACGGCAGCGGCGCCGTCACCAGCGCTTTTAGGCTCGTTCCCTTATAGGACGCCATCTCTAGCTTTTTCCACGCCGCACCCTCTTCCTCCCTCATCCACTTACAGACCATCGACACATTGGCGGCCCAGTAGTAGTCGCTCAGACTCGGCAGTGCCAGTCCCCCTCTGTCCCTACTGTGCTGCAGGCACCCCCTCTTTACCCTTGGGGTCTTTCCCGCCCACACAAAGCTCATAATACTCCTGTCTATGTTTTTGAAAAAGGCCTTTTGATCAGGATGGGGAGGCACTGAAACACGAATAGAAACCTCGGGAGGACCACCATTTTAACTGCCTGCACTCTGCCCGCCAGCGATAGCAGCACCATATCCCACCTCTTAAAGTCCTCCTCCACCTGCTCCACCAGTCGCGTCAGGTTAAGTCTATGCAGGGTTCCCCAGTTCCTGGCCACCTGAATCCCCAGGTATCGAAAATTCCTTACCACCCTCCTCAGCGGCAGAGCATCTATCCCCCTGCCCTGTTCCCCGGGGTGCATCACAAAAAGCTCACTCTTCCCCATATTTAGTTTGTATCCTGAGAACTCTCCAAACTCCCTAAGTATCTGCATTACCTCTGGCATCCACTCTACCGGGTCCGCTACATATAGCAATAGATCATCTGCGTATAGCGACACTCGGTGTTCCTCTCCCCCTCTAAGCACCCCCCTCCACTTCTTAGAATCCCTCAGCGCTATGGCCAATGGTTCAATTGCCAATGCGAGCAGTAACGGGGACAGGGGACACCCTTGTCTTATACCCCTATGTAGTCGAAAGTATCCCGATCTTTGCCTGTTTGTAACGACGCTTGCCATCGGGGCCCCATATAAGAGTCTGACCCATCTAATAAACCCCTCACCGAACCCAAACCTCTTCAGCACCTCCCACAGATAGTCCCACTCCACCCTATCGAATGCCTTCTCTGCATCCATCGCCACCACTATCTCTGCGTCCCCCTCCGGTGGGGGCGTCATCAGCACCCCCAGCAACCTTTGTATATTAGCATTCAGTTGTCTCCCCTTTACAAACCCTGTCTGATCGTCATGCACCACCCCTGGGACACAATCCTCTATCCTTGTCGCCATCACTTTGGCCAGCAGTTTGGCGTCTACATTTAGGAGTGAGATGGGCCTGTATGGCCCGCACTGCAGCGGGTCTTTGTCCCGTTTCAGGATTAGCGATATCGTCGCCTCCGACATTGTCGGGGGTAATGTCCCCCTTTCCTTAGCCTCATTAAAGGTTCTCGCCAAAAGCGGGGCCAACAGGTCCATATACTTCCTGTAGAATTCTACCGGAAACCCATCTGGTCCCAGGGCCTTCCCTGCCTGCATGTTCCCCAGTCCTTTAATCACCTCATCCACCTCGATTAACGCCCCCAGACCTGCCACCTTTGGGAACCTTAGCTGGTCCTGAAAGTGTAGCATTTCTTCTTTTCCCCCCGGGGGTTGGGGCATGTACAGCCTCTCATAGAAGGTCTTGAACACCTCGTTCACTTTCCCTGCTCTCTGCTCCATATTTCCCGTTTCGTCCCTAACTCCCCCGATCTCTCTCGCCGCCACCCTCTTCCGAAGTTGTTGGGCTAGCAGCCGGCTCGCCTTTTCCCCATACTCATATTGTATCCCATGTGCCTTCCTCCACTGCGTCTCCGCCTTTCCCGTGGTCAGCAGGTCAAACTCAGTCTGTAATCTTCGTCTTTCTCTGTATAGCCCTTCGTCTGGGGCCTCCGCATATTTTTTATCCACCCTCAAAATTTCCCCCACTAATCTCTCTCTTTCTTTGCCCTCTTATTTCCCCTTGTGGGCTCTGATGGAGATCAGCTCTCCTCTAACCACCGCCTTCAGCGCTTCCCATACTACCCCCACCTGAACCTCCCCATCGTCATTGACCTCCAGGTATCGCTCAATACATCCCCTCACCCTTCCGCAGACCCCCTCATCTGCCAGTAGTCCCCTATCTAATCGCCAGAGTGGGCGCTGCTCCCTTTCCTCTCCTAGTTCCAGATCCACCCAATGCGGGGCGTGATCTGAAATCGCTATGGCCGAGTACTCCATTCCTGCCACCTTCGGGATCAGCGCCCTTCCCAAAACGAAAAAGTCTATCCGGGAGTATACCTTGTGGACGTGGGAGAAAAAGGAGAACTGTTTACCCATTGGTCTGGCGAATCTCCACGGATCCACTCCCCCCATTTGTTCCATAAATCCCTTAAGCACCTTGGCCGCTGCAGGCCTTCTCCCGGTCCTGGATCTGGACCGGTCTAGCCCTGGGTCCAGCACTGTGTTAAAATCCCCCCCCATTATCAAGTTTCCCACCTCCAGGTCCGGGATACGTCCCAGCATTCGCTTCATGAATCCCGCGTCATCCCAATTCGGGGCATATACATTCACCAGCACAACCGCCTCACCCTGCAATCTGCCACTCACCATCACATACCTGCCCCCACTATCCACCACTATGTTCTTGGCTTCGAACGATACCCGTTTCCCCACCAGTATTGCCACCCCTCTGTTTTTCGCGTCCAACCCTGAGTGGAATACCTGTCCCACCCATCCTTTCCTTAATCTAACCTGATCCGCCAACTTCAGGTGCGTCTCCTGGAGCATGACTACGTCCGTCTTCAGTCTCTTTCAGTGCGCAAACACCCGTGCCCTCTTAATTGGCCCATTTAAATCTCTCACATTCCACGTGATCAGCCGGATTGGGGGGCCATTCACCCCCCCCCCCCCTCGTCGACTAGCCATCCCCTTTTTTAGGCCATCTCCCCATCCAGGTCCCGCGCACCCGTCTGTCCCCCAGGCAGCGCCCTCCCGTACCGACCACCTCGTCTCGTATCAGCTCCCCCTTACCCTCAGCAGCAGCAACCCAGTTAATCCCCCCCCCCTCCCCCCCGCTAGATCCCCCTCTAGCTTGATTACTCCCCCCATATTGCTTCCGGAAGTCAGCTAACTCTGGCTGACCTCGGCTTCCCCCGTTCACTCTTTGACCTCCCTGCGTGTGAGGCTCCCTTCCTTCCTGCGCCCGTTTTCCCGCTATAATTTCCATAGCGCGGGAAAATACCCGCGCTTTCCTCTCGGCCCTGCCCCCTATGGCGCAGTTCCCTCATTCCCCTTCCCTGCCCCTTTTTCCCACCGGCGCCCACATTTCTTCGTGTGTCCCCCATTGGGGGGAGAAAAATTCCCCGTCCAACATTGCTATACAGTAGCCCCCCCCTTTCCCCACTTTACATTTCTGTACCACCACCTCGCTGCTTCTCTCCGAACATCAAACTCTCAAATCTAGTCCAGTTTCTCTTCTTGGATGAATGTCCATGCCTCCTCCGCCGTCTCGAAGTAATGGTGTTTGCCCTGATGCGTGACCCACAGTCGCGCCGGCTGCAGCATCCCAAATTTAATTTTCTTCCTATGGAGCACTGCCTTGGCCCGGTTGAAACTCGCCCTCCTTCTCGCCACCTCCGCACTCCAGTCTTGATACACACGTATCACCGCATTCTCCCATTTGCTACTCCGTGCCTTCTTGGCCCAGCTCAGGACCATCTCTCTGTCCCTGTAGCGATGGCACTTCACCACTATTGCTTGTGGTGTTTCCCCTGCCTTTGGTCTTCTCACGAGGACCCGGTACGCTCCCTCCACTTCCAGGGGGCCCGTTGGGGCCTCAGCTCCCATTAGTGTATGGAGCATTGTGCTCACATACGCCACAGCATCAGCTCCCTCCATTCCTTCGGGGAGACCTAGAATCTGTGGGTTTTTCCTCCTCGAGCTGTTCTCCAGGGCTTCCAACCTTTCTATGCACCTCTTATGTAGTGCCTCATGCGTCTCCGTTTTTACCACCAGGCCCTGTATCTCATCTTCATTCTCAGCTGCCTTTGCCTTCACTCCACGGAGCTCCATCGCCTGGACCTTTTGTGTTTCCTTCAGTCCCTCGATTGCCAGTAACTTTGGCGCCAGCACCTCTTTCTTGAGCTCCTCCACACATCGTCGGAGAAACTCCTGCTGGTCCGGGCCCCATACCATCTGGGCTCCATCGGCCACCATCTTGCTTCTCCCTTCTCTTCTCTGCCGCTGCTCCAAAGGATCCTCCGCAATCTGGCCACTACCGCCGCTCCTTTCCATCCACACCCGGGGGGACTCCTTCCTTCGTCACTGTCATGATATTCAAACACACACATCATGATGGACACACTAACAGGCAAATCAGAGTACACAACACCACAACCAATCACAGACAAGAACACCAACCACATAAAAAGCACGAGCACGACACCTGGAGGTCAGTAGGTCTGGGGAGAAGGAAACAAGAAAGAGCTGTTGAAACACCACAAGCAGGGAGCCCCCCACGTGCAGAGTGCAAAGACCAAGTTGTAAATAGTGAGTTTAAATAAAGAAGCGTTGTACCATATGCAACTGTGTTGGCTCTTCTGTGTGTCAGAACACCCAACACCACATGGTACAGGAGTGGATCGATACCTGCCTACCAACCTGCCATTCTGGACATGGACCACACCGGCAAACCGCAGCCGATGCAAGTCACGGGGAACCTAGGCACCAACTGGAAGCTCTACAGGCAGCGATTTGACCTGTACATCCGTGCCACCGAAAAACAGAATGTCTCGGATGATTCGAAGATTGCAATGCTCCTCTTCTACGCAGGCCCCCACCCAAACGATGTCTTTAATTCACTGGTGTTCGAGGAAGGCGAAAACCAGGCCAAATATGACACGGTCATCCTCAAAATGGACCAGCACTTTCAAACTGAAGTAAACGAAACTTTCGAAAGATACATCTTTCAGCAATGCCTGCAAGGTAAGGAGGAGCTTTTTCAACCCTTTTTGACGCACCTCCGGATTCTAGCGCAGTCCTGCGGTTACGGCACCACCACAGAGTCCATGATCAGGGACCAGATTGTTTTTGGCGTTGCCTCTAGTGGCCTACGCCAGCAGCTTCTTAAAATAAAGAGCCTCACCTTAGCGTCTGCTGTGGAAGCCTGTGTCCTCCATGAAAATGCTGCCTGCCGTTTTGCCCGATTTCAGGCGTCCGAGTTGGCACGGAGGGGGTCCCCAGCCGTCGAATCGGCAAGCCAGGCCGCCCACGACGTTGAACGCATCCAGGCCGTCGATTTCTTCCCGCCCCACGGCCCGGACGACAGCGGCCGCTTCCCGCGCTTTTCGCGGTCTCCCGCGCAGGTGCGCGCCAAGAATAACGGCCACAACGAGGGACGCACTGCGCAGGCGCGCCCACCGCAAGATCGCACTGCGCATGCGCAGTGGCGCAACGAACGTCGTGACGTCATGACGTGCAGCAAGTGTGGAGGTCTACACTTAAAAGGGCAATGTCCTGCAAAATACCGACAGTGCAACAGATGTGCCATGATAGGCCACTACGCAGCCCGCTGTCGTGCGGCTCAACCCATGGATCCGGCGCATCCTCGACAACCTCGCACACGAGTCAGGACCGTCCAGCCCACGCATCACGACTTCCAGTTAAGTGATGCAGATGACCAGGATGACTTCCGAGTTGCCGTCATTGATGTCAACAAGGTCAATGCCATCAATCCAGACGATGAGTGGTGTGCCACCCTGACGGTCAACCGATCGCGCGTCGCCTTCCGTCTGGACACCGGCGCATCCGCCAACCTGATTGCTTACTCTGCAGTCCAGGCCATGAAGGTCAAACCACCCATCACACCATCCCGGCTTAAGATGGTTGACTATAACGGGAACGTTATCCCGTCCGTAGGATCTTGCCAGCTACAGGTGACTCACAAGAGGTACACGGCCACACTCCCCTTCGAAGTTGTGGGCTCATCAAAGGACTCGTTACTGGGCGCACAAGCGTGTAAGGTCCTTCACCTGGTACAGCGCATCATGTCTCTCTCTCCAGATGAGATATCCGACTTCCCGGATGCTGAGTTCCACGCGAATCTCCATTCCCTCCTCGCTCACAACCAGGAGGTTTTTGAAGGCATGGGGACATTGCCACACACGTACAAGATTCGACTCAGACCGGACGCCATCCCTGTCGTTCACGCACCTCGCAGGGTTCCTGCGCCTCTCAAAGACCGCCTCAAGGCACAACTGCAGATTCTTCAGGACCAAGGGGTCCTATCCAAGGTCACGGAGCCCACGCCATGGGTCAGCTCCATGGTCTGTGTAAAGAAGCCCTCTGGCGAGCTCCGTATATGTATAGATCCAAAAGATCTGAACAACAACATCATGCGGGAACACTATCCCATCCCGAAACGAGAAGACCTCACCAGCGAGATGGCGCGAGCCAACATATTCACTAAATTGGATGCGTCCAAAGGATTCTGGCAGATCAAACTGGACCCGGCCAGCCGAAGACTATGCACATTCAACACCCCTTTTGGCAGATTCTGCTACAACCGGATGCCATTCGGCATCATTTCGGCATCTGAAGTATTCCACCGCATTATGGAGCAGATGATGGAAGGCATCGAAGGGGTACGTGTATATGTGGACGATATCATCATTTGGTCCACCACTCCGCAGGAACACATGCATCGTCTTCGACGTGTCTTCACCCGCATACGGCAAAATGGCCTGCGTCTCAACCGTGCGAAGTGTGCTTTCGGCCAGACGGAGCTGAAATTCCTCGGGGACCACATCTCAAGGTCCGGGGTCCGTCCCGATGCAGACAAGGTTAGCGCCATCACAGCCATGCCACGACCGGCTGACAAGAAGGCTGTCTTAAGATTCCTGGGCATGGTCAACTTCCTTGGGAATTTCATTCCCAACCTGGCTTCTCATACAACAAACATGCGCCATCTCGTAAAAAAATCGACGGAATTCAACTGGCACCAGTCGCATCAGCGGGAATGGGAGGAGCTCAAGCACAAACTGGTCACGGCACCAGTGCTGGCCTTCTTTGACACGACTCGCCCTACAAAGATCTCAACAGACGCCAGCCAATCTGGTATTGGAGCGGTACTCCTGCAAAAAGACAGCACGTCATCATGGGCCCCGGTTGCGTATGCCTCACGAGCCATGACCCCTACCGAACAGCGCTACGCGCAAATCGAAAAAGAATGCCTGGGCTTGTTAACTGGACTGGACAAGTTCCACGACTATGTGTATGGCCTGCCACGATTCACGGTCGAAACTGACCACCGCCCCCTGGTCAACATCATTAACAAAGACCTGAACGACATGACTCCTCGCCTCCAGCGCATCTTACTTAAACTCAGGAGGTACGATTTTGAACTGATCTACACTCCGGGGAAGGAACTCATAGTGGCGGACACTCTTTCCCGAGCAGTGAGCACACCACCAGATGCGGAGGGGTTCGTGCGTCAAATTGAGGCACACGTGACTCTGACAGCAGCAAATATGCCAGCTGATGATCCTTGTCTGGCCCACATACGCGCAGAGACGGCGACTGACCCTCTGCTGCAGCGAGTGATGCGCCACATGACGGAAGGGTGGCTAAAAGGGCAGTGTCCCCAGTTTTATAATGTGCGAGATGATCTCACCAATATAGACGGGGTCCTTATGAAATCGCATAGGATCGTCATTCCACACAGTGTGCGCCAGATGATTCTTCGTCAACTACACGAAGGCCACTTGGGCGTCGAAAAATGCAGACGAAGGGCCCGGGAGGCGGTATATTGGCCGGGTATTAATGAAGACATAGCCAACATGGTGCTCAACTGCACAACCTGTCAGAGGTTTCAGCCAGCGCAACCTCCGGAAACACTTCTACCACACGAGATGGTGACGTCCCCCTGGGCGAAGGTGGGTGTTGACCTATTTCACGCGCTCGGCAGAGATTACATTGTTATTATAGACTACTTCTCAAACTACCCGGAAGTCATGCCTCTCCATGATCTGACGTCGTCCGCAGTCATTGGGGCCTGCAAGGAAACGTTTGCTCGCCACGGCATTCCAAGGACTGTCATGTCAGACAATGGACCTTGTTTTGCCAGCCGTGAATGGTCGTCCTTTGCCGCAGCATATGGTTTCACTCATGTGACATCCAGCCCTCTGCATCCACAATCGAACGGGAAGGCTGAAAAGGGTGTCCACATCGCAAAGCGGCTCCTGTGCAAGGCGGCTGATGACGGATCGGACTTTAACCTTGCCTTGCTGGCCTATCGATCGGCCCCGTTATCCACGGGCCTCTCGCCAGC
This sequence comes from Scyliorhinus torazame, assembly GCF_047496885.1. NCBI lineage: Eukaryota > Metazoa > Chordata > Chondrichthyes > Carcharhiniformes > Scyliorhinidae > Scyliorhinus > Scyliorhinus torazame. The sequence goes on along the minus strand of NC_092708.1, from coordinate 223,078,308 downwards.
GCAGCTACTAATGGGTCGCTCCCTCAGGACGACGGTACCTTCCGTCCTGGCACCGACAACAGACCATGAGGCGGTTCTTCGGAACATGCAACTGCAGCGTGATCGCCAGAAAGGTCGGTACGACACACGAGCGACGGACCTGCCCCCCCTGTCCTCCGGAGACAAAGTACGCGTCCATCAACCGTATGGTGGCTGGTCAGCACCGGCCGAAGTCCTCCGACAAGTGGCTCCCCGCTCGTTCCTGGTTCGCATGCCGGATGGTTCCGTGCGTCGCCGCAATCGGCGCGCCCTTCGCCGACTTCCACGCTCACAGCCACACAACACGCCAGATCCTCAACAGGCTTCCGAGGATGACTTTGTGGAGCTGCCGCACATCACGCCCTTTCCATCGCCACCCATGGCCATGCCTGCACAGCAGCCGGTGGTTCTTGATCCACCCTTAAGGCGGTCAACCCGAATTCGTCGCAAACCCATTAGAATGGACTTATAATACAGTTCATATGTTTAATAAGTTGGACAATTTTACATGATAACCTGTTGTTGTTTATCGTTCCAGATGTCGTCTGACTGGACAACTGTTCAAATTTTTTTTCTTCTTCTCTCGTTCGCATTTCTGTTATGTTATGGTACAACTGGATTCATGTGACGCACTCGACATCGCCCCATGTACATAGTTCCGTCATAGACACATGCTGCACACGACACACACACACTCTTAGATGCACTCACGTCACGATCATATTTATTGCCACGTAGGCACATATCTTTGTAAAAAGGGGGGATGTCATGATATTCAAACACACACATCATGATGGACACACTAACAGGCAAATCAGAGTACACAACACCACAACCAATCACAGACAAGAACACCAACCACATAAAAAGCACGAGCACGACACCTGGAGGTCAGTAGGTCTGGGGAGAAGGAAACAAGAAAGAGCTGTTGAAACACCACAAGCAGGGAGCCCCCCACGTGCAGAGTGCAAAGACCAAGTTGTAAATAGTGAGTTTAAATAAAGAAGCGTTGTACCATATGCAACTGTGTTGGCTCTTCTGTGTGTCAGAACACCCAACACCACAGTCACCTCACACTGGGTTGGGTCGAAAAAATTTCCGTTGGGGCTCCCGATAAGGGCCCAAAGGTCCGTTGGAACGGGAGGTGCCGAAACGTGCGGCTTAGCAGTGCATCGCCGCAACCGGATATCGCCATAGTCTTCTTGATGACGCTCGTGTCGTCCCAGTTGGGTGCGTACACGTTAACTAGTACCTATGTTGGGAAAGTTGCGGGAGAGCTGGAAAAACAGATTCACGCCGGACCCAAAACAGTTTATTATCTTCCTGGGCCCCTCCTGCAGGTGCAAACCAGATCTCGCCCAGAGAAATTGATTAACATACATGTGGAGCGAAAGGAGGGAATTATAGACCAGTCCATCTGACGTTGGTAGTGGAGAAAATTCTAGAGTCCATTACAAGAGATTTGATAGCAGAGCACTTGGAAAACAGTGGCAGGATCGGGCAGAATCAGCATGGATTTATGAAAGGGAAATCATGATTGACAAAGCTACTGGACTTATTTGAGGATGTAACTGCTGGAATTGATGAGGGGGAGCCAGTGGATGTGGTTTATTTGGACTTTCAGAAGACTTTTGACAAAGTCCCTCCTAGAGATTTGTGTGTAAAATTAAAGTGTATTGGATTGGGGGTAGTTTATTGAGATGGATAGAAAACCGAATGGTTGACAGGAAACAAAGGGATCTTTGCGGATCCTGGAATCTGAAACCAAAAGAGAAAATGTTGGAAAGTCTCAGCAGATCTGGCAGCATCTTATATATACAGATGTTATATATAGATAGACATATATATCAACATCTGGAATATTGTGTGCAGTTTTGGTCTCCATATCTGAAGCAATATGGTTGACTCTTAATAGGTCTCAGAGATGGGTAATAAATGCTAGCCCAGCCAGTAACGTCCACATCCCATGAATGAATTTAAAAAATGAAGGATGTTCATGCTATAGACGGAGTGCAGCGAACATTTACCAGACTGATTACTGGGATGGCGGGACTGACACATGAGGAGAGATTGAGTCAGTTAGGATTATATTCGCTGTAGTTCAGAAGAATGAGAAGAGACCTCATCGAAAACGATAACATTTGAACAGAACAAGAAGGGCAGACTGTGTGCAGTTCTGGAATCCATAGGTGTGATCTACCCGAATGGGCACAGAGTCCCATAGCGCCAGAGATTAGCCGGGTGTTTCCTGGCATTCGGAGAGCCAAGAGACACCCTACTATCTAATGCCCATCCGAGTAGATCAGGGGCCTCAGCGGGGAACTCCCTGACAAGGCCGCACTTAGCCCATTTTCTGCATTGAAGAGCGTCACTTGCCAGAACTCCTCAGAATAGCGAGAAACCGAGACACCATTTTTAAATGGTGTCCAGATCTCGACCCCTCCCCCCCCCCCCCCCCCCCCCCACTAAGGAAGTTCCCGAGCATCCTCGCACCACCACACAGGGCACGTCTCCCCCCCCCCCCAAACCCCTCTGGCCCAATCAGCGCTGTGCAAAAATGCCAACCTGGCACCCTGGCAGTGCCCCTGCCAGTGCCCCTGCCAACACCACCTTGGTAGTGCCAGGCTGACACCCAGGTAGCACTGCCAGAGTGCCAGGGTACTACCCTGCCGAGAAGGCAAGCACCTGGGGGCCTCCAATCCTCTGGGAGACCCCACAAGTGCCGTCCCATCCAGTTCCCATTTGTGGAGAGCAGTACTGAATGGCACTCGGCCGAGGTCTCCAGGCAAGGGAGTTTGATCCCACGCCTTGATTTAGATCTCAGGAACGCATATTCGAGTGAGACTAGCTGGCTCATTCTAATATGCAGATTTGCCAGAAAGTTATCCCGCCCACATTTGACGGGATTCACATCGCAACAGCTCACGTCTCACAAGATCATGTTAGAACTCGTGAGGCATGGTGAATCGGGAAGGTCCAGAAGTGGGATCTCCCAGCATCTACTGGTCACATTGCACTGCGTCGCGTTTCGGGAGCAATGCGGCCAGTAGATCCCACCCCCACATTACGGGAGGTAGATCCCACCCCCACATGAAAGGAGGATAGCAATGTGACAGCGCTGGAAAGGGTGCAGAGGAGATTTACCAGGATCCCTGGGCTGGAGAGTTTTAGTTATGATGCGTGATTGGATAGACTTGGATGGTTTTCCTTGGAGCAGAGGAGATTGAGATGGGGGGCAGGATTGAGATGTGTAGAATTATGAGGGGCACAGATAGAGTAGATAGGGACAAACTTTTCCCCTTGGTGGATAGGTCAATGACCATAGGGCATACGTTTAAGGTTTATCAGGGATGTGAGGAAAACATTTTTACCCAGAGAGTGGTGAGAGTTTGAGATTCGCTGCCTGAAAGGGTGGTGGAGGCAACACCCTCAAACATTTTTAGAAGTACTTAGATATGCACTTGTGATCCCAGGGCATATAAGACTCTAGGCTAAGTGCTGTAAAATGGGACTGAAATGGTTAGTTGGTTGTCTTTGACCAGTGCAGCAGATACAATGGGCCTAAGGGCCTTTTCTCTGCTGTATGACTCCATAATATGCAAGAAGGATGTTCCTCATGGTGGGGTGTCCAGGACCAGGGGTCATAGTCTGAGGATACAGAGTAGACCATTTAGGACTGAGAGAAGGAGAGATTTTGTCGCCCAGAGAATGATGAGCCTGAGGAATTTGCTACCACAGAAAGCAGTTGAGGCCAAAATGTGATGTTTTCAAAAAGGAGTCAGATATAGTACTTGGGGCTCGGGGGAGCAAAGGATATGGGGGAGGAAGTTGGGAACAGGTTACCTAGTTGGATGATCAGCCACGATCATAATTAATGGCGGAGCAGGCTTGACAGGCCAAATGGCCTCCTGCTCCCATTTTCTATGTTTCTGTGCATGAATTTACATATGATTAGTCAGTTCCATGCCGGATCTTCCGGCCTCATGGAAGGCTCCCACCATTGCCCCATCACCCCTCAAGTCGGAAGTCACTCGGATGTGAATCAGTACTGGCCGGGACAGGGGGCCATGAGCCCTGAGGTGGCAGGGGGGTGGGTGGCTTCAGCACTTGCCTCCATGGTACACAAGGGCAGGTCAGTCTCTGCCATGGTGCAGTAGGGAGGCCTTCAAAGGACCTGGGGCTTGCGGGAGGAGGGGGGGGGGTGCGGTGGTGCTTGGGATGAGCTGGAGGGCTTCAGGCCTGAGGTCTCCGCCGGCATGGAGTCACTGTGGTCTTCGCTCCGGTGTTTCATTTGAGGTCAGTTTCAAAACCCGGTGTGGTTGCAATAGCTACTCTGCCCTCTGTCAGTTTGAAAGGCTCTGTGGTCTTTTACTGACATGCCATTGTATGCCTAATTAACTATGACAAGCACCAGGTCCGGCAGCTGTTGCCTCAATCAAAGGAGCATTTTATATATTAATACATCAAATATCCTTCACCACTCTCAGCTGCCTCACTATCCAACTCGGGTAGAATCCTTAATTATCAAGGGTTGAAGGTTGGGGACAGGGCATCAGGAGGGCAAGGCTAGTGCCAGACAGCAGTGACCACCCAAAAAAATCTAGGAGCCATCATGACTCACTTGGGCACATGAAGAACCCACTGCAGCTGACGTGAGCGGAGGGAATCGGTGGATGGGAGGCAAGTGACAAATATGAGGTAGCACGGGCAGTGCCTGTGGCCACTGAGGTGATGATGTATTATGGCCAGCAGCTAATTGAGGTGGTGCATGCCGCCAGAGACAGTAGGGTTGTCAGTGTCAAGGATCATGAGGACAAAGGATGTTGGGAGATATTGAGGGTTCTGGGTTGAATAACTTTACTGATTGTGTCTCCCTCTCTCTCTTCTTATCATTCCTCCCAGATTAATTTTGGAATAGAGCCAGTCAAGTTGGCAATTATCTTTATCAATGTAGTGGCAGCGGACAGACGTCTCCAATTGCAGTAAGGCCAAACCAGGTTGGAGCCTGCACCAGAACAACAGGGGACGGCTGGTCAAGCTCAAGACCCGGCCATCCATCAGGCCAAGGAGGGGGCCAGAAGACAACGGAAAAAGAGACCTCATGTACAGGTCTCGCTTGTCCTGCAATGAACAGTCGGACACTATCTTCAACCAAAGACTCCGCCTCACCAAGGAGACAGTGCCACGTCCTCGTCAACCTGGCACCAAGTGGAGGAGGAGGGCACCTACTCCGAGTGGCCTTGGAGGCAGTCCAGAACTTTTTCACAACAGGGTTATTCCACGACTCGAGCAGGGACTTGTGTGGCATTTCCACAATCATCTGCTGACAAGTACATCCAGGATATCATGGATACTCTGTGTGCCCGGACATTCCACCACATTCACATTGACCTGGACAAGGCCCACTAAGATGACCAGGCAACAGGATTTTCCAACATCACCCGAATGCTTTAGGTCCAGGGGGCAATCAACTGCATGCATGTCGCCTTGAGAGCACTATGGCATCAGGGTGTGCCCTTCATCAAATGGAAGGAGTTCCACTTCCTGATGTCCAAATCATGTGTGACCACCTCCTCAGGATCATGTATGTGTGCGCACGCTATCCCGGAAACGTGTATGACAGTCGCATCCTGGGGCTCTGAGATTAGGGAGGCTGTGACCCATGCTGCTACCCGGACTGTCATTGAGTGGTGCATCGGCTGACTAAAGCTGCGGTTCCACTGCCTGGACCTCACTGGCGGTGCTTTGCAGTACAGCCCTCAGAGGATCTCCTGCATCGTTATGGTCTGCTGTACCCTTCATAACTTGGCATAACAGTGGGGTGACATTCTGGAGGAGGAGGAGGAACATGCATTCCTCTGAAGCGGAGTTAAGATTCCTCTTAACTATGGTATCTGCCTTCACCCCTGCCCACTCTGTGCTCCTAAAACTTCTTCATCTTACATGGCTTGGTGCTACATTTAGGTGTCGCCACAGGGTGCATATCGGGAGTGGAATTGGCCTGCTGCCTTCTGCGTCCTGTCGCTTGAGATGACATTAACAGCGTTCTCTGGAGAGCTTGGGCCTGGCGCGATCCGGCTGACTTTCAGGTGTCACTGGTGTTGCCATGCCACCCTGTTCTACCCAGTGCCCCTGAGATGCACCTATGTAAGAAGGGGGGATTCAGAAGAGCTGGAGACTGCCAGAGTCTCCTGAGTGGAAGGCCCCGGGATGGACTCCAGCACTTCCTCCTCCCTCGGGTGCTTGTGGGGTCCTGGGCTACTCCATTGTATGTTGGGGCAGCTGGAAGGAGTTCCAGAAGTCTCTACATCACCTGACACTGCCAGTCCTGGAGGTTCATCATTGGCTGCACGATGGTGTGAGAGCTGTCAGCAATGGACCTCTGTGACTGAGCCCTGCTCTCGAGGCCCTCAGCCATGATGCTCAGAGACTGAGCCATGCTTTGGACTCTGCACTCATGGCTCAGTGGTTCTGCCCAGACTGCGGTGACCACCCTTGCAGCGTTGGCCTTGGTGCTACACAATTCAGGAACCACCTCCTACGACTGTAGGCTTTGGGAGTCCTCCAATCGGCCTTGCAGTTGCTGGAATATCGCTGACACCCCCTCCTGGATTTCCCAGCTCTGCCTTTGCATCTCCAGCAGTTCAGGGAGAACAGTTTCCAGAGACTCAACATCTGGCCAACTGTGACCTGGGATCCAGCAGACCTCTGGCTGCCCAATCCCTTGAAAGCTCCTGCCAAGGTGCTCACCAGATAGGGACCCAGAAGCCTGTCTGCTAATATCACCCACCGGGGTGTGTGTCCTGCACTGGTGGATGTTGCGGGTGATGCCTGATTTGTGCTTTCCTCATAGATTTCCACTGAGATGCTGCCAAGGGCCGTGGATGGGTGGTGTCTCCAGATCAGCAGGTGTTGATCCTGCAAGACAAGCAACATGGTTTAGTGAAAGGGAGAAACAATGATCTGGGCAACTTTGAACTTACTTGAAACACGTCATATGGATAAAGGTTCTGTGGATCCTACCTTCTGTGGCACAGGCCAATGTCACTGTCACTCACTGCTCTCTCCTGTGCCTCCCCTGTGATCTCTATCGCTCTCTCTTCATAGGGGATTAGGAGATGCAACACGAGCATTCCCGTATTCTCCCCCTTCCTTTTATTATGGACTATCTTTTCCTGCGGGTACACAAAGAGGAGATTGTAAACCAGATGGCTGGTGGGCCGGGGATATAGTTGGTGGCATATGTGGGCACCGTGCCTAGACAAGAGGGGGGAATGATGAGGAGTGCCATGGAGATTTGAGGAAGATGCGGGGAGATGGTGAGGTACCAGGCAGTCAATTAATGTTCACATTCCAGGTGTGACAGATGGGACTGATGCCAGGAGGAGACAGGTGGTCACTCACCCTTGCACCTTGAATGAGGTCATTCACTTTCTTGCAGGATTGAACGGCTGTCCTCCTTGTCAGGGTGCTAGCTCGGACTACACCAGCTGCCGCAGCCCAGGCTTGATTAACCTCGCTGCTGCTGGGCCTTCTACCCTTTCGGGATACAGGGAGCCCTACCTCTCCTCCACAGCATCCAGAAACATGTCCAGGTCTCCTTCCTGGAAGCGAGAAGCAGGTCTCCGGGCTGCCATCTTCTTGGCTTGACAGGGAGTGAGTGCTGAGGGACCGTTTACATGAAGTTCTCCCTTGATAACGATGCACAACTGAGTCCCAGATCGGGTGAATCCACTCCAGCTCGAGTTGATTCACGTGAGAGTTCACTTCTTGCACTGTGCAGAAAGATCGCAATCAGATTCATGCCCAGAAATGACACTTAGTCTATTTTGGGGAAAATTCTGCCTTCTATTTTTGATTTGGATTAGTTTAATGGTAAATTCTTACATCCAACTTTGAGGTAGCACATCTAATTAAATAAATTCCATGTATTGCTGAGCTTTCATACGTTTTGCAACATTTAAGGCACTAAATTAGACCAGTTCTGATCATGTGTTAGTATGACTGTATGGAATATTTGGAAGTGCATGATAAAATAGGACTGAGTCAGCATGGTTTCATCAAGAGGAGGTCATGTCTTTTTTTGAGATGGTAACAAGGAAGTTAAACAAATGAGAACCAGTGGACGTGATCCATTTAGATTTCTAGGTGACATGTTGCTGCATAGGAAGGAGGCTGTTAAATATGTTATGAGCCCATGGTGTTTTTTTAATTTAGAGTACCCAATTCATTTTTTCCAATTAAGTGTCAATTTAGAATGGTCAATCCAGTTACCCTGCACATCTTTGGGTTGTGGGGGCGAAACCCACGCAAACACGAGGAGAATGTGCAAACCCCACAAGACAGTGACCCAGAGCTGGGATCGAACCTAGGACGCCGGCACCGTAAGGCAGAAGTGCTACTCATTGTGCCACCGTGCTGCCCGAGGCGCCCATGGTATTAAGGGTAAGATACTGGAGTGGATAGAGGATTGGCCGACTGGCAGAAGGCAGAGTGTGGGGATAAAGGGGTCTTTCTCAGGATGGCAGCCGATGACTAGTGGTGTGCCTCAGGGGTCAGTTTTGGGACCACAACCTTTCACAATATACATTAATAATCTGGAAGAAGGAGCTGAGGGCACGTTTGCTAAGTTTGCAGATGATATGCAGAGGGACAGGTGGTATTGACGAAGCAGGAAGGCTGCAGGAGGATTTGGACAGGCTAGGAGACTGGGCAAACAAGTGGCAGATGCAATACAATGTGGAAAAGTGTAAGGTTATGCACTTTAGTCGGAAGCATGGAAGCATAGAATATTTTCTAAATGGAGCCATAGACTATTTTCTGAATGGGATAAGGCTTTGCAAATCAGAAGCACAAAGGAACTTAGGAGTCGTAGTTCAAGATTCTTTTGGTTAACATGTATGTTCAGTCGGTAGTTAGGCAGGCAAAGACACCTGTAAACCTTGGTCTGTCTTCGGGAGTGGCAACGGGCGGGCATTGAGCGGTTTGGAGATTTATATTGGGGGCAACTTCTCTAGCTTGGAAGGGTTGGTGGAGGAATTTGAGTTGCCTGCCGGGAATGGGTTCCGGTATTTGCAGGGGCCGTCCCAGGGGCTGCAGGATAAGGTGCTGTAAAGAACAGGGGTAGGAAAGGGTAAAGTGTCCGAAATTTGAAAGGAGTTGATGGATTGAGAGGGAGGTCCGATAGGGGCAGTGATGCATAAGTGGGAGGAAGAGTTGGGGAGGGAGGTGGAGGCTGGGGGGTGTGAGGAGGCTTTGAGGAGGGTGATGCTTCCTCATCTGTAGATATGTCAGGAATAAAAGAATGACTAGGGTAAGAGTAGGGCCAGTCAAGGACAGTAGTGGGAAGTTGTGCTTGGAGTCTGAGGAGATAGGAGAGGTGCTAAATGAATATTTTTCATCAGTATTCACACAGGAAAAAGACAATGTTGTCAAGGAGAATACTGAGATTCAGGCTACTAGACTAGAAGGGCTTGAGGTTCATAAGGAGGAGGTGTTAGCAATTCTGGAAAGTGTGAAAATAGATAAGTCACCTGGGCCGGATGGGATTTATCCTAGGATTCTCTGGGAAGCTAGGGAGGAGATTGCTGAGCCTTTGGCCTTGATCTTTAAGTCATCTTTGTCTACAGGAATAGTGCCAGATGACTGGAGGATAGCAAATGTTGTCCCCTTGTTCAAGAAGGGGAGTAGAGATAACCCCGGTAACTATAGGCCAGTGAGCCTTACTTCTGTTGTGGGAAAAATCTTGGAAAGGTTTATAAGAGATAGGATGTATAATCATCTGGAAAGGAATAATTTGATTAGAGATAGTCAACACGGTTTTGTGAAGGGTAGGTCGTGCCTCACAAACCTTATAGAGTTCTTTGAGAAGGTGACCAAACAGGTGGATGAGGGTAAAGCAGTTGATGTGGTGTATATGGATTTCAGTAAAGCGTTTGATAAGGTTCCCCATGGTAGGCTACTGCAGAAAATACAGAGGCATGGGATTCAGGGTGATTTAGCAGTTTGGATCAGAAATTGGCTAGCTGGAAGAAGACAAAGGGTGGTGGTTGATGGGAAATGTTCAGACTGGAGTCCAGTTACTAGTGGTGTACCACAAGGATCTGTTTTGGGGCCACTGCTGTTTGTCATTTTTATAAATGACCTGGAGGAGGGCGTAGAAGGATGGGTGAGTAAATTTGCAGATGACACTAAAGTCGGTGGAGTTGTGGACAGTGCGGAAGGATGTTACAAGTTACAGAGGGACATAGATAAGCTGCAGCGCTGGGCTGAGAGGTGGCAAATGGAGTTTAATGCAGAAAAGTGTGAGGTGATTCATTTTGGAAGGAATAACAGGAAGACTGAGTACTGGGCTAATGGTAAGATTGTTGGCAGTGTGGATGAGCAGAGAGATCTCGGTGTCCATGTACATAGATCCCTGAAAGTTGCCACCAAGGTTGAGAGGGTTGTGAAGAAGGCGTATGGTGTGTTAGCTTTTATTGGTAGAGGGATTGAGTTTCGGAGCCATGAGGTCATGTTGCAGCTATACAACACTCTGGTGCGGCCGCATTTGGAGTATTGCGTGCAATTCTGGTTGCCGCATTATAGGAAGGATGTGGAAGCATTGGAAAGGGTGCAGAGGAGATTTACCAGAATGTTGCCTGGTATGGAGGGAAGATCTTATGAGGAAAGGCTGAGGGACTTGAGGCTGTTTTCGTTAGCGAGAAGAAGGTTAAGAGGTGACTTAATTGAGGCATACAAGATGATCAGAGGATTGGATAGGGTGGACAGTGAGAGCCTTTTTCCTCGGATGGTGATGTCTAGCACGAGGGGACATACCTTGAAATTGAGGGGAGTTAGATATAAGTCAGATGTAAGAGGTAGGTTCTTTACTCAGAGAGTAGTAAGTGTGTGGAATGCCCTGCCTGCAACAGTAGTGGACTCGCCAACACTAAGGGCATTCAAATGGTCATTGGATAGACATATGGACGATAAGGGAATAGTGTAGATGGGCTTTAGAGTGGTTTCACAGGTCGGTGTAACATCGAGGGCCGAAGGGCCTGTACTGCGCTGTAATGTTCTATGTTCATCGTGTGCTCGGCTTAGCCTTATTCAGTTTAAGGTGGTCCACAGGGCACACATGACGGTGGTCAGGATGAGCAAGCTTTTTGATGAGGTAGGAGATAGGTGTGGGCATTGTGCGGGTGGGCCAGCAAACAATGTCCATGTGTTTTGGGCCTGTCCGAAGCTTGGGGGATTCTGGCGGGGGTTTGCCGACGTCATGTCGGACGTTTTGAAGGTGAAGGTGGTCCCGAATCCAGAGGTGGCGATCTTTGGAATGTCAGAAGCCAAGAAGGTGCAGGGGGAGAAAGAGGCCGATGATTGGCTTTTGCCTCCCTGGTAGCCCGGGGATGGATCTTATTAGAATGGAGGGACTCGGGGCCCTTGTAACCGGGGGTATGGGCGAGTGACCTAGCAGAGTTTCTTAGGCTGGGAAAGATGAAGTTCGCCTCAAGAGGGTCTGTGGAGGGGTTTGCCTGGAGATGGCAGCCGTTCATCGACTTTGAGAACAGTTAAGATGTCAGCAGTGGAGGGGGGGGTTAAATGGGGAGGTGGGGGAGCTGGGGAGTGGGAGGCGGGATGGTGGGGTGTTAGGTATTAGTTGATTTGGCTATTTGCAGCCCTGTTGGCTTGTTTTGTTGTGAGGTTGTGTGTAATGTGTAAATATATAAATGCCTCAATAAAATATTTTCCACAAAAAAAAACAGCTTTGGTCTGTCGCTGGCCCCCTCCTCAGTCTGATGGACGGCAGGGTCTTCAGGGTATGCACTGGCCCCCTGCATAGGTGGTGCCGCATCCAGTCTGCATTGGCGTTGCTGCCATATTCGGCGTCTGCCCACCTCGGCTGTGACAAGCAGAGAAAGGGCAGCCTCTGCGGGATTGACACCAGCAAATATCTTTCTTTTTGGAAGGAATTGGAGAAGGACAGAGAACCACAATCAGTCATTACTTCCATCCCGGGACCATCAAATCCCCAAAGCCTCCCCCACCCTTAACACGACTGCCCCGCCTTCTCTCAGAGTGCCATCCAGCAAGCCAGTTGTGCTGGCAAATCTCACTCTGCACACTCACCCCCGGCCAGATGAAGAACCCCAGACCTCTGCCAGCAACATTAGGGAGCTTGTGCGCAGCAGTCCTCTGCTCATCCAGACACTTATTCTTCAACCGCAAGAGGATCCTCCATGTTGAAGCCCTGCTCCTTAGGTTTGATTGTTGGCAGCTGCCTCTGTGGTGCTGATGCTCCTAGAGTTAAGGCACGCTGTTCAGGCATCAAAAGTTTCAGGACATCCAGTCCACGAATCATCCTCTGAGACATGGAACCTGTTCCTTTGAGGAGGCACTTGAGAGTTCAGAAGCGTGAAGTGCTATTGCAACTAACGAGGTTAATCCATTCTTTGAAATCGGCTTCAGCTGTGAAGCTAGAGGCTGCTCACAGTCAAAGGGGGTGAAATTGACTTTCATGAGAGAAGCTGCAGCAGGGCCCTGTCCTGGGAGAGTTTGGTAGGACGGACAGGCTACAGCTGTGGTTGCCAGTGTTATGGATCTCCACAATATTTAAAGATGGCTTGAAGGCTTCATAGCCGCAAAGCCCCCCACTTGCCTGGCCCAGAGGCAACCCTGGCACCTCAACAACAGGCTCCCCCCCGCCCCATCCTCTGAGCACTGGGTCAGCAGCCCCTGTGCCCTAGAGCTGCATGCTGGTAAATGGAAAGGGCTACTCACCTCCTCACTTCCCTTCGTAGCCATTGCGCCAGCTTCCTGTTTTTGTAAAGGAGCACTAAACACCGTCTGCATGACGTCTCACTGGGAAGTCGGGTAACTCCCGGGAGGCTGCTGCATTCGACTTCCATCTCATTAATGAGATTGCATTGAATGCAAATGAGACCGAACAACTTTCTTGGGCGAGATCCGCAACTCGCCATCGGGAGCGGGCCAGATGAATCTCAAAATTCACGCTAGGCGGAATCTTGATTTTGACCTTTCCTTCTATTCATCCGGTGCTCCCGAGTGTAACATGGCTGAATTGCGCCCTATATAAATGCAAGTCTTTCTTTGCATCATTTCCCCTTGATGCTGCAGTGTTTCAGTGTAATCAATGGTGAGTCAGCATTTATTGTTCAATACCAATTAAGAACATGTACACACAGAAGTGAGTACTAAATAATTATTGTCTAGCATTTAAACCTGTGTTCCTATTTAATCTACATAAGCACAGCATTAGTTTTCACATGTACGCAGATGACACCCAGCTCTACCTCATCACCAAATCTTTCCACTCCTCCACTGTTGCTAAATTAACAGGACTGTTTATCCGACATCTATTACGGGGATGAGCAAACATTTCCTCTAATTAAATATTTGGAAGACTGATGCCGTTGTTTTCAATCTCCACTCCAAATTCAATTTCATAGCTACCAACTCCATCCCTCTCCTTGGCAACAGTCTGCGTCTAAACCAGGTTGTTTGCAAACTTACAGTCATATTTAACCCCAAGATGAGTTTCTGACCACATATTTGCAGCACCACAAACCTGCTTATTTTCACCTCCATAACATTACCTGACTTTGTGCTGTCTCATCTCATTGGTTGCTTATCCTCAATATATTAGCTCCAGACTTGATTATTCCAGGCTAGCCTCCCATGTTCTACCATCCACATTCTACCATCTGTGAACTTGTAGGGGCAGTGATGGCATTGTGGTATTGTCACTGGACTAGTAATCCAGAGTCCCAGGATAATGATCTGGGGACCCGGGTTCGAATCCCACTACGGCAGGTGATGAAATTAAAACAACTCAATAAAATATCTGGAATTAAAAGTCTAATGGTGACCATTGTCAAAAAAAATGATCTGGTTCACATCAAGCCATCATTTGACTGAGTATGGCATCCAGGAGCCTGAGCTAAACTGGAGTCAATGGGAATCAGGGAGAAAAGTTTTGGAGTTTGGAGTCATACCTGGCACAAAAGGAGATGGTGTTGGTGGTTGATCAATCATCTAAGCTCCAAACCATCACTGCAGGAATTCCCCAGGATAGTGTCCTAGCCCAGCCATCTTCAGCTGCTTCATCAATGACCTCCCTTCCATCATAAGGTCAGAAGTGGGGATGTTTGCGGATGATGTTCAGCACCATTTGTGAGTCCTCAGATAATGAAGCAGTCCATGTCCAAATGCAGCAAGACCTGGACAATATCTAGACTTGGGCTGACAAGTGGCAAATTAGATTCGTGCCAGACAATCGACATCTCCTACAAGAGAGAATTTAACCATTGCCTCTTGACATTCATTACCATCACTGAATCTCCCACAATCAACATCCTGGGGGTTATCATCGATCAGAAACTGAACTGGACTAGCCACATTAATACTGTGGCTACCAGGGCAGGTCAAAGGCTCGGAATCCGATGGCGAGTAACTCACCTCCTGACCCCTCTCAAAGTCTGTCCACCATCTACAAGGCACAAGTCAGGAGTGTGATGGAATACTCGGGGCAGACGGTAGCGGAGTGGTATTCTCACTGGACTAGTAAACCAAAGATCCAGAGACATGCTTTGGGGACCCAGGTTCAAATCCCACCACTGCAGATGGTGAAATTTGAATTCAATAAATCTGGAATTAAAAGTCTTACGATGACCATGAAACCATTGTCGTAAAAACCCATCTGGTTCAATAATGTCCTTACCTGATCTGGCTTACATGTGTCTCCAGACCCACAGCAATGTGGTTGATTCTGCCCCTCAAGGGAAATTCGGGATGAGCAATAAATACTGGCACAGCCTGCGACGCCCAAGTCACATGAACGAATAAAAACAAACTCTCCACTTGCCTCCAACAACGCTCAAGAAGCTCGGCCCCATCCAGGACAAAGCAGCCCGCTTGATTACTCTCCCCTCCACAAACATTTAAACCCTTCACCGCCGATGAACAGTGTCAGCCGTGTGTACCATCTACAAGATGCACTGCAATAACTCACCCAGATTCCTTAGACAGCACCTACCAAACCCACGGCCACTACCATCTAGAAGGACAAGAGCAGCAGATACCTGGGAACCCCACCTCTAAGAACTCATCACCCCAACTTGGAAATATATCGCCGTTCCTTCACTGTCGCTGGGGCAACATCCTGGAACTCCCTACTAACAGCACAGTGGGTGCACCTGCACCTCAAGGGTGGCAGTGGCTCAAGAACGCAACTCACCACCACATTCTGAAGGGCAACTAATGATGGGCAATAAATGCTGACCTAACCAGCGACGCCCACATCCCGTAAGTGAATTTTTAAAAACTTGAAGTCATCCAAAACTCTGCTGCCCATGTCCTTACTCTACCAAGTCTCATTCGCTCATCACCCCTCTGTTCACTGATTCACATTGACTCTCATTCAATCAATGCCTTTGTTTTAAAATTCTCATTCTTGTTTCAAATCCCTCCATGGCCTTGCTCCTCTTTATCTCTGTAATCCCAACCACAACCCTCCCAGACACTGGTGTTCATTTCATTCTGGCTTCTTGAGCATCTTTGATTGAAATTGCTCCTCGTTTGAGAACTGTGCCTTCCGTTGCCTAGCGTCTGAACTCTGGAATTTCCTCCCGAAACCTCTTTACCTCTCTTTCTTCCTTCTCAAAACCTACCTCTTTCGCCAATCTTTTGGCCATTTGCTCTATGTGACTCTGTATTTAACTCTATTTTATAATGTTCCTGTTATGCTTTATTACATTATCCTGGGATGCTTATTACGTTAAACGCATTATACAAATGATACGTTATTGTGTTTACCTGTTTTCACCCATTTAATCCCTAAGTTTCTTTCCATACATTCTGTCTGATTCCCATTTGACAGCAATGATTATGTTTAAAGGAGGCGGTTACAAATTTGGGGTCTGCTGTAGGTAACTATTCAACTTCAGTAAAGTCGGTGGTTTCTGTTTGGATATCCGAAGCCATTTACATTGAGTTTACTTTACAGTGCCCCAAAATCACCAACATGGTAATGTAACCCAAAAGATGTAACGGTGCAATCCCCCGAAAAAAAACAAAGTGCCCTAAAGCTATACCTGTTGACCACTTCACCCACCTGCTGTCGAACGTTCATCTGAGATGCACAAAGGCTGGAACATAGCGCAAGTCTGTTCAATTCTTTTACCGGCACCATAGATGGCACCGTTAATCCTGGTGAGTTACAGTGCACGTGTGTGTCCCCCCCAACCCAAAGCTCTGTGCTGGGATGTTGCTAATGATGTGTCATAAACCCTGGAGGATGTGCTGTCAATCCAGATGGTTCAGTCTCATCAGCAGACAAATTGAAGAAAATATTAAGTGCGCTGAACATAATTTTGAGGACCACGTTACCGGGCATCACTAACATAGAACATAGAATATAGAACATACTGTGCAGAAGTAGGCCATTCGGCCCATCGAGTCTGCACCGACCCACTTAAGCCCTCACTTCCACCCTATCCCCATAACCCAATAACCCCTCCTAACCTTTTTTGTCACTAAGGGCAATTTATCATGGCCAATCCACCTAACCTGTACATCTTTGGACTGTGGGAGGAAACCGGAGCACCCGGAGGAAACCCACGCAGACTCGGGGAGAGCGTGCAGACTCCGCACAGACACTGACCCAGCGGGGAATCGAACCTGGGACCCTGGCACTGTGAAGCCACAGTGCTATCCACTTGAGCTAACATTGCAAATGAAACTTAAGATTTCCTTCCTCATTCCTTTGTTTTTATGTTTGTACCTTCTCAATGTAAGTGTTTGTATCCATGAAGGGAACGGTGTTAATGTTGGAGAATGAAAACCTCCCACTTCAGACACCACAGGCACACCCAGATCAGGCATG
This sequence comes from Scyliorhinus torazame, assembly GCF_047496885.1. Lineage (NCBI taxonomy): Eukaryota > Metazoa > Chordata > Chondrichthyes > Carcharhiniformes > Scyliorhinidae > Scyliorhinus > Scyliorhinus torazame. Next base: position 223,061,405 of record NC_092708.1, on the reverse strand, counting down.
GCACATTCCAAGACAGGGTAAGGTTCCCCTTACTGTGTCCTGTGACTATATCAGTCTCAAATACGGAAAAGCACCCAAAGCTGGACAGCTGTGACTTCCCACACCAAAGGGCTGCACAATATATGTGCCAGGGCCAACGCACACAGGACGCTCTGATCGCCTCGAATTCACAACATGGGTCACACGGACATCGCATCTCACCCCCATGAACCTCTCCCCCCCCACCCCCACACTCCCACATACCTGCTACACTACGGGGTGTGGGCCCTGGGTTGCAGTAACACTGTATTTGGTCCATGGCATGGATGAAGATGACTGGTGCTCTGCATCGTTTCACATTGTCTATCTCCTGCCTTTCCACCATCCACCTGGGTAATCCCTGCATATTATCTGACCATTCTATCACACTGTCCCATCAAATGGCAGGAGTGACAGCGGTAGGGACGGTCGGTGGGTGTGGGGGGGAGAGCCCAGGCCACCCAGACCAGCCCACCCCTCACACACATCTGAGACAGAACACTGAGGCAGGTTGCAACAGTGTGAACAGGTGTTTAATGTGACAACGTATATATAGATTTCTGCCCTAGCCCCTGTAACGAAACTGTGCCCTGCTGCCATGGCAACTTTAAAAAAAATAATTTTGAGTACCAATTTTTTTTTTTTCCCAATTAAGGGGCAATTTAGCGTGGCCAATCCACCTACCCTGCACATTTTTGGGTTGTGGGGGTGAAACCCACGCAGACATGGGGAGAATGTGCAAACTCCACACGGAATCCCGCAGGGCCGGGATTCGAACCCGGGTCCTCAGCGCCATAGGCAGCAGTGCTAATCACTGTGCCACGAGCTGCCAAAGCCATGCCAACTTAATGGATCTAACTTTTTGGCCCTGCGGGCCCTCACACTCTGTCTTGGTTGATCCCTAGAGTGGAGGTGGCCTGCGGTGATTCCTGCCCTGCAACCTGGTCCCCTTTGGCGGCCGTCTTCTGGGGTGTCCGGGCCTGAATGGGCCCGGCGACTGCTCGGGCATCCCAGGTGTCGTGGTGCGGCCCTGTTCTGCCCGCTGTCCACCAGGTGCACCAGGGATAGGACGGGGTGTCTGAGGTGCAGCGGTGTTCCAGCACCACCCCTGTGGGAGTCACCGGCATGGGCCCCATCACCTCCTCCCTCGGGTGCCTGATGGGCCCATAGGGCGGGAGTGTGAGGAGAGCTAAACCCTGAGGCTCCACCACCACCTGGTGCTACCAGTCCTCGAGGCCCGCTCTTGTCTCAACCAGGGTTTGCATGCTGCGGCCATGGAGTACAGGAAGGTGTTCAACTGCTTCAAGAAGACCACCACCATAGCGGTGCCAAAGAAGAACCAGGCATTTTACCTCAATGATGACAGTCTGGTGGCCTTGATATCAATCATATTGAAGTGCTTCGAGAGGTTGGTCATGAAGCGCATCAAATCCATACTCCCAGAACACCTAGATCCACTGCAATTCACATACTGCCGCAACCGGTCCACAGCAGACGCCATCTCCCTGGCCCTACACTCATCCCCAGAGCATCTCAATGTGGTATTACGGTACCTGAGAGGCTAAAGCACCATTGGTAGAACCTGTATGATTTCTATTGGCTAGAGTGTATAATAGCTCCGCCCTGATAGGTGGGGTATAAGAACCCGTGCCGCCCCAGCAGCCCTCATTCTGTACCTGAGCTGCTGGGGGAAACATCGAGCTTATTAAAGCCCTCAGTTGGACTACAACCTCGCTTTAGTGGTCATTGATCGTGCATCACTCAACAACAAGAACTCCTACATCAGATTCCTATTTATTGACTACAGCTCTGTCTTCAACACCATACTCCCAGCCAAGCTCGTATAAAAGCTCCAAAACCTAGGACTTGGATCCTCCTCGACTTTCTGACCCACAGACCACAATCAGTAAGAATAAACAGCAACACCTCCGCCACAATAGTCCTCAATACCGGGGCCCCGCAAGGCTGCGTACTATACGCCTCCGACTATACTCCCTGTACACACGACTGCGTGGCAAAATATGGTTCCAACTCCATCTACAAGTTTGCTGACGATACGACCAAAGTGGGCCAGATCTCAAATAACGACAAGTCAGAACACAAGAGGGAGATAGAGAACCTAGTGGAGTGGTGCAGCGACAACAATCTATCCCTCAATGTCAGCAAAACTAAAGAGCTGGTCATTGACACACCCCTGTCTGCATCAATGAGGCCGAGGTGGGGATGGTTGACAGCTTCAAATTCCTAGGGGTACACATCACCAAAAAGCTGTCCTGGTCCACCCATGTCAACGCTACCACCAAGAAAGCACAACAGCGCCTGTACTTCCTCAGGAAACTATGGTAATTCGGCATGTCCACATTAACTCTTACCAACTTTTACAGATGCACCATAGAAAGCATCCTGTCGGGCTGCATCACAGCCTGGTATGGCAACTGCTCGGCCCAAGACCGCAACATCAGAGAGTCGTGAACACCGCCCAGTCCATCACACAAACCTGTCTCCCATCCATTGACTCCATCTACACCTCCCGCTGCCTGGGGAAAGCGGGCAGCATAATCAAAGACCCCTCCCACCCGGCTTACTCACTCTTCCAACTTCTTCCATCGGGCAGGAGATACAAAAGTCTGAGAACATGCATGAACAGATTCAAAAACAGCTTCTTCCCCACTGTCACCAGACTCCTGAATGACCCTCTTATGGACTGACCTGATTAACACTACACCCTGTATGCTTCATCCGATGCCGGTGTCTATGTAGTTACATTGTGTATCTTGTGTTGCCCTATTATGTATTTTCTTTTCTTCCCTTTTCTTCCCATGTACTTAATGATCTGTTGAGCGGCTCGCAGAAAAATACTTTTCACTGTACTTCGGTACACGTGACAATAAACAAAATCCAAATCCGAAGTGGACCATCTCCATCTGGGACTGCGCCACATCACCCATTGACTGTGCCACCGCCTTCTGGGATTGTCACATCAATCAGTGACTGTATCATTGTGTCAAGGGGTCATCTGCAATTCAGCAGGGTCTCGCTTCCTCACCCACGGCCGAACTCCACCCTCCGCGACCTTCATTTCCTCCGTGCCGTCTACTCTGCTATGGTGAGGGGCTGCAAGGCCGGCGGACCCCCTCCAGTCTTCTCCCGCTCCCGGTGGTTGTGGCTGGCCTTCTCCTGGGGATGGAGTGAGAGGGGGGGGGAGCAAACAGAAAATGACAGTCCGACGCATGAAACCCAGAGGGTGGGTAACTGGTTTCTTCAGTGGCCAGGGTGCCCGGCCATGGTGGCCGGCATGTATCATAAATCATCATAGAATTTACAGTGCAGAAGGAGGCCATTCGGCCCATCGAGTCTGCACCGGCTCTTGGAAAGAGCACCCTACCCAAGGTCAACACCTCCACCCTATCCCCATAACCCAGTATTCCCACCCAACACTAAGGGCAATTTTGGACACTAAGGGCAATTTATCATGGCCAATCCACCTAGCCTGCACATCTTTGGACTGTGGGAGGAAACCAGAGCACCCGGAGGAAACCCACGCACACACAGGGAGGACGTGCAGACTCCGCACAGACAGTGACCCAAGCCGGAATCGAACCTGGGACGCTGGAGCTGTGAAGCAATTGTGCTGTCCACAATGCTACCGTGCTGTCCCCACGATGCTACCGTGGGGCTGGTCCATCTGGGTACCCCCCTTTCCCCTGACCGCACCCAGCCAGTGCCAGAGCCGGTGCCCCCAGACAGCCAGGTACTGACCGGGAGAGCGGCCCGAACACCAGCCCCCACCCCCCGCCCGAGACTCAGGACACCCTGGAGCTCGGGTCAGAGGAGGACACTGACTTTCCGTCACAATTGTCTCCTACACCCTCCACCATCCCAGAGACTAGCACCTCGGTTGGGCACATTAGTGAAGTGGCTGCTGGGACACTATCTGGTGCGCACCACACATCACATCCAGTAAAACAGGTGGAGGTAGGAGCAGCCGAGGGGCCAAACGGTCGGAGGGCAGGCCAGCCCCAGGAACTAGCTGCCGTCCACACGGGTCCAGGGTTCCTGGAAGATCCAGTCCCAGCCACAGTGCAGGTGCAGTCAAAGACGCAGGGACTACGGGAGGGGATGACAGCCGGCTTCTAGCACCTGCAGGCGCAGGTGGAGGAACCCACCGCGTGCAGGAGCGGGGAGTGGTGCCGGTCGCGTGCCACTCAGGCCGAAACCGCACAGGTGGCGTCCGCGATGCAGGCATTGGGAGCGAGGGTCTGGGATATGGATCAGCTTGTCCAAGGCCTGGGCCATTCTGTGCAGATGGGAACCGAGGCCCAGAACAGGGCTGCCCTGTCACAGGCAACCATGTGCCAGAGCCACCTGGACATTCCAGCGGCGCACCTCAGCATGGCCCAGTCACGGCAGGCCATGGCTGGGAACGTCAGCGACATTGCCCAGGTGCTGGCCAGCGTGGCACAGACACTGGTTGGGGTAGCCCAGACCCAGAGGGACGTGGCACATGCCCATAATGAAGTGGCACAGGCCCATAATGAGGTGGCACAGTCGCAGCATGATGTGGTGCAGTCCCAGACGGAGATAGTCCACTCCCTGTGCTTCATGGCCACGAGCGTACAGACCCTAGTCGAAACCAGAGCCAGCCTCCAGGACTGGCAGCGCCAGGTGGTGAGGGGGCCTCAAGGGATAGCTCCGCTCGCACCCCTGTCCAATGGAGTAGCCCAGTGGCTATCGGGCACCCCGAGGGTGGAGGAGGTGATGGGGCCCCTGCTGGTGACTCCCGCAGGGGAGGTCTCGGAACACTGCAGCACCTCGTACACCCCCGCCCCACTGTCCCCGATGCATCTAGTGGGCAGTATAGGGTGCAAACACGCCACCTGGGACACCCGTGCAGCGACCGGGCCCATCCAGGCCGGGTCGCGCCAGGAGACGTGCGCCAACGGGGACCCTTGTCGCAGGGCAGGAGTCACAGCAGTTCACCTCCACTCCTGCTGTACTGTCTGGGAAACCACCTAGGCCTAGTGTTAGGGCCCAGAAGGCTAGAAAGTTAGACACCAGTTAGGTTGGCACGGGTACAGGGCACAGTTCAGTCATAGGGGTTAGGCCACAGACTTTATATATCTCTCCACAATATACACCTGTGAACACCGTTAAACCCTGCCTCGGTGCTCTGTCTGATGGGTGTGGGTGTCGGCTGGTCCAGGCAGGCCGGGGGGTGGGGGGGGGGGGGGGGGGGGCAGGCGGGGGTGATGCAGGGGCAGGGAACCAGTGCAGGCCCTGTGGGAGGACTATGGTGCGTCCCGTCCCCCCACCCCACCCAGCTCGTAGCGCCGCAGTTATGTATAACGGAGGGGTTTGCAAGTGGGCGGTTTGGCGGTGGAGGTGAGGGGGTGGGGGAATGGGATGTGGTGTCATTGCCCCTGGCCAGCAGCACCCCCCCCCCCCCCCCACTTCCTCCCTCCTAGTCGGTGAACCTGGAGGTGATCAGAACTTCTCGTGCGCGTTGGCCCTGGCAATGACGTTGTGCGGCTTCCTGTGCCTGCCCGGTCTCCATGTCCTGCTCATCGTCCCCCTCCCCAGTTCGGTGGAGGGCCCTTCCTGAACAGTCCAGGCACCTGAAGCACTTCTTCAGGAGGCCGAAGCACCGCTCGATCACATTCCTGGCTGCTGTATGGGCGTCGTTGTAGCGGGTCTCTGCGTCGGTCTATGGCCTCTGGATAGGTATCATCAGCCATGGCCGCAGTGGGTAATCCCTGTCACCCAGGAGCCAACCCCTCTGCCGGGGCTTGTGCCCCTCGAACATGTGAGGAATCACTGAGTGTGCCAGGATGAAGAAGCCATGCATACTGCCCGGGTATCAATGCGCAGCTGACGGTCACAGACCAGCTGGATGTTCATTGAGTGGTACCCCCTTCGGTTAGTGTAGAGCGGCCTGTTATCCGCCGGTACCCGTAGGGCGACATGCATCCCATCTATTGCCCCCTGGACCCAGGGCATCCCGACGATGGCATGCAACCCCATTGCCCGGGCATCCTGGTGGGCTCGGTCCATATGGAACTGGATGTATTGAGGCACCTGGGCATATAGGTCCTCCATGATGGCGCGGATGCATCTGTGCACCAAGGTCTGTGAGATCCCGGGCAGGTCCCCACTTGATGATTGGAAGGATCCCGTCGCATAGAGGTTCAGAGAGACCGTCACCTTGACGGTCACCAGGAGCGGGTGTCCTCCCCCGTACCCCTGCGATGCCAGGTGTGCCATTATCTGGCAGATGTGTCTCACTGTCTCTCTGCTCAGCCGGAGTCTCCGACGGCATGCCCGGTCCGGCCGGTACACGAATGACAGGCGGCGCCAGACCTCACGAGGCCTCATATGGCGCCTCCTTGGCACCTCCTCCTTCTCCTCAGCCTGTTGGGCGGCCGGCCCTCCAGCCCGTATGGCCACCATCTACACCTCTGCAGCAAGTTCCTCTGCAGCTCGATCCTCTGGAGCCAGTTCCTCTGCAGCTCGATCTTCGGCAGCCAGTTCCTCTGCAGCCCGGTCCGCTGCAGCCCGTCCTCTGCAGCCCGTTCCCCTGCAGCCAGTTCCTCAGCAGCCCGGTCCTCTGCAGCCCGGTCCTCTGCAGCCAGTTCCCCTGCAGCCCGTTCCTCTGCTGCCCGCTCCTCTGCTGCCCGTTCCCCTGCAGCCAGTTCCTCTGCAGCAGTTCCCCTGCAGCCCGTTCCTCTGCAGCCAGTTCCTCTGCAGCCCGTTCCTCTGCAGCCCGTTCCCCTGCAGCCCATTCCTCTGCAGCCCGGTCCGCTGCAGCCCGGTCCGCTGCAGCCCGGTCCTCTGCAGCCCGGTCCTCTGCAGCCCGGTCCTCTGCAGCCCGGTCCGCTGCAGCCCGGTCCTCTGCAGCCCGGTCCTCTGCAGCCCGGTCCTCTGCAGCCCGTTCCTCTGCAGCCCGTTCCCCTGCAGCCCGGTCCTCTGCAGCCCGTTCCTCTGCTGCCCGTTCCTCTGCAGCCCGTTCCCCTGCAGCCCATTCCTCTGCAGCCCGGTCCTCTGCAGCCCGGTCCGCTGCAGCCCGGTCCTCTGCAGCCCGGTCCTCTGCAGCCCGGTCCTCTGCAGCCCGTTCCTCTGCAGCCCGTTCCCCTGCAGCCCGGTCCTCTGCAGCCCGTTCCTCTGCTGCCCGTTCCTCTGCTGCCCGTTCCTCTGCAGCCCGGTCCGCTGCAGCCCGGTCCTCTGCAGCCCGGTCCTCTGCAGCCCGTTCCTCTGCAGCCCGTTCCCCTGCAGCCCGGTCCGCTGCAGCCCGGTCCACTGCAGCCCGGTTCTCTGCAGCCCGTTCCTCTGCAGCCCGTTCCTCTGCTGCCCGTTCCCCTGCAGCCAGTTCCTCTGCAGCAGTTCCCCTGCAGCCCGTTCCTCTGCAGCCAGTTCCTCTGCAGCCTGTTCCCCTGAAGCCCGTTCCTCTGCAGCCAGTTCCTCAGCAGCCCGGTCCTCTGCAGCCCGTTCCTCTGCAGCCCGGTCCTCTGCAGCCCGTTCCCCTGCAGCCCGTTCCTCTGCAGCCAGTTCCTCAGCAGCCCTGTCCTCTGCAGCCCGGTCCTCTGCAGCCCGTTCCCCTGCAGCCCGTTCCTCTGCAGCCCGGTCCTCTGCAGCCCGTTCCCCTGCAGCCCGTTCCTCTGCAGCCAGTTCCTCTGCAGCCCGGTCCTCTGCAGCCCGTTCCTCTGCAGCCCGTTCCTCTGCAGCCAGTTCCTCTGCAGCCCGGTCCCTGCAGCCCGGTCCCCTGCAGCCCGGTCCTCTGCAGCCCGCTCCTCTGCTGCCCGTTCCTCTGCAGCCAGTTCCCCTGCAGCCCGTTCCTCTGCTGCCCGCTCCTCTGCTGCCTGTTCCCCTGCAGCCAGTTCCTCTGCAGCAGTTCTCCTGCAGTCCGTTCCTCTGCAGCCCGGTCCTCTGCAGCCCGTTCCTCTGCAGCCAGTTCCCCTGCAGCCCGTTCCTCTGCAGCCCGTTCCTCTGCAGCCCGGTCCCTGCAGCCCGGTCCCCTGCAGCCCGCTCCCCTGCAGCCCGTTCCTCTGCAGCCCCTTCCTCTGCAGCCCGTTCCTCTGCAGCCTGTTCCTCTGCAGCCCGCTCCCCTGCAGCCCGGTCCCCTGCAGCCCGTTCCTCTGCAGCCCCTTCCTCTGCAGCCCGTTCCTCTGCAGCCTGTTCCTCTGCAGCCCGTTCCTCTGCAGCTCGGTCCTCTGCAGGCAGTTCCTCTACAGCCCAGTCCCTGCAGCCCGTTCCCCTGCAGCCCGTTCCCCTACAGCCCGGTCCTCTGCAGCCCGTTCCTCTGCAGCCCGTTCCTCTGCTGCTCGTTCCTCTGCTGCTCGTTCCTCTGCAGCTCGATCCTCTGCAGCCCGTTCCTCTGCTGCCCGTTCCTCTGCAGCTCATTCCTCTGCAGCCTGTTCCTCTGTAGCCCATTCCCCTGCAGCCCGGTCCTCTGCAGCCAGTTCCTCTGCAGCCCGTTCCCCTGCAGCCCGTTCCCCTGCAGCCCGGTCCTCTGCAGCTCATTCCTCTGCAGCCTGTTCCTCTGCAGCCCGTTCCCCTGCAGCCCGGTCCTCTGCAACCAATTCCTCTGCAGCCCGGTCCTCTGCAGCTCAATCCTCTGCAGACCATTCCCCTGCAGCCCGTTCCTCTGCAGCCCGTTTCTCTGCAGCCCGGTCCCCTGCAGCCCGGTCCCCTGCAGCCCGTTCCTCTGCAGCCCGGTCCTCTGCAACCCGGTCCTCTGCAGTCCGTTCCCCTGCAGCCCAGTCCTCTGCAGCCCGTTCCCCTGCAGCCCGGTCCTCTGCAGCCCGTTCCCCTGCAGCCCGGTCCTCTGCAGCTCATTCCTCTGCAGCCTGTTCCTCTGCAGCCCATTCCCCTGCAGCCCGTTCCTCTGCAGCCCGTTCCTCTGCAGCCCGGTCCTCTGCAGCCCATTCCTCTGCAGCCCGGTCCTCTGCAGCTCATTCCTCTGCAGCCTGTTCCTCTGCAGCCCGTTCCCCTGCAGCCAGTTCCTCTGCAGCCCGTTCCTCTGCAGCCCGGTCCTCTGCAGCTCATTCCTCTGCAGCCTGTTCCTCTGCAGCCCGTTCCCCTGCAGCCAGTTCCTCTGCTGCCCGTTCCTCTGCTGCCCAGTCCTCTGCAGCCCGTTCCCCTGCAGCCCGTTCCTCTGCAGCCCGTTCCTCTGCAGCTCATTCCTCTGCAGCCTGTTCCTCTGCAGCCCGGTCCCCTGCAGCCCGTTCCTCTGCTGCCCGTTCCCCTGCAGCCCGGTCCCCTGCAGCCCGTTCCTCTGCAGCCAGTTCCCCTGCAGCCCGTTCCTCTCAGCCAGCTCCTCTGCAGCCCGTTCCTCTGCAGCCCGTTCCTCTGCAGCCCGTTCCTCTGCAGCCAGTTCCTCTGCAGCTCGATCCTCTGCAGCACGATCCTCTGCAGCCAGTTCCTCTGCTGCCCGATCCTCTGCTGCCCAGTCCTCTGCTGCCCACTCCTCTGCAGCCCGTTCCCCTGCAGCCCGTTCCTCTGCAGATCGATCCTCTGCAGCTCGATCCTCTGCAGCCAGTTCCTCTGCAGCTCGATCCTCTGCAGCTCGATCCTCTGCAGCCAGTTCCTCTGCAGCTCGATCCTCTGCAGCTCGATCTTCGGCAGCCAGTTCCTCCGCTGCCCGTTCCTCTGCAGCCCGTTCCCCTGCAGCCCGTTCCCCTGCAGCCCGTTCCTCTGCAGCCTGTTCCTCTGCAGCTCGATCCTCTGCAGCTCGATCCTCTGCAGCCAGTTCCTCTGCAGCCCGTTCCTCTGCAGCCAGTTCCTCTGCAGCCAGTTCCTCTGCTGCCCGGTCCGCTGTTGTCCGTTCCTCTGCAGCCCGTTCCCCTGCAGCCCGTTCCTCTGCAGCCTGTTCCTCTGCAGCTCGATCCTCTGCAGCCAGTTCCTCTGCAGCCTGTTCCTCTGCAGCCAGTTCCTCTGTAGCCAGTTCCTCTGTGTGGTGGTATGTATTAGGGGTATTAAGGTACCCTGGGATGCCGAGAGGCTATTGGTAGATAGACACTGGATCCCGATAGGATCAGCTGCCTGCTGGCTCCACCCAGTAAGGCGGAGTATAAGAGCCCGGGTTCTCCCAGCAGCCACATTCTGTAACTGTGCTGCTGGGGAACAAGTCTGCGTAATAAAGCCATCGTTCGACTCCTTCTCACCTCGTCTCGTGAGTGATTGATTGTGCTACAATTTATTACGCAGACTTTTAAGGACATGGAGCTCCGAATTATGCCAGAGTGTCTGCGAATCAGACCCCACGCGGTAAACGCAGCGGCCCCTTTTAAGCATTGGTGAGCGTGTTTTCAGGGATACCTCCGAACGGCCCACGGCATACCTACAGAAGAACAGAAAATCCAGGTCCTGCATGCCAGGGTGAGCCCTGAAATCTACACGCTCAGAGAGGATGCAGAAGATTTCCCGACGGCGATCGCGATGCTGATAGGAATCTACGTTCAGCCCGTCAACCAGGTCTACGCACGCCAACAGCTCGCGACGAGATGGCAGATCCTAGGGGAATCGCTGGGCAAATTCTACAATGCGCTGTTGATACTGGGGAGAAACTGCAACTGCCCATCGTTTGCGGCTAATCAACACACAGAGCTGCTGGTCCGAGATGCGTTCATGGCAGGTATGCTTTCATCCTAAATTCGCCAGCGATTGCTGGAAAGAGACACATTAGGCCTCAAAGAGGGACGGGCCCTCGTGGCCTCGTTTGGTGTGGCGTCACAGAACGCCCGCGCCTACGCCCCCGACTGCGCGGCAGCCCCTTGGGTACCATGGACCCCCGCCGCGACCGAACCCCCGGGACCCCCCGCCCCCCCCCCCCGCAGGCCTGCGCTGCCAGAGCGGCAGATCACCCGGGGGGCCCCGCTGCTACTTTTGCGGGCAGGGGAAACACCCCCGAATGCGCTGCCCGGCCCGCTCGGCCCTCTGTAAAGAGTGCGGCGAAAAGGGGCACTTCGTAGCTGTGTGCCAGGCCCGGGGGGTAGCCGCAATCTCCAGGGGAGAACCCCAAACTTAACCCCCCCCCCAGCGATCCATGTGCGTCCAACGGGCGCCGCCATCTTGGGTCCCGGACTCCACGCGGGAGGGATGGGCGCCGCCATTTTGTGCTACCCCGGCAACGTGCGATCCATGGACGGCGCCATCTTGTCCACCCCTGACCGCGTGCGACCCGTGGACGCCGCCATCTTGGCTGACGTCTAAAGACCCCGGGATGGACGGCCACACGGGGCCTGAAGAAAACGCCCCGGTGCAGCAACTACGACTGCCTTCTGTGACCCTGGACCAGTCACGGCCCCGAACGCTCCAAACAGCATCAACAACGATCTTTGTAAACGGGTACGAGACGCCCTGCCTGATCGACTCTGGGAGCACGGAGAGTTTTATACATCCTGATACGGTAAGACGCTGTTCCCTTCCGATCCACCCGAGTAATCAAAAAAATTTTCGGCGGCAGGGTCCCATTCAGTAGAGATAAAAGGGTTCTGCATCGCGAACCTCACGGTGCAGGGGAGGGAGTTCAAAAACTACCGGCTTTACGTCCTTCCCCACCTCTGCGCTGCCACACATTTATAACGTTTAAATTCGGTGGCCCTATACCCCCACTCACTATCTGCAGCCTCGCGACCCTCAAGGTCGATCCGCCTTCCCTGTTCGCGAACCTCACCCCGGATTGCAAACCAGTCGCCACTAGGAGCAGACGGTACAGCGCCCAGGACCGATCATTTATCCGGTCAGAAGTCCAGCGGCTGCTGAGGGAAGGCATAATTCAGGCCAGCAATAGTGCCTGGAGAGCCCAGGTGGTAGTTGTAAAGACCGGGGAGAAGCAGAGGATGGTCGTAGACTATAGTCAAACCATCAATAGGTACACGCAGCTGGATGCGTACCCTCTCCCCCGCATATCCGACATGGTCAATCGGATTGCACAGTACAAGGTCTTTTCTACAGTGGACCTTAAGTCCGCCTACCACCAGCTCCCCATCCGCCCGAGCGACCGAAAATACACTGCTTTCGAAGCAGATGGGCAGCTCTATCATTTTTTAAGGGTTCCATTCGGCGTCACTAACGGGGCCTCGGTCTTCCAACGGGAGATGGACCGAATGGTTGATCAGTACGGTTTGCGGGCCACGTTCCCGTATCTCGACAACGTCATCATCTGCGGCCACGACCAGCAGGACCACGACGCCAACCTCCGCAAATTCCTCCAGACTGCAAATGCCCTGAACCTCCCATACAACAAAGAGAAATGCGTGTTTAGCACCGACCGTCGAGCCATCCTTGGCTACGTAGTGCGAAATGGAATGATAGGCCCCGACCGTGAACGCATGAGCCTCCTCATGAAGTCCCCCCTCCCCTACTGCTCCAAGGCCCTGAAACACTGCCTGGGCTTCTTTTCTTATTACGCCCAGTGGGTCCCCAACTACACGGACAAGGCCCATCCACTAATCCAGTCCACGGGTTTCCCCCTGTCGACAGAGGCCCGCCAGGCCTTCAGCCGCATCAAATCGGATATCGCAAAGGCCACGATACACGCAATCGACGAGTCCCTCCCTTCCAAGTCGAGAGCGACGCGTCCGACGTAGCTCTGGCGGCCACGCTCAACCAAGCGGGCAGACCTGTGGCCTTTTTTTCACGCACCCTCCACGCTTCAGAAATCCGCCACTCCTCAGTGGAAAAGGAGGCCCAGGCCACAGTGGAAGCTGTGCGGCATTGGAGGCATTACCTGGCCGGTAGGAGATTCACTCTCCTCACTGACCAACGGTCGGTTGCCTCCATGTTCGATAATGCACAGCGGGGCAAGATCAAGAACGACAAGACCTTGCGGTGGAGGATCGAACTGTCCACCTATAACTACGAGATCTTGTATCGTCCCGGGAAACTGAACGAGCCTTCCGATGCCCTATCCCGCGGCACGCGTGTCAACGCACAAGTGGACCATCTCCGAACCCTCCACGAGGACCTCTGCCACCCGGGGGTCACTCAGTTCTATCACTTCGTGAAGACCCGCAACCTGCCCTACTCCATCGAGGAGGTCAGGACAGCCACCAGGAACTGCCAGATCTGTGCAGAGTGCAAACCGCATTTCTACCGGCCAGAGAGGGCGCACCTGATAAAGGCTTCCCGTCCCTTTGAACGCCTCAGTCTGGACTTCCCGCCACCGATCACAACGCGTACTTCCTGAACGTGATTGACGAATACTCCCGGTTCCCCTGTCCCGACATGACCGCGGCCACAGTCATTGGAGCCCTCGGCACCATCTTTACATTGTTCGGTTTCCCCGCCTACATAGATAGCGATAGGGGGCCCTCCTTCATGAGCGTCGAACTGCGTCAATTCCTGCTCAGCAAAGGCATCGCCTCGAGCAGGACGACCAGTTACAACTCCCGGGGGAACGGTCAGGTAGAGAGGGAGAACGGAACGGACTGGAAGACCATCCTACTGGCCCTGCGGTCCAGAAGTCTCCCAGTTTCCCGCCGGCAGGAAGTCCTCCCGGACGCCCTCCACTCCATCCGGTCGCTGCTGTGTACAACAACGAATCAAACACCTCACGAACGCCTCCTTGTCTTCCCTAGGAAGTCCTCCTCCGGAACGTCACTTCCGACCTGGCTGGCAGCCCCGGGACCCATTCTGCTCTGAAAACATGTGCGGACGCACAAATCGGACCTGCTGCTCGAGAGAGTTCATCTCCTCCACGCGAACCCTCAATACGCCTACGTGGCGCACCCCGACGGCCGACAGGACACGGTCTCCCTGCGGGACCTGGCACCCGCCAGAGCCCCGCACTCCCCCCCCTTCAACACCAGTGACCCCCTCTGGAGCCACGCACCCCCCCCAACACTGATCACCCCCTCCCTCCCGCCGGCGCATCCCACAGCCGCCCCCTTCCAGGGTGGATTGGTCCTTCCCCCGGCCCCGAATAGGGATATTGGAGCGGGACGAGGCATCGCGATGCTCCCAGAGACGACGAGGCCGGAACTGCGCCTGCATCATCACCGGGGCTAAGACGATTGGCGAGGATGACCAGGGCATCCATCCGACTCATTGAATCTGTATAATGAAACACAAAACGCCTCTGTAAATCATTTTTTTTGGTTTGGTTGCCCAGTAAAAGGGGCATTGTAAGTAGTTGATATCGGAGCATAGCCGCCGTGTTAGCGGCATCCTAGGTACCAACTCTGGAAACCCCTACCATCATACGGCCCACTACGCCGACGGGTTATTTTTTAACAAGGGGTGAATGTGGTGGTATGCATTAGGGGTATTAAGGTACCCTGGGATGCCGAGAGGCTATTGGTAGATAGACACTGGATCCCGATTGGATCAGCTGCGTGCTGGCTCCACCCAGCAAGGCGGAGTATAAGAGCCCGGGTTCTCCCAGCAGCCGCATTCTGTAACTGTGCTGCTGGGGAACAAGTCTGCGTAATAAAGCCATCGTTCGACTCCTTCTCATCTCGCCTCGTGAGTGATTGATTATGCTACACTCTGTAGCTCGATCCTTTGCAGCCCCTTCCTCTGCTGCCAGTTCCTCTACTGCCGGTTCCTCTGCAGCCAGTTCCTCTGCAGCCAGTTCCTCTGCAGCTCGATCCTCTGCAGCCAGTTCCTCTGCAGCCAGTTCCTCTGCAGCTCGATCCTCTGCAGCCAGTTCCTCTGCAGCTTGATCCTCTGCAGCCCGTTCCTCTGCAGCCAGTTCCTCTGCAGCCAGTTCCTCTGCAGCCCGTTCCTCTGCAGCCAGTTCCCCTGCAGCCAGTTCCTCTGCAGCAGTTCCTCTGCAGCTCGTTCCTCTGCAGCCCGTTCCTCTGCAGCCAGTTCCTCTGCAGCCCGTTCCTCTGCAGTCCATTCCTCTGCAGCCCGTTCCTCTGCAGCCCGTTCCTCTGCAGCCCGTTCCTCTGCAGCTCGATCCTCTGCAGCCCGTTCCTCGGCAGCTCGATCCTCTGCAGCCAGTTCCTCTGCAACCAGTTCCTCTGCAGCTTGATCCTCCAGCTCGCAGCCATTTCACCAGCTGCTGTGGGAGGCCACACATCTGATACCAATAAAGCCTCAGTTTGGATTCAACTTTTGTCTTTAGTCAAATTGATCGTGCCTCAGCCACGACGCTGGTTTCACGACATTTACAAGCATAAGTGAACCGTGCTGCCGGGAACTCAGCCCATCAGAGGCAGAGAATCGCAGAGGCCCGGGAGAATCCGGGTCAGGTCTGCTAATGATAAGCAAATAGTGTTTACTGTATGTGCGTTCTGGACCGCATTGACGCTGCTGTCGAGGTGACGGAGAATTACGATTTGGCATTAAATCAACGCCTGCTGCAATTTCAGCGTCGGAACTGATTCTCCACCCAATTGGGTTTCCCGATTGGAGAATCCTGCCCCCTATCTTTGTTTCCTTAATTTCAAGAACATAAGCCTGAACAGACTGGTGCAGAATTGGTTGAGAAATTCAATGTGCGATCTTGCTTGATCACATCTATAAGGCTTGGTTTCCTCTGCCAAAATTGTACACTTCTCTTGGGCTATCTTGGAGGGCATTTATCAACCCCAGGCTCCTTTGTCTCCATTGATATCTCCTTTAGGGATGTTGTTTATATCATGACCCCTTTCATCTTCACCTCAAAGAAGAAGTTCAAGGAACACATGGATGTTTTCACCATGAAGCCAGAGATCATCTGCTTAACAGCCTTCAGTTTGTCTCCCCTTTCACCTTCTACATCAGGAGCTGGATTTTACCAGCCTTGTTGGGGTAGCCTGGCCGTCAGGGGAGCCGATGAAATAGTGAGGTAAGTTGGTGTTGGAGCATCTGTTACTTGCCCGCTGCCATGTTATTTTGCCAATGACTGGAAAGGTGCAGGAATGCCCCTCTGCCCAGAGGGCCAATTAGAACACTCACTGGCCCATTAAAGGACTCTTCAGCTGGGTCCTGCATCCACTTCGGCCCAATGAGGGCCCTCCTAATCTGGCGCCCTGCAGCCCAGGGAGGGATAGATCCCACCCCCATTAACGCAGCTTGCCTGACTGCTCTGATGACCCCAATCCCAATCACCTTGTCCACGGGCAGTGTCCATGCTGCTTCTCCAGGACAGGTGCAGTCCCAATCGTAGCCACTGGTTATTTTAAATAATGGCCTTCGTATTCTGACAATGGAGGTGGATCCGGAGGCTTAATTAGGCTATAATTCATCATTTAAGGGCCTCAAGAGGCCTCAGGTTGAGCGGGCTAGTGGATATCTTACCCACCCCTGTATTATGACGAGTGAGTCAGGGGTAGGCAGGAAAACAGTGGGTTAGCAACACGGCATATCTTACATCCCCCCCCCCACCCCCTCCCCACCCTACTGAAAACATGCCCAGCGTGGGTGGGGAGTGTGGGCGCAGTCTCAAAATGCAGCTCATTATTTTGACTGCTGCATTGTGGATTGCATTTAGACAGCCCCTCCTTTGTGAAGACAAAGCCAAAATATGTGATTGTTCTCTTCAGATGTATACTGATTGAATGTGAGCACAGGTTATATTCTTGTCGCCTTAGAGGAACTGTAAAGGTCGAATATTGTTTTCTGTTTGGTTGAATGCTGGTTTTAGAATATCCGTTTAAGTTCAAGATGCTTGAATTCCCTCAACAGCTTAACTGTCAAAATATTTTTACTGCTGAAGGTATATCGAAAATTAATCCTTTGCATCACTCCAGAACAACATGTGTTGCAAACATTTCACTAGAGCTCTCTTTTCATCAAGGTGTATTCACTGTTGTTATCCAATTAGGTCGAGCTTTGAGAAAACATACAATTCATCAAACTCAGCTCATTCCATTTGGACGGTGATGTCATTCAACACCCAACTGCTTTATTTGCTGCATGCACGTTGACACAAAGGGACGTGTCATTAGAATTCTAGGAATTTACTGGAGCGAAGACCATTCTTGGAGCTTCATATTCATTTAATGAAGAAAGGCTGAACAGGTTGGGCCTGTACACACAGGAGTTTAGAAGAATGAGAGATCTTATTGAAGCTTGTTGGATCCTATGGGGACAGGAGGATGAACATCATACTGGATTTAAGAGCTGGCAAGAGGCCAATAGCAGCTCATGGGCGAGAGGAAGAGAGAGCCAATAGTCCATGGTGGGGCAGGAACAAGTTCCAGGCACTGAAAGGCAGGAGGTATTATATTTAAGCCAAGGACAGTAGCACTTGGCCCAAAGGCATCGCAAAGGCAACTGGAAGGAAGGATAAATAAGGAAGGTTTTCAAGGAATGACTGAGGTTGAAGGAAAGTTTAGGGAGATGTGGATGTCACAGAGGTTGTTCCATGGGAACATCCATTGAATGTAATAATGCCCATTACCCATGGTACACCTGCAGCCAGTGATGCACACAGGGAGCTCCTGATGAAGGGCTGGCAGAAAGTGCTGATGGGAACCCGCCACATTAACATCACTCTGTCTCGCTCATGCATCAAATAGCAGATGAGACAACACGGGCAAAGCAATGAGGCCTCAGAGGGGGAGCTACCATCTGAGGATACAGCACCACATTATCCTCCACCAATGCAGGTGTGCTGTTGTCAGTGGGTCTTTACTCATGGTTAGCAATGGTGGCACAAATCGGTGAGCAACTAACAGAGACTGTGACAGTTGTAACCACTCCGCATCAGAGGACTGAAGAGGAAGAATCCAGTGATGTTCCGGATTCATCCAGGTGGTAAGCCACGGGAGTCATCAAAGTGTTCGATGTTAGAGCAGCAGCAATGTGAAAGGTGTGGACATTGGTCATGGCTCCCAGACACTGTTCACACCCATGCACAGATGAAGGAGAGGTCCATCTATACCACGAGCAGTATCATGTCTCCCTGGTATGAGTGCCTGGAGAGTCGCGACTCTCATAAAAGTCCATATGTAGTAAATCTCCCAATGGATGTGGGAGGTATGTGGTCCTGGCTTAACTGGCAGTTCCATGACCTCTTTCATGCTGCAATGCTTAGAATCATAGAATTTACAGTGCAGAAGGAGGCCATTCGGCCCATCAGGTCTGCACCGGACCTTGGAAAGAGCACCCTACTGAAAGCCCTTGCCTCCACCCGATTCCCGTAACCCAGTAACCCCATTTAACCTCTTTTGGACACTAAGGGCAATTTGGAATGGCCAATCCACCTAACCTGCACGTCTTTGGACTGTGGGAGGAAACTGGAGCACACGGAGGAAACCCACGCAGACACGGGTAGAACGTGCAGTCTCCGCACAGACAGTGACCCAAGCTGGGAATCGAATCTGGGACCTTGGAGCTATGAAGCAATTGTGCTAACCAGTGTGCTACCGTGCTGCTCATGACTCAGCTTCACGAAGCCACAATAATTGAGGCAGCTCTTCCACAGATGGAGGTTGCCCCTACCATGTGCCAGGACTCTCTAGGCCTCAGCTACCCAAAGGAAGTCTACCACAGTAATCTAAAGCACCAGCTGAAGAAAGGCAGACAGCCTGCATTCACCTCAGCTGGGGGAACTCACAAAAATTCACATAAATCAACTTGGATCTCATTGGGATGTAGTTTATTGTTGAATGTCAAAGAATTGGCTTTAAGTATCAGAGGAAAGGTCATGTTTTGCTGCAGAAACTGTTTTGACTCCTCATTTCTGCACTATTGGATCATCACCAGCTGGTGACTAGTTGAGAAAGAGGTCATACAAAGGTCAGCACTACACAAGGCCAATGGCGCATGTATGTCAAGATGGGTCCACTGAGATGATAAGGACATTCAAGGAAAGGTTAATAAGGCAATCTGGGGGAGAAGACTGAATTGTTTCCATGGCAATTTTAGGTAGACTCAGGAGAACCCTGTCCATATTAATGCTTTGCCTATCTCTAGCACACAATGTCCTTTGAAAGTGACCCCGTGAGTGCATTACCATTGGCTGCCTGACTTCAAGCCCATCCAGAGGAGGGGACAATGTGTTTAAGGATGTCCTCCCAGAGGGCAGCACAGTGGCGCAGTGGTAGCACTGCAGTCTCACGGCGCCAAGGTCCCAGGTTCGATCCTGCCTCTGGGTCACTGTCCGTGTGGAATTTGCACATTCTCCCAGAGTTTGCGTGGGTTTCACCCCCACAACCCAAAGATGTGCAAGGTAGGTGGATTGAACACGCTAAATTGCCCCTTAATTGGAAAAATGAATTGGGTACACTAAATGTATTTTAAAAAAGGATGTCCTCCCTCTCCAAGCCTCCTCCTCTCTGAAGTACTAGGGGCTGGTTTAGCACAGTGGGCTAAACAGCTGGCTTGTAATACAGAACAATGCAGAACAATACCAGCAGCGCGGGTTCAATTCCAGTACCGTCTCCCCGAACAAGCGTCGGAATGTGGCGACTAGGGGCTTTTCACAGTAACTTCATTGAAGCCTACTTGTGACAATAAGCGATTATTATAGGTTATGCACAGCACATCCTACCACAATGATGCATGAGATCAGTGATGAGATAAAATGCAGGGTTCCCCGGGATCTATCCAGCCAGCTGAACATGATTTTCCGAAGGCCTATGGCCTGTTCGATGGTTGCCCTCAAAGTCACATGGCAGGGTCCTCTGTCTGTGTGTTGCAAGGAGTCATCTCTTCAGTGCATAGCTCTTGTCATCCAGGACTTAAAAAGTCTGAATACATGAGACCCATTGATAACTAACATATACATATATCAACATTTCTTAATCTCTTAATTGCATAGAAGAGGTGAATATTGAAGAGACCCTTCCCATAATCTGCCTCTTATGTGTGAGCTCACGTGGCAATGCCTCTAGCTTATCCCATCTGTTCTTTAATGCTTCTCATCCTCCCTGTCCACCATTTACTTACAACTGGCCGTTTGTGTCCTTGTTGCTGATGAGCCACTCCCGCTACATGAATCCTATGCGATCTCAGTAAAACTTAAAAGCATGTCAACGTGGCAGTCAATTTGCTTCTTGACAGGTTTAATTACTTGACTGTTGATGCAGTGAGGGCTCTTAACCCTAACACCCAACCAGCTCCAGAGAAGTTGGCGAACACAGAAACAGGTCGAGGTTCCATTCTGATGCAGTCCTCACCTCCAAAACCATCACCCTGGAGACAGTAAAGTGCGGTCCTTAGCAGCTCTGTATCAGCAACTTGTTTGACTGGTCACGAATCCCACAGCTGTTTCTACAATTTCATTGAAGGTGTACGGTTTCTCTTTTTAGACCAACCTCTTTGCACATTTTATATTCCATAACCTGCACCAGTGGTGTTAACTTTTGCTGCTTGTTGACATAAGCTTGTGCGAAAATCATGGGTTATGCAGCCCATGGAAATATGATTGATTCATATGTTACATTTTGCCTGGGAATGAAAAGATCACTTTGGCCTTTATTCACCGTGTTGCAGTCTGCATCATATCCTGGATCAGGCAAAATGTTGAGTATAGCTCACACATGTACTCCCCATAATGCTAAGACAGATCTCTTTTTCACATCGTATTTGTAATATCAAACCCCATCGTCACATATTTTTCTCACCTTGAGTAGACTGGTCTGGGGCTTGTTCTATAAATTGAAGCAGGATATAAAATGACAATCCAAAGGTAAATCACTCAACAGAACTACGCTGTTGTTAGGTAAATACAGGTGAGTAGGATGCATAGGATCTATTGTAATGACTTATTCCAGGTGAACCATATGTAAACTACAAGAGTTAATAATTCTTTCTGTTTCCTTATTTTATCTTCAATTACCTCACAATCACAAGCAAAAAAATGTTTTCTTTAGAAACAATTGCTATCTGCAGAAGTGTTTGTTTCTTGCAAGTGAAGAATGAGAGTTCATGGGTAGGATTCTCCCTCGGCCGACGCCGGAAACACGATTGGGCGGAGAATCAGTTCCGATGCCGAAATCGTGGCGGGCTCCGGTTTCACACCAAATCGCAATTCTCTGTCACCTTGACAGTGATGTCAATGCATTCCAGAACGCACGCAAACACCCTTGGCATATCATTAGTGGGCCCAAGCCGGTATTCTCCAGGGCCTCAGCGATTCTCCGCCTCCACCGGGGCAGATTCCCAATGGCGAGGTTCACGACTGCTTTTAAAAATCGTGGAAATAGCGCCATGGCTGATGAGGGAGAGAGAGGAGGTAGGACACGGAGAGGTGTGACCATGGGCTACTGGGCCGGACACTTGCCCGGCCAGCTGTGGTGGGGGAGGCACAGCCGGGGCTGAAGGGGGGATGACGGGGGAATGGGCCATGGAGCCGGGATGACCGCCCCAAAGGACTAGGGCAGTGTCTGGGCACTGACTGTCATTGCGGCAGCCTGAAAGGCAGACATCTTGCTGCGCACACCACTGATCATCCACCTTGGCCCCTGGTTCTGCAGTGTGCCACCAGCCATATGGATGCCCCTACCCACCACTCTCCACCATACCCCCCAACCGGACGGCACTCGACGATGGGGCATCAGGCAGCCCACCCAGGGCAACACCAACTGGAGCCCTTACGGGGGGGCACGGGCCAGGGGCCACGGAACGTCATGCTGGCAAGGGTAGCACTAACTGAAGGTACCTCTGGCAGCAGTGTTGGCCGCCTGGGTCAGAGGTCTCCACAGTTCTAGCCACCGACAGGGCCTGGGCGGAGGGGAGGGAGGAGGGGACATGTTGGGGCAGAACCCGCAGTGCCAACAGGGGGAACTGTCATGATATGCGTTCATGCACATAATGAGTGTGGTAATACCAGGTATTGCGGTACCAGAGAGAGGAATGACCATTGGCTAGACCGTGGGGTCTACCATTGGGCAATGTACATAGCCCCGCCCTAAGAGGCGGGGTATAAGAACCAATGCCGTCCCAGCAGCCTTCACTTCTGTAACTTCGCTGCTGGGTACAGTTCTGTCTGATTAAAGCTGAATCGATATGACTCCACATGGTCTCAAGAGTATTGATTGTGTATCAATTTAATCAGATAAGTACTTTGAAGGATGGATCTCCGCATCAAGCCGGCGTGGCTTCAGCTCAGCCCTCACGCAGAAAACTCTGCCGCGATTTTTAAGCATTGGCTGGCATACTTCCAGAGCTACCTCGATACGGCTGCCGTCACCCCCACGGAAAGGCAGAAAATACACCTCCTACGCTCGCGGGTCAGCCCGGCGATCAACGCCCTGATCGCAGGGGCGGCGAACTATGATAAAGCCATGGAACTGCTGGAAGGACACTACATTTGTCCACTTAATCAGGTCTACGCCCGTCACCTGCTGGCAACGAGACGGCAGAGCCCAGATGAGACGCTAGAAGATTTCTACCGGGCACTGATCGTGCTGGGCCAAAATTGCGGCTGCCCAGCGGTGACAGCGAACGAGCAATCCAAACTTTTAATTTGAGACGCTTTCGTGGCAGGTATGATCTCCCCGACATTCGCCGAAGGCTACTCGAAATGGACACGCTGGGCCTCACCGAGGCCCGGGCCCTGGCAGGGTCCATGGACGTGGTGTACAAAAACGCCCTTGCGTACGCCCCCGCGTGCACCGCACCCCCCTGGGCTGCGTGGCACCCCGCCGCGGCAGCCCCCCAGACTAACCCGCTTAACCCCCAGACTTACCCGCTAACTCCGCAGGCCTGCGCGGCAAGGTGCCCCGCTACCACCGCCGGCCAACGCACTCCGCAGGCCTGCGCAGCAAGGCGCCCCGCTACCGCCGCCGGCCAGCACTGCTTCTTCTGCGGCCAGGCGAAACACCCGCGCGCGCGCTGCCCGGCACGCACCGTCACCGGCAAAGGGTGCGGCAAGAAAGGCCATTATGCCGCGGTCTGCCTCGCCCGCGCGGTGAATGCGGTATCCAATGACTACCCTCAGCCGTTCTTCCAGCCGTCCACTGTGCAACCACAGCCGTTCTTCAAAGTCCCGACCGTCCCAGGCCCACCGCCGCACTCCCTTTTCCCAGCCCTGCCAGAAGACCAGAAGACCATAAGACATAGGAGCGGAAGTAAGGCCATTCGGCCCATCGAGTCCACTCCACCATTCAATCATGGCTGATTTCAACTCCATTTACCCGCTCTCTCTCCATAGCCCTTAATTCCTCGAGAAATCAAGAATTTATCAACTTCTGTCTTAAAGACACTCAACGTCCTGGCCTCCACCGCCCTCTGTGGCAATGAATCCCACAGACCCACCACTCTCTGGCTGAAGAAATTTCTCCTCATCTCTGTTCTAAAGTGACTCCCTTTTATTCTAAGGCTGTGCCCCCAGGTCCTAGTCTCCCCTGCTAATGGAAACAACTTCCCTACATCCACCCTATCTAAGCCATTCATTATCTTGTAAGTTTCTATTAGATCTCCCCTCAACCTCCTAAACTCCAATGAATATAATCCCAGGATCCTCAGACGTTCATCGTATGTTAGGCCTACCATTCCTGGGATCATCCGTGTGAATCTCCGCTGGACCCGCTCCAGTGCCAATATGTCCTTCCTGAGGTGTGGGGCCCAAAATTGCTCACAGTATTCTAAATGGGGCCTAACTAATGCTTTATAAAGCTTCAGAAGTACATCCCTGCTTTTATATTCCAAACCTCTTGAGATGAATGACAACATTGCATTTGCTTTCTTAATTACGGACTCAACCTGCAAGTTTACCTTTAGAGAATCCTGGACTAGGACTCCCAAGTCCCTTTGCACTTCAGCATCATGAATTTTGTCACCGTTTAGAAAATAGTCCACGCCTCTATTCTTTTTTCCAACGTGCAAGACCTCGCACTTGCCCACGTTGAATTTCATCAGCCATTTCTTGGACCACTCTCCTAAACTGTCTAAATCTTTCTGCAGCCTCCCCACCTCCTCCATAACACCTGCCCCTCCACCTATCTTTGTATCATCGGCAAACTTATCCAGAATGCCCTCAGTCTCGTCATCTAGATCGTTAATATATAAAGAGAACAGCTGTGGCCCCAACACTGAACCCTGCGGGACACCACTCGTCACCGGTTGCCATTCCGAAAAATAACCTTTTTTTCCAACTCTCTGCCTTCTGCCTGACAGCCAATCGTCAATCCATGTTAGTACCTTGCCTCGAATACCATGGGCCCTTATTTTACTCAGCAGTCTCCCGTGAGGCACCTTATCAAAGGCCTTTTGGAAGTCAAGATAGATGACATCCATTGGCTCTCCTTGGTCTAACCTATTTGTTATCTCTTCAAAGAACTCTAACAGGTTTGTCAGGCACGACCTCCCCTTACTAAATCCATGCTGACTTGTCCTAATCCGACCCTGCACTTCCAAGAATTTAGAAATCTCATCTTAACAATGGATTCTAGAATCTTGCGAACAACCGAGGTTAGGCTAATTGGCCTATAATTTTCCATCTTTTTCCTTGTTCCCTTCTTGAACAGGGGGGTTACAACCGCTGGCCCAACGCGCACCTCAGCCTTTGCCCCGCCAGGTAGCAATCTTCCCCCCGGCAACCATGCTGGAGGAGTGCGCGCAGCCATTTTGTCCCTCGCCGGTCCAATCGTCGGGGTCTCCGTCCCCGAACTCCATGGGCGATCCCTGGCCGGCGCCATCTTGGATGGGGCCTCAAGCCCCCAGCACGGCTGGCTACGCGCTGCCCGACCAAAACCCGTTGTTGCAGCTGGCTTCCGCCTCGCGGGAGCAGAGTGCGCCGCCATTTTGTCCCTCCCCGCCGCCATTTTGTTCCTCCCCGCCGCCATCTTCGGAGTCCCCGGACTCCATGTGCGATCCATGGACGGCGCCATCTTGGATGGGGCCTCAAGCCCCCAACACGGCTGACGATACGCTGCCCGATCTTCACTCCTTGCTGCAGCTGGCCTCCATTACCCTGGACCAGAGTCGGTCCCGAACGCTAGCAAAGGCCACCACGACGATTGCCATCAATGGCCACGTGACGTCATGCCTCATCGACTCCGGGAGCACGGAGAGCTTCGTCCACCCCGACACGGTAAGGCGCCGTTCTCTGGTCACCTATCCCACGCAACAAAGGATCTCCCTGGCCTCCGGGTCACACGCGGTGCAGATAAAAGGGTTCTGCCTCGCGAACCTCACCGTCCAAGGCAGGGAATTCCGCAATTTCCGCCTATACATGCTGCCGCACCTCTGCACAGCCACCCTTCTGGGACTGGATTTCCAGTGCCACCTACAAAGCCTTACTTTTAAATTTGGCGGCCCTATACCCCCCTTACTGTTTGCGGCCTTGCAACCCTTAAGGTCGACCCGCCTTCCTTGTTTGCGAACCTCACCCCGGATTGCAAACCCGTCGCCAACAGGAGCAGACGGTACAGCGCCCAGGACCGGACCTTCATCAGGTCCGAGGTCCAAAGGCTGCTGAAGGAAGGGGTCATCGAAGCGAGCAACAGCCCCTGGAGAGCTCAAGTAGTGGTGGTAAAGACCGGGGAGAAGCATAGGATGGTCATCGACTATAGCCAGACCATCAACCGGTTTACGCAACTGGACGCGTACCCTCTCCCCCGTATTGCCGACCTGGTAAACAGGATTGCTTCTCCACGGTGGATCTCAAGTCTGCCTTACCACCAGCTACCCCTCCGTAATAGCGACCGCCAGTACACTGCCTTCGAAGCAGATGGACGGCTCTACCACTTTTTAAGGTTTCCCTTCGGTGTCACAAACGGGGTCTCGGTCTTCCAGCGTGAGATGGACCGAATGGTTGACCGGTACGGCTTACACGCAACGTTCCCGTATCTTGACAACGTCACCATCTGCGGCCATGACCAGCAGGACCACGACACCAACCTCCGTAAATTTCTCCAGACCGCGCACCTCCTGAATCTGACCTACAATAAGGAGAAGTGCGTGTTTAGCACCGACCGTCTAGCCATCCTAGGCTACGTAGTGCGAAATGGAGTCATAGGCCCCGACCCTGAACGCATGCGCCCCCTCATGGAGTTCCCCTTCCCTCACTGCCCCAAGACCCTAAAGCGCTGCCTCGGCTTCTTTAGCTACTATGCACAATGGGTCCCTAATTACGCCGACAAGGCTCGACCCCTAATCCAATCCACAACCTTCCCCCTGTCGACGGAGGCCTGCCGCATCAAAGTGGACATCGCAAAAGACATGATGCGCGCCATCGACGAGTCCTCCCCTTCCAGGTCGAGAGCAACACGTCTGACGTAGCTCTGGCCGCCACCCTCAACCAAGTGGGCAGGCCTGTGGCTTTCTTCTCCCGCACTCTCCATGCCTCCGAAATTCGCCACTCCTCAGTCGAAAAGGAGGCCCAGGCCATAGTGGAAGCTGTGCGGCACTGGATGCATTACCTGGCCGGTAGGAGATTCACTCTCCACACGGACCAACGGTCGGTGGCCTTCATGTTCGAAAATGCACAGCGGGGCAAGATTAAGAACGACAAATCTTGCGGTGGAGGATCGAACTCTCCACCTTCAATTACGAGATCTTGTATCATCCCGGGAAGCTGAACAAGCCTCCTGATGCCCTATCCCGCGGCACTTGTGCCACCGCACAAGTAGACCACCTCCGAGCCCTCCACGAGGACCTCTGCCACCCGGGACTCACCCGGTTCTTCCATTTCGTTAAGTCCCGGAACCTGCCTTACTCCATCGAGGAGGTCAGGACAGTCACCAGGGACTGCCGAATCTGCGCGGAGTGCAAACCGCACTTCTACCGACCAGAGAGGGCGCATCTGCTAAAGGCTTCCCGTCCCTTTGAACGCCTCAGCATGGACGTCAAAGGCCCCCTCCCCTCCACCGACCGCAACACGTATTTACTGAACGTGATTGATGAGTACTCCCGGTTCCCATTCGCCATCCCCTGCCCGGATATGACCACAACCATTGTCATCAAGGCACTCCAAACTATTTTTACACAGTTCGGTTTCCCCGCATACATCCACAGTGATAGGGGGTCCTCCTTTATGAGCGACGAGCTGCGCCGGTTCCTGCTCAGCAAGGGCATCGCCTCCAGCAGGACGACCAGCTATAACCCCCGGGGAAACGGGCAGGTAGAAAGGGAGAACGGAACGGTCTGGAAGACCGTCCTGCTGGCCCTTCGGTCCAGGAATCTCCCAGTCTCCCGCTGGCAAGAAGTCCTCCCAGTGGCCCTTCACTCCATTCGGTCACTGCTATGTACTACCACGAACCAGACACCTCATGAACGTCTCCTTGTTTTCCCCAGGAAGTCCTCCTCGGGGACCTCGCTCCCAACCTGGCTAGCAACACCCGGAACCGTCCTGCTGCGGAAACATGCGATGGCGCACAAGTCGGACCCGCTGGTCGAAAGGGTCCGCCTGCTGCATGCCAACCCCCAGTACGCCTCCGTAGCGTTCCCCGACGGACGCCAAGATACGGTCTCCCTCCGGGACCTGGCGCCCGCCGGAGCCCCACGCGTGCCCGAGCCACTGCCCCCCCCCCACCGCACCTGACCGGAGGGTCAGTACTGCCGCCAGAACACCGACCCAGAGCCGAGCAGGCACCGACGCCCCCTACAGGCACCCCGTCCTTCTGCCCATTTTTCGACTTTACAGCGCCGCCTGGGGGTGACGAAACTGCCTGGGAGGAAGACACCACGTTCCCGGAGTCACTACCGCCGGGGCCCTCACCAGGATCGCTGCCGAAACTTAGACGCTCCAGTAGGACGACCAGGCCGCCCGATCGTCTGATTGCAGCACCATGAAGAAAATTAACAATGCAAGAACTTTCTCCGCAACCCTCGATAGCATGGTATCTGCAATACCTGGTCCTACCATGAAAAGGCGACAGTAATACTGGCCATCACCCTGCTGGCTCTTTTTGAACAGGGGGTGAATGTGGTAATACCAGGTATTGCGGCACCAGAGAGGGGAATGACCATTGGCTAGACCGCGGGGTCTACCATTGGGCAATGTACATAACCCCGCCCTGAGAGGCGGGGTATAAAAACCAATGCCGTCCCAGCAGCCTTCACTTCTGTAACTTTTCTGCTGGGTACAGTTCTATCTGATTAAAGCTGAATTGATATGACTCCACGTGGACTCAAGAGTATTGATTGTGTATCAATGAGGTAAAGACGGGCAGTGACAGACACCCAGTACAGCCAATCAACACACAGGACAGAACACAACCAATCACCAGGCAGAACACTAGAGGGGGGTTTCCTACTATAAAACACACGAGGCATCAGCACTCTGCTTCTTTCCACTGGTGACAACTGTAGTGACAGTCAGGGTGTGTATATCAGTTCGCACCTTCTACACGTGGCTCAGAGCTAGTCTGGTCTAGTTAGTTATAGTTGCACACTTAGATTAGTAGAATGTCAACCCACAGCAAGCTGTGTGCACTGCTCCAGAAGTTCAATAAAACGTATTGAACTAATGTCTAAGTTTGGTGTCTACTTTACAGTACAACTGCATCCAGTTGCAGTCCGTGTTACCCCAGGGTGAATAACATGACAGGAACCATGTGGCCCATTGGATCTGGATGGGCACGGGGATACACACCATGCTAACATGTCGGCCTTTCACCTCCTGCAGACAATGGATATTCAAATTCAACCAGCAATGGTGGCCTTCCTGCTAATCCCTGGGGGCTGCACTTCAGCTGGACCAGATGGAGCTGTTTGAGGAGGAGGAGGAAGCTGCAGCAGCGGAGCGTGCAGCAGCGGATCAGGCCCCAGAAGAACAGGAGGCAGCCACTGAGGATGGAGAGCCAGCCGCCCAACAGGCTGAGGAGGAGGCGGTACAAAGGAGGCGCTGTATGAGGCCTTGAGTGTATGGGCAGCACTTGTCATTCGAGGACCTGTCGTACCGAGCATGCTGTCGAAGGCTCCAGCTGAGCAGGGGGCCATATCTGAGCATATCTGCCACGGGGGGAATGGGGGAGGGCATCTGCTCCCGATGGCCGTCATGATGACGGTCACCCTGAACTTTTATGTCACGGGGCCCTTCCAGGCACTGAGTGGAGTCCTGTCTGGGATCAGAGAATCTGGTAAAGAAGGTCATGCAGTGCTGGTCCGAGGCAACAGAAGAGCTCCTACGTGATTGTTTGGAGTCAGTGGACTGGTCTGTATTTAAGAACTCAGCGACCAACCTAAACGAGTATGCCACCACCGTCACAGACTTTATCAGCAAATGTGTAAAAGACTGCGTGCCAAAGAAAGTAGTACGTATGTTCCCAACCGGAAACCCTTAAGCGGGAGATTGACTCTCTACTGAAGGACAGGTCTGAGGCATTCAAGTCAGGCGACCCTGACCTATACAAGAAATGCAGGTACAACCTCCACAAAGTTATCAGGGATGCCAAGAGACAATATCAGACCAAACTCGAGTCACAGACTAACGTCACGGACCCTCGTCGGTTGTGGCAAGGCCTAAACACCATAACGGGCTACAAAGCGAAGCTGAGTAGAGTCTTCGCAGCAGTGCACCCCTCCCCGATGAACTCAATGCATTCTATGCTCAGTACGAGCAGGAAACCATCAAACCACTGTCAACCGCCCCAGCAGCCCTAGCCACGATACCCACCGTCACAGCTTCTGAAGTCAGATTGGCTTTCGTGAAAGTGAACACTCGGAATGTGAAGGGTCCTGACGGGGTCCCTGGTCATGCACTCCGATACTGCGCAGACCAGCTGGAAGATGTGTTCGCAGACATCTTCACCCTCACCCTACTCAATTCCAAGGTCCCCCCCTGCTTCAAGAATACCACCATCATACCGGTGCCAAAGAAGAACCAGGCGACGTGCCTCAACAACTACCATCTGGTGGCCTTGACATCGATCATAATGAAGTGTTTTGAGAGGTTGGTCATGAGGCACATTAACTCCATCCCAGAATGCATAGATCCACTGCAATTCACATACCGCCGCAACCGGTCCACAGCAGACGCCATCTACCTGGCCCCACACTCATCCCCGGAGCATCTTGACAACAAGAACTCCTACATCAGACTCCTATTCATTGGCTACAGCTCTACCTTCCCTGTGGAGTGGTGTAATGGCAACAATCTCCCCCTCAATGTCCGCAAAACTAAAGAGCTGGTCATTGAGTTCAGGAAGCAAAGTGTTGTACATACCCATGTCTGCATCAATGATATGACCAAGAAAGCACAACAGCGCCTATACTTTCTCAAGAAACTAAGGAATTCGGCATGTTCACATTGATTCTTACCAACTTCTACAGATGAACCATAGAAAGCATCCTATCAGGCTGCATCACAGCCTGGTATGGCAACTGCTCGGCCCAAGGCCGCAAGAAACTTCAGGGAGTCGTGAACATCGCCCAGTCCATCACACGAACCTGGCTCCCACCCATTGACTCCATCTACACCTCCTGCTGCCTGGGGAAAGCGGGCAGCATAATCAAAGACCCCTCCCACCCAGCTTACTCACTCTTCCAACTCTTTCCAACGGGCAGGAGATACAAAAGTCTGAGAACACGCATGAACAGATTCAAAAACAGCTTCTTCCCCTCTGTTACCAGACTCCTAAACTCCTCTTATGGACTGATCTCTTCACACATCCTCTCTACTGAGTAGTACTGCACTCCTGTTTGCTTCACCCGATGCCTGTGTCTAGGTATTTACATTGTGTATTTCTGTTTGCCCTATGTTTTTTCATGTATGGAATGATTTGTCTGAACTTTACGCAGAACAATACTTTTCACTGTACCTCGGTACAGGTGACAATAAACATTCCAATCCAATCCAATCGCACAGGCCTCGGTGCACAGGTGCATTTATGCCATCATGGAGGCCCTATATACAAAGTCGTGGAAACATAGAAAATGTAGGAGCAGGAGGAGGCCATTCGGCCCTTCAAGCCCACTTCGCCATTCATCATGATCATGCCTGATCATCCAACTCAATAGCCTAATCCTGCTTTCCCCCATATCCTTTGATCCCCTTCGCCCTAAGTGCTGTATCTGCTTCTTGAAAACCTATAATGTTTTGGAATCAACCATTTCCTGTGGTATTGAATTCCACAGACTCTCTGGGTGAAGAAATTTCTCCTCATCTCTGTCCCAAATGGTCGGCCCAGTATCCTCACACTGTGCCCCCTGGTTCAGGACGCACCCACTATCAGGAACATCCTTCCTGCATCTACCCTGTCTAGTCCTGTTAGAGCTTTATAGGTTTCTATTGAGATCCCCCGGGATTGGCGGACGTTGTATCTGGTGTTCCGGCACCTCCCCTGCGGGAGTCACCGATACGGGCCCCATTACCTCCTCCTACCTTGGGGGGCCCAATGGCCCCTGGGCTATTCCATAGGACGAGGGTGCGAGCGCAGCTATCAGCTGAGGTTTACCCACCACTTGCCGCTTCCAGTCATGGAGGCCTGCTCTCGACTCGGTCAAGGTCTCATGCTCACGGCCATGGAGTACAGGGAGTCGAACACATTTGTCTGGGACTGCGCCACATCATGCTGCGACTATGCCACCACCTTCTGGGTTTGTGTCACATCGACCAGTGACTGTACCATCTCCCTCTGGCCCTGGGCCACCTTCCTCTGTGTCTG
Source organism: Scyliorhinus torazame (assembly GCF_047496885.1). Classification (NCBI taxonomy): domain Eukaryota; kingdom Metazoa; phylum Chordata; class Chondrichthyes; order Carcharhiniformes; family Scyliorhinidae; genus Scyliorhinus; species Scyliorhinus torazame. The sequence continues at coordinate 223,029,960 of NC_092708.1, read as the reverse complement.
TGCCACTTCGGCCAGCGCCTGGGCAATGCCGCCGACACTCTCAGCCATGATCTGTTGTGACTGGGCCACGCTCAGGAGGGCCGCTGCAATGGCCAGGAGGCTCTGGCACATGGCTGCCTGTGAGAGGGCAGCCCTGTCCTGGGCCTCGGCCACCACCTGCACAGATTACCCCAGGCCTTGGACACGCTGATCCATAGCCAAAACCTTCGCCCCCAAGGTCTCCATCATGATGCCACCCGTGCCGTGTTGGCCTGGCTGCCAAGCATGGTCGGCACCACCTCCTGTTCCTGCATGCATTTGGACTCCTCCACCTGAGGAGGTGCTTGATGCTTGCTGACAACTCCTTATATAGTTCCTGGTTCTGTAACTGCATCTCCACTCGAGATGCAACTGTCTGTTCCAGAAGACTGGAACCCATCTGGACGGTAGCTAGGCCTTGGGGTCAGCCTGCCCTCCGACTGTCCGCCCCCTCGTGTGTTCCTACCTCTACCTGACGTACCAGAGCAGCTGTGTGGTGCGCACAAGAAGGTATCCCAGGAGCCTCTTCACTAAAGCGCCCAACCGTGGTGAGTGTCTCTGGAATGGTGGAGGGTGTGACGGGAAATCAGTGTCAACATCGGAATGGTTTTCAGGCATATGGGTCCCCTCCGTGTCAGTATCGCCATTGCTGCTCGGCTCATGGGGGGTGGGGTTCTGGTTGTAGCACTAGCTGGAGGGAGCGGGGGACACGAGATGGACCCATCCCATCACCAGCAGCTCCTGCAAAACACAAGACAAGACGCATGATTGGACCTTGGGCCGGGGTGGGAGGGGTGGAGGGGGTGGTAGTGTGGGTGGTAGGGGTGATGTTAGGGGGGGGCAGGGGTTGACACATGAGGCACAGAGAACCGTGACTAAGCGAGGTCTCACTTCCTCACTCGCGGCCGATTCCACCCTGTGACTTCCCTTTCCTCAGGTCCGTCCAGGGCCTGCTGCTCTGCTACGGTGAGGGGCTGCAGGTCCAGTGGTTCCCGTCCAGTTTTCTATTGCTCCTGGCGGTTATGGGCAGCCTTCTCCTGGCTGTGGGGGAATCAGAAAATGCAGTGTTAGACAGTCCGACTGACACATGCAGCCCATTGATGGCTTCAATGGCCGGGCACCTGGCCATGGCGGCCGATTTGGGTGACGGCATGTGCTGCAGAGTGGGGGTATGGCCGCCCTCCGGATGTGTGGGACGGTGTAGGTGCCAGTGGTACAATGTTGCTTACTCACCCTGGCCACCCTGAGGAGGTTGTGCAGCTTATTCCTGCAATGGAGGCCGGTGCGGACGGTGTTGTTCACGGCGCTCACCATCTCTGCCATCTGCGCCCAGGCACGGCAAACGGTGGCAGGTTGCAGCCTCCTTCCCGGGCCGGGGTACAGGGTGGCCTGCCTCTCCTCCACCTCATCCAGGAGGGTCTCAAGCTCGGCCTCTGTGAAACGCGGGGCCACGCGTCTTGGTGCCATCTTGTTGGCTCGGATGGTGTGTGTGGTGAGTGAAGTGCGTTTCCGTGGCTGCAGCTTGTCAGCCTCCTGAGTGTCGATTGCGAACCCAGCGAATCGCACACTATTTCTCATTGGAATCGATTGTGTTCCACGTGGCGCCGGTGCGGTGTCAGTTTTGCTGTTGTGGAAATCCCCGGGGCGAGGCGCGAATCCTGCCCCGATGCCGGCTGCCCTATTCTCCGGCGACGTTTTTCGGGTGGCGGGGGGATTCCGGCCACGCCGGTCGGGGGCCGTTCACAGCAGTCCCCCCGGGGATTCTCCGGTCCTGATGGGCCGAGTGGCCGTCCATTTTTGGCCAGTCCCGCGGGCGTGAATTACTCACCTCACGCACAGCGGGACCTGGCAGTCCTCGGGGGGGGGGGCGCGGGGGGGATCCGACACCAGGGGGGGCCCCCACAGTGGCCTGGCCCACAATCGGGGCCTACCGATCCTGCGGGCGGGCTGTTTCCTCCGCGCCGGGTCCCTGTAGGGCTCCGCCATATTGCCCCGGGGACGGCGCGGAGAAGAGAATTCCCGCGCATGTGCGGAAATACGCCAGCCATTCTGCGCGAGATCACGGCGGTCGTTCCGCGCATACGCGAACTCGTCCTGGCCCTTCGCTGCCGGCTGGAGTGGCGCTAACGACTTCGGTGCCAACCTAGCCTCCTAGAAAGGTAAGAATTCCTCACCTTGGGGGGCCGTTGCCACCGGTTTTTCCGCCGGTGTGGGGACATGGCCCCATTTTCAGAGAATCCCGCCCCACGAATCCGGAGTCCACACTTAGTCTCAGGAACAGAGAATCCCACTGCACAGTTTTAGGATAAGGGGTCGCAGATTTAAAACCGAGATGAGGAGAAATTACTTCTCTCAAAGGATCGTGAATCTGTGGAATTCACTGCCCCAGAGTGCGGTGGACGCCGTGACATTGAGTAAATTACAGGAGGTGTTAGACAGATTTTTAATGAGTAATGGGTTGAAGGGTTATGGAGAACAGGCAGGAAAGTGCAGTTGGGGCCAAGAGGAGATCAGCTTTCTCTTCTCTTCTTCTTGGGCAACCCCTCAGAGTCAATGATGACTTGCTTCCACTCCAGGGAGGTGAGTTCTGTGGTGGCTGAATAGTCCAATCTTGGATTTGCAGACTCTGCCACAGGTTTGGAAGATTGTGTTTGATGAGGTGGGTGGGTGGGGTACTCTGGATTCTGATCTCTCCTTCCGCTGTTTGTTCTTGGTCTATGCGTGCTCCACCCTATGACAATTGAGATAATTGGTTCCTCCACGGATGCTTTTAAGGCAAAGGATTCCCATGTGTCGTTGGGGTGTTCCATTTTTTCAGAGGCCATCACAAGTGCACTTGTTTCGGGAGTCTAGTGTCGGGCATGCGGACAATGTGGCCCGCCCATCGCAGCTGGTCGAGCGTGACCAGTGCCTTGATACTGGGGACATTGGCCTGAGACGGGACACTCACATTGGTGCGCCTATCCTGCCAGTGGATTTGCAGGAGATGGCGGAGGCAATGTTGGTGATATCTCTCCAAGGATTTGAGGTATCTGCTGTACATTGTCCATGGTTCTGATGCAGGAGGGTGGGGACCACAGCTGCTCTATACACAATGAGCTTGGTGCTGGGTTTGAGGTCTCAATCTTTGAATACTCTGTTCCTCAGGCATCCATAGACTGCACTGGCACATTGGAGTTTTAGCAGGATTTTATCGTCAATGTCTGCTCGCACCGAGAGGAGGCTCTTAAGGTATGGGAAATGATTCACATTGCCCAAGGACTCACTGTGGATCTTTTTTTGTAAATTTAGAGTACCCAATTAATTTTTTCCAATTAAGGGGCAATCCACCTGCCCTGCACATCTTTGGGTTGTGGGGGCGAAACCCACCCAAACACGGGGAGAATGTGCAAACTCCACACAAACAGTGACCCAGAGTCGGGATCAAACCTGGGACCTCGGCGCCGTGACGCAGCAATGCTAACCACTGCGCCACCGTGCTGCCCCTGCTCACCGTGGATCTTGATGGTTGGGGGGCAGTTTTCTGTGGCATGACGGGCTGGTAGAGAACCTTTTGATTTCCGAATGTTTAGTCTGAGGCCCATTCTCTCCTATGCCTCGGTCAATGCGTCAATGATGGTTTGTAACTTGGCCTCTGAATGTGCGTGCATACAGACGTCATCTGCGTTCTGCAGCTCGATGACAGAGGTTGGGGTGTCTTAATTCTACCCCGAGGTGTCGGAGGTTGAACAGTTTCCCACTTGTCCAGTAGGTTAGCTCCATTCCAGCGGGGAGCTTCAGGGTGATGGCGTGGAGTGTTGCTGCGAGGAAGATGAGATGAGCGTCGATGGAATGCCGCAGCCCTGTTTGACTCCAGTTACTAGTCTGTCGCAGTTCCATTGGTGAGGATCACAGCTTGCATGTCATTGTGGCGCAGGCAGAAAATGATGACAATTTCAGCAGGCAGCCAAATTTGAGGAGGATGCCCACAATCCCTCACGGTTGACAGAGTCGAAGGCCTTTGCGAGATCGAGGAAGGCCATGTACAGAGGTGATGCTGCTCTCTGCACTTTTCCTGGATTTGTTGCGTGCTGAGATCACATCCATTGAGCTTCTCAATGGGTGCAAGCCACACTGCGACTCAGGGAGGAGCCCTCCAGCCACTGGGAGGAGGCGGTTGATGAGCATTATCGTGATGACCTTTCCCCTGATGGAGAGTAGGGCGATCCGTCTGTAATTTCCACAGTCAGACCTGTCTGCTTTCTTGAAGATGGCCACAATTAAGGCATCTCTGAGATCACCCAGCATGCTCTCTTCCTTCCAGACAAGGGTGATGAGGTTGTGGATCCTTGCCAAGAGTGCATCTCCGCCGCATTTTAGTACTTTAGCTCTTTCTTCTTGGGGTCTTTGAGCCCAGCGACATTGAATCTCCTGCAGCAGAGTTTCTTCTGCCTGTGTCGCCTTGGGGCAAGGGTGGTGATGGAGATGCAGAGTGGATTAGTCAGTGGTCAGACCAGCAGTTGTTGGTTCCGGTCGTGGCACGGGTGATGTGGGCGTCTTTGTGGTCCCTTGCCCGGATGATGATATAGTCTATTCGGTGCCAGTGCCTGGACCGGCGGTGTTGATATAAGGTCTTCTGCTTGTCCCTCTGGCGGAACAGGATGTCTGTGATGACAAGGTCATGTTCTAAACATTTTGTCAGGAGGAGGACTCTGATGCTGTTTGTTTCCTCAACACATTCCCTGCCTAATACACATTTCTAAACATTTGCGTCCTTTCCGACTCTCGCATTGAAGTAGCCAAGGATAATCAGCTTGTTTCCCTTTGGGATGCAGGACAGAGATTGGTTGAGGCTGGAGTGGGCAGCACAGTAACAAAGTGTTTAGCACAGTTGCTTCACAGCTCCAGTGTCCCAGGTTCGATTCCTGGCTTGGGTCACTGTCTGTGCGGAGTCTGCACATTCTCCCCATGTCTGTGTGGGTTTCCCTCCGGGCGCTCCACTTTCCTCCGACAGTCCAAAGATGTGCAGGTAAGGTGGATTGGCCTTGCTAAATTGCCCTTAGTGTCCAAAAAAATATTAGCTCGGGTTACTGGGTTACGGGAATAGGGTGTAGGTGTGGGCTTAAGTAGGGTGCTCTTTCCAAGAGCCGGTGCAGACTCGATGGGCCGAATGGCCTTCTTCTGCACTGTAAATTCTGTGATTAGGAGTCAATATGATGTGGCCAATTCCTTGTAGAAAATAACCTTTGGGTCATTATGTTTTGAGAGCTGATCTCTTCCCAGATTCTTTTAAATGAGCGGTCACCTTTTCCACCTTTTTTCTGGCTCTTCAGGTGGAGCATTTCATCTGTTTAATGTGTTCTGCCAGAAGTATTTAACTGAACTCTGGAGTTAGTGCTCTGAAATGCTGAATTGGGCATCTCTTCCCTCACTCTTAGCCACGTTACACAATTATATGTCCCCTGAAGCAAGGGGTCACTTCACTAACCCAGAGTTTTCTGTCTCCAAACTTGGCTTTTTAAAAAAATCTTCATATGAGCCAGATACTTTATAAATGCCAGATACTTCGCTCTCTCCACCAACGTTGGCCAGTGCAGACAACAATCTGAAATTTATTTTGAAACTTGATAAGTGCTGAGTAAATACTTGTCTCAATACACAATCACTGACCTTTAAGTGTACATTTCCTTTTAGTGTTTATCTGCTCGTCAGAAATTCATTTTCGGCTTTTCTCTCCAACAAAGACAAAATCACACTGGTAGCTGTCATGATATCCAGAAGTTAGTAGTTATTATTGTACAGAACAATAAAACAGAGTTGTACCATCTACAACCGTGTTGGTTCATTTGTGTATCGGAACACCCAACACGACATGATACCAGGCCTGGAAACTCGCCAGTGACTGTGAGACCTACCTGCACCTCTTCAGGAATCCTCCATCCTGCACCATGGACACCATCAGCCCGCCGCAGCCGCTCCGAATCGCTGGAAGTCTTGGCGTCAACTGGAAGCTGTTTAAACAGCGCTTCCAGCTCTTCCGAGAAGCCACAGACAGGGAGAATGCATCGGACACCAGGAAGATCGCCCTCCTCCTCTCCACGGCGGGGCAACACGCCATCCACATCTATAACTCCCTGGCATTCGCGGAAGGCGAGGACAAGACGAAATACAAGACGGTCCTTCTAAAATTTGAGGAACACTTCAGCGTGGAAGTTAATGAGAGCTTCGAGAGGTACCTCTTCCAGCAGAGCCTGCAGGGTAAGGATGAGCCTTTTCAATCTTATTTGACACACCTCCGTATCCTCGCGCAGTCCTGCAGCTATGACGTCACCTCCGACTCCATGATTCGGGATCAGATAGTTTTTGGAGTCATCTCGGACACCCTACGCCAGCTGCTCCTCAAAATAAAGCGCCTCACCCTAGCGACTGCCATCGAGACATGCGTCCTCCACGAAAACGCGACCAGCCGGTACTCCCAAATCCAGGCGGCCGAATCGGCATGGCAGGGGTCCTAAGAGGCCGAGCGGGTCCAGTCGATCGAGTTCCTCCCGGCCCGCGGCCCGGACGAGGGCGGCCATTTTGCGTGCTTTCTGAGGCCTCCCGCGCTTGTACGCGCCGAAAGAGGGGACGTCGACGCAGAGGGACGGGATGCACAGGCGCGCTCTACGCAGGATCGCACCGCGCATGCGGGGTGGCGCAACGAACGCCATGACGTCACGACGTGCGGCAACTGTGGATCCTCACACTTAAAGCGGCAAGGTCTGGCCAAAGCGCGACAATGCCTCCGTGTGGCAGGATGGGCCACTACGCTGCCTGCTGTCAACTTGCCAACTCTCCGCAATTCCGCCAGCCTCGCAGGGACGTGCGGGCCCTTCCGCGTTGCGGTAATAAACAAGAACCGGATGTCCCCAAGTCGGAACCACCAGCCGATGCCAGTGCACAGCATTGATCCGGGCGATGAGTGGTGTGCCACCCTAACGGTCAACCGATCACCAATCACATTCTGCTTGGACACTGGTGCCTCCGCCAATCTCCTTGCATGGTCAGCCTTCCGCACCTTGAAGGTTAAACCACCTATTCTGCCATCCCGCTGTCAGCTGGTTGATTATAACGGAAACGTTATCCCGGCCATGGAGTCCTGCCAGCTCGAGATTGCACACAATTCACATACAGCCACACTGTCTTTTGAGATCGTTGGATCCTCGAAGGACTCTCTGTTAGGCGCACAGGCGTGCAAGATCCTCCACCTCGTTCAGCGGGTACAGACTCTGTCTCCAGAAGGCACGTCCGATTTCCCGGATGCAGACTTTAGGGCGCAGCTCCACTCACTCCTCACCCACAACCAGGAGGTTTTCGAGGACAGGGGCGCACTGCCCTACACATACAGAATACGGCTCAAACCGGATGCCACCCCGGTCATTCACGCACCTCGTAGAGTCCCAGCACCACTCAAGGACCGCCTCAAGCAGCAGCTGCAGGATCTCCAGGACCAAGGAGTGCTTTCCTGGGTCACGGAGCCCACGCCATGGGTCAGCTCCATGGTGTGTGTGAAAAAGCCATCCGGCGAGCTCCGGATCTGCATCGACCCGAAAGACCTGAACAACAACATCATGAGGGAACACTATCCCATACCCAAACGGGAAGAAATCACGAGCTAAATGGCTCGGGCAAAAATATTCACCAAGCTTGATGCCTCAAAGGGTTTTTGGCAGATTCAACTGGATCAGTCCAGCAGGAAGCTGTGCACTTTCAACACTCCATTTGGCAGATGCGGTTTGGCATCATCTCGGCATCCGAGGTGCTCCATTGCATCATGGAACAGATGATGGAGGGCATCGAAGGGGTACGTGTCTATGCTGACGACGTTATCATCTGGTCCGCCGCACCACAGGAGCACATCAGTCGTCTCCAGCATGTCTTTGCACGGATACGAGATCAGGGCCTACGCCTCAACCGAGCCAAGTTCTCTTTTGGCCAGACTGAGCTAAAGTTTTTGGGGGACCACATATCCCGGTCAGGGGTGCGGCCGGATGCCGACAAAGTGGCAGCCATGCAGCAGCCGGCAGACAAGAAGGCAGTGCTGCGCTTCCTCGGGATGGTGAACTTCCTGGGGAAGTTTATTCCCAACCTTGCCTCGCACACAACGGCTCTTCGTCACCTGGTCAAGAAGACAATGGAATTCCAGTGGCTGCCCGCACACCAGAGTGAATGGGAGGAGCTCAAGGTCAAGCTCACCACCGCCCCGGTATTGGCGTTTTTCGATACCACTCGGGACACAAAGATCTCGACTGACGCCAGCCAGTCCGGCATTGGGGCGGTACTCTTTCAACGGGACGACACTGCATCATGGGCCCCGGTCGCCTATGCCTCGCGGGCCATGACCCCCACAGAACAGCGCTATGCGCAGATTGAAAAGGAGTGCCTGGGTTTGTTGACCGGCATCGACAAATTCCACGATTATGTGTATGGTCTTCCGCAGTTCACTGTGGAGACCGACCATCGTCTCCTGGTCGGCATCATTCAGAAGGATCTCAACGATATGACCCCTCGCCTCCAGCGCATTCTGCTCAAGCTCCGGAGGTACGACTTCCAACTTGTCTACACCCCGGGAAAGGACCTCATCATCGCGGATGCTCTGTCCAGGGCAGTGAATCGGAGGGGTTCGTTTGTCAGGTCGACGCACAAGTCGCCTTCACATCGGCCAATCTGCCAGCTACTGACGCACGTATGGCCCACATTCGCCGTGAGACTGCAGCTGACCCCCTTCTACAGCGTGTAATGCGCCACATGACGGAAGGGTGGCTCAAGGGGCAGTGCCCACAATTCTACAATGTCTGGGACGACTTGGCCGTCATTGATGGTGTCCTCCTAAAGTTGGACCGGATTGTGATCCCACACAGCATGCACCGGCTTTTCCTCAAACAACTGCACGAAGGCCATCTCGGAGTTGAAAAGTGCAGGCGGAGGGCCCGAGAGGCAGTGTACTGGCCGGGCATCAGTGACGACATCGCTATCATGGTGCTCAACTGCCCCACCTGCCAAAGGTTTCAGCCAGCGCAACCCCCTGAGACACTCCAGCCCCTTGAGTTGGTCACGTCCCCCTGGGCAAAGGTGGGTGTGGACCTCTTTCATGCGCTCGGCAGGGACTACGTCATTCTAATTGACTATTTTTCCAATTATCAGGAGGTCATACGCCTGCACGACTTGACATCATCAGCTGCCATCCGAGCATGCAAAGAAACCTTCGCTAGCCATGGAATTCCGCTCACCATCATGTCTGACAACCGGCCCTGTTTTGCGAGCCAAGAATGGTCTTGTTTTGCCACATCATACCACTTCACACAAGTGACGTCCAGTCCTTTGCATCCCCAGTCGAATGACAAGGCCGAAAAGGGCGTCCATATCGTGAAGCGGCTCCTCTGCAAGGCTGCTGATGCCGGATCTGACTTCTGTTTAGCCCTGCTGGCCTATCGCTCGGCCCCACTGTCCACGGGCATCTCGCCAGCCCAGCTGTTGATGGGTCGCACCCTCAGGACCACTGTGCCATCCATTCATGTTCCTGAACCGGTCCATGCTCCAGTACTGCAAAGGATGCAACAACAGCGTGCTCAGCAGAAGGTGGCACATGACGCTCGGGCAACTGATCTTCCTGCCCTGGCGCCTGGAGGCAACGACGTAATCGGCGGGCCCGTCGGCTGCTTCCGCGCTCGCTACGTGATCATGCACCGGTGCCACGTCCTCCTGTTGTCCCTGATGTCGACTTTGTTGAGCTCCTGCCACTCTGCCTATTCCTCTCTCGCCCGTGGCCAGGCCCATTCATCAACTGGTGGATCCTGACCCACACTTGAGGCGGTCAACCCGAATTCGTCGCTCACCTAATAGACTGGACTTATGAGCCTGTTGGCACATTGGACTCACTGAATTGTTTTGCAATACTGTTAACGTGTTTCTTTCTCGTCATTCCAGGAGTTCTCTTTCGATGTTGCTGATTGCACTTGTTTTGTTTGTGGTACAACCTCATTGCTCTGTTGCACCTGACACCTTCCTCTGTATATAGTTTAGCCTCATGTACATGTTGAAATATTGCACACACATACTCAGATGCACTCAGTACACACCAATATTTATTAGCATGTAGGCACATAGCCTTGTGAAAAGGGGGATGTCATGATATCCATATTAACATATCATGGTGCAATCACACACACACTGATGGACAGGCAGTTGGACCAATCAACACACACACAACATCGCAGCCAATCACCAGTGAGAGCACACGCACTATAAAACAGGGAACACCACAGTTCCCGCTCATTCTACCAGGAGATAGCTCAGAGCACAGAGCTCACAGCGTGCCACTCAGACATAGACCATGTGCTGAGTGCCTCACTAAGATAGTGCTAGGGCTGGGTCCACAGGTTAGCTGGTGAAGTATGAACCTCAGCCCGAAGTTAATAGTTATTATTGTACAGAATAATAAAACAAAGTTGTACCATCTACAACCCTGTTGGTTCATTTGTGTGTCGGAACACCCAACACGACAGTAGCTACTGCAGAATTATTCAAATGAGCTGAAGTAAATATTTTAGGGCCATAGTAAAGGAAGGATCGATCACCCAAGTCAGTATGTATAATAACTTACAACAGTTTATTTACAAACAGTATTTACAGAGGGCGGGATTCTCTATCTCTCTTGTTGACGTCAACAGAGGATCCGTGGACTTTTACGACAAAAAAACCGACGGCACACCTGGACCGATTCCACTCCGTTGAGGGGCTAGCACCGTAGCCACATAGAAGACACTCGATTCCACTGAAAAATGGTGCGGGACACACCGGGACCGTGATCGACACTCGGGAGGCTGACAAGCTGCAGCCGCACATACACATTACACTCCCTACCCACACTCATCCCAGCCAAAAAGATGCCACTGGTTTAACTGGAGTGCACCCATACAGCTGATGGGTCATCTGGGGCCAGGGGGATATCTATATGACCTGTGGCACCAGTTAAAAGGGGGCTGTTAGCAGCATGCGCAGTTGCATGGCTGCCTTGCCGGCTGCGGCAATGGTGTTCCATGCCCATCTACCCCGACCCCACAGCCCACCTCCTGGCCACCCCTCACTACTCCCCCCAGCCCTGGCAGAAACCCCACGGCCAGCAACACAACTGTCAGCACACTATGGCCATGTTGGACACTTTTCGTGCTCCCTCTCTCTCCCTCAGCAGTCGTTACGCCGTTTTCACGATTTTTAGAAGCAGAAGAGAACCACGCCATTGGGAACCCGGCCCATCTGAGGTGGAGAATCGCGGAGGCCCTGGAGAATACTGGGTCAGGCCCGCTAATGATAAGCAAACGGTGCCTCCTGAACGTGTTGAATGAAACGCATTGACGCCATTTTCAAGGTGACGGACAATCGCGATTTGATGTCAAATCGGCACTTGCCGCGATTTTGGCGTCGGAAGCTATTCACCGCCCAATCGCATTTCCTGATTTCGGCGTCAGCGAATGGCGAATCCCGTCCAGAGTCTTTCACGATGTAATCACAATTAACTCTAGGATCTACTCTGGCTGCAAAAGCCCGCTCTCTGCACCAAGATCCCTGCGCTTGATTCCCATTGGGTGATGGGTCCATGACCCTCCTGACGTTCACCCCTTAAAGGGGCCTGTGGCTCTGCCCCTCGATCTCATTTCCTACCCAAAAATGTGACGCAAAAACCTCAACAGTGTTGAGGGCAGAATTTCGGCCACTAAATATCTAACCGTTGTGGGAGAATGGGCGGGATGCTCCGACCCGCGGCCAGGCCGGAGAATCGCCGGGGGTCGGTGTGAATCCAGCCCCGCAGCCCCTACGCTGGCTGCCGGATTCTCCGGCGCCAGGTCTTTCGGTGGGGGCAGGAATCGTGGCCCGCCGATCGGGGGCCGTGGCAGCTGCCCCCCGGCGATTCTTCGCCCCGCGATGAGCCGAGCGGCCGCCCGTTTCCGGCCTGTCCTGCCAGCGTAGATTACACTAGGTCCGTACCGGCGGGACCTGGCTCTGCGGGTGGCCTGCGGAATCCTCCGGGGGGACGGGGACGCGGGGGGATCTGGCCCCAGGGGGGCACCCACGGTGGCCTGGCCTGCAATCGGGGCCCACCAATCCGTGGGCGGGCCTGTGCCGTGGGGGTACACTTCCCCTCCGCGCCGGCCGCTGCATCAGTCCGCCATGGCCGGCGTGGAGAAGAACCCCCCCTGTGCATGCGCTGGGATGATGCCAGTACATGCTGGCGCTCCCGCGCATGCACCAACTCACGCCGGCCGGCGGAGGCCCTTCACCGCCGGTTGGCGTGGCGCCAAGACCTTCGCCGCCGGTTGGCACGCCGCCAACCCCGGCGGCACAGGCCTAGCCCCAGAAGGTGCGGAGGATTCCGCACCTTCCAGGCGGCCCGATGCCAGAGTGGTTCACGTCACTCCTCGGCGCTGGTATGGCCCACCCCGCCGGTTAGGGGAGAATCCTGCCAAAAGTTTTATCTTTCCCGGGGCATGCACAGAGCCAGGCAAAGTAAACTGCCTGGCTGAAATAGTTACAGATCTAGTACAGTGTAACCACTTATTGAAATAATAAGTCAGAAAATGGAGGCTCACTGTATCTTTATTGTTAATCAATGTTAGTTCTTGTTTGTGCAGCAATCACTGTCATATCTAAAAGTGTAGTGTTTGCTTTATTGAATTGCTGCATCACGATATTCCAAAAGGCAATGTGCAAGTAAGTACAATCTATTGTCAAAAGTGAAACAAAAGCACATTTTCCTCAAACCTCTGAGGTTTGACTGGTGTTCATCCTATTGAATGAAAATGAGCAAACACTGAGGCTCTGGTCGGCTCTGACTAACTGTTTTAAACACCAATGAAGGAAAAGCCAAGAAAATAGAGCGAGTCTTCTTTCTTGTAAATGATCAGAATTAAAATTCTCAACACATTTAAATGCATTCTTAATTGGTACAAATGAGAAGCCAAATTACTGACAGAGCAACATCATCACAGTATGAACCTGAAAGATATTGAATTAAATATCTTCCGAAGCACTGTCATGATTGCCCTTATCCCCAATATTCTATTAGTCATAACTGGAAAGTATGATTAGGAGGAAGAAATTGTGTTTCTATTATCTGATTTTCTCTCAGGGACTTGCTGACATTCCAAACTGCATTCTCTGTTCTTCAGTTGTGGGCTGCCTTCGGAAAGTACTCGCAGTTTTGGGGAGACAACACCTGCAGTTACATTCAAAAGCCTAACATTTCCAAACACGCTCTGAAGTGGTTGGTCATTGTTCTGAGATGGATAAAGACGAGGTTTTTACCTGACTAACAGAAACATTCCAGCACCATCAGAGCTCTGAACACCCTCTCTATGGGTAATGAGTCCTGCTGGCTTTATTCAGCGAGACATTGGAAACCCACAGGGAAATGTGGTTGGATATAAAAAGAGGGTTGGGATTTTTAAATAAGTTTCCTATCCACAGATGCCATCAAGCTTTTATACCATTCATTTTATTTCTGTGGTCTTTACAAAGGCTTCCAAAGCTGTGGTCACCATTTCTGCAGCCATAATGCACATAATTAAGCTGAAGCCTGCACTTCAATGAATTACGTACAAACATTTTCCTGAATATCCCAAAATAAACATATGTTGGTGAACATTTTCAGCATCGAAATACTGTTGGTTTACCAGATCTCACCCCTTTTTAAAATCTCAACTAAAGGTGCAATTTTTTGATTATAATCTGTCAAACCAATACCCATGCGTTTTAACACTCTATTTGATGTAGTTTATCTTTTGTGAATGGATTGCAATTACTTCCCTTCAAGGATATTTTTATACACATCTTATGCTTCAGAGCAGATTTTGTCACAAAGTGAAACCTGGATTTTAAGTTTGTCAGCAATAGCAAACACAAGTCCTTTTTTTATCTGCCAGGGAAGTGATAGCCTCTTAATTCGAGAAGGCTCTCGAACCTGATGATGCTGCATTCATAAGAGAAACTAAATTACCCAAGTGGTCAAATAGGAGTTGAAATGTAACCAGAAACCAAGGCAATTTTTGTTTTCATGTTTGCTTGAAAGTCCATTCTCAAGTACAAACATTTCGACATGGGCTTCAAGCCAGATTTATGTGATGTTCAATAGACGACGGCAATTAACAGTGCAAGTTTTATATCGAGGGATGGATGGGACAGTAGTTGATCTCTTGCCACACACATTGTTATTTGGAGATGGCACCAAATAAATGTGCCAGAAGATGAACATAATCAGGCAAAATAATGATACTGTCAAACATGGGAGCAGAAAATGCATTTTATCATGTGCTTCATATATCTAATGTCCAGATCCCTTTTTTTTCCCTTTCTCACATTCTCAAATCAGACCTATGAGATGCAGTTTCTGTCTTTAACCCCAGTGCATCCAATTCTACATTTTTCCCTTGGTCTAATTATGCAATGACTGCATGGAATTGTTTCCTTATTACTTAATCTTCTTTTTACTGCGCGCTCTTTGAAATATTCTTGTCTGTTCAGCTTACTAAGTGGATGTTGAATGGTTATCCTACAGTTAATTAATCCTGAGATTCCCAGCTGAGTGCACATACCTTCTTCGGGTACCAAGACTCCTCCAGCTGCTTTATGAAGAATAGGAAGGTTAAGCACAAATAGCAACCTTAAGCAGAAACTTCCTGCTCTCCTGTTTACATTAGGTCATTAATATGTCACTTCTAAAACCAATGTTGGACAAATACAGGCATTCACTTGTCATGAATGAGTTAGTGGAGGCCCACTGTGTGTGATATTTAGAACATTTTGATGTTTTCATCTCTCTCTCCCCCTCTCTCTCACACTGTCTATGGGCTTGATCTAACGACCCATCGCGCCCGACTCAGGACATGACGAGGCCAGTGAGATTTATGATGCTTGTTATACCCCATGCGAGGTCTCACGAGGAATCATGGGCGTCATTCTCCGACCCCCCAGAGGGTCGGAGAATGGCCGTTGGCCGCCGTGAATCCCGCCCCCGCCGGTTGCCGAAGTCTCCGAAGGGAGAAAAGTCGGCGGGGCGTTAATGTCGCCGCTGCCGCGGAGAATGTCACGGGTCTGCGCAAGGCAGCCGATTTTCGGCCTGCCGATATTCTTCCTTCCGGATGGGCCGAAGTCCCGTCGACGTGATGACCGTTCACGTCGACGTAAATTAAACCTCCTTTTCATCGGTGTGACCCTGTGCTCCAGGTTCACGTCGACCAGCGTGGAGGTGAGTGACGGCCTGGGGGGTTGGCTCTGGGCAGGCAATGGCGTGGCCGCAGTCTGAATGCGTGAGGAGAGGTGTGTCTCGGCTTGTGTGTGTGTGTGTGTGCGGCGGCGGGGGGGTGGGGGGGGGGTGGTTAGAACAGGCTGGGCTCCGGGGGAGTGCCGGGAGGGGGTCCGTGCCGGGGAGGGGGATGGGGGGTCCGTGCCGGGGTGGAGGTTGGGGGGGGGTTCCGTGCCGGGGAGGGGGATGGGGGTATACGTGCCGGGGTGGAGGTTGGGGGGGGGGGGACCGTGCCGGGGAGGGGGATGGGGGGGGGGTCCGTACCGGGGAGGGGGATGGGGGTGTCCGTGCCGGGGTGGAGGTTGGGGCGGGGTCCGTGCCGGGGAGGGGGTTGGGGGGGGTCCCGTGCCGGGGAGGGGGATGGGGGTGTCCGTGCCGGCGAGGGGGATGGGGGGGTCCGTGCCGGGGTGGAGGTTGGGGGGGGGTCCGTGCCGGGGTGGAGGTTGGGGGGGGTGTCCGTGCCGGGGTGGAGGTTGGGGGGGGGGGTCCGTGCCGGAGAGGGGGATGGGGGTGTCCATGCCGGGGTGGAGGTTGGGGGGGGGGGGTCTGCCGGGGAGGGGGATGGGGGGTCCATGCCGGGGTGGAGGTTGGGGGTGTGTCCGTGCCGGGGTGGAGGTTGGGGGGGGGGTCCGTGCCGGGGAGGGGGATGGGGGTGTCCGTGCCGGGGTGGAGGTTGGGGGGGGGTCCGTGCCGGGGAGGGGGATGGGGGTGTCCGTGCCAGGGTGGAGGTTGTGGGGGGGGTCCGTGCCGGGGAGGGGGATGGGGGTGTCCGTGCCGGGGTGGAGGTTGGGGGGGGGGGTCCGTGCCGGTGAGGGGGATGTGTGTGTCCGTGCCGGGGTGGAGGTTGGGGGGGGGGTCAGTGCCGGGGAGGGGGATGGGGGTCCGTGCCGGGGTGGAGGTTGGGGGGGGGGGGGGGTCCGTGCCGGGGGGGGGTGGGATGGGAGGGCAAGTGAGTTGGTCCACCTGACCAGGTGCCAGCCTCCAACAGTTGGACCCATGCGGTCCATGCCACCTGGCTGGGGGGAGGAGGGGATATGGGCAATGATGACATGTCGTCGTTCCCCTCCCCCCACCAGGCCGTCATGTTTTCAGATCATCCAGCGATGTTGGCCGCCGTGGCGGCAGCCGCTCATGTCTATGTTGCCCTGGATGAGGAGGAGGAGGAGCATGCCAGAGACGCGGCGCAGGCTGCTGCAGAGGGGCAGGCGGCAGCCGCCCTGGCTGGAGGGACACCCGACCGACAGGACGAGGAGGGGGAGGAGGACGTCGCGGCCCCACGGCAACGGAGGCACCCGAGGGCGCCCCGTGTGTACCGGCCCAGGCAGTCAAACCAGGACCTCACGGACCGGGAATGCAGGAGGAGACTCCGGATGAGCCGGGAAACCGTGGCACACATCTGCCACCTGCTGGCACACCTGTCACCGCGTGGCACTGGCGGGGGACACCCTCTCCCCGTGTCCGTCAAGGTTACGGTGGCCCTGAACTTTTATGCAACGGGGTCATTCCAGGCACCGAGTGGGGACCTGTCCGGCATATCGCAGACATCGGTGCACCGGTGCATCCGGGCAGTGACAGATGCCCTATATGCCATGGCGCACCGCTACATCCACTTCCCCGTGGACCGGGCCAGCCAAGATGCCCGGGACGTGGGCTCCTCTGCCGTGGCCGGGTTCCCCATGGTCCAGGGCGCAATCGATGGGATGCACGTCGCCGTGCGGCCACCTGCAGATAACAGGGCCGTGTTCACTAATAGGAAGGGGACCTATTTGATGAACGTACAGGTGGTCTGCGACCACCGCATGATGATCCTGCACGTCTGCGCCCGTCACCCAGGCAGTGTACATGACTCATTCGTGTTGTCGCGGTCATCCATCCCCGGCATGTACGAGGGACGCCATCCCCGGCTGAGGGGCTGGTTGCTGGGCGACAGGGGCTACCCATTGCGATCGTGGCTGATGACGCCTATACGGAGGCCACGCAATGAGGCGGAGAACCGCTACAATGATGCCCATGTAGCGACAAGGGGAGTGATAGAGAGGTGCTTTGGCGTGCTGAAGATGCGTTTCAGGTGCCTGGACCTCTCTGGGGGCGCCCTCCAGTATCGGTCAGATAGGGTCGGCCGCATCATTGTGGTGTGCTGTGTCCTGCACAACATAGCCCAACAGAGGGGCAATGTGCCGCAGGCAGAGGAGGGCGGAGTGGAGGAGCAGCAGGAAGAGGCGCAGTCCTTCCCAGATGAGGGGGATGGGGGTAATGGTCAGGGCAGACGGGGTAGACACAGGCGGGTGGCTGTCCACCGTTACCGGCTGGCCCAGCGGGCACGGGACAGACTGATAGACGCCCGCTTCACTGACTAGATGGGCGTGGGAATCGGGTAGTATGGCCACAGACCGCACACCATGGCAACAGCCGACCACCCACACCCCCCACCCATCCACCCACCCAGCACCCTCACCCCCCTCCCCAACCCCACCCACCCCACCCGCATGCACACCCCCCCCCCCCCATTGCCGATCCACCTGCGGCACAGCGGGCCGGGCTCACACATTTGCGGGTGGACGCGTGTCTATCGCAGGCCATGGAGGATGATGACAACCCGCCCTGCGGTGAGCTCCTGGCTCTACATCGTTGGACTATGTCTGACCCATGGCCACAGTACCACCATCCACCCGGACCATCCTGCATGCGGCTGTGACACTGCAGCGCACGGTCCCGTCCTCTGCCCGGGGGATGTTGATGGCGGCCCAGGGGGAAGGGGGCAGACTCACCTGGGGCTGAAGTAAGACCACCCCTCACACACACACTTGCGCTCAACGTACATGACACCCCCGCACACTTTGGACAGAGCACAAAGGCAGCTTCTGTCGGTGTAACATTGACTTTAATAACCAAAGGAGTTCATGCACGTGCCCTAGCCCCTAAAACTCATCTGTGCCCTGCAACCGTGCCAACTTACTCAGTGTCTAATTGTTTGGCCTTACGGGCCCTTTGACTACGTCTACGTGGTTCCCCAGACGGTACAGCAGAACTGGAGGTGGGCTCCTGTGATTCCTGCCCTCTGACACTGGATCCCTTTGGCGGCCGTTTCCTGGGGCGTCCTGGCCTAGATGGGCCAGGCTGAGGCCCGGGCGACTGGGATGGCGAGCTGCCAGCCTGTCCTGCCCGTTGCCCACCCGATGCACCTGGGACGGAAGGGGGGGAGTCCGAGGTGTCGCGGTGTACCGGGACCTCCCCTACAGAGGGAGCCGGGACGGACCACACCACCTCCTCCTCCCTCGGGGTGCCCTTTGGCCCCCAGGCCTCTACATGGGTGGGGGATGCGAACGGACTGGCCATCCGACGCCCCCCCGACATCTGGCGCTGCCAGTCCTGGAGGCCCATGCTGGTATCGACAGGGGTCTGCAGGTTTGCAGCCATGGAGCCCAGGGTGTTGGCAAACCCTGTCTGTGACAGTGCGACGCCGGCTCGCGCATGGCCACTGGCGCCGATGCCCTCAGCGATGGCCTGTAGAGACTGGGCCATGGCCTGCTGAGACTGGGCCATGGCCTGCAGAGACTGGGCCATGGCCTGCTGAGACTGGGCTATGGCGTTGAGCGCCTCTGCCATCTGGCGCTGGCACTGGCTCATGGCCTCCTGTGAGAGGGCAGCCATTTCCTGGGCCACAGACGCCGCCTGCACGGAAAGCCCCAGGACTCGCAAACCGTTCCCCATGTCTGACACCGTCGCACTCATTGCCTCCACCGCGGACGCCACCCGTGCGGTGTCGGCCTGGGTGGCACGCATGACCGGCACCACTCCCAGCTCCTGGACACGGGTGGACTCCTCCACCTGCGACCGCAGCCGCCGCAAGCCGCCCGTCACCCTCTTCGCTTGTCTCCGGGTCGGTGGTTGCATCGGATCTATGTGTGGGTGTGGTAACTGCAGGAACCCGGGATCCATCTGGGCGGCAGATGTTCGCTTGGGCTGGGCTGCCCTCCAGCCGCCCGGCCCCTCTGCTGCTCCTACCTCCACCTGCTGTACCGGGACGGCTGTGTTGTGCGCACCAGTGAGTGTACCAGACGCCTCATCACTAAAGTGCCCAACCGAGGTGAGTGTTTCTGCGATGGTGGAGGGTGTTGGTGACAGCAGTGGCGTTGTGTTGTGCTGTTCATCCCACTCTGAGTCCATGGCACTTTGGGGTGGGGGTTCGTCTCCACCCATCCACTCTGAGTCACTGTCCGGTATTTCGTCTTCCTGAGTAGTGCTGTCCCGGGTACTGCTGTCCCGGGTAGTGGTGTCCCATGTAGTGGTGTCCTGGGTAGTGGTGTCCTGGGTAGTGGTGTCCTGGGTAGTGGTGTCCCGGGTAGTGGTGTCCTGGCTCGGATGTGACGGGGGCCTGTGGCTGCCCCCGTCATCGCTGGGTGGTCGCTCCCGCACGTGACGGGGGTGTCGTCTCCCTGTTGCTCCAGGTCTCTCCGTCTCCCGTGGTGTGCGAGGGGCATCCTGTGGGCGTCGCATGCTGGAGGGAGCGGGTCTCTCCGTCTCCCGTGGTCTCCGAGGGGCATCCTGCGGGCGTCGCATGCCGGAGGGTACGGGTCTCTCCGTCTCCCGTGGCCTCCGAGGGGCATCCTGCGGGCGTCGCATGCCGGAGGATCCGGGTCTCTCCGTCTCCCGTGGCCTCCGAGGGGCATCCTGCGGGCGGTCTGCATCTGCGGGGATGGGTGCCTGGACGTTTGGTCCTGCGATACACAATGAAGCATGCATGGTTAGACATCAGGCAGTGATCAGGTGATACGGGGGAGGGGGATATAGGGGAGGGGGGATATGGGGACGGGCTGTCGGTGGCTCACTTGCTACTACGCCCCCGACCTCTGCATCAGCAACCTCCCAGTCCTCAGTTCCACCAGCCAGTTCCAGGGCCCTTTCCTGGTGTTCGGTCAGTGGCCTCTCATCAGCGGGGCCTCCTCCAGTCCTCACATGCTCCCTATTGTTGTGTGCGCGCTTCTCCTGTGGGGGGGGGGCGGTGGCAGGGGTAAACGGCAACACTGTTAGGCAGGTATATGAATGCACGCCATCGGTTGCGCGTGCATTGCAGAGGTTAAGGTTAGGGCTGGATTAACTTGGGGATATGGGGGAGGGGGGGATATGGGGGAGGGGGGATATGGGGGAGGGGTATGGGGGAGGGGGGATATGGGGGAGGGGGGGATATGGGGGAGGGGGGATATGGGGGAGGGGGGATATGGGGGAGGGGGGATATGGGGAGGGGGGATATGGGGGAGGGGGGATATGGGGGAGGGGGGATACGGGGGAGGGGTATGGGGGAGGGGGGATATGGGGGAGGGGGGGGATATGGGGGAGGGGGGATATGGGGGAGGCTCACCTTGCCTGCTCTGACGAGGTCGTTCTCCTTCTTGTGGCACTGGGTGCCTGTCCGTGGTGTCAGGGCCACAGCGGTGACAGCCTCTGCCACTTCCCTCCACAGACACCGGCTGTGGCGTGGGGCAACTCTGCGGCCGTGCCCGGGATACAGGGCGTCCCTCCTCTGCTCCACCGCGTCCAGGAGCGCCTCCACATCCCGTGACTCGAACCTCGGGGCTGAGCGGCGGCCAGCCATCCAGTCGGGTGTTGCGGTCGGGTGTTCCGGTCGGGTGGGGGGGAGCAGCGCGGCCTTATGAGCCGTCACGCCGTGCGGCGCGTATGACACTGCACGGCGTGAACCACTGCGCAAGCGCGGATCCCGTTACGTCGCTGCTAGCCCATATCGGGCCGGAGACTATCGACCCATTTTTCCGACGTGACGCAAGTCGGATTTGCGCCGTTTTTTGAGCCGATCGGCGGACTTTCCGCCGATAACGGAGAATTTCGCCCCTCGATCTGAATCCTGCCCTCAATGGGCAGGATCCAGATTTGTGCATTCAAGTGAGTAGTTAGTCTCACTTGAATCTGTCTGTGCCGGAGTAACCCAAGGTGCGAACCTTATGGCCTCGCCTCAGAGACCCCAACCTGGCGGCATTTAGCACTGGTTCCCATAAACCTAGAACAGGCGACCGGCATTTAAATGCGGGGGGGGGTGATCGTGGGTCCCTAGGTGGCTGGGCTCTGGGCAGGGTGGTACCATGGCACTCCTGATGCCACCTGAGAACCATGGCACTGCCAGCCTGACACTGTGGCAGGTTCCTTAGCTGCTACACTGGAAATGCAAGATGCCCAGGTGGCACTGCCTGGCTGGTAGGGGAACTGCCAGGCTGACAGTGGCAAGGTGCCAGGCTGGGAATTAGTCTCGGGGGGATGCCCTGCCCTTGTGAGGTGGGATGTGGGGATCTCGAGGATCCCCGAATTGTTGTTGGGAGGGGTCTGGAGGCGGTAGCAGTGGTGGGTTCAGAGATTGGGACAGCAGTTAAAAATGGTGCCCCTTTCTCTTCCCGCACTTACAAGCTGGGTTTGTTAGTGCAGGGAACAAGTCGAATTGTGGCTTCAGTGGGGTGTTCCTCGTTGAGGCCCGAAAAAGAAGCAGAGTCCCGTTTAATAGCGGGCTCATTCTCTGTGCTGCAAGCGCCGGGAAACACCCCGCTTAACACACCCAAAATGGGTATCTGTTTCTTT
This sequence comes from Scyliorhinus torazame, assembly GCF_047496885.1. Taxonomy (NCBI): domain Eukaryota; kingdom Metazoa; phylum Chordata; class Chondrichthyes; order Carcharhiniformes; family Scyliorhinidae; genus Scyliorhinus; species Scyliorhinus torazame. The sequence goes on along the minus strand of NC_092708.1, from coordinate 223,008,044 downwards.
TCCATTAATTTGCGCCCCTATGTTTATGTTAATAATGACACCCCATTGTGTAATTCTGACATTACTTTTAAAGACAGCAGAGTGTGTTTATTTTGGACAGAAAATAAAATACTATGTTCACGATTTCATGATTAAGCACTTCTAGTGGTTGAAATTTCTTTACTAACAATAGCAGAAAATTGCCCTTTAAATGTATTTCCAAATTACAAACCAGCTTCTCAGCTGTGGCACAATCATTTTAATGTGCCCTTAATATCTACCAAAAGCAAAACCTACTCTGCAGTAACAAATGTTCTGGGGAGGGGGGGAGTCAGGCTTACTCCATCAATGTTGTCAGAAGCAATTGATTGGATATTTTCAAAGAATGTTGTTGTGTGCCATGACTCCCAAATGATTGGCCCACAATTGGGGAATGTTTTGGTGTTCCTACTGAGGGTGAGATGATGCAGAGTTATTTAATTGCGAGGACTGGGAGCAAATCAGAGAAGTGCCCTTTCCAATGCCACACTGAATAATTTGCTGGCAGTGAGCTTGAGTACGATACTGGAAGAATGTTGAGAGAATCAGGAAGTTGTATGTGTGGAAACAAAAAGAAAAACAGAAAGGTGAGTTGGAGAAATTTATATAACAAAATACTTTAAACAGGAAGGCCATGAATACAATACACAATAATGCCTTCAGAGACGCTTGGAAGCTATTTTTAAAAATAAATTTAGAGTACCCAATTCTTTCTTTTACAATTAAGGGGCAATTTAGCGTGCCCAATCCACCTACCCTGCACATCTTTTTTTGGATTGTGGGGGTGAGACCCATGTAGACACAGGGAGAATGTGCAAGCTTCACACGGACAGTGACCCAGAGCCGGGATCAAACCTGGGACCTCGGCGCTGTTAGCAGCAGTGCTAACCCACTGCGCCACCGTGCTGCCCCTATGGAGGCAAATCTTGAGGCAGTGGTGAAGATAAATTATGATTCTATATGATATCATCTCCAATGATGGTATAGCTTATCATAAACACAGGAAATAGGGGCAGGAGTAGACAACACGGCCCTGCTCCGTCGTTTGATACGATCAAGGTGACCTCGGGCTTCAACTCCATTTTCCTAGCCACTCTCCATATCTCCTGACAGACCAAAAATCTGTCTAACCCAGTCTCAACTACGTTCAACGATGCAGCATCCACATCTCTCTGGATTAGAGAATTCAAATGGAAGATTGGTAGGCTGACAGTATTGTGGAGACAGGGAAAATACACGAACCAACCAACCCAGAAAAGAGTCATAATACCAAAAGAAATAACAATTCTTTCAGTCATTGATAGCGAAACCATGTCACAGCAGACGTCGCAGATACCTTGGAAACAATGTTATGAGCACCCATGAGTATTGTTAAATGGGAGTTGCTGCAAGGTCAGCTCAAAGTGGATTTCTGGTATTCCATTTGGTTTGGAATGTTGGCCCAATTGATATTCTTGCATGGGCAACAAACTAACACTAATTATGGCTGTGATTCTCTGGCCTTGGTGCGCACTCTCTCAAGCGTAACAATGCCGGTGAATAGCAGGAGAGGCAGAAAACGAGAACTGTGCCAGCCGCCAAACAGTTTGCGATGCAGCTGTCCCGCTCCCATAGGCGAAATTGGGATCTTGCCATAGTGTGGCGAGAAACCAATTATCACCACTTAAGCCCTATTTCCATACAATTAACGGGACCCACCCCATATCAACCGGCCTCCCTTCATTCAGCGGCCTCCCCAACAAGTGCTCACGCTGGAGCCGATTAGTACTCCTTTTGAAAAGCATGAACTTGGCGGAAGGGCTTTTGTGGGGAGCTGAGGAGGTGAATAGCCATCTTTGCTCAGAGGTAAAGAACATTGGGACGCTGGGATTACCAGCTCAGTGCTTAGAGGGGGGGGCGGAGAGAAGCTCCGTGGCAGACCCTTCGCAAGGGTGGGTCGCTATGGGGGGCTTGGACGAACGATGCTGGGAGGACAAATGGGGGACAACCACTCGCGGCTCCACCATGCCAATCCCTGGATTGTCTGTACTCGTTCCGGGGCAACCCTTGTCCCTGCCCGTCTGCCCCACCGATCACCCTTACTCCGCACTGACTGCTGAGGCCTCTGTCTGAGCGGCTGAAGGCTATTGCTAAAGGGGAATTGGCAATCATAGTTAAGTGAGCACTTCACACATGCCAAATGGATTGCCGTGGGTGGGCGGACCATGTAGCATGTGGGAGTCATTGTCCAGCATCCCAATCGCACCTCGATGCCTGGATTCTGTGCTTGAACACTGTAGGAGACAACACCACACACGCAGCATCTGAACACCCAGGGGATGGGACACAGCTCCCGGGACATGTGCATGGACGGAGGGTGGGTAAGTGCCATGGGGAGGCTGGGATGCCTGGAGAGATGGACCAATTGTTAGGAGGTCGGGCCGCATTGCGGAAGAAAGTCACAGAGGCATCATAATGGTTGTGCAAAAAGGATGTGCTGCACAATACCCCACTCCCGGTGGAATCATCACCCAAGCCCCCCTTTCCCCTCCCCCGAGTGATCCTCGATGTGCTTGGCCCCCCTAGCTCCACCACTACGCCTAGGTGTTTCTCCAGGATGCACATCTGAGGTGGAGGTTGCCAGCTGCCTACTTCATCCTGTTGCCTTTGACACCCCTAGCGGGAATCCTCTGGGGTCGGAGGACCCCGGCTCACTTGTCGACGGCACATGCACAGCTGTGCCACACTGTCCCGTGTGCTGAATTCGAGACACGGCCTCATCAGAGGGGCAGAACTCAGGGGAGCTGGTGCCCACCGGCGCCACTCCATGGGCTGGTGCCGGGTTGGCACCCAGCACCCCCTCCTCCCATTCGGTGCCCATTGGACCCTGCAGATCACCCTGGGATGGAGGGCCAGCTGGTTTGAGTCCCGGCTGCCCCTGCATCATCCGTCTCTGCCAGCCCTGGTGATTCCCCATGGTCCGCACCATCAACATCCTAGGCAATGCTCCTCAATGACTGTAACGCCTCAGCTGTGCCCACCTATGACTGGGAAAAGCTCTGCATGCCTCGGCCATGCCCATCTGAGAGCAGGACATGTTCCGCAGAACCTCATCAAGGTCTGATACTGGGTGGCATCCCCCAATGAGGCGGTCATTCTGCCGAGGCCCTCAGTCATGGCTGTCACTGACTGCACGACGCCTTGGACACCTTCCCTCGTGGTCAACGTCATGCACCAGGATCATTGCAGTCACCATCCTAGCAGTGTTGGCCTCGGTGCCACTCATTTGACTAGTCTTGAACTAGATGTTCTTTAGTACGACAACTCAGTAATTGTCTCTGTACAAGAACATAACAGTCTCCATTGTGCCATTGTTGCGAGCTGGTTGGGGATGGCGGAGCAAGTGCTGCTCGAACTTGTTAGCGGGGGGGCTGGCGAGCGCGGTCCCAGCGAATCAGCTGGCGACCTGTTATTTCCGGCGATAAGCCTGTGAGGCCTCGTTAGGTGGACCTATTAACATCGAATTGCGTTGCCGGCCTCGCTGGGCCGAGGGTCGGGAAGCTCACGGTAATTTCCGCTCGCTCCAACACTGAAATATTTCCGGAGAATTGCGCCCTATATCATGATGCTTAGATAGGCCCCTTACTTTGACGATTATGGATATTTTAATTAAACAAACTTTACCTAAAATGGATGGAATGATAATAAAACCTCCTGCAGGATGACCAAAACTCACAGCTCATATACTCAGTTATAATATTGAAATTAGTTTTTGATGTGCACAATTTCATATGTGTCATTGTCCTTACAAAGTATATTGTGTGTTAAATTGACAATGATATTTGACAGATTATTTCATTTTCAGTAAGAGTTTTCCCTGCTATCCTTTATGTGCTGAGACAGGACAGTTAGCCTGGAAGGGTAACTATATTCTGTAATTGATGTACTTCAGGGTCACTGGAAACTGGATCAAACTGGGTTGGGTATGATAGGAGGGGCAGAGTTGCAAGAAGCATTGAGAATAACAGCAAGATTTACAATTGCCCAAAATCTGTCGTAGTGTTTCCGAAAATAAAAAAAATATGTTTTTATTGGGTTTTTGGTATACATAACACAATATAAATACACACAAAACGAAAAAAATTTAGAAGGGCTAATGCTATTTACATTACTGTCGGTTTTTGCTATTTACATGATTTTGTTTCATCGTTTCTTCTTTTCGCTCTTTTGTTTTTTTTTTCTCTTGCTGCATTTGCGATGGCCATTGTGGTCCCCTGTGTCTCCTTCCTGTCTGTGTTCCCCTCTCTTTTCTCCCTCCTGGCTCCCACCGTTGTTGTTCCTGCTCTCCCCCACCCCCTTCCCTGAGGCTCCTGGCTCTGCCGCTGGGTTTGGTTGCGCTTTCCTATTTCCCCGGACACTCCCTCCCCCTTTCTTCACTTTTTGTCCTGGCTACTTTCTCTTTATCCTTGGCTACTGAGTTGCTGACCACAAACAGGTCCCGGAACAGTCGGGTGAATGGCTCCCATGTTTTGAGGACGCCATCTTCCGACCCCCGGATGGCGAATTTGATTTTCTCCATTTGGAGAAATTCCGATAGGTCGGACAGCCAGTCTGCAGGTTTAGGTGGTGCTGCTGACCGCCAGCCGAATAGGAATCTACACGGTCATGGAGGCAAAGGCAAGGGCCTCCGCCCTCCTCCCCATGAAGACATCTGGCTGGTCTAATACCCCAAAGACCGCCACTTTCAGGCATGGCTCCACCTTCAGCCCCGCCACTTTGGACATTGCCTCGAAGAAGGCTGTCCCGTACCCAACAAGTCTGGGGCAAGACCAGAACATGTGGGCGTGGTTGGCAGGGCCTCCTTCGCACTGTTCACTTCTGCTTTCACCTCCGGGAAGAACCTACTCATTCGGGTTCTTGTTAAGTGGGCTCTGTGGTGTTGGGTGCTCTGGTGCACAGATGAGCCAACACAGTTGTATGTGGTACAACTCTATTTTATTATAACTCTTATAATACAGTTCGTTCTGGATACTCTGCACGTGCTGTCTCCCTGAGTGTCTTTGGCAATAGCTGTGTCCTGGTTCTCCTCTGCAGCTCTTACTGACCACCAGGGGTCGTGTCTGTGCTTTTATATCTTTCTGTCATTGGTTGTGGTGTTGTGTGTTCTGATTTGTCTGTTGGTGTGTCTATCATGATGTGTGTGTTTGAATATCATGACATCCCCCCTTTTTACAAAGACAAGTGCCTACGTGGTTATAAATATAATTGTGTCGTGAGTGCATCTAAGAGTGTGCGTTTGTGTTGTGTACAGCGTGTGTTTATGACGTAACTATTTACATGGGGCGATGTCGGGTGCGTCACACTAACAAGGTTGTACCATAACAAAACTTGGATGCGAGAGAAAAAAAAACTTGAACATTGGTCCGGTCAGACGATATCTGGAACAATAAACAACAACAGGTTATAATACAGAAGTGTTTGACTTTTTGAACGTATTAACAGCGTTATAAGTCCAGTCTAATGGGTGACCGCCTCAAGAATGGGCTGGTCCTCAAGCCGGTTCAGCTGTGGAGATTTGGGGTCACACTGGTTCACCTTGGACTGTTGGAGGTGATGCTGTTGCCGAAGTCTCTACTTTACCATTTGTTGTACTTCATGCAGTGCTTGGTTTTTTTCATTCTTGCAAATATAACATTCAACATCTTTGTTAGTGGTGCCCTGGCTGTGGTTTGGTTCTGGTGGCGATGGAAGGGGCATGATCCGTGGCATCTCCACGAAGTCATCCTTGGGAACCAGTGGAGGATCCGGCGTGTGCGTACGGTGCAGTTGCGAGCGTGGAAGGCGGCACAAAGCCCGCTGATTGCGCCTACGCACCAATCCATCCGCCCTGCATGCCAGGAACAAGGTGGAGTCTGTTTTCTTTTTATGTTTGTGGTGGACGGCATCTTGTAGCCGATGGGTCGTTGCCATCGAAGTAGCACCAGCACTAATATCATGCAAGGCGATGACTGTGCCAGATGTGGAAGTTGGCCAAGACCGTGTACGCTGGTTCCGGCCTTCTGCTGTGCCGGAAGGGCGACTCCGCAGAGAAACGTCGAAGCATGTCGCCTTGGAGAGAGAATTGTTGCTAGCATCAACGTCTGGCGATGGCGCGAATTGGTGTGTCCATCTTGGACCGCCGGTGCTGGTTGCCACTGCCGACCCAGTGGGACTGCCACGCGATCCATTCCCTGTTGCCGTGGCATCTGCCGTCACCCTGAGCGTGCCATCACCGAGGCCGCGACACCGCCCGTCCGGAGCAAGGTCTGGCGTGCGCAAATCAGAGTCGGCGCTTGGCTGCTCCCCATCTGGAGTCCGGTCTGCCTTCCGCCGATGCCCCCCGTCCGGAGTCCCAACAGGTTCACTGGAGGCAGCCGAGATTCCCTGAAGCTGCACTTCTGGAGTCGGAACATGCAGGATGCACCAACCAGTGGAGAGGCTCGAGCCATCGAGGGTGGAAGCGGTGCGCCGCCACCGCAGTCGTCAGTGGTCCCACCGTGATCGTTGAGTGCCTCGGTATGCACTAGGCGAGGTCTGTCACCTTGCACCTTTTGCATGGGAAGTGGGATGCTGTCGTCACTCGTCTCACATCCCGTGGATAGATCGTCATTAGCAGCTTGCTGTTCACTAGGGTTGGGTAAATTGTCAGAGTTTTCATCTGGTGGTGCACACCATGTCGGTGGACTGTCATTGTCTTGCCATTGTCCTTCATTTGGGCTTTTCTTCTTTGGAACTTTAAATCTTCCCCCAGACATTGCAGAACCTTGTTTATTACCCCCAAATTCTCCCATATGTATGGTCTCGAATATAGGATCCACTGTTTCTATCGACATTGTACCATTTTCCAAAGAACATTCCGTTTCACTTTTCTTCTCAGGTACCTCATGTGTAACTTTGTTTAATGTACATGCCTTCATGGTCTCTGGGTCTGATTTTGCTGGGACTGGCATGGTCACGGTCTCTCTTTTACTGTTCTCAATTGCCCACATTATACTCCCCATACATAACTGCTTAATCACTGGGGTTAGTGTGGTACAATGGACAATCGGGTCGACCTTATCTGCATCTTCACCATTAGTGGAAAGCACACTTGGTTCACTTGAAACTGCTGTGGGTTTTAAATTCGTTATCTGGCTACTCGATGTCGGTGTCCTCAGGATTCTTGCTCCAATGTTCTGCTCAATAATCAGTGGAGTGTGTATAGGTTCAATGCAATTAATGTTCCCCTCCAGGTTTGAAGAGTCATTACTGACTAACTGCTGGTCTCCGAAGTTGGGATTTTGCGGCATTGTGTTGAAGGGAGACATTTGTCCCTGCTGTAGATATGATTCAGGTTGTGTTATTTCCATTACCTGAGGATCAATGTCTTGTCCATTTTTTCGATCCGTACTAAAACACTGGCAATTCTCAGTCTGCTCCTTGCAAGTTAAACATTCAATTAATTTTGTTAGCAAATCCTCAGCATCCTTCTGTGGCCGTGCAGCATTCTTAATCTCTGTTCGGCTACAATGATCCTGAAGGTCAGCGCATAAACCTTTTTTCTTCGGGCTTGGACGAGGCGATTCCTTTGGCTTGTCTTCAGTTGGGCTTGAACAGTCTTCAGCGCTGTGCCCTTTATTGTAGCATGAGAGACCGTCATGGTCATGCTGCTGTGTAGTGGAGCATGGTAGGCTGTTATAGCCTTCTTGCTGTTCACGGGAGCATGGCAGACTTGCATCGTCTGCCGCTGGTTGGTCAGGAGAGGTTGCTAGACCCTCATGGTCTTGTTCCTGCAAGGACTGCGCTCTGGAGTCTTGCGTTCCTTCCATCGTGGAGTCCGTCCACGAGCTCTCTGTGGAGGCTTGTGACACTGGAGTCACTTCTTGTTCGTGCAAGGACTGCGCTCAGTAGTCTTGCGTTTCTGCAATTGTGGAGTCTGTCCACGAGCTTGCTGTGGAAGCTTGTGACACTGGAGTCACTTCTGGTTCATGCGAGGACTGCACTCTGGAGTCTTGCATGTCTTCTTTCATAGAGTCGGGAACGTTGAGCGGGACGTGGACCACGCTCTGTGTGGCAGCAGGGCACTCTCCGTGTGCTTGCACCGCTCCCTGTCTGTTAATGTCAGGCTGCAGCATCATCCGGTACTGATAAGTTGGAACGTCATATCTGCTGGATTGAAGATCCTCAAATCCGAAAAATGAATCCGCATCTGCGTCGGATTCAATGTGGGGGCCGCCAATGTGCAACACGAAAGGTTCGTCCGAGTCATAGTCATATAGGACCACGGAGCTATCATTGGGCTCGCGAGGTCCGGAAACACTGTAAAAATCGTCATCGAAGTATTCAAGGTCGGAATCATCGGCTTGTGCGTAGGTAACTGCTTGTCGGAGGGTTCTTCGGAGGTTAAATTCATCTCCTGGGTCAATTTGCGGCACTGTGCTGTCATTCCAGGTGAAGGAAGGTTGTTTTACAGCTTTAACAGATTTTTGTTTTTTTGATTTGGGACGTTTCCCTTTTAAATTGGATTTGGGACATTTCCTTTTTAAATTGATCCAGTCTTGGGCCTCTGACATCCTGACGCTCGGTATGTAGCACGTAGGAAGCGACTGCGCATGCTCAGATCGCTGTTCCTTTACCGATGGCCGTTTTCTTGACTGCGCATGCGCAGCATCTCGCGCATGCGCAAACGAAACTTCCGGTTCTGCGCACTTCTCGCGCAACTGTGCTAGCGTTATACCTTTAGCAAGATGGCCGCCGACCTCGACCCAGCCTTTTCTCAGGCCCGGGATTTCGGGCTCCGGGATCCCAGCCACGAGGTGAGTACTGCAGCTTTTCTTACCTTTAAGTCCCCATTGGATTGCGTATTCTTCACAGTACTTGGCGAATTTGCCCATGACTGCCTGGTAATCGTGCCTTTGCTGCCTCCTGAAGAACCTGAACCTTCTGAACATTGCTCTTGCCCTTGCACCGGCGACGGTGAGGAGAAATTCAATTTTTTCCTTATCATCCAGGTCCTTGAGTTCAGCTGCCGCCAGGAACAACTCGAACATTTGCCGGAATCGCCGCCAGTTTTCGTGGAGGTCGCCGTCGCACTGGAGCGCCTGCGGAACCGGGAGCTCGTACATCATGCCTGGGCACTGCTGGTTGTCTCTGTACACTGAGGTATGCCGGCAGGTATCGATCCACTCCTGTACCATGTGGTGTTGGGTGCTCTGGTGCACAGATGAGCCAACACAGTTGTATGTGGTACAACTCTATTTCATTATAACTCTTATAATACAGTTCGTTCTGGATACTCTGCACGTGCTGTCTCCCTGAGTGTCTTTGGCAATAGCTGTGTCCTGGTTCTCCTCTGCAGCTCTTACTGACCACCAGGGGTCGTGTCTGTGCTTTTATATCTTTCTGTCATTGGTTGTGGTGTTGTGTGTTCTGATTTGTCTGTTGGTGTGTCTATCATGATGTGTGTGTTTGAATATCATGACAGGCTCTATGTATCCCCTTTAGTTGCGTTAGGTTGAGTCTTGCGCACGTGGAGGTGGAGTTGACCCTATGTAGTGCTTCGCTCCAGAATCCCCACCCTATTTCAAGCCCCAAGTCTTCCTCCCATGTCCTCCTCCTCACGGCCAGTACAGTGTTGGCCCTCTCTATCAGTTGTTCATACATGTCGTTACAGTTCCCGCTACCTAGAATGTTTGCGTCCAGTAGTTCTTCCAGTAGCCGCGGTGGTCACGGGTACGTCCTTGTCTCCTTCCGTAGGAAGTTTTTAAGCTGCAGGTATCTGAGTTTGTTGCCCTTAGCTAGCTGGAATCTCTCCATCAGTTTGTCCAGTGGTTGTTGCAAATGGGGGCTTTGTCGGACATTTTGATCAGTCCGAATTGCTGCCGTAGTTCGTTCCAGGTCTGGAGGGTGGCTACCACACTGGGCTGCTGGGGTGTTTTTTGGGTGGGGATGGGAGTGCCGCCGTGGCAAGGACCCGGTGCGAGGTCCCTCTGCAGGAGGCCTCCTCCGCGTGTACCCACTCGGCTTCTGGCTCCTTAATCTATCCCATTACTCTTTCTGCTGTCACTGCCCAGTGGTAATACTGTAGGTTTGGGAGGGCTTGTTCCCTCTTGCTTTTCTGTAGGACCTTCTTTGGAATCCTAGCATCCCCCCCCCCGCCCCCCCCCCCCCGTACAAACACCATGATTAACTTGTCAAGTGAGTTGAAAAAGGCCTTGGGGATATAGATCGGGATGGATCTTAGCAGGAAGAGATACCTGGGCAACGCGTTCATTTTGATCGTCTGTACTCTCCCTGCCAGAGAGAGTGGAAGTGTGTTCAACCTCTGCAGGTCCCTTTTGACTGCCTCTGTCAGACTGGTCAGGTTCCACTTGTGAACCCCCGTTCAGTCATAAGCGATTTGGATCCCCAGGTAGTGGAATTTGTTTCGGGCTTGTTTAAATGGCAGTCCCACCAGTGCTGCCCCTCCCCCTTACAGGTTCACCGGGAAGATCTTGCTTTTGCTCATGTTGCGTTTGTAGCCCGGGAAGGCACCAAACTCTTTCAGGAGCACGATGATTCCTTCCATGCTGCTTTGTTGATCTGAGATGCAGAGGAGCAGGTCATTTGGATAGAGTGAGACTCTGTGCTCTCTGCCTCCTCTTTGGATCCCCCTCCAGTTTTTTGCTGTTCTGAGTGTGATCGCTAGTTGTTCAATCGCTGGGGCAAACAGCAGTGGGGACAATGGGCATCCCTGCCTGGTGCTGCTGTGCAGCTGAAAGTAGTGGGAGCTGGTGTTGTTTGTCCATATGCTCGCCATGGGAGCGTTGCACAGGAGCTTCACCCAGGAGGTGAACACTGTTCCAAACCCGAACCGCTCCAGTACCTCTATGAGGTGTTTTCACTCGACTCTGTCGAAGGCCTTTTCTGCATCCAGGGAGACTACCCCCTCAGGTGTTCTTTCCCCAGATGTGGTCCTGATCACGTTCAGCAGGCACCTGATGTTCAGTGTTAGCTGTCTACCTTTGGCAAAGCCCGTTTGATCCTGTGCGACCACCTCTGGAATGCACTTCTTCAGCCTTTTGGCTAGGACCTTGGCCAGCATTTTGGCGTTTACGTTTAATAGTGAGATGGGTCTGTACAACCCACATTCTGTTGGGTCTTTGTCTTTCTTAGGTATTAGCGAGATTGAGCCCTGTGATAGTGTAGGTGGCAGTGTGCCCCTTGCCAGCAAGTCTGTGAACATCTCCTGCAGGTGCGGGGCCAGTGCTGTCGCAAATCTTTTGTCGAACTCCGCCGGGCACCCATCTGGTCCCGGTGCCTTCCCCGCCTGCATGGAGCTAATACTCTCCATGATCTCTCCCAGTTCTAGTGGTGCTTCCAATCACTCTGATTGTTGACATAAGCCTCAGGGATATCATTGTAGGATTTGTGCTGCATGACTGATTCCACAACCTATCATTATCACAGTAAAAAGATCGATCAATTTTCACTTTGACTGGCAGCCCCAAGTAGGTTATAAACTCTTTGATGTAGGGCTGTGAACACAAATGCTTGTTTTTATAACAAATTATGTAGTTCAAGGAACTTAAATGTCATGAATGGGTTTTTATCAGTGAGAGTACTTTTGTTTAAACAGACATTTTGGCTGGGATTTTCCATTCTAGTCCTCAATCCCAGGGCAGGGGCAGGAGGTGAGTGTATTTTCTGCTCCAGAGCCCAGCGGAAAATCGTGCTGAATTATGTGATGCTCGGCTAATTAATTATGCATGCAGGGGTTTCCAGACTTTGTTAGTAGCGGGGTAGGAAATTACACACCCTGCCATCATATTCGAGCACCATTTGGGCTGAAATCCGAACCGCCCCAGGATCTCAAACAGATACCTCCATTCTCCCCGGTCAAAAGTTTTCTCCGCGTCCATTCATAATAACTTCCGCCGCTTTGCCCCAAGGTGGAGTCATTAACACATTCAGCAGTCTCCTGACATTGCTCAATAACTGTTGCCCCTCAACAAAATTTGTTTGACCATCAGAGCCCATCTCTGGCACTCACCCCTCCAGCCGCCCCACCAGCACATTAGCCAACATCTTCACATCAGTATTTAACAGGGCTATGGGCCGAGAGGACCCACGCTCCATTGGATCCTTATCTTTCTTCGGGTTCAAAGAGATCGATGCCTGTGCAAATGTGGCCGGCATCCCCCTCTCGCCAGCGAGTCATTATACATCCCATGGGTGTAGGGTGCCAACCCTGCCGAAAATTGTTTATAAAATTCTACCGGAAAGCCATCGGGCCCTAGTGCTTTCCCGACTGCATCAACCAAATACGCACCATTAGCTCCTGCAATCCCAATGGCACCTTCAATCCCTGTCCCTTCCCTCTCTCCATCTCCGGGAAATGCCCCATCTTCACATCCTTCCACCGGGGCTCAGATCTATTGATTTCCGGGAGCAGGAGAGAGAGAGCCGGAGTACAACTTGGGAACAGGTAGGTGATATAAACTCACCTCCAGGTTCCAGCGACCTTCATTTCTGGGAGCGGAAGAGAGAGAGAGAGAGCCGGGGAGCAGCTTGGGAACAGGTAAGTGATATAAACTTACCTCTAGGTTCCAGTAGCCTCATTTCCGGGAGCGTGAGAGAGGGAGAGAGAGCCGGAGTGCAGCTTGGGAACAAGTAAGTGATATAAACTTACCCCAAGGTACCAGCGGCCTTCATTTCCGGGATAGAGAGAGCCCGGGAGCAGCTTGGGAACAGGTAAGTGATAGATATTCTGCTATTCTGAGTGTTACGGCTGGGGGGGGGGGAAAAAATCAAAAGAAAAGCTGAAAAGTGACGTCACAGGATAGCTGTGACCTGATTGGCTGGCAGGGAATCTGCACTAAATTTTAAAATTAAACATTGCTAAACTAATTAAACATAATTACTTAATCATAATTTAGAGGGGTATCTAAGCCAGAGGCCCGAGAGTACTGTATTTAGCATTTATATTTATAGTAGAAATATAGTGCGAGGAGTAAAAAAAATGGAAAAGAAATTTTTTAATTTTAATTTATTAATTAGTTCACGCAATGTCAATTAGAGGGGTGCAGTGCTCTGATTGTGAGATGTGGCAGGTCCGGGAGACTTCCAGCATCCCGGATGGCTACATCTGCATAAAGTGCACCCAACTGGGGCTCCTCACAGACCCCATGGTTCGGTTGGAGTAGCAGTTGGATGCACTTAGGAGCATGCAGGAGGCGGAAAGCCTCATAGAAAGAAGTTATATAGATGTGGTCACATCCAAGATGCAGTCAAAGAGATGAGGGACCAGCAGAAGGGGCAGGCAGTCAGTGCAGGAATCCTCTGTGGTTGTCCCCCTCTCGAACAGGTATACCGCTTTGGATACTGTTGGGGGGAATAGCCTATCAGGGGAAAACAGCAGCAGCCAGAGCAGTGGCACCACGGCTGGCTCAGATGTTCAGCAGGGAGGGTCAAAGTGCAGAAGAGCAATAGTCAGAGGGGACTCTATAGTCAGGGGCACAGATAGGTGCTTCTGTGGACGTGAAAGAGACTCCAGGATGGTATGTTGCCTCCCTGGTGCCAGGGTCCAGGATGTCCCCTCCACCCCCCATGAAGAAAGAAACTCGAAACCAATTCCCAATCGCCTAAGTTAAAAGCAAGACCAACATGCGCAGCAAAAAATAACACTTACAAACCCTGTATATACATATTGAGACCCCAAACCAGACCTTGCTCTGAAGGAGCGCCACTTGGCCTTGTTAACATTTGCCTGCCGTTTGGCCAGGTTAGCCCCAATGTCCTGGTAAATCTGGATCTGATTCCCTTCCCAGCTACAGCCTCATGCCAGCTATGCCCACTTCTTCTCCTGAACATGTGCAGCTGGACATTCACCATCTGCAGCAGCTCCCCAACTCTTGGCCTCTGTCCCAGTGACCGGTGGCCATAACCCACCTCCGGGACTATATCGAAGACCCTCTCCTCGACCAGCTTTGTTAACATCCTTGATATCTAGTCCGTGACATTCGTTCCCTTCAAACCCTCCGGCAGTCCTTCGCAGATTTTGCCACCTGGACCAATTTTCCTGGTCGTCCACCTTCACACCCATCACCTTACAGGCCTTTCCCAACATTACCACTGCCACCTCCAACAACACAATCTGGTAACTGTGGTCTGACACCGCCCTTTCCATCTCTCGGCTCATCGCTCCTTGCAACTCCAGACCATTCTCCACCCCCTCCAAAGTTCTGTGAAGAGGGGCTACAGCTCACTCGATCACCTTGGACCCAGTCCTCTTGCATCTCTTTCTAATGATACCAAAACTCTTCCTTGATAAAATCCATCAACTGCTCCACAGACAGTGAGGTAGGCGATGATGATGTACTCATTCTTACAGTTGCTGTGCCGTACAGATCCTCCACCTCTTGAGCCAAGGCTTTGCTCGACTTTTGCCAGGTGTTGTAGCCCACCAACATTCCACTTTGGAGGCGAAACAAACTCCCTACACTTATTCTGCACTTTTAACAAGCAAAGGGTCAAAACCAAAGCCTCCAAGAAGGGGCCATCTTGTGTGCGACCGATCGGTTCATGGCCGTCACTGGAAGTCCCTGGACTTTGATTGTTGGTTGTTTTAGAATGCTGTGTATTGTCTCAGCTTCTGTGGTGGAATTTGTCACAGCTGTCTAAATGTGAGCAGGGTTTTCAGAGCAGGTTATTGGACGTGGATTTGCCTGATGCCTCCTCAGTGAGGTGGGAGCTCCAAACAAAAATATTTTCTTTTTCACCTTTGTAGTTATAAAGCATCAACCAAGCAGGGAAAAGCCTCAAGGAAGTAATAACATTGAGTTAACACAGGACAGCCGAGGAATGAGCTCTACTGAACTGCCTCTTCACTTGTTAAAGAAAGGAATTAAAATATCTTGGAAATGCTCCATGGAAATACTGTGGATAGGTGAGGCGGGATTCTCTAATAATGGGGTTATGCCCCCACGCCAGCGTGAAAACCGGCGCCAATGACTCCGGCGTCAACGGCCCCCGAAAATGAGGAATTCACCCCTTCCTAAGGGGCTAGGTTGCCACGGGAGTGGTCCTCGCAGCTTCAGCCGGCTATGAAAGGCCGCGCGAGTCCGCGCATGCGCGGAACAGCCAGCGTATTTCCGTGCATGC
The DNA here is from genome assembly GCF_047496885.1 of Scyliorhinus torazame. Taxonomy (NCBI): domain Eukaryota; kingdom Metazoa; phylum Chordata; class Chondrichthyes; order Carcharhiniformes; family Scyliorhinidae; genus Scyliorhinus; species Scyliorhinus torazame. The sequence continues at coordinate 222,992,888 of NC_092708.1, read as the reverse complement.
GCGGGGGTAAAGTAGGCCCCCACAGAACCAGCCCGCCCACCGATCGGCAGGTCCCGATCGTGGGCCAGGCCACCCTGCCCCCACCCCCGGGTCAGAAATCCGTGCCCCCCCTCCAGGACGGCCCCCACACACTCACCTTCCAGGTCCCGCCATGTGGGAGGTGAGTAATCCACGCTGGCGGGACTCGGCGAAACTCGTCGGCCACTCGGCCCATTGGGGCCCGGAGAATCGCTGGGGGGGGACCTCTGTCAATGGCTCCCGACCGGCGTGGCGGGCCAGCGCCCGAATAACGGCGCCGGAGAGTGGTGAAGCCGGCGTCGGGGCAGCCCGGTTGGAGAATCTTGGCCGTGGACTCAATGGATCAGAATGTATATGTTCTTCATTGTTGACTAATTTGCGCTAAGAATCAATGATTGCATTGACATTCATATAGGTTATTATACATTTGGTAAGATCCATAGCTCCATCCCTTCTTGCATGTACCACTGTAAAAGATAGATTTATAATTTAAAATGTACATTTCATTGCAACTGCATTTGGGAGTTCTGAATTATGCTGCAGGATGTCTTTCAACACAGGAAATCTTGTAGCCTTTTACGACTTCATGAGTTGGGGAAAATTGGTACACTTACACACCCTCAAGTTTGTTAGTTTTGGAGGAACTTAGTGCACGAGCAGAGAATTGCTTTGAACAACACTAACATTAAAATACCTCTAATTTCTTCCGATTTCAAAAGAAAATGAAACCTACAGGAATGGGCTTCTTGAAATAGATTTGTGTGCTCGGCAATTTATTATCTTGATCACCTCTATTATCAAACCAGTTGATGACGTCCCTGTGGTGGAGTCCAGCTTGTCACACTTGAAGCACAGCAGGTCCCCTGTTGGTTGCAGTTGGAATGCCTGTCGTAGTCCTTCACGAAATGTCCTGGAACAGTATGTTGACAACTCACCTTGTCTGCAGTTGGCTTATAAACCCTCCAAGTTATGGGGATAGGGCAGGGTAGTGGGCCTAGGTTGGGTGTTTGTAGTGAAAATACCAATTTGACCCATTAACTCCAACCATTCTGATGTTCTCAATATCATCAACCGAGTTAATGTTTCAGTCCATATGACAGTCTTGAAATATTAGTTTATAAAATAAATTTAGAGTACCCAATTCTTTTTTTTTCCAATTAAGGTCAATTTCGCGTGGCCAATCCACCTACCCTGCACACCTTTGGGTTGTGGGGGTGAGACCCACACATACACGGTGAGAATGTGCAAACTCCCCATGGGGGTCGGGATCTAATCCGGGTCTACAGCCCATGAGGCAACAGCGTTAACCACTGCGCCACCGTGCTGCTCTTTGAAATGTTAACTCTGTTTCTGTCTTCACACATGCTGCCAGTCCCACGGGCACATACTGCCAGTCTTATCCATACAGTCACAGAATTTGTATAATAAGACTGGAACTTTATTGCATTGGCATTATTAAGGAAATGGATCTATCAGCTTTGTATTGAGAAAAGAGCATTCTACAAATATTGATGCATGTCTGGGGTAGTGGATAAAGATGCCGCAAAATGAAAGATGAAGGTGCAAATCTTTTTTTCAATATAAATTTAGAGTACCCAATTCATTTTTCCAATTAAGGGACAATTTAGCGTGGCCAATCCATCTAGCCTGCACATCTTTGGCTTGCGGGGGTGAAACCCACGCAAACATGGGGAGAATGTGCAAACTCCACACGGACAGTGACCCAGAGCCGGGATCGAACCTGGGACCTCGGCGCCGTGAGGCAGCAGGGCTAACCCACTGCGCCACCGTGCTGCCCTATGAAGGTGCAAATATTAATCAGTGCTGCAAAGTTATTTATAGGAAATAATGAGTGTCTTATTATACAGGATGTCTGATGGAAAGACAGTCAGCTGCTCCTCTTCTCACACTCGCTATTTTGATAATACGTTGACATTACAATATGACATTTTCCTGCAAAACTTTCTATACACTGAATATTTGTGAAAAGCTGTCTATCAGGATGGATTGGGTGTTTGAAGGTGATGTTCTTTGTAAAGAAAAAAATGGCAGCATTTTGAATTAGGTGGACAAACAAGAATAAAATATCCAGTTTTATTGAAACAAACTTTAGGCAGCTTGTTCTTTTTGTTTGGGTTCTTCAGACTATTTAAAACAGTTCTGAAGATTTGCAAAAATAAACAATAAAAAAACTGCAACCTTTTTGTAATTCTAAAACTGAAGCAAAGTTTTCTTAATGCAGGATGGATAAGTGAGAACCCGGAGAAATGTAGAAAAATATCATGGGCCGGATTCTCAGTCCAGCGTCACCAGAATCGTGAAATGCAATTGAGCGGAAAATTCGGCGGAAAATCGAGGTCGGGTGCTAAACAGAATGCCGTGCTCAGGTTCTATGCCGCACACTGACGGGGGCATGCAAAGGGCATAGTAAACGCCGTTGGCATATCATTAATGGGCCCGATTGGCATTTTCCGGGCCTTCTGCTATCCCCCACCAGGAGGAATTAACGACAGCAAGGTTCACTTGTGGTATTTCAAATCGGGATACAGGCGCCGTGGTTGCTGAGGGAGAGAGAGGGGATGCAAAAAGTGCCCAGCAGTAGTGTGCTGACAGTTGTGCCATTGGCCGGGGGGCATCTGTCAGGGCCGGGGGCAGTAGTGAGGGGTGGCCAGGGGGTGGGCCGGGTAGCACGGGCAAGTACCACCATTGCTGCAGCCTGCAAGGCAGCAATATGGCTGTGCATGCCGCTGACTTCCCACTGTGAACCTAACGCCACAAATCATGTGGGTGCCCCTCCAGGCCACCCCCCTAGGTACCCTCTGGCCCAGCCAACCCATCAATGGGATGGGCATGCTCCAACACAACCAGTGCCATCATCTTGGCTGGGAAGAGGTTTGGCGGCACGAGTCCTGCGAGGCACCGGTGCTAGCCCAGTAATGGGACCTGAATTGCTCCAAGACTGGCGCTGCTTTCATCCACATAGAACACTCACAATTCAGTCCCAGCATCAGCACTTAGGGCTGGATTCTCCGTTTTGGAGTCTAAGACACCAAGCCGGCATGAAAACAGTGGTCTTTTACGGCAGGAAAACTGGCGTCAAAAGGCCACCGATTCCTCGCTTTGCTGGGGGCTAGCAAGGAGGCAGCGTAGAGCTCACAACTCTAGCTGCCGATACGGCCCCCAGCATTTCCGGTTCAGAGGCCATGCATACGCACGGCAGCCTGCAGCAGCCACGCCATGCTTCATGGGGGACTCAGCCCGCAGACCAGGACTGGCAAAGTAGTGCCCCCCCTTGGCCGCTCGCGTGCCTCGGACTGCCCGCCCACGGAGCCCCCAGCCCCTAATGAAGTTCTCCCTGCCTGCGGATCGGCCCTCCCCGACTGTGGCATCCCTGGACTGAGTCCGCAGCTGCCACGCGAGGTTCCCGAACGGCTGGGACCATGAGAGTCCCACGTCGGGAATTCGGCCGGTCAGGGACTGAGCATCAGGCAATTACCTGAGGCCATGGATAATCGGCGCGCCACTTTTCAGGTGGCGGAGAATTCAAAATCCGCGCTGTTCCCGATTTTGGCCCCAAAACGGATTCTCCACCCCGTCGTCGAATGCGATTTTGGCGGCGGGAAGCGGAGAATCCAGTCCCAAGTCTCCCAAACGGAGAATCCTGCTGCATGTCTTTGAAATATCAATTGATAATATAAACTGGAGACACTGGACCATTTATCCAGCTTAAGGAGGCAATGGGAGTAGAACTTCGCTTTGGAGATATTTGCATCTATGTTAACTACGGGCGGCACGGTGGAGCAGTGGTTAGCACTGCTGTCTCACGTTGCCGAGGTCCCAGGTTCGATCCTGACCCTGGGTCACCGTCCGTGTGGAGTTTGCACATTCTCCCCATGTTTACGTGGGCTTCGCCCCCACAACCTAAAGATGTGCAGGGTAGGTGGATTGGCCATGCTAAATTGCCCCACAATTGGGAAAAATAAATTGGGTACTCTAAAAATTATTATTTTTTAAACTATGTTGACGATATTTAGTTTAGATTTTTATCTTCACATTCTGGCAAAAAGTTGACCTCAAAATCCATTGTCTGGCACCACCACTGCTATTATGGTGAGTCAGTCTGCTCAGCGCAAGTATATCAGTCATCCAACAAGGATTGGTGGAACAATAATGTTGGGTCCTCTATGTGAAGATCAAATTATATGCATACAGTGGTAATTGGGAGGCAATGCCGAACACTTCTGATTTGTGGGACAATTACCCTTCTGCCTCCAGAGTACTTGGCACTATAAATTACATCCTGTCTCGCAATGAATAGTGATGGAAAGTAGTTTTAAAGGCATATTACGATAGCTTTGATCTACTCTTTTCCATTCTGTTACAATTTTTTAAATAAAAACCCTATCAAATAACCCAATGATCCCTTCTGTTCCAACAAAAATAGCACCATCTCATTATATTTCTTTTATATTTCCTCAGACCAGGCATATTCCGAGGGCGACTCAGCGGGCATAGCAGCAGTCACGGAGGGAGAGAGAAACAGAGTTAACATTTCAAATCCGTCTGATTCTTCTTCAGAGCAGTTGTACGGACTCGAAACTTTAACTTTGGTTCTCCCATCCACCGATGCTGCCAGACCTGCTGAGCATTCCCAGCACTCTTTTTTGTTTTATTTCAGATTTCCAGCATCCGCAGTGTCGTGTTGGGTACTCTGCTACACGGATGAACCAACACGGTTGCGATGGTAAAACTCAGTTTTATTACTAACAATATTTACAATGGTAAACTGGTTACTGTGGTTCGTTCATTACCCTTGAATCTGTGGACCTATCCCGAACACTATCTTGGAGTGGCACTCAGCACATGGTGGATGTCTGAGTGGCTTGCTGTGAGCTTTGTGCCCTGAGCTGTCGCCTGCTGGAATGAGCGGGAAGTGTCGTGTTCCCCGTTTTATAGTGTGTATGCTCTTGCCTGTGATTAGCTGTGGTGTTGTGTGTGTATTGATTGGTCCGTTGATCTGTCCATCAGTATGTATGTATGTTTGCACCATGATGTTTACCTGAATACCATGACACGCAGCATTTTACTTTCATGTTCCTAGTGAGTCTGTGCCATACCCTCTTTGTTACCTTAACATCCTTCCTATAATGAAGAGAGCACAGTACCTCTACAGTGACCTAATGGTTCAGAAATACATCTTGGCTTTTACATTCTGAAGCCTCAGCATAAAAATCACTATTCCATTGACTATTTTAATCACCTTAGAGAACCATCCAATCTTACTGCAGAGGAGGCCATTTGACCCACTGTGCCTTTTCATGTATCTATCCAATTGTCTACTTGAGGTTATAACACCTTTAATGGGGAAGTTTCACACTCCATTCTCTCTAATGGATGGAATTACTACGAAGTCATGAAATTAAAAAATCTTTAAAAGGTAAATATATAGTTTTGCTACTGCAAATGCAGCAAGACTAACATTAAAGGATAATTCAAAATGGGAAATGTTCTTGATCAGAAGTATTTTTATGGAACAGTTCATCCCTTTCCTGTGTATAACTCTCCTTTTTTAGCACAAGTATGTTTTAAATTTTTACGAACAGTCCCATTCCGTTGTTGACTGTACCTTAACAACTGAAAAAATGTTAAAACTATCCGTCAGAAGATTATTTCCCGTGTTCTACTCCTGACTCCAGCTGTGTCAGCATTTCAGTGGGAAAGCTTTATATTTGCACCAAACAATTAACTGCAGGTAAATTAAAACACAATTATAACGTAAATGAGAACTCTGATAACTGTCTGTTGTTGCACATCTGCTTTCATTTATGTAGCTCACTGATGTGTTTGCTTTGTAAATACTCGCATTAAATCATTGTTGATAACTCACAAGCAAAGTGCTCAAAATTCACAGCGAGATGGTGAAATTAATTATAACTATTGAAATCTGCAGCGATAATTCTGCGTCATTTTGGAAGATGAAATGCATTTCACTTTTTGTGCATTCCACTAAATGATCTGATGAATGTATAATCATTCACAGATTTCAAAATGCTGAAAATTGATTACCTTTGATTAGCTCCGATCTACGCAGAGAGCTCTGACAGAGTATATGTGAAACATTAGAACATTATAAAGTAACAAATGGTTTAATTACCAGTGTGCCTGTTAATGTAGGATTCCCTGCAGAGAACCTGTCAAATCACCGGTCTGTAATAAACTTGTACGTTTCACTTAATTCTATTAAGGTTTAAATAATATCTCCCACTGTCCACATTGCTGTAATGTAAAGTTTCTTTCTGCAACCTAATCATTTTTAATTGGGATAGAATAATTATAAAATCTTTGCAGACTTTGAAGTAGGCGTCTGCTGTTTGTAATTAAAATATGCATAATTACTGAAATGGTATCTTGCACTGCTTAAGTTTTAAAATACATGTAATGCTGTGTTTTAAAACAACAACTTATATTTATGTAGAACCTTTAGCAAAACAAAATGTCCCAAGACGTTTCACTGGAATATTAAAATTTGGCAGCAACTCAAAGAGGGGTGATATTAGGAAAGATGACCAGAAGCTTTAAGGAGGAAAGAGAGTTTGAGAGACCGAGACATTTGGGGAAAGGAGGTTTGGAGCTTAGGGCCTTGGCAGCTGAAGACACTGTCATGGACGGTGGACCGAGTGAAAATCCAGATGGTAGATTTATTTTAATATTGGTTCATGGGATATGACAAGGCCAGTATTTGATACCTCTTCCTAATTGCCCTCAAGAAGGTGGTGTTGAGCCGCTTTCTTGAACCATTGCAGCCAATGTGGTGTAGGTACACCCACAGTGTGTTAGGGAGGGAGTTCCAGGATTTTGACCCAATGACAACGATAGAGTGGCAATATATTTCCAAGTCATAATGGTGTGTGACTTGGGGGGACACTTCGAAGTGGTAATGCTCTCGTGCATCTGCTGCCCTTGTTCTTCAAGGTGGTCGAGGTCACAGATTTTGCAGGTTCTGTCGAAGGAGCCTCAGCGTGTTGCTGCAGTGCATCTTGTAGATGGTACACACTCCTGCAGCTGTGTGTCAGTGATGGAGGAGTGAATGTTTAAGGTAATGGATGGGTACCAATCAAACAGGTTGCGTTGTCTTGGCTGTTATCAAGCTTCATACATTACACTGGAGTTGTACTCATCCCGACATCGCACATATGTAGATGGTAGACAATTACTCGCTGCAGAATTCTCAGCATCAAAGAACAAAGAACAAAGAAATGTACAGCACAGGAACAGGCCCTTCGGCCCTCCAAGCCCGTGCCGACCATGCTGCCCGGCTAAACTACAATCTTCTACACTTCCTGGGTCCGTATCCCTCTATTCCCATCCTATTCATGTATTTGTCAAGATGCCCCTTAAATGTCACTATCGTCCCTGCTTCCACCACCTCCTCCGGTAGCGAGTTCCAGGCACCCACTACCCTCTGCGTAAAAAACTTGCCTCATACATCTACTCTAAACCTTGCCCCTCTCACCTTAAACCTATGCCCCCTAGTAATTGACCCCTCTACCCTGGGGAAAAGCCTCTGACTATCCACTCTGTCTATGCCCCTCATAATTTTGTAGACCTCTATCAGGTCACCCCTCAACCTCCTTCGTTCCAGTGAGAACAAACTGAGTTTATTCAACCGCTCCTCATAGCTAATGCCCTCCATACCAGGCAACATTCTGGTAAATCTCTTCTGCACCCTCTCTAAAGCCTCCACATCCTTCTGGTAGAGTGGCGACCAGAATTGAACACTATACTCCAAGCGTGGCCTAACTAAGGTTCTAGTGCTTATATGGTTTGTTGAGTTAGATTTGGATCAATGGTAACCCCCAGTATTTTAGTGGGCGATTCAACAATAATAATGTCATTGAATGTCAAAGGATGATGAGATTCTCTCTTGCTAGAGATAGTTATTGCCAGGCACTTGTGTGGGATGAATGTTGCCTTGCCATATATAAGCCAAACCCTGCCTTGGTGCATGCTGACACGGACTGCTTCATTATCTGAGGAATAGCGAATTGTACTGAACATTGTGCAATCATCGGTGAACATCTTATGATTGAAGGGAGGTCATTGATGAAGCAGCTGAAAATGGTTGATTCTAGGATACTAACCTGAGGAACTGTTGCAGTGATGACCAGGTGCTGAAATTATGACCTCCAACAACCACAACCATCTTCCTTTGTGCCAGGTGTGACTCCAACCTGTGGAGAATTCCCCCCTGATTCCCATTGACTTCAGTTTAGCTCGGGCTCCTTGATGCCATACTCGGTCAAATGCTGCCTTGATGTTAAGGGCATTCATTCTAACCTCACCTCTGGCATTCAGCTCTTTTGTCCATGTTTGAACCAAGGCTGGAATGAGGTCAGGAGCTGAGTGGCCCTGGTGGAACCCAAACTGAGCGTCCGTGAGCAGCTGTTGCTAGGTAAGTGCCGCTTGATATCACTGTCAAAGAACATGGCCCAATTGCTGACAATTGGGGGAGTGTTTGGCTGGGTTGGATTATTCTTGCTTTTTGTGTACAGGACACATCTGGGCAATTTTCCACATTGTAGGATAGAAACAGAGTTGTAGCTGTACTGAAGGAACTTGGTTAGGGTCACGGCAATTCTGGAGCACAAGTCTTCAGTACTATTGCTGGCATGTTGACAGGGCCCATAGCCTTTGCAGAATCCAGCACTTCCAGACATTTCTATATATCTTGTGGAATCAATTGAATTGGCTGAAGATTGCCATTTGTGATGCTGGGTACCTCCAGAGGAGGCTGAGAGGGATCATTTGCATGATACTTCTGGCTGAAAGTGGTTGAAAATGCTTCAACCTTGTCTTGATATGCTGATCTTCCATCTGTTATTTCTCAATGTACTACCTACTGCCTTCAGCCTGTTGTTTCTCACTCAACATCCTACTGCCTTCAGCCTGTTTTTTCTCACTGTACATCTTACTGTCTTCAGCCTGTTGTTTCTCACTGTACATCCTACTGCCTTCAGCCTGTTGTTTCTCACTGTACATCTAACTCTCTTCAGCCTGTTGTTTCTCACTGTACACCTTACTGCCTTCAGCCTGTTGTTTCTCACTGTATATCCTACTGCCTTCAGCCTGTTGTTTCTCACTGTACATCCTACTGCCTTCAGCCTGTTGTTTCTCACTGTACATCCTACTGCCTTCAGCCTGTTGTTTCTCACTGTACATCTTACTGCCTTCAGCCTGTTGTTTCTCACTGTACATCTAACTCTCTTCAGCCTGTTGTTTCTCACTGTACATCCTACTGCCTTCAGCCTGTTGTTTCTTACTGCACATCCGACTGTCTTCCAATTGCTGTTTCTCACTGCACATCCGATTGTCTTCCACCTGTTGTTTCTCACTGCACATCCGATTGTCTTACTGCCTTCAGCCTGTTGTTTTCACTCCTTCAGGCTGATCTACCAAACATATTCACATTATGTTGTCTCCAGAATGGTGGGTTGGAATTATTTTCCTTTGCATGAGTAACAATGTTCTCTAGACTTGCTCTAAGGGGTTTCCCTTCCCCTCAATGCAGTCTCATCTAGTCTGTAGTTTGTTTGACCAACTCCAGGTTGGTATTCCAATGCTGGACATGTTGAAGAAACATTCCTCCTTGAACAGGCTGGATTAAAGTGGAATTCAGATATAGATATCCGGTGACGGCTATGAAGGAGTAGGTCGCACATGTGGTGGTTCCTGCTCGGGTCGGACCTTTGGACCTTTTCCCCCAATTTTATATTGGAATTGAATTGGTAAATTGATGGTAGAGGCAATTGTGGAGTGGACTCCTACATCGGTGCATGGAGAGGAGGACTAGAAGTGCTCGCGAAGGAAGAAATAGACGAACAGAGAAGGCTTGGGCTGAAGCTGCAGCAGGAGAAAACATGGCGGATGACCGGAGTCCTGGTTTGTCGACCCAGCGGTCAACGGAGCAGCTGATGCAGTTTGTTCAGGAGAGCTTCACCAAGCAGAAACAGGAATGCTTGGACCCGATTAAAGAATCGATTGCACGGCTGGAACTTAGACTGGATGCCCAAGATCGGGTGATCCAGAAGTAGAGAAGGCGCTGGCTGAGCAGGAGGAACATCAAACTGCGGTGGAGTTGGAGGTGGGGATGCTGAGAGACCAGCAGAAAAGGCTCCTAGAGATGGTGGAGGACCTAGAGAGTATGTCCCGCCGGCAGAACTTGAGAATCACCGGTCTCTGGGAGGGGCCCGAAGGAACGGACGCTGGGGCATACACAGCGGGCATGTTCGAGAAGTTGCTGGGGATGGGACGTTCTCCCGACCCTTGGAGGTGGACAGGGCTCACAGAGCGCTCGTGAGGAAGCCGCGAGTGGGGGACCCCCCGAGGGCAAATGTGGTGAGATTCCACAGGTACTTGGACAAGGAGTATATTTTACAGTGGGCCAGGCAGACACAAAGTTGTAAATAGGAGAACAGTATCCTGCGGATCTATCAGGATCTGAGTGCGGAGGTGGCCAGGAAAAGAGCGGGGTTTAACCAGAAAAAGGCGACTCTTTTTAAGAAAAAGGTGAAGTTTGGACTGCTGTATTCGGCCCGTCTCTGGGTCACGTATGAGGAGCAACATTTTTATTTTGAGTGGCCCGAGGAAGTGATGGACTTCGCGAGAAGGAAAGCACTGATGGCGGATGAGGACTTTGAACTTTGCTGCAGCGGTCACGTTAAAAACGTTTCTTGTTTTTCTTTTTTGGGGACGTTATTTGTAATGCCTTCTGTATTGATTTGGGGCCTGTTGCAGAGCTCAGTGAATTAAAGTTTACATTTGCACTGATGGGGGATGGAGGTGTGTTTGTTAGATGCTGTATCTTCTGTTTGATCTTTTCTTTGTTTTTTTTTTGTTATTTAGACCAATTGTGTTGGGACTGCTTTACTTTTGAATATGTGTGTCCAGGGGGAGGGGGAACAATAGGTGGGAGAATGTCTGGTGCCATGGGCGTGGGTCCCAAGCTAGCTGGGCGGGCTAGCTCACGGAAGTGCAGTGGGGGGTGAGCAGATTTTATGCTTATCGAAGGGGTCGGTTTACAGAGTGCTGTTATTAGGGGGTGGAGGGAGGGGAAATGTTCTGCTGACGGGGAAGGACTTTTGCTGTGGGACAGAAAGGAGGACGGGGGCGGAGGCTGCCTGGGGGGTGGGGGGGGGGGGCTCAGGCTGGAGGCTGGCCCAAGAAAGATGATAGCTGATCGGCGAAGGGGGGGAGAGATGAGCCACCCAACTAGGCTGATCACATGGAATGTGAGAGGGCTAAATGGGCCGGTTAAGAGGCCACGCGTGTTCACGCATTTGAGGGGACTGAAGACGGACGTGGTAATGCGACAGGAGACGCACCTTAGAGTAACTGATCAGATCAGATTAAGGAAGGGATGGGTCGGACAGGTTTTTCACTTGGGGCTGGACTCGAAGACTAAAGGGGTCGCCATCCTGATTAATAAGCAAGTGGTATTTGAGGCAGGAAGAATAGTTGCGGATGTGGGAGGCAGGCCCATTATGGTCAGTGGGAAACTGGAGGGGGTGCAGGTGGTATTAGTAAATGTGTACGCGCCAAATTGGGATGATGTGGAGTTTATAAAGAGGATGCTGGGGAAGATCCCGGACTTGGATTTGCATATGTTGGTAATGGGAGGGGACTTTAACATAGTTATTGACCCTGGGTTAGGCCGGTCGAGCTCAAGGACAGGCAGGGTGCCAGCAATGGCACAGGAGCTAAAGGGGTTTATGGAGCAGATGGGGGTGTGGGCCCATGGAGGTTTGGGCAGCCGAAAGTGAAGGAGTTTTCCTTCTACTGGCACGTGCATAAAGTGTACTCCCTGATTGATTTTTTTATTTTGAATAGGGCTCTACTGACGGGGGTAGAGAAAACGGGATATTCGGCGATCACAATCTCAGATCATGCCCCGCACTGGGTTGACCTACAGGTTAGTAAAGAAGGTAACCAGCGCCCGCACTGGAGGCTGGACGTGGGACTTCTGGCTGACGAAGAGGTGTGTGGGCGGCTGAGGAAATGTATTCAGAACTACCTGGACGTTAATGACACGGGTGAAGTTTTGGTGGCGGTGGTCTGGGAGGCATTGAAGGCGGTGGTTAGAGGGGAGCTGATCTCGATACGGGCCCATAGGGAGAAGGCAGACAGAGTAGAGATGGACTGACTGATAAAGGAGATATTGCAGGTCGACAGGAGGTATGTGGAGACCCCAGAGGCAGGGCTTTTAAGGGAACGATGGAGGCTGCAGGCGGAGTTTAGCTTGTTAACTACAGGGAGGGCGGTGGAGCAGCTGAGGAAGGCGAGGGGGGCGATCTATGAGTATGGGGACAAGGCCAGAAGAATGCTCCCGCAGCAGCTTCGGAAGAGGGAGGCAGTCAGGGAGATTGGGAAAGTAAAGGACGGGGACGGGAACCAGGGGTGAGATTCTCCGACCCCCAGCCGGGTCGGAGAATCGCCTGGGCTGGCATGAATCCCGCCCCCACCGGTTGCCGAATTCTCCGGCACCGGATATTTGGCGGGGGCGGGAATCGCGCCGCGCCAGTTGGCAGGCCCCCCCCCCCCCGCGAATCTCTGGCCCGAATGGGCCGAAGTCCCGCTGCTAAAATGCCTGTCCCGCCAGCGTAGATTAAACCACCTACCTTACCGGCGGGACAAGGCGGCGCGGGCGGGCTCCGGGGTCCTGGGGGGGGCGCGGGCCGATCTGGCCCCGGGGGGTGCCCCCACGGTGGCCTGGCCCGCGATCGGGGCCCACCGATCCGCAGGCGGGCCTGTGCCGTATGGGCACTCTTTCCCTTCCGCCTTCGCCACGGTCTCCACCATGGCGGAGGCGGAACAGACTTCCTCCACTGCGCATGCGCGGGAATGCCGTCAGTGGCCGCTAACGCTCCCGCGCATGCGCCGCCCGGAGATGTCATTTCCGCGCCAGCTGGCGGGGCACCAAAGGCCTTTTCCGACAGCTGGCGGGGCGGACATTCGTGCGGAGCATTCCGCACCTTTGGGGCGGCGCGATGCCCGACTGATTTGCGCCCTTTTGGGCGCCAGTCGGCGGACATCGCGCCGATACCGGAGAATTTTGCCCCTGGTTGGAGACTCAGCAGGGGTGAATAAGGAGTTCAAGGAGTTTTACAATAGGCTGTATGGGCCGGAACCCCCAGCTGGGCCGGAGAGGTTGGAGCACTTTTTAGGGGGGCTGAATTTCCCGAAGGTGGACGGGGGGTTGGTAGAAGGGCTGGGGGCCCCGATCGGGTTGGAAGAGATAGCAGAGAGTCTGAAGGCCATGCAGTCGTGGAAAGCCCCAGGGCCGGATGCGTACCCAGTGGAGTTTTATAAAAAGTTCTCTGGGACATTGGGGCCGCTGTTGATGAGGGCATTCAATGTGACAAGGGAGCATGGGGTGCTTCCCCCAACGATGTCACAGACCACATACTTATTGATCCTGAAGCGGGACAAGGACCCGGAGCTATGTGGGTCCTACAGGCCGAGATCCCTATTGAATGTGGACGCCAAACTGCTGGCCAAAATCTTGTCCTCTAGGATTGAAGACTGTTCCGGACGTGATTGGGGAGGACCAGAAGGGGTTCGTTAAGGGTCGGCAGTTGGTGGCCAATGTAAGAAGGTTGTTGAACGTGATCATGATGCCCCAAAAGGTAGGGATGTGGAGGTAGTGGTCAAAATGGACACAGAGAAGGCTTTTGATCGAGTAGAATGGGAATATCTGTGGGAGGTACTGGGACGGTTCGGATTTGGGCAGGGCTTTATTGACTGGGTCAGGTTGTTGTATCAGGCTCCTGTCGCGAGCGTACGGACAAAGGGGATAACATCGGACTATTTTAGACTGCATCGGGGGACGAGACAGGGATGCCCCCTCTCCCCACTGTTGTTCGCGTTAGCCATAGAGCCGCTGGCAATTACGCTGAGAGCCTCAAGGGGCTGGAAGGGGCTGATCCGGGGTGGGGGGGGGGGGTGGAACACAGAGTCTTGCTATACGCAGACGACCTGCTCCTGTATGTATCGAACCCACTCGGGGGATGGAAGAAATTTTAAGGATTCTGGGGAAATTTGGCCAGTTTTCGGGGTATAAACTAAATACGGGGAAAAGTGAGATGTTTGCAGTCCAGGCAAGGGGGCAGGAGAGGCGATTGGGGAACTGCCGTTTAGGATGGTAGGGGGAAGCTTTCAGTACCTAGGCATCCAGGTGGCACGGGAATGGGAACGGCTACACAAGTTAAATTTGGCCCACTTAGTAGACCAAATGAAGGACAGTTTTCGGAGGGTGGGACATGCTCTCGTTGTCACTAGCTGGGAGGGTGCAGACAGTGAAAATGACGGTTCTCCTGAGATTCCTGTTTGTGTTTCAGTGTCTCCCCATCTTTATCCGAGGTCCTTTTTTAAACAGGTCAATAAGGTAATCACTGGCTTTGTATGGGCGGGTAAGACCCCGCGAGTAAAAAAAGGGGTGCTGGAGTGCAGCCGGGGGAGGGCGGGCTATCATTGCCGAACTTTAGTAACGATTATTAGGCAGCGAATATAGCCATGATCAGGAAGTAGGTGGTGGGGGAGGGGTCAGCATGGGAGCGTGTTGAGGCGGCTTCATGCCCTTCATGCAAGGGCACCAGCTTGGGGGCGTTGGTAACGGCGCCTCTGCCGTTCCTGCCGGCACGGTACTCCACCAGCCCCTTGGTGGTGGTGGCCCTGAGGGTCTGGGGGCAATGGAGGAGGCATGTGGGGGCAGAGGGAGCATCGTTGAGGTCTCCAATCTGTAATAATCATCGGTTCACCCCTGGAAGGATGGATGGAGGGTTTCAGAGATGGCAGAAAGCAGGGATTGAGAGGATGGGGGATATATAGGGGATATAGAAGGGAGCTTTTCTAGCCTGAGGGAGCTGGAGGAGAAATTTGGATTGGCGAGGGGAAATTAAGTTAGGTACCTGCAGGTGCGGGACTTCCTACGCAGGCAGGTCTCAATCTTCCCGCTCCTACCACCAAGGGGGATACAGGACAGGGTAGTTTCTAGAGCGTGGGTAGGAGAAGGGAGGGGTTCTGACATATACAAGGAACTCATGGGGTTAGAGGAGACGCAGACCGAGGAGTTGAAACGCAAGTGGGAAGAGGAGTTAGGAGGAGCGATAGAGGATGGTCTCTGGGCGGATGGGTTGAGTAGAGTCAACGCGTCAACAACATGTGCCAAGCTCAGCCTGATGCAATTTAAGGTCGTTCACCCGGCCCACATGACATTGGCCTGGATGAGCAGGTTCTTTGGGGTAGAAGATAGTTGCGCAAGGTGTGCGGGAGGGTCAGCGAACCATGTCCAGATGTTCTGGGCATGCCTGAAGCTTAGGGGGTTCTGGCAGGGGTTTGCAGATGTTATGTCCAAGGTGTTAAAAACAAGTGTGGCACCGAGTCCAGAGGTGGCGATTTTCGGAGTGTCGGAAGACCCGGGAATCCAGGATGAGAAAGAGGCAGACGTTTTAGCCTTTGCTTCCCTGGTAGCCTGGAGACGGATTCTATTAGCTTGGAGGAACCCAAAGCCCCCGAAGTCGGAGACCTGGCTGACTGACATGGCTAGCTTTCTCTGTCTGGAGAAAATCAAGTTTGCCTTGAGAGGGTCAATGTTAGGGTTCACCCGGAGGTGGCAACCGTTTGTCGACTTCTTTGCGGAAAGTTAACCGTCAGCAGAGGCGGGGGAGGGGGGGGGGTTGCTGGGGGTTAGATTAGTTTAGAGTAGAAGGTTAGTAAAGGTGGGACCTGTAAGGGAGGAAGACGCCTTTTGCACTATGTTTATAAATTCATGTACATTGTTTATTTTGTTGTTGTTGTAAAATCAAAAAATACCTCGATAAAATGTTTATATTTTTAAAAAAGTGGAATCCAGATACATGCACCAATTGACCTAATTTTTCAATCTTTCGGAATATAGGATCCTATTTTTGAAATGTCACCAATTATTATGTCAATTTAGGAGAATTGTAAAGTAGCAAACCTTTGTTAAAAAAAATTTGGGGATTTTTTTCTCCTTGTATTTAACAATCCATAAGTTACACCTTATAAAACTGCGGCAAAATATAGAAGAAAAACAGAAACCAACACAAATATTTAAGAGCAGTTTTAAAGGCAGCACAGTAGCTCAGAGGTTAGCACTGTTGCTTCACAGCTCCAGGGTCCCAGGTTCAATTCCCGGCTTGGGTCTCTGTCTGTGTGGAGTCTGCGCGCTCTCCCCATGTCTGCGTGGGTTTCCCCCGGGTTCCTCCCACAGACCAAAGATGTGCAGTATAGGTGGATTGGCCATGATAAGTGGCCCTTAGTGTCCAAAAAAGTTAGAGTTATGGGGATAGGGTGGAGGCGTGGGATTAAGTGGGATGCTCTTTCCAAGGGCCGATGGGCTGAATGGCCTCCTTCTGCACTGTAAATTCTATGATTCCAATTGTTTTCCCTCCTGCTGTGGCTGTGATTCCCCCTTTAGCTGGCATACATAATAATAATAATAACAATATTTATTGTCACAAGTAGGCTTACATTAACACTGCAATGAAGTTGCTGTGAAAAGCCCCGAGCCGCAAAATTCCGGCACCTGTTCGGGCACACTGAGAGAGAATTCGGAATGTCCAAATTACCTAACAGCACGTCTATTGGGACTTGTGGGAGGAAACTGGAGCACCCGGAGGAATCCCACGCAGACACGGGGAGAACGTGCAGATTCCACATACTCAGTGACCCAAGCCGGATATGGAACCTGGGACCCTGGAGCTGTGAAGCAACAGTGCTACCCACTGTGCTACCGTGCTGCCCACATGTTACAATCCCTGTATGGCCAGAACACATATTTACAGGAGTCTCTAATTGCAGTTTGGTTGGGCTTCAGCTTGTCCTTGGGCCAATTCCCTGTGGCTTTGCCCTTGTCCCTCTCATTCTATTTACATGCCTTCACCCGCAACGCCATCCCATCCCCCGCCACCTTCACCGCTTCCCTCTCCCCCCTCCCCTTTCCTTTTCCTCTTTTTAAAAATGTTTCCAATTAAGGGGCAATTTTGATTGATTGATTGATTTACATGTACCGAAGTACAGTGAAAAGTATTTTTCTGCGGCCAATCCACCTACCCTGCCTATCTTTGGGTTGTGGGGGTGAAACCCACGCAAACACGGGGAGAATGTGCAAACTCCACACGGACTGTGTCCCAGGGCCGGGACCGAACCCGGGTCCTCAGCGCCGTGAGGCAGCAGTGATAACCACTGCACAACCATGCCACCCTCCTTTTCCTCTTTGTCCTGTGCCCCATTTGTCTCTCCAGCACCCCCTTCCTCCTGGTTGCTGGCTACGAACAGAACTTGGAACAAGTTGGTGAATGGCTTCCAAGTCCTGTGGAAGTCTTCTTCCGACCCCGGATGGAAAATGTTATCTTCTCCAGCCTGAAAAATTCCGCCAGGTTGGACAGCCATCTGCAGCTTTGTGTTTTGCCGCCGATGGCCAGCCAAGCAGGATTCTCCGACGATCGCTCAGAGAGGTAAAGGCTAGGGCGTCATTCCCATCCCCATGAAGAATTCTGGATGATCTGAAACCCCGAAGACCGTGACCTTTGGGCAAGGCTCCACCCTCACTCCCACAACCCTGGACATTGCCTCAAAGAAGGTTATCCAGTACCCAACAAGTCTGGGACAAGCCCAGAACATGTGGGTGTGGCTGGCCCGGACTCTCTGGTACCATTCACATTTGTCCTCCACCCCCAGTAAGAACCTACTCACTTGGTTTCTGGTTAGGTGCACTCTGTGCCCCACATTTAGCTGTGCTAGGTTCAACCCTGCACATGAGGAGATGGAGTTCGCCCTGTTTAATGCTTCGATCCAGAGTTCTCTCCCAATTTCTATGCCTAGTTCCTCCTGCCATATTTTCCTTGTCTCATCCAGGGGGAGCGTACCTCCTCCAACAGTCGCCCGTGCAAGTCTGCACAGTTTCCCCTACCTAGGTCACTTGCGTCCAGCAGTTCTTCTACTAACGAGTGTTCTGATATCTGGGGGTATGTTGTTTCCTTGTGGAGAAAGTTTTTGAACTGAGCGTACCTCAGGTCATTTCCTCTTGGCAGCTGGAACCTCTCCGTAAGTTCCCCCAGGGCCGCTACTTTATTGTACACATCCCTAACCATCAGAGTCCCCTTCTCCTGTCTCCACCTTTTGAAGGTGGCATCCATTATTGCGGGAATTAACCTGTGGTTGTTTCATATGGGAGCCAGAGTGGACACTTTGGTTAGGCCGAAGTGCTGCCTCATTTGATACCACGTCCGGATCGTGGAATTTGGCCGGGAGAATGGGAGAGCGGCTGTGGCTAGGGCTCGGACGGGTGTCCCTATGCAGAAATATTCCTCCATCCTCACCCACTCTGTTCCCGGTTTGTTCACCTCTCCCCGTACTCTTTCTGCGGTGACCGCCCAGTGGTAAAACTGTAGCTTCACAAGGGCTAGGCCTCCCACGTTTCTTTTCCTTTTTAGGACCTTCTTTTGGATCCTCGGGCTCGTTCTACACGCCCCCCCCCCCTCCCCCCGCACCCCCGCCCCCCTCCCCACCCCTCCCCACAAATCAGCATGATTAGTTTGTTAACTGTGTTGAAGAAGGCCTTGGGGATGTAAATTGGGAGTGATCTAAACATGAAGAGGAACCTGGGTGGTACGTTCATTTTGATCATCTGCACTCTCCCTGCGATGGAGAGTGGGAGTGGGCCCCACCTCCACAAGTCCCTTTTGACTTCCTCCACCATACTCGTCAGGTTCCATTTGTGGATCCGTGATCCGTGTCCAGTTGTGGACTATTTGGATCCCCAGGTAGTGGAATTTGGTCTGGGCTTGCTTGAACAGCATTCCCCCCAGTTCTGACCCCTCCCCCCCAGGTCCACAGGTCACTGATAGTGGCAAAGCAGGTGGAGAAGGTAGTCAAGAAGGAATGCTTGCCTCTATCGGCCAGGGCATTGAGATTAAAAATTGGCAAGTCATGTTGCAGCTTTATAAAACCTTAGGTAGGCCGCACTTGGAATATAGTGTTCAATTCTGGTCGCCATACTACCAGAAGGATGAGGAGGCTTTGGAGAGGGTGCAGAAGAGATTTACCAGAATGTTGCCTGGCATGGAGGGCATTAATGATGAGGAGAGGTTGGATAAACTCAGTTTGTTCTGATTGGAATGACGGAGGTTGAGGGGCGACCTGATAGACGTCTACAAGATTATGAGGGGCATGGTCAGAGTGGATAATGAGAAGCTTTTTCCCAGGGTGGAAGAGTCAATTACTAGGGGGCATAAGTTTAAGGGGCAGGTTTAAAGTGATGTACGAGGCAAGTATTTTACACAGAGGGTGGTGGGAGCCTGGAACTCTCTGCCGGGGGAGGTAGTGGGAGCAGATCTGATAAGGGGCATCTTGACAAATACAGGAATAGGATGGGAATAGAGGGATCTGGTCACCAGAAGGGTAGGGTTTTTAGTTTAGACGGGCAGCAAGGTTAGTGAAGACTTGGACAGCTGAAGGGCCTGTTCCTGTGCTGCAATTTTCTTATTTTTTGTTCTTTGAAACAAATCTGTTCAAGTACCTCTATGAGGTACTTTCATGCGAATCTGTTGAAGACCTTTTCTGTGTCCAGGGTGATGATCACTTATGGTTGTTGGGAAAGTAACAAACCTGATTTGAGTGCCCAGTAAAACAGGATTCTGGGTTTGGGAGACTATGAATCGCATCTGATTTGTGCTTAAGCTAGAAGCGCAAATCCGAACATGATTCACAAACCTTTGGCATGTAAATTTCGGCATGGTGGGGATTGTGAGGGTTTCCATAGTGAATGCCATTATTGAGCGGCCGTTTTGTGCAGGTGGCCCAATAGCAAGGAGTAGTTACTGTGCCTAGCCCCCCTCCTGCAATGCAATTCAGTGGCCCCCCCCCCCCCTGGATTTTCTGGGTGACCCGATCCCCCGACCCTCCTCCGGAGATCTCTTCACCGCCTCCACCCCCCCCCCCCCCCCCCCCCGCCAATTAGATAGGTCTCCATCCAATACACCTCTGGCTCAGGCAGAGGAAGCAGCATCTGTCAATTCGTTAGCTGGGTTTAAACCCCCTCAGATCTTTGATCTGCGTGCCTTAAAATTGCTTTCACCAGGCTGTGATTGACAGCTTCTACACACACACAGCTCTCTGCAATATTTCATTCATCTCCTTTCAGGCTTGAGTAGCTTTGAAGTACCCAGCTGTGGCACTAACCTCAATGTTTGTAAATATCTAGCTATGATTGACAGCTCCTGGAACACATCAAAGACAGTTAAGTGCTTCCTGCAGAGAAAAAGAGGAAGTGAGAGCACTTAAAGCACTTAACTGGTTAGTTTCACAGCTGGGTATTTCAAAGCCATGCAAGCCTGAAAGGAGATGAATGAAACATTGCAGACAGCTGGGTTTGTGTAGAAGCTGTCAATCACAGCCTAGTGAAAACAATTTCACAGAGATATGAATGAAAGGCTTTCCCATCAAGATCTGAGGGAGTTTAAACCCAGCTGACTGTTTTTCTCTTTCCAGGAATTGTCAGGTGCTGCTTCCTCTGCCTGAGCCAGCAGGAGTATTGCACAGGTGAGTTTTAAAGCAGTGATTTTTTTTTTCGCTGCCTCTGGCTGGACTGCTCTCTTGCTTCCAGGTCTCTCTGATGGGGGGCTTCCAGGCCGGGGTCCCTCTCATAGGGGCTTCCAGACAGGGATCCCTCTTATGGGGGTCTTCCAAGCAGGGATCTCTCTTATGGGGGGCTACCCACTTGGCCCAGCACGAGGTCCACTATGTCAGGTACGCGCTTGTCCAGAGCTGCATCAATTCTCGCTCCCTTGATTCCTAGCCCAGAGGACTAGAGAATCACGCAGGCCCATAATGAGCCAACTGCATCCTCTTGCCGGCGGGGGGCACAAACCTCGATCCTGACTCGTGCAGTGGACCAGAGCCTCGGAATGGGGTTTTGATCCCATTTTTGACCCAACATTGGATTCGCCACTTGATCGCGAATAATCCTTCTCGCGTTGAGAAATGGAGAATCCAGCCCAGTATTAATACTAAGTCATATTTTTCAAAGTAACAAGTCTTACAACACCAGGTTAAAGTCCAACAGGTTTGTTTGGAATCACTAGCTTTCGGAGCGCAGCTCCTTCATCAGGTGAGTGATCATCACCTCATGAAGGAGCAACGCTCCAAAAGCTCGTGATTCCAAACAAACCTGTTGGACTTTAACCTGGTGTTGTAAGACTTCTTACTGTGCCCACCCCAGCCCAACGCTGGCATCTCCACATCATGGCCTAGATTCTCCGAGCCTGTGATGGAAATTCCCGCCACGCCGTTCCGATGCCGGGCCTCTGATTCTCCAGAGAATCGGTGCCAATCGCGCCCACGCGGTCGCCGCGGCGGCAGTCGGGAGCCACTGAAATAGGCCCCCGCGGCAATTCTCAGTGGGCGACAGGCCGAACTCCCTGCCGGCGTGGTTCAAACCTGGTACCACCCGGCGGGAGCTCGGCCCCGCAGCCGCTGTGGACATCCTGGTGGGGAAGCAGGGGGATCTGACTCCGGGAGGGGCCTCCATGGCCCGTGATCGGGGGCTTCGATCGGCGGGCAGCCGTGATCTGGAGGGGCCCTACCTCCTTCTGCGTGGGCCCATTGTTAGGTCCCCGCCATGTTGCTCCGCGGCGGCGCAGAGGCGGCAACCACACGCATGCATTGGTGCGGAGACGACCGTCGCGCGCATGTGCGGACCCACACCAGCATTGCAGTGCTGCCTTTCAGCGCCGGGGCAGCACGCATCCATGCTAGCCCCCTAAAAAACAGATAATTGCTGGGCCAGGAGGCCTGTTGACGCCGGCGTACACCACTCCGGTGTTTACGCCGGCGGCCGGGACTTCGGAGAATCCCGGCCCATATTTTTCAAAAAAAAGGTTTTAACCTAACTGGAATGGTTTTACACCCTTTAGACCTGCCTCTCCAGTTCTGTCAATGGGGAGCAATATCAGGCTGGAGGGGTAACTGGTGTTCCATTTGATTCCATGGGTCTTTCCATTTAGCAAGTTGGGTAAAAATTTCTCCCACTGTCTCTACTCTTTTTGTGTTTGACACATTTTTCAATGGTATCAGCTCTATGTTTGAATATAAGTCGATGGGCAACATTTACTTTCTTTGCCCTGATACTTAGCCATGCTGGGTGAATGCTCTTGGGCATTGGGAAGGTTATTTGATTGAGGGGGTCATCACATCCAAATCCAATCATGCCCTTATCTAACATCCATGAACTTCCCTTCAGCAAATGTCTCTTGATTGTTGTGAGAATCCTGACCAATTTTCACCGGCCCAAACTGGGCATTAAGATTCATTGGATATCCGCCTCCTTAGTTAAGATTACTTAATTCAACTACGATTAAGAGGATACATTTTATGGTGGAAATGTGGGTGTTGGTTGCTGGCTGGAGAGTCAGCGAGAGACCCGGGATGCCTCCTCCTGGCAAAGTCCGCCGTATTACCAATCAGGAGGTTGGAAAATTACTGGTGGGTCACAGTGGCCGTAATCACCCATCAAGAACTTCTGGTCAGTCATAGGCTGGCAGCCCTTTTGCACAGAAATGCCAGGAAGCCTGAACGACACCCACTGGAGGCCCAGGATCGCAAAGGTAAGTGATGGTAGGAGAGGTTTTATGGGATGGGCATCACAGGGAGGGGGCTGCAGGGGGATGGGGCATCCGTAAAAGCTGAGGGGGGTGGGGAGACTTTCAGCAGGGTCCCCCATAGAACCATAGAATTCCTACAGTGCAGAAGAAGTCCATTGACCCATCGAGTCTGCACCAACCCTCTGAAGAAGCACCCTATCTTGGCCCACTCCTCCGCCCTCTCCTCTTAACCCCACCTGATCTGTACATCTATGGACATGAAGGAGCAATTTGTCATGCCCAACTCATCTAACCTGCACATCATTAGGACTGTAGGAGGAAACCGGAGCACCCAGAGGAAACCCACGCAGCCACAGGGAGAAAGTACAAACTCCACACAGACAGTCACCCAAGGTCGGAATTGAGCCCATGTACCTGGCCCTGTGAGGCAGCAGTGCTAACCATTGTGCCACCATGCCTCCTTCTTGAATCTGGGTCACTTGATCACACACTGAGGGTCTTTGAATGAAGGCTTCCATGAGACGTCTTGCCACAGACTGGATCAGGGCCGAGACAGGAAGGTGGCGGATTCCCCACCTACCACCATCCTCCCCAATTAAACGCCCTCCCCACCACCAAACGCACCATGGAGGAGAGCATAAAATACCCGGGGATCAACCTTGGGATGTTCCAGAAGGGTACGCTTCAGCTGATTACTGAATAAATCTGCTGAGTCATTGAGTGAATTTTGAAAATATGCAACAAATCCATGTGATCATCTGCAAAGGGTTAGCATGCAACTATCTTCTCCAACATTGGTCTCCCTGCATGGTACATTCCTGCCTCATTAGCACCCAATCTGCATCTAATGGCACTCAAAAGTTACATCTGACGTTAATTTTCATTCCAAACAGAAACAGTGGAGGTTAAGTCAAACCCTCTCTTAGCCATTTGACAACTGGCATCAGAATGTGGATTGTTTCTGTTCTGAGCTAACAATTAAATAATCACAATTTCTTCACAGAATCTCCTACCAGATTTAGGCACAAAAGTAATGCAAACTTATAATTCTTTTAAAGGTATACTAGAATAACCATTGTTGGGAATTATGGCTGAATTAATATTCTCTAGGTGTTTCATGGAACCGTGAAAAAAATGAAAGTATCAAAAACTCACGAGAATTTAGGCTTTTATAAGTTAGACTTGCTTTATAGTATCCAGGTGAAAACTCAGATGATCCAAACTCAACAGTTTTTTCAACAAAAAAGAATTCTTGGGCATCAAGTGATTAATTTTGAGTGATTATATACATACAAATGTTTGAGCTTAATTTCCAAAAATAAAAATACTTGTGTTCAAGCAGATAATGGTATCAATAGGTCCAAATATATTCATAATAAGCTGAAGGATAGTGGTGTATAAAGTGTGAATGGGTTTACTACTGGTGTTCTGACCCTGAGTACACAATCATATGATTTGAACAAATCATCAACTGCACCTTTTCGAATGTAGCAACGTAACTGAAGACTTAGACAACAGTGATAACAAATACTCCCGGCATCAAAATGAGTACGTTTGTGCCATTTAGAGCATTGTCTGTCAGGACAACGTCTGTTCTTTCCTTTTAATTGTCTCGCCTTCTTTCTTGTCCCACATACTGGCTTTTTCAGTTTCAGCTTATTCTACACTTTTCTTTCACTATCATAATATCAGTTCTCAACAAAAGCTAATAATGTTCTGTCTGCTTAATGAGTGAAGCTTCAGGAACGTAGAAAGAAGAGATTGAACTGCTTGCTTAACAAACTGAAACACACAGAGAACCAGAGCATCAGTGGCCTGACGTATGAGGCAGCATTGAAGAAGTTTTGGCTCTTCGATGTTAAGTGGAACCCGGATCTTACAGAGCCTTCCAGAGATTGTAAACCGTGTGGAAGAGAAAGATCTGGAAAATTACTTCAAATGAACCATGAGGCTAGGACAAGGGGGCGGAGTTTCAAATTATTCAAAGGATTAATAACAAGAAGAGTTATTTGCACAAAGTTCACACACAGGATGAAGAAACCCACTTCTGATGCAGACTGATGTCGATTTCCTGGGCCTGTCACACAAGATGTTCAGATTTCCTCAATGGTATAGTTGAATTACACCACACACATGTAGTGACCCACTGCCTGCCTCTGGGGAATCAACATAAATCTTCATAGTGTACGCGACTTAGGGAAAATTAATGCAGGTGAAAAGCCTGGAAATGTTTCAGAAACAATGGAAGGTGAGTAATAGGTGCTCCTTCTGAATAGGCTCCCCTCATCAGTATTTACCCTCTTCTCCTGTGAATTGAAATGCAGAATAAAAGTAGGCTTAGGTACAGGATGGGTTCAGAAGTTTAGAATGTACAGCAGCCCAAAAATTGGATCGCATTGTGTCCATTTAATAGGTGTAAGGTGAGCACCTTTCTTTCCATTATCGCATTGGAGAAGTTCAATAATGGACCTCTGTAGAGTTTAGGATGCATAGCTGAACAAGGCCTTTGTATATGCAAATAAGTGGCCCAGCACGTACTTGAGATCTGGTTTGCAAATTTTAATTAAACGTAGCCACACATGTTGTGCACACAAACATATATAGAGATATAATTGTTAATATAATCTACCATCTATCTGATAGAAATGGATTTGATAGCTTATTGAAGCGCTTCACAAAAAGCAGTTGCACACCATTGGTGAGATGTTGGAGGTCCCATCATCAGGTTGGTTTGCAGATAGCCCACACACTGAAGTGGGAGGTGGGAAATCCCCCACAATATTCCAGCGGGAAGCAGTTAAGGTCCTGCA
Organism: Scyliorhinus torazame; assembly: GCF_047496885.1. Classification (NCBI taxonomy): domain Eukaryota; kingdom Metazoa; phylum Chordata; class Chondrichthyes; order Carcharhiniformes; family Scyliorhinidae; genus Scyliorhinus; species Scyliorhinus torazame. Next base: position 222,967,381 of record NC_092708.1, on the reverse strand, counting down.
GTCAATTAAGGAAGTAGGGCAGGCTTTGACCCTGCTGACCCAATCAGAAGACCAGTAGATCTGGAGACTCGGCAGCAGCACAGAGCGAGGTGGGCACTACTGAAACAGCCAGGAGAATTTGAGGACACCCTCAGAAGGGTAAGCATTAATATTTATTTACATGTGCCAAGAGGCAGGGCCTGGAGAACAGAGAGAAAACTCATCTCGTGGCAACATTGCGGCCATGGGAGCATCATTAGTTGCTCACAGCCCCCTCCCGTTCAAATGGCTTCTTCATACAACTGGTGGCTGCTCCATGCAGCAGGCTGCCTGCTCCACCACTGACAAAATGCCAGAAATCCAAGAACATCACCCTAATTGGGCCATTAATCTGTTTGTCAGGCAGTTGGGCCACTACTGGGAAAGCTCCCTGCATCTGGGCAGGTGCCCTCTGGGCCGTATGAGTTTCCACAGCAAAAGGGGGAAGAAGTTGATGGATTTCAAACCAGGCCGAGGAATGAAAACTTACTGGGCCGCATTGTTTGAGTGTTGGCTGAGCGTTGAAGCTCACCCTGCTACTTACCAACTGGAAACTGGCCCAGAGTGTTAAATTCAGTGCTGTTATCTTCATTGGCTGGCTCCACAATTGGCAGAGATGGGGGTCTGCCTAACACCAAAGGAGCTGCTGTTATAAGGGTGGCCATTGCTGCCGAGGGTTGGTGGGTTGTTGCTAACTTTTGGTTGGTTCACTTGGCTCTGTTTTATAACCTTTGCTCTCGAGTCGCCAGGTATCTTTATGATACCGCCACGAGGTTCAAGTTCGAGTAATGACCAATAACTCAATACACCAATTAGTAAGCTTCAAATCAAAGCACATTTATTATACACAGTAAATCGCTACTCATGCATAAATTCTACGTCTAAGCTACTTCTACGACTAACAGGCCTGTACTTCGCTTCGGACTGGCCCACCAGGTCAGGGGAACAAATGGCCTTTCGTTCGGGTTCTGAGTCTGCGGGATTCGAAGTTGGTACGGATTGATAGCTAGGAGCGCCTATCTCGTAGCGAGCGTTGACTTAAGACTTACGATCTCTCGGCGGCCGTTGGATCGGTCACGGTCAATGTTGGTTCGCGTTGCTGGGTGACCTGGTCAAGAAGAAGAGGGCCGATTTGAACTTGGGGGGCTTAACTTTATAGTCCCCAGGGGCTTCCCGCCTTTTGGGGCGGACCCTGTACCTGGTTCTAGGTGATTGGACTTTGTTCCAATCGCTTGGTTCAATTTCTCCAATACTGGAGCAGTTCCCTGATCGATGGGCGGTCTTGAGGTGTCCGTTAACCTCTTTTGTGTTGGCTCCTGCTGGCGCCGGGGAGTCTGGCTTCATTTTGTTTGTCTCAAATGTTGCTATTGTTCCCGGGGATTGCTCATTAGTATGTAGATGGCTGCTACATTATTATGCTGATAGTCGCTGGTATCGATGCTGTCTGGGCTTTTGCAGAGTTAAATACACAGCAAACTTGCACCTGCTGGTTTCTGCCTGTGTTGGCTGAATTTCCCTTCAGCCTTTGCTGTTCGCCATTTTAAATCGGGACTTGGCCAACTCAGGTGGTTACAGGGTAGGGGGAGGGGTGGAGGGTGCGGGGGGAGGGGGGGTTCCTCCATGGGCCACGGATGCTCATAACAGAGACCACTTCAGAACTTCCAGAATCTGCTAAGAAGCTGCAACGTGTTTCACTGGTGTTGAGATTTTATAATGAATTAATATTCATTTAATGCATGTTGCTATTCTTATATTATATTGGATATGATCGAACATAAATTGCTTGTGATGAAGCAATTTTAAAAATTCTGATCCAATTGAAACATTTATTTCCAGCTGTAACAGTAGTTTTTGAGGTGTGCTTACATATATTTTTTTTAAATAATGAGTTTGTATAAATTCACTTGACGAAGAATGGTATTTGTATCATTCACAATAAATATTTTGAAGGTTGCAAATAGGAATTTTAAATTGAAACATCAAAGCTCTGCCTGAAAAGAGTTGATCGGATTTTATTTAAATTTGCAAACGGTAATGGCTGACAGATACATATCAAAGCATTCTTAGAAATATACACTCCAGCAAAATAGCAAACCTTATGTAACAATTGAGTATCAAATGAACGCAACTCATTTTAGCTGAGAAATCTTGCTTGTTTTTTTGCTTAGGTGTTGACATGTAGATTTTTAATATGCCTTGGGATGAAAAACAGCCTCAAGTACTCAGCTGCCTACATGGGGAAGAAGAAATCTTTTTGGGAAAGTCAATAATATTAAAAAATACTCATCAATCAGAGGTAACGTCGCTGGCTCAGGCACATTTTCAGGATGGGAGATGGTCGCATATCTTAGGACATTATGTTGGTGAGATAGCCAGATCCAGAAGACAAAGCTCTGCTTCAAGGATGTTTGCAAGCTAATGTGAGATGTAGGCTAAATATCGATGAATAAAGCTGCATTTTCTAAAATTAAAAAAACGCTTTTGTAAAGATGTGTAAATATTGGTGCATAAGCTTTATTCAGGTTTTGGAAAGATCTTAGCAACCCAGTATTGTCAACCCATGGTTTCCACAAGTGTCATTAGACAACTAATATTGTTTATGCAATACTAATACAATTTATGCCCTGGGAAATGCTAGCTGACGTTAGAGGAAAATGGTGGAATCGTTTGTAGACCATCACCGTGATGATTAGTGGCTAGAGGCAGCAATACCAGAAGCAACAATCCACAACCACACCTGATAACCACTTCATATCTAGCACTTGTGGATGAACCTGCCTCGCACCAATTGGTCTCTTCAGCCATAAGTGAAAGTACACCAGATGAAGCTACCCATCCACAATGGATTTGTTTTGCTGCATGTCCACCATCTTAGACAGATGGAAGGATGTCGGCAATTAAAAAATAACCAAAAACTTACCAGAATTTAAAAATATTTTTTCAGCTCTTGTGAAGATAAACTTTTAGCAAATAATTTTTCTGTCTGGAAATATTACCCTGTTAACAGTGGAACTTTGGGGACTGTATATGATATATTTCTAGTTAATTTTGATTGGATTTGATTTATCGTCACGTGTACCGAGGTACAGTGAAAAGTATTGTTCTGCATACAGTCCAGACAGATGGTTTTATACATGAAAAAACATAGGACATAGATAAATACACAATGTAGAATTAAGTTTTAAAAGGTTAGTGCAGTTATAAGAGATGTAGAAAGAGGGTTTGTGGGAGCAAGCTCGCAGAGAGTCATCACGCTCCGAAGCCATCTTGCATCAGTGAATCTTCAACACATTCCTACAGATAGTAACAGAGAAGAAACCGATAAGTTTAAATTCATTTTCCATTTCATTTAAACACAGGTAGCAGAAAAAAAACACAATGGAAGAGATTGTCTTGTTTGGCTACATAACATGGCCTCCTTGGAATTATAAAACTGCTTCCAAAATGTTTGAATAAAGTTGCATTTTCTAAAATTAAAATAATGCTTTTTTAAAGATATTGGTGCATAAGCTTAAATTCAGGTTTTGGAAAGATCTTAGCAACCCAGTATTGTCAACCCATGGTTTCCACAAGTGTCATTAGATAACTAATATTGTTCTGTTCATACAATTTATGCCCTTTTAAAATTATTTTCTGCTCCCTTGTGTTGACTGAAAACCCTTCCTTTTTTGGTCTGATTTGTGTTAATTTATTTGTTGTTCAGATCTGCTTTTAAAGTGAAGGACTAAATTCATTTAAATTGTCAAGTTTGGCAAATTAACAAACGGATGAAAAATATGCATTCCAATAGTCTCTGTAATATTTGTTTATTTTCCTCCACAAGAGTTCTACCAGTATCCACCATTCATCTATCCTTGGCATTAATGATGTAGCTTGTGGAATTATTTCAATTCTGTCAAACACGAGTCTACAATCTGTGAGATCATTCGCATGACTGAAATTGTGCACTGTCATGTCGGGCACAGCCAAAGAAACTCACATCAAAATATGGCAGAATATGAAAGGAAATAAACCAATTACACTTTAAAGAATTGTTCTTAAAAATTAATCATCTGGTGTTTAAATACTGGCGGCAAGTTATTTATTACAAATTCTCTCAGTTCAGACAAGGACAGAAATGTGATCTCATCAAAATGTTAAAAGAACCAAAAAGCTCCTAATAAATCACCCTGGGTGTCAGATAATTGAAGTATATCATACGCAGAACCCCAACTATACTGTTTAGTTTATATGTTTGACTGATGTAGGAACAGGTGTTCGATTTAAATTGGACTTGGAGGCTGGAAAGGATGAAAGTAAAGATTTTTCTTCAGATGCATTCCGAGTTGCTTTGCTTTACAAACTGCAGCATGCTTTATTCATTAAATGTGGGACATTGCTAAAGGGTGTAACCTTAGGAAGTACATGTGCTCCATACCAGTAATACATATAATGCTCTTGTACCTTCTGTTTGTTGATTCCCCTCAATGAGTCCAGAGCGCTGTGGTGTATAGAAGGTTCTGAAACAATAAAGTAAATGTGAATGTGATAGTGGGTTTCAAAATGTCACAGGATTTATTTTACATGAATTTCTTGGTTAAGGTCATCATTATCTAAAGTATTTAATATTGCAAATGCTTCCTCTGCTGATAGCTGTGTGCTGATCCAAACTTGCAAAATGTTGTTTCCTATTTTGATGTTTATCGATTGACAATAAGCTTTGAAAGCTGTTCAATAATTTTTCAACACTCTTCATAACTCTGTCAGTGGTAAGAGACCATAAACAAACTTATTTATTTTCAGCTGGCCACAAAGACCCAATGATTTGTATCACAGGTTTGGTGCATAGTTTAGAGTGGATCTCGGATAGAAGGAGTTCTTGGAATAGAAGGTGAGTAGTATTAACACTACAACAGGATGCAGAGTATGAATCAGGCCGACACTTGCTCTGGATGGATTTTCAGTGAGATAAAGATGTTGTTCTGTTTATGCAAATGATGGTGCTTCTATTGGAAAGGATTTTCTTTCCTATTTTCCACACTGTTTATTGTTAAAGAAAATCTATCTTTCCCTTTCCTGATTAGGTAAACACAGATACACTAATGTCTAAGTGCTTCGATGTGAGATTAAACTAAAAAGGCCAATTAGCTAAACTTCAAAAAGTTCATGCATGCATAACTCTACCTGTTTGGCTTCATGCCAGCAATGCACAGCAATAAACAGCATATGGAACTCACCAGATACTAAAACTGCTCTCTGCTAAATTGAACCATGCCACACTACAATAAAAAGACTCACGTATGGGTGTGCTACATGCCTCCCAGGCACAACTCTAAAGCCCGCAATTAGTCCATAAATTGGTGGACCCGAAAAACGTATTGTCTTAGCTGGTATGTAATTATCTGTTATGATGAACTACAATTCTGAGGACCATTGTCTTCAGGCCTGGATCTGTGAGTGGAGCAGTTGTCTGACAGAGACCCAGGAGTGGACTTTCCATTTAGTGTCTATGCCTGAGTGATTTCTGCAGTCTCTTGTCGGCTGGGTGAAATACAGAGTCTTTCTGCATGATTTCTTGAGTTGATGAGAAGCAATTACGCCTGAAATGAAGTCATTCATGTCTGCATTTTTGTTTGCATATTTTTCAGTGTTCACCTGTTATTAAACCCATCTTTAACTGTAAGTTACTTTCAAACAGATTTTGTCGCCAACACAATTTTGTTATCAAACAAAAACAATGTGTACTCCCTGGATGTTTTCGATAGAAGTTAGCCAAGCAGAAATATAAATGGGAAAAAGGGGCAATGTTTGAGTGCAGTCAGGTATTTCAATCCCAAAAAGAAAGCAGGCTTATCTGGCCTGCAGTTCTTCTTTATTTTCATTATGACTATATATTTTCATTTTTTATTTCAAAAGCATGTTCAGAAACGCAACAGATTTTGTCAGACATAAGAATACGTCTTCCTCTTGGTGCAGATCTCTGCATTTTGAAATTGGACTATTCTATCTTTTTGTTTCCATGGTTATTTAATAAGTTGCATCAACCCTCACTTGTGCCAAAACCTGCCGGATTTTTATTAACCTACATCTTGTTACATTAAACGTGATAACCGGGCTGCTATTTAAGATCTCTACTTTTAATAAAGGATTAAATTGCTTCATAATAACTTAATTCAGTAGTATTGCAGTAAGTAGTGGTTTACTTTTAAAGCAATTTATTAAACAGAGACACCAATTTATTTCCTTTACACTTTGGATGCCTAACAAGGTCTTTTATGATTGTGGTTTCCAAGGTGATGTTGGGCACATTGTACCTAGATGACACTGGTGTCATGAAAATGAATAAAAGAGAATAAAGTGCACCAAACCATGCAAATTTACATGCCATTACTGCTAATATTTCTCATTAAGTGCCCACATTTTTGTTGCGATCTGTCGCAGCCATAATTTTGTGAATCTGTTGTTGCTCATACTATTCATAATAAGAGTGTGATTTATATGCCACAACTGTAGTAGGAATTGAGTGTTTAAATAGATTTATTTTAATTACAACCTAATATGGTTGCTTTAACAATTATCACTCCCAATGTCAAAGTTATCAAATATAATTGTTTTGAGGCTTTGGAATGTATATGTCAAATCTAAACAAAATGCTAGATAACTGCAGCTAAAGATAAGTGTTAAATGCCTGAGAGGCATGCACATATGGAAAATTTTAACAGAAGTTAGATTTGTGAAGGAATTATTTTGATTATTGGATTTTGGTCAAGGCAGCAACTGCACAAAATGGTAACACTAAATGTGCTTCTGCTCTTAACTCTGCTGTTAAACATGAAAAGAGATGAACTACATATGGCACCTACTTGCCTAACTGGCTGCTGGTAGAGCTTCAGATGAGCACTGTGCTCAGGTGACCCCTGCTGTCCACTAACAGAGCTGCAAACTTTTGCAGGATCAGCACAAGGTGGCTCAGAATAGAACGCCCGTTTTTACTTTAAATGTGCCTCCTTCAAGAGTGGCACCAACACCATTGGGTTCCTGCACCCTATCCAATAGATTTCTAAAGGCTCTGACTTGTTTCACTGGAAATTTGTCTCAGCATACAGTTCCTAAAAGCAAGTCCCCTTCTGTCTGCTCGAAGATGCCAGCTATCGATTGTTTCTCCCCACTCCAAGTAAAGGTTTTCTTTTTTTCTTTCCTGGCAGGATTCTCTCTAATGACCCATAAAATCACCATTTATTTCTGAATTCCAATTGCACAAGAAAAGCCAGATATGGGGGGAGATTATTTTCAACCAGTTGTTTGTTTCATTTGGCAAAAGTAGAGAAGAGTAAAATTGCTTGAACTGGTATTGTTCCAATAACAATGTAAAACAGAAATAATTACTTACATTTAATTATGTTTCTCAAAGCTCACTACATATCGGCACACGTTTTGATGGGTAATTACTTAATGCTAGGTGTTCTTCTTTATTCCAGGGTCCGACAAACCTTTCCACTGTTCCATGTGAAATAGCTCCCAGGACCAACCACTTTGTCATGATCTGGAGACCCCAGATCCCCTTCAGCTAACTCTCTGACATTTCCATGAACTACACGGCTGAAACGTTATACAGTAATTAATGTTGATCCTAGCATGCACGCAGCCTGCAGTACAAATTAGAATGGAAAAGGTTATCATAATATTTTGCTAGTCCATTTGGCAGAGTTGAACAGCTCCCTGTGGGAGATGAGGAGCAACTGCATTTTGAAGTTTGTTTTGGGACTCAGCACTTTCAAGCCAGTTGCTAGTTGTTGAAATACTTTAACTAAATAAAACTTTAAGTGCAACAGTTGACACAGTCAACATTCGTGTACCTAATGTTTTTCAACATTTTGGGTTCCTTACAGATTGCCTGAACTGTGAAGACGTTAACAACAAATGTATCACATCATGATCAAGTAATGTGGCAAGAACTGGTAACTGCAAAAATAACTGAAACTTCATCATCCAGGCAGAACTCAAGCTTGAAGAGTTCAATTTCAGGTACAACCAACAGCTGGAACTCCTCTGGCTATCAATGATGTCTGAGAAAACACCCGGAGACTAAATAATTTAGATTAAATATTTCTGACCTGTATAATTGTTTAAGAGTGGTATTCAGTCACGAGCTGAAAGAAGTTAACCAGCTGTAGAACAAAACCAAGCTGCAATTGTTTAGAAATACGATCGTGCATTTGGAGAGTGGATGGATTGTAATGTGGGCTGTTAGAATTTTATGTGACAATACGTGCCTGAAATGGAGTGAATGAGATTAGAGAACATTGCAATGATAACAAGATTTTTACATTTTGTTTCTAATGATGCACTATGAATTGTAATCATGAATGGCATTTGAAATGCTACCAGAGTTCCAACCACATTACCCAGTGCAAGTGAAATAGTTAGTTAAATATACATAGGAGTCCTCTTCAGAAATCAAAAGAGAGTGCTTTAAAAGTCTCCTCAACTATTTTTATATTCCAAGGCTGATTGGCTTCATATAAAACAAAAGTTTATAATGCTATCCAAGCAAGTCATTACACCCTTCAAAATCAGCATGGTGACAATAGGAAGTGCAGAGCTTTAGACTTCTTGACAAAGCATTTTTTTTTGCTCATGATAGTATTAATGGGCACACTTGTCAGTATGAAAATATACGATTGTGATAAAGTGGAAGGATTCCTGCTGCTCTTCAAATATGATGGAAAGGTTTGACTTTACCAGTGAAAATACCCACAATTCATCATTCCTCACAGAGAGAGTCAAAACTTACAATCACAACAAGAGAAATCTTCTAGCAATATCCCAGCGAATATATCGAGGTGACCATTTTAGTCTCACATCATTCTGAATGGAAATTCTGTGTTTTAATTATTTACCTCAAGATTTGCATTCTGCAAGGTCAAACTTTGCATTTTTATTCCATCAGTTGTGAGGCATTTCATAGCATGTAAATAGGGCATGCATGTATTATCCCAAAGATGCAAACACTGATTGAATAAAAAATGTCCTCGATCATGAAACTTTGGAATGGTTTTAATTTTTTTTGCCTGCCAGTTAACACCTTTACTTTAGTTTTAGATCTTCCATTTTATTTGCTAGTTTATTGGCTTAAGCAGGCAAATGCAAGGAATAGAATAAGAAAAATAGCTGGTTGTCATCTAAAGAAAGCACTAGTAATTTAGAGCGTCCTTTAATTTCTTTCATACATCAATTATTTTTGTGATTATTATTAATTTTATTTAATTTTGATAATAAAATTCAAGGTGTACCAACATTTTACAGAATTCTTTTCCCCCAAATATTAAGAAAAAATGTATTCCATTGTCTTTTTTTCTAATATTGTAACATTCATCCTTACACAACATTCAGTTTCCAGATGTTAGATTAAGGAAATGATTTTGAAAGCTCCGCAAAATTGTAAATGCTGAAAAAACTAATTTCTTCACGAGTCTTATTAAACCTTAATCTTGCCAATGTGTTGTTTGCAGTTATTCAGAATGTTGAGAAGATGCAGAAAGAGCTTCATCAATAAAGGAAAACTGAGCCATTTTCTCGTGGTCGACCTATTGGGGTCCTTATTAACTTATTGAGAAACGTAAAAAGGTTCCAGGACTTTGATTGCCGACATTCGAAAGTTTCTGTGGTTACAGTTTATTTTCTGGTTTTAATAATTAAAATGCTCATTTGTTTTTCCACTGTTGATGTTGTGATAGTGGTTGTTTAGCACTCAAAGTGCTGCTATGAAAGGCTTAGTATTTTCTTCCTTTAATTGTCAGCTTGAACTGATGATTATTGATCCGAGTATCTGTGAACCAGTACTGCTGAGTTTATCAGTGCCTGCCCCCTGGTGACTACATTGGAAAATGCAAATGCTGCAAGTTTTTGGTTCGCCATTGCTGCCATTCTAATTTTGAGGGCACTTCATATCCATGAACGTTTCACCTGCCTCTGCAACGCAGAGAATTCTAAGATTTTTTCACTATAAAAACTAACCCTAATAACAGCTGTCTTAATATGTACCGTGTACACAGTGTGTATGCAATAGCTATTATCTCTTCACAATCTCCATCTTATGAACTTGAATTATTCTCCTGCAGATATTAATACACCATCACCATCGAAAACAAAGATCAATCATCATACATTAGACAAAGGAATTTCATTAAGTAGAGTCAAACGATGTGATGTAGAGTTTGAAGGGTATTAATAAATTGCTTTCCTATTTCTCGATTTCTTGCCTTTGTGTGCATATTTCAGTGCAGCTGGAAGAATGATCTCTCAGAAAAATCGATTGAAAATGATTTGGAATGAGGTAGATAATTATTTTTGGAATTTGTGTAGATATTATCTGCCTACTCGAGTCGGCAGTTGGATTAAGACTGTATATTTCAAACTCTGACTGTAATCTCAGTCCCTTTTAATACCTCTACATAAAAACTGTTTTGCACAATGTTGAGCCAACGTAATTTCAGGTAAAAAGAATAGTACCTATGTTTAACTAAATGTAAAATTTTTATTTGTGCGAAGTCTCTTTTGTGTGAACATTGTGGACGTTGCTTTAAATCCAGTCATTTTGCTAAAGATTGCCATAAATAGAGAAAGAAAAATCGATCATTAGAGAAAGGAAGGTACATTGACTGAAATCAGCTTGCTGCATTGTTCGAGAGACCATAATATAAAAGTGCACACACTTGTTTTGCAAGATTCAAGGGTGTGCATTGCTTGTGCAATTTTGTTTAATTCCCAGAATGAACATTGCTTTTAACTACCTGTGAGAAAGATGCCGTATACAATTTTTACACAACCTAACTTATTTTTTTGACTATTGCCTTAAATGGAAGGTGTTCTGTAATTGTGATGGTAGCTCAGTTACGTGATGTCCGTCGAGTCCATTTTCATTGGAATGCACACAAGCTGACATGTACTTAAAGGTTTCACAAACACATCAAAATCACAAAGGAAGGGTCACTGCTTCTATTGGTTTAATGTTTGGTATTTAATGATAAAGGGATAGTTGGAATGTGATTTTTGTATACCAGTGGTACCCTAGGTGTGCACCACAAATGTAAAATGTTTGTTGTGAAGAGCGCACTGTTTGCAAGTGTGGAATGCCCCGAGGACGAGCAGAAGTGATATCTTTGCAGGTGTCAGTTCCAATAACAGGAACTTCCCTGTACTCGCAACACTTTTGCTCCTTTGTTATGTTTCAGAATTAAGGTCCTGAATTGGAAAAATTAATTTTGTTACCAGTAGTACACTTACAAAAAACCCGGTTGATTTAAAGTTGTGGTCTCTGGGGATGGACAATAGTAAAACAGCTTTGTGTCATTTTTATTTTGAAGTTAAAATAGCCCATGACCATTGCAATGGCATTTTGTATCATCATATCACAGGGGTCTTTTAGAAGGGATGGAGAAAATGTTTGCTGAAGAATTTTCCGGTCGGGAGTCCGCGCACGCGCACGGCGGCGGCCTGCAACGGATGCCCCGTGGGACATGGCGGACTCGGACCGCGGAGCTGCACCAAAAATGTAGGCCCCCCAAGATTACGCGGTTCCATGATGGCCCATCGCTCCCCTGGCCGCCCATGAGGCCCCCCCCCCACCCCGGTAATCGATCCCCCCGCCCCCACCAGGGCGGCCGCGGACTGAATCTGCAGCCATCAGCCAACATTCCCGTCAGGAACTCAGCCAGTTTTGTGCGGAGAATCGCGGGGGGACCTCTGTCAATGCAGTTCACGAGCGAGAGACAAAACGCGTGAGCGGCGCCGGTCCCAATTCCCGGATTGACGACCATTCTCTGCCCCGCACCGAGCGCGATTTCAGCGCGGAGGCTCGGAGAATCCAGCCCATAGTATTTGACCTGAGATTATATTTAAATTTTAAATTGGGGGTGGAGTTTTCCAGTCCATCCTGCGGCGGGATTATCCGGTCCTGCCAAAGGTGACCTCATGCGATGGGTCCCCTTGTGGCAGGATGGGTGAGCCATGCAAAACACCATAGACATTGGTGGGAATGGTAGATTCAGCCAGCGGCCAATATTCAGGCACCTTTGCTGCCGGAAGAACCACCCCTAGGGAGTGTGGCTGGAAAATCCCACGTAAAGGTTATATGTCTTATTTTACTCCAAGTACAATACATATAACTATCTCAGCTATAATAAGCTACTGCAGCCAATAATACTCATCTATGATGTGGTGTAAGTTGAGTTACATAACCTGTCTCACTTGTGTTCATTCATCCCTTAGATGTTCATACTTAAGGTCAATCTATAGTACCAAGCTGCTACCTAATTAACTGTTGAAGTTGCAAGTAAATTTGTACTCAAGGTGCTAGAAATCCAAGCATATTAAATTCCACTCTGCACTTTTTATACTAGAAGTATTAATTCGTTTAAAATAAATGGGTTACCGTCTTGGTTAAAACAACACGTGGGCAGTACAGCAGCATTGTGGATAGCACAATTGCTTCACAGCTCCAGGGTTCCAGGTTCGATTCCGGCTTGGGTCACTGTCTGTGCGGAGTCTGCACATCCTCCCAGTGTGTGCGTGGGTTTCCTTCGGGTGCTCCGGTTTCCTCCCACAGTCCAAAGATGTGCAGGTTAGGTGGATTGGCCATGCTAAATTGCCCTTAGTGTCCAAAATTGCCCTTAGTGTTGGGTGGTGCTACTGGGTTATGGGGATAGGATAGAGGTGTTGACCTTGGGTAGGGTACTCTTTCCAAGAGCCGGTGCAGACTCGATGGGCTGAATGGCCTCCTTCTGCACTGTAAATTCTATGTTAACAGAGAGAAAAATTTGATGTAAGCCTGTTACGTGTGTGGGTAATAATATCAAAGAACAAAGAACAAAGAAATGTACAGCACAGGAACAGGCCCTTCAGCCCTCCAAGCCCGTGCCGACCATGCTGCCCGACTAAACTACAATCTTCTACACTTCCTGGGTCTGTATCCCTCTATTCCCACCCTATTCATGTATTTGTCAAGATGCCCCTTAAATGTCACTATCGTCCCTGCTTCCACCACCTCCTCCGGTAGCGAGTTCCAGGCACCCACTACCCTCTGCGTAAAAAACTTGCCTCGTACATCTACTCTAAACCTTGCCCGTCTCACCTTAAACCTATGCCCCCTAGTAATTGACCCCTCTACCCTGGGGAAAAGCCTCTGACGATCCACTCTGTCTATGCCCCTCATAATTTTGTATACCTCTATCAGGTCTCCCCTCAACCTCCTTCGTTCCAGTGAGAACAAAGCGAGTTTATTCAACCGCTCCTCATAGCTAATGCCCTCCATACCAGGCAACATTCTGGTAAATCTCTTCTGCACCCTCTCTAAAGCCTCCACATCCTTCTGGTAGTGTGGCGACCAGAATTGAACACTATACTCCAAGTGTGGCCTAACTAAGGTTCTATACAGCTGCAACATGACTTGCCAATTCTTATACTCAATGCCCCGGCCAATGAAGGCAAGCATGCCGTATGCCTTCTTGACTACCTTCTCCACCTGTGTTGCCCCTTTCAGTGACCTGTGGACCTGTACTCCTAGATCTCTTTGACTTTCAATACTCTTGAGGGTTCTACCATTCACCGTATATTCCCTACCTGCATTAGACCTTCCAAAATGCATTACCTCACATTTGTCCGGATTAAACTCCATCTGCCATCTCTCCGCCCAAGTCTCCAAACAATCTAAATCCTGCTGTATCCTCCGACAGTCCTCATCGCTATCCGCAATTCCACCAACCTTTGTGTCGTCTGCAAACTTACTAATCAGACCAGTTACATTTTCCTCCAAATCATTTATATATACTACAAAGAGCAAAGGCCCCAGCACTGATCCCTGTGGAACACCACTGGTCACAGCCCTCCAATTAGAAAAGCATCCTTCCATTGCTACTCTCTGCCTTCTATGGCCTAACCAGTTCTGTATCCACCTTGCCAGCTCACCCCTGATCCCGTGTGACCTCACCTTCTGTACTAGTCTACCATGAGGGACCTTGTCAAAGGCCTTACTGAAGTCCATATAGACAACATCCACTGCCCTACCTGCATCAATCATCTTAGCGACCTCCTCGAAAAACTCTATCAAGTTAGTGAGACACGACCTCCCCTTCACAAAACCGTGCTGCCTCTCACTAATACGTCCATTTGCTTCCAAATGGGAGTAGATCCTGTCTCGAAGAATTCTCTCCAGTAATTTCCCTACCACTGAAGTAAGGCTCACCGGCCTGTAGTTCCCGGGATTATCCTTGCTACCCTTCTTAAACAGAGGAACAACATTGGCTATTCTCCAGTCCTCCGGGACATCCCCCGAAGACAGCGAGGATCCAAAGATTTCCGTCAAGGCCTCAGCAATTTCCTCTCCAGCCTCCTTCAGTATTCTGGGGTAGATCCCATCAGGCCCTGGGGACTTATCTACCTTAATATTTTTTAAGACACCCAACACCTCTTCTTTTTGGATCTCAATGTGACCCAGGCTATCTACACACCCTTCTCCAGACTCAACATCTACCAATTCCTTCTCTTTGGTGAATACTGATGCAAAGTATTCATTTAGTACCTCGCCCATTTCCTCTGGCTCCACACATAGATTCCCTTGCCTATCCTTCAGTGGGCCAACCCTTTCCCTGGCTACCCTTTTGCTTTTTATGTACGTGTAAAAAGCCTTGGGATTTTCCTTAACCCTATTTGCCAATGACTTTTCGTGACCCCTTCACGCCCTCCTGACTCCTTGCTTAAGTTCCTTCCTACTTTCCTTATATTCCACGCAGGCTTCGTCTGTTCCCAGCCTTTTAGCCCTGATAAATGCCTCCTTTTTCTTTTTGACGAGGCCTACAATATCTCTTGTCATCCAAGGTTCCCGAAAATTGCCGTATTTATCCTTCTTCCTCACAGGAACATGCCGGTCCTGAATTCCTTTCAACTGCCACTTGAAAGCCTCCCACATGTCAGATGTTGATTTGCCCTCAAACATCCGCCCCCAATCTATGTTCTTCAGTTCCCGCCTAATATTGTTATAATTAGCCTTCCCCCAATTTAGCACATTCATCCTAGGACCACTCTTATCCTTGTCCACCAGTACTTTAAAACTTACTGAATTGTGGTCACTGTTACCAAAATGCTCCCCTACTGAAACATCTACCACCTGGCCGGGCTCATTCCCCAATACCAGGTCCAGTACCGCCCCTTCCCTAGTTGGACTGTCTACATATTGTTTTAAGAAGCCCTCCTGGATGCTCCTTACAAACTCCGCCCCGTCTAAGCCCCTGGCACTAAGTGAGTCCCAGTCAATATTGGGGAAGTTGAAGTCTCCCATCACCACAACCCTGTTGTGTTTACTCTTTACCAAAATCTGTCTACCTATCTGCTCCTCTATCTCCCGCTGGCTGTTGGGAGGCCTGTAGTAAACCCCCAACATTGTGACTGCACCCTTCTTATTCCTGATCTCTACCCATATAGCCTCACTGCCCTCTGAGGTGTCCTCTCGCAGTACAGCTGTGATATTCTCCCGAACCAGTAGCGCAACTCCGCCTCCCCTTTTACATCCCCCTCTATCCCGCCTGAAACATCTAAATCCTGGAACGTTTAGCTGCCAATCCTGCCCTTCCCTCAACCAGGTCTCTGTAATGGCAACAATATCATAGTTCCAAGTACTAATCCAAGCTCTAAGTTCATCTGCCTTACCCGTAATACTTCTTGCATTAAAACATACGCACTTCAGGCCACCAGACCCGCTGTGTTCAGCAACTTCTCCCTGTCTACTCTGCCTCAGAGCCACACTGTCCCTATTCCCTAGTTCTCCCTCAATGCTCTCACCTTCTGACCTATTGCTCCCGTGCCCACCCCCCTGCCATACTAGTTTAAACCCTCCCGTGTGACACTAGCAAACTTCGCGGCCAGGATATTTATGCCTCTCCGGTTTAGATGCAACCCGTCCTTCTTATACAGGTCACACCTGCCCCGGAAGAGCTCCCAGTGGTCCAGATAATGGAAACCCTCCCTCCTACACCAGCTGTTTAGCCACGTGTTTAGCTGCTCTATCTTCCTATTTCTAGCCTCACTGGCACGTGGCACAGGGAGTAATCCCGAGATTACAACCCTCGAGGTCCTGTCTTTTAACTTTCTGCCTAGCTCCCTGAACTCCTGCTGCAGGACCTCATGCCCCTTCCTGCCTATGTCGTTAGTACCAATATGTACAACGACCTCTGCCTGTTTGCCCTCCCCCTTCAGGATGCCCTCTACCCGTTCGGAGACATCCTGGACCCTGGCACCAGGGAGGCAACATACCATCCTGGAGTCTCTTTCACGTCCACAGAAGCGCCTATCTGTGCCCCTGACTATAGAGTCCCCTATTACTATTACTCTTCTGCGCTTTGACCCTCCCTTCTGAACATCAGAGCCAGCCGTGGTGCCACTGCTCTGGCTGCTGCTGTTTTCCCCTGATAGGCTATCCCCCCCGACAGTATCCAAAGGGGTATATCTGTTCGAGAGGGGGACAACCACAGGGGATCAACACGAATAACTTCCATGGGATTCATTGCCTTTAACTTATTGAAATAGAGGTTTGATTATAATTCCAGTTTGAATAGTGTGACAAAAAGTAATACCTGGGAATATATTTAAAGAACTGTTTTGTCAATTGGAAGCCATTTCATATTTGGCCAAACCTCTTGGCTCTATCTGCATCAATCAGCTGATCCAATATTTGAGTTCTTTTTCCTGCCGTGATCAAAATTTGGATCTGCATGCCCTGATCCAAAATGTGTAATGCTACCAGGGAACCAGCCTGAATTCCACTATTCAAAGACAAATGTTTGGAATCAAATTAATTGGTTTTATCTACACAATGTCTTTTCTGAGGTAATGCAGAACATTTTTAAAAAACATTAATTTCAATGATTGCTTCAAGTTGATTGGATGCACGGTTTATGGTCGCCAGGTGGATATGTCACTATATTAGTAAATAATCAGAGAATTAAAATTAAAATCCCACTATGGCAATATGAGAATTTGAAATTAGTTTCAAAAGTCTGGAAGTAAAAGTAACCAAAACATTGTTGGATTATTAGAAAAACCCATCTAGTTCACTAATGTCTTTCAGGGAAGGAAATCTGCCGTCCTTACTTGGCCTGGCCTACACGTGACTCCAGATCCACAGCAATGTGGTTGACGCTTAAGTGCCCTCTGAAATGGTCTGGCAAGTCACTCAGTTAAATCAAATTATCAGTCCAGAAGAAAGTTCATCACCATCTTCTCAGACAACTAGGAATGGAAAATAAATACTCCCTTTGACACTCATATGCCAAGAATGGAAAAACAATGTTTAGCTGGAGAGAGATGCGGTGAAAAATTGATATTATTGATCGGGAAGAACTTCCCTCTTATCTGAGTGAATCTGGTTAGCTAACATTGATAGTGAAGTTGGAAGTGAAAGAAAAATAATAAAAATTCAACTAACTGGATATATTTGCAGAAAGTAGAGCACTGAGAACAGAACTGAGTAGATACATTTGATGTTACAAATATTTGAAAACATAAAATAGCAATTGCCAGTTATCTATTTAATGCAGACGTACACATATTGAAATTTATGGTAAGTTAACAGGTGCTCCAGGGTTTGCATCAATGAACTCAAAACTTCACTACATCATTGATGATTCACATAGCATGCTAAATCATGTCAGCGGGTAAGGAGAGAATGGAAATTATATGTATGTTTTCTTACATAATACACATCACACCAAGAATCAGTTTTAATGCCAGAGATACCTTGCCCGATTAATGTGTGTGACCTGATAAAATGTAATACTGTAGATGTGGACCAAGCTGAATGAGATACGACAGTGGATGTGGGAATTAACAGAATGGGATAATAGAGTAAGAGTGGGAATGAACAGAAAGGGATAATACTGTAGATGCGGGAATGGACAAAATGGCATAATGACATCAGTATGGGAATGGACATAATGGGACAATAGTGTAAATTTAGGACTGGACAGAATGAGAAAACACTGTAAATTTAGGAATTTCATAATGAGTTAATGTTATATATATGGGAAAGGACAGAATGAAACAGTACTGTAGATATGGGAATGCACCTAATGGAATAATACTCTAAATGTGGGAATGGGGCAGAATGGGATAATACAATACAGTTGGGAATGGACAGAAGGAGCTAATACAGTAGAAGTGGGAATGGACAAAATGGAATAATATTGAAAGTGCAGGAATGGCCAAAATTAGAAAATACTGTAAATGGGGGAATGGACAGAATCTTATAATCTAAGTTTGGGAATGCACAAAATGGGATAATACTGTAAATATGGGAATGGATATAGTTGGATCAGAATGCAAGTGTGGGAATGAACTGAATGAGATAAAACGTAGATGAGGCTGAACAGAATGACATAATACTGTAAGTGTGGGAATGGTCAGAATGGGATAATACAATAAATGTGGGGATGGACAGAATGGAATAATACAATAAATGTGAGAATGGACAGAATTGGAAAATACTGTAAATGTGGGAATGGGCAGAGGTGGGAATGGACATCATCATGGGATAATGCAGCAAATGGGGGAAGGGGCAGAATGGGATAATACTGTAAATGGGAGAATGGGCAGAATGGGATAATGCAGCAAATGGGGGAAGGGGCTGAATGGGATAATACTGTGAATGGAAGGGGAAGAATGGATAATGCTGTAAATGGGGAAGGGGCAGAAAGGGATAATACTGTTAATGGGACATGGGCAGAATGGGATAATACTGTGAATGGGGAATGGGCAGAATGGGATAATACTGTAAATGGGGGAAGGAGCAGAATGGGATAATACTATAAATGGGGGAATGGGAAAGTACAGTAAATGGGGAAGGTGCAGAATGGGATAATACTGTAAATGGGGCAAGGGGCAAAATGGGATAATACTGTAAATGGGGAAGGGGCAGAATGGGATAATACTGTAAATTGGGAAAAGGCAGAATGGGGTAAAAATGTAAATGGGAGAATGGGATAATACTGTAAATGGGGAATGGACAAAATGAGATAATACTGTAAATGGGGAAGGTGCAAAATGGGATAATACTGTAAATGGGGAATGGACAGAATGGGATAATACTGTAAATGGGGAATGGACAGAATGGGATAATACTGTAAATGGGGGAAGGGTCAGAATGGGATAATACTGTAAATGGGGAAGGGGCAGAATGGGATAATACCGTAAATGGGGAAGGGGCAAAATGGAATAATACTGTAAATGGGGAAGGGGCAGAATACTATAAATGGGGCAATGGGCAAACTGGGATAATACTGTAAGTGCGGGAATGGTCAGAATGGGATAATACAATAAATGTGGGAATGGACAGAATGGGAAAATACTGGAAATGTGGGAATGGGCAGAGGTGGGAATGGACATCATGGGACAATGCAGCAAATGGGGGAAGGGGCAGAATGAGATAATACTGTAAATGGGGAAGGGGCAGAATGGGATAATACTGTAAACGGGGAATGGACAGAATAGGATAATACTGTAAATGGGGAAAGGGCAGAATGGGATAAGACTGTAAATGGGGGAAGGGGCAGAATGGGATAATACTGTAAATGGGGGAATAGACACAATGGGATAATTATATGAATGGGGGAAGGGGCAGAATGGGATAACACTGTAAAAGGGGGAATGGGCAGAATGGGATAATACTGTAAATGAGGGAATGGACAGAAAGGAATAATACTGTAAATGGTGGAGTGGGCAGATTGGGATAATATTGTAAATGGGGATTGGGGTGAATAGGATAATACTGTAAATGGGGAAGGGGCAGAATGGGATAATACTGTAAATGGGGAATGGACAGAAAGGGATAATACTGTAATTGGGGAAGGGGCAGAATGAGATAATACCGTAAATGAGGAATGGACAGAATGGGATAATACTGTAAATGTGGAAGGGGCAGAATGGGATCATAGTATAAATGGAGAATGGACAGGATGGGATAATATTGTAAATGGGGAATGGGGTGAATAGGCTAATACTGTAAATGGGGAAGGGGCAGAATGGCATAATACTGTAAATGGGGGAAGGAGCAGAATGGGATAATACTGTAATTGGGGAAGGGGCAGAATGGGATAATACTGTAAATGGAGGAATGGGCAGAATGGGATAATACTGTTAATGGGGAATGGACAGAATGGGATAAAACTGTAAATGGGGGAATGGGCAGAATGGGATAATACTGTCAATGGGGAAGGGGCAGAATAGGAAAATACCGTAAAGGGTGGAATGGGCAGAGTGGAATAATAATGTAAATGGGGTTGTGACAGAATTGGATAATACTATAAATGGGGAAGTGGCAGAATGGGATAATACTGTAAATGGGGGTATGGGCAGAATGGTATAATACTGTAAATGGGGAAGTGGCAGAATGGGATAATACAGAAAATGGGGGGATGGATGGAATGGGATAATATTGTAAATGGGGAAGGGGAAGAATAGGATAATACTATCAATGGGGGAATGGGCAGAATGAGATAATACTGTAAATGGGGAAGGGGCAGAATGGGATAATACTGTAAATGGTGGAGTGGGCAGATTGGGATAATACTGTAAATGGGGATTGGGGTGAATAAGATAATACTGTAAATGGGGAAGGGGCAGAAAGGGATATTACTGTTAATGGGACATGGGCAGAATGGGATAATACTGTGAATGGGGAATGGGCAGAATGGGATAATACTGTAAATGGGGGAAGGAGCAGAATGGGATAATACTATAAATGGGGGAATGGGAAAGTACAGTAAATGGGGAAGGTGCAGAATGGGATAATACTGTAAATGGGGCAAGGGGCAAAAGGGGATAATACTGTAAATGGGGAAGGGGCAGAATGGGATAATACTGTAAATTGGGAAAAGGCAGAATGGGGTAAAAATGTAAATGGGAGAATGGGATAATACTGTAAATGGGGAATGGACAAAATGAGATAATACTGTAAATGGGGAAGGTGCAAAATGGGATAATACTGTAAATGGGGAATGGACAGAATGGGATAATACTGTAAATGGGGAATGGACAGAATGGGATAATACTGTAAATGGGGGAAGGGTCAGAATGGGATAATACTGTAAATGGGGAAGGGGCAGAATGGGATAATACCGTAAATGGCGAAGGGGCAAAATGGAATAATACTGTAAATGGGGAAGGGGCAGAATACTATAAATGGGGCAATGGGCAAACTGGGATAATACTGTAAGTGTGGGAATGGTCAGAATGGGATAATACAATAAATGTGGGAATGGACAGAATGGGAAAATACTGGAAATGTGGGAATGGGCAGAGGTGGGAATGGACATCATGGGACAATGCAGCAAATGGGGGAAGGGGCAGAATGAGATAATACTGTAAATGGGGAAGGGGCAGAATGGGATAATACTGTAAACGGGGAATGGACAGAATAGGATAATACTGTAAATGGGGAAAGGGCAGAATGGGATAAGACTGTAAATGGGGGAAGGGGCAGAATGGGATAATACTGTAAATGGGGGAATAGACACAATGGGATAATGATATGAATGGGGGAAGGGGCAGAATGGGATAACACTGTAAAAGGGGGAATGGGCAGAATGGGATAATACTGTAAATGAGGGAATGGACAGAAAGGAATAATACTGTAAATGGTGGAGTGGGCAGATTGGAATAATATTGTAAATGGGGATTGGGGTGAATAGGATAATACTGTAAATGGGGAAGGGGCAGAATGGGATAATACTGTAAATGGGGAATGGACAGAAAGGGATAATACTGTAATTGGGGAAGGGGCAGAATGAGATAATACCGTAAATGAGGAATGGACAGAATGGGATAATACTGTAAATGTGGAAGGGGCAGAATGGGATCATAGTATGAATGGAGAATGGACAGGATGGGATAATATTGTAAATGGGGAATGGGGTGAATAGGCTAATACTGTAAATGGGGAAGGGGCAGAATGGCATAATACTGTAAATGGGGGAAGGAGCAGAATGGGATAATACTGTAATTGGGGAAGGGGCAGAATGGGATAATACTGTAAATGGGGGAATGGGCAGAATGGGATGATACTGTTAATGGGGAATGGACAGAATGGGATAAAACTGTAAATGGGGGAATGGGCAGAATGGGATAATACTGTTAATGGGGAATGGACAGAATGGGATAAAACTGTAAATGGGGGAATGGGCAGAATGGGATAATACTGTCAATGGGGAAGGGGCAGAATAGGAAAATACCGTAAAGGGTGGAATGGGCAGAGTGGAATAATAATGTAAATGGGGTTGTGACAGAATTGGATAATACTATAAATGGGGGAATGGGCAGAATGGGATAATATAGTAAATGGGGAAATGGGCAGAATGGGGTAATACTGTGAATGGGGAATGGGCTGAATGGGATAATACTGTAAATGGGGAATGGGAAGAATTGGATAATACTGTAAATGGGGAGGGGGCAGAATGGGATAGTACTGAAAATGGGAGAATGGGCAGAATGGGATAATACTGTAAATGGGGAAGGGGAAGATTGGGATAATACTGTAAATGGTGGAGTGGGCAGATTGGGATAATACTGTAAATGGGGATTGGGGTGAATAGGATAATACTGTAAATGGGGAAGGGGCAGAATGGGATAATACTGTAAATGGGGAATGGAAGGAATGGGATAATACTGTAATTGGGGAAGGGGCAGAATGAGATAATACTGTAAATGGGGAATGGACAGAATGGGATAATACAGTAAATGTGGAAGGGGCAGAATGGGATAATAGTATAAATGGAGAATGGACAGGATGGGATATTATTGTAAATGGGGAATGGGGTGAATAGGCTAATACTGTAAATGGGGAAGGGGCAGAATGGCATAATACTGTAAATGGGGGAAGGAGCAGAATGGAATAATACTGTAATTGGGGAATGGACAGAATGGAATAAAACTGTAAATGGGGGAATGGGCAGAATGGGATAATACTGTTAATGGGGAATGGACAGAATGGGATAAAACTGTAAATGGGGGAATGGGCAGAATGGGATAATACTTTATATGGGGAATGGGCAGAATGGGATAATTCTGTTAATGGGGAAGGGGCAGAATAGGATAAAACTGTAAAGGGTGGAACTGGCAGAATGGCATAATAATGTAAATGGGGTTGTGGCAGAAATGGATAATACTATCAATGGGGGAACGGGCAGAATGGAATAATACAGTAAATGGGGGAATGGGCAGAATGGGATAATACTGTCAATGGGGAGGGGGCAGAATGGGATAGTACTGAAAATGGGAGAATGGGCAGAATGGGTTAAAACTGTAATTGTGGAAATGGGCAGAGTGGGATAACACTGTAAATGGGAGAATGGGCAGAATGGGATATTACTGTAAATGGAGAATGGACAGAATGGGATAATACTGAAAATGTGGAAGGGGCAGAATGGGATAATACTGTCAATGGGGAAGGGGCAGAATGGGATAATACTGTAATTGGGGAAGGGGCAGAATGAGATAATAATGTAAATGGAGAATGGACAGAATGGGGTAATACTGAAAATGTGGAAGGGGCAGAATGGGATAATAGTATAAATGGGGAAAGGACAGGACGGGATAATACTGTAAATGGGGAATGGGGTGAATAGGATAATACTGTAAATGGGGAAGGGACAGAATGGGATTATACTGTAAATGGGGAATGGACAGAAAGGGATAATACTGTAAATGAGGGAAGAGGCAGAATGGGATAATACTGTAAATGGGGGAATGGGCAGAATGGGATAATACTGTTAATGGGGAAGTGGCAGAATGGGATAATACTGTAAATGGGGGTATGGGCAGAATGGTATAATACTGTAAATGGGGAAGTGGCAGAATGGGATAATACAGAAAATGGGGGGATGGATGGAATGGGATAATATTGTAAATGGGGAAGGGGAAGAATAGGATAATACTGTCAATGGGGGAATGGGCAGAATGAGATAATACTGTAAATGGGGAAGGGGCAGAATGGGATAATACTGTAAATGGTGGAGTGGGCAGATTGGGATAATACTGTAAATGGGGATTGGGGTGAATAAGATAATACTGTAAATGGGGAAGGGGCAGAATGGGATAATACTGTAATTGGGGAAGGGGCAGAATGAGATAATACTGTAAATGGGGAATGGACAGAATGGGATAATACTGAAATTGGGGAAGCGGCAGAATGGGATAATACTGTAAATGGGGGAATGGGCAGAATGGGATAATACTGTCAATGGGGAATGGGCTGAATGGGATAATACTGTAAATGGGGAATGGGAAGAATTGGATAATACTGTAAATGGGGAGGGGGCAGAATGGGATAGTACTGAAAATGGGAGAATGGGCAGAATGGGTTAAAACTGTAATTGTGGAAATGGGCAGAGTGGGATAACACTGTAAATGGGAGAATGGGCAGAATGGGATATTACTGTAAATGGAGAATGGACAGAATGGGATAATACTGAAAATGTGGAAGGGGCAGAATGGGATAATACTGTCAATGGGGAAGGGGCAGAATGGGATAATACTGTAATTGGGGAAGGGGCAGAATGAGATAATAATGTAAATGGAGAATGGACAGAATGGGGTAATACTGAAAATGTGGAAGGGGCAGAATGGGATAATAGTATAAATGGGGAAAGGACAGGACGGGATAATACTGTAAATGGGGAATGGGGTGAATAGGATAATACTGTAAATGGGGAAGGGACAGAATGGGATTATACTGTAAATGGGGAATGGACAGAAAGGGATAATACTGTAAATGAGGGAAGAGGCAGAATGGGATAATACTGTAAATGGGGGAATGGGCAGAATGGGATAATACTGTTAATGGGGAAGTGGCAGAATGGGATAATACTGTAAATGGGGGTATGGGCAGAATGGTATAATACTGTAAATGGGGAAGTGGCAGAATGGGATAATACAGAAAATGGGGGGATGGATGGAATGGGATAATATTGTAAATGGGGAAGGGGAAGAATAGGATAATACTGTCAATGGGGGAATGGGCAGAATGAGATAATACTGTAAATGGGGAAGGGGCAGAATGGGATAATACTGTAAATGGTGGAGTGGGCAGATTGGGATAATACTGTAAATGGGGATTGGGGTGAATAAGATAATACTGTAAATGGGGAAGGGGCAGAATGGGATAATACTGTAATTGGGGAAGGGGCAGAATGAGATAATACTGTAAATGGGGAATGGACAGAATGGGATAATACTGAAATTGGGGAAGCGGCAGAATGGGATAATACTGTAAATGGGGAAAGGACAGAATGGGATAATACTGTAAATGGGGAAGGGGCAGAATGGTATAATACTATAAATGGTGAATGGACTGAATGGGATAATACTGTAA
The DNA here is from genome assembly GCF_047496885.1 of Scyliorhinus torazame. Lineage (NCBI taxonomy): Eukaryota > Metazoa > Chordata > Chondrichthyes > Carcharhiniformes > Scyliorhinidae > Scyliorhinus > Scyliorhinus torazame. The sequence continues at coordinate 222,941,973 of NC_092708.1, read as the reverse complement.
ATGAGGAATGGACAGAATGGGATAATACTGTAAATGGGGAAATGGGCCGAATGGGATAATACTGTAAATGGGGAAGGGACATAATGGGATAATATTGTAATTGGGGGATTGGGCAGAATGGGATAATACTGTGAATGGGAAACGGGCATAATGGGATAATACTGTAAATTGGGGTAGGGGCAGAATGGGATAATGCTATAAATGGGGGAATGGGAAAGTGCAGAGAATGGGGAAGAGGCAAAATGGGATAATACTGTAAATGGGGGATTGGGCAGAGTGTGATAATACTGTAAATGGGGGAATGGACAGAAAGGGATAATACTGTAACTGGGGGAATGGACAGAATGGGATAATACTGTAAATGGAGGAATGGGCAGAATGGGATAGTACTGTAAATGGGGGAGTGGGCAGATTGGGATAATACTGTAAATGGGGATGGAGTGAATAGGATAATACTGTAAATGGGGAAGGGGCAGAGTGGGATAATACTGTAAATGGGGAATGGACAGAATGGGATAATACTGTAATTGGGGAAGGGGCAGAATGAGATAATACTGTAAATGGGGAATTGACAGAATGGGATAATACTGTAATTGGGGAAGGGGCAGAATGGGATAATACTGTAAATGGGGAATGCACAGAATGGGATAATACTGTAAATGGGAGAATGGGCAGAATGGGATAATACTGTAAATGGAGAATGGACAGAATGGGATAATACTGAAAATGTGGAAGGGGCAGAATGGGATAATAGTATAAATGGGGAATGGACAGGATGGGATAATACTGTAAATGGGGAATGGGGGTGAATAGGATAATACTGTAAATGGGGAAGGGGCAGAATGGGATAATACTGTAAATGGGGGAAGGGGCAGAATGGGATAATACTGTAAATGAGGGAATGGGCAGAATGGGATAATACTGTTAATGGGGAATGGACAGAATGGGATAATACTGTAAATGGGGGAATGGGCAGAATGGGATAATACTGTAAATGGGTAGGGGCAGAATGGGATAATACTGTAAATGGGGGAATGGACAGAATGGGATAATACTGTAAATGGGAGAATGGGCAGATTGGGATAATACTGTAAATGGGGGTATGGGCAGAATGGGATAATACTGTAAATGTGGGTATGGGCAGAATGGGATAATACTATAAATGGGTGTATGGGCAGAATGGGATAATACTGTAAATGGGGAAGGGACAGAATGGGATAATACTGAAAATGTGGAATGGACAGAATGGGATAATACTGTAAATGTGGAATGGACAGAATGGGATAATACTATATATGGGGAAATGGGCAGAATGGGATAATACTGTAAATGGGGAAGGGGCAGAATGGGATAATACTGTAATTGGGGAAGGTGCAGAATGAGATAATACTGTAAATGGGGAATTGACAGAATGGGATAATACTGTAATTGGGGAAGGGGCAGAATGGGATAATACTGTAAATGGGGGAATGGGGTGAATAGGATAATACTGGAAATGGGGAAGGGGCAGAATGGGATAATACTGTAAATGGGGGAAGGGGCAGAATGGGATAATACTGTAAATGAGGGAATGGACAGAACGGGATAATACTGTAAATGGGGGAATGGGCAGAATGGGATAATACTGTAAATGGGGAATGGACAGAATGGGATAATACTGTAAATGGGGGAATGGACAGAATGGGATAATACTGTAAATGGGAGAATGGGCAGATTGGGATAATACTGTAAATGGGGAAGGGGTAGAATGGGATAATACTGTAAATGAGGATGAAAATGGGGAATGGACAGAATGGGATAATACTGTAAATGCGGGAATGGACAGAAAGGGATAATACTGTAAATGGGGGAATGGGCAGAATGGGATAATACTGTAAATGGGGGAGTGGGCAGATTGGGATAATACTGTCAATGGGGATTGGGGTGAATAGGATAATACTGTAAATGGGGAAGGGGCAGAATGGGATAATACTGTAAATGGGGAATGGACAGTATGGGATAATACTGTAATTGGGGAAGGTGCAGAATGAGATAATACTGTAAATGGGGAATTGACAGAATGGGATAATACTGTAATTGGGGAAGGGGCAGAATGGGATAATACTGTAAATGGGGGAATGGGGTGAATAGGATAATACTGTAAATGGGGAAGGGGCAGAATGGGATAATACTGTAAATGGGGGAAGGGGCAGAATGGGATAATACTGTAAATTAGGGAATGGGCAGAATGGGATAATACTGTTAATGGGGAATGGACAGAATGGGATAATACTGTAAATGGTGGAATGGGCAGAATGGGATAATACTGTAAATGGGTAGGGGCAGAATGGGATAATACTGTAAATGGGGGAATGGACAGAATGGGATAATACTGTAAATGAGAGAATGGGCAGATTGGGATAATACTGTAAATGGGGATATGGGCAGAATGGGATAATACTGTAAATGCGGGTATGGGCAGAATGGGATAATACTGTAAATGGGGGTATGGGCAGAATGGGATAATACTGTAAATGGGGAAGGGGCAGAATGGGATAATACAGTAAATGGGGGAATGGTCCGAATTGGATAATACTGTGAATGGGGAAGGGGCAGAATGGGATAATACTGTAAATGGGGAAGGAGCAGAATGGGATAATACTGTAAATGTGGAATGGACAGAATGGGATAATACTGTAAATGAGGAATGGAGTGAATGGGATAATACTATATTTGGGGAAATGGGCAGAATGGGCTAATACTGTAAATGGGGAAGGGGCAGAATGGGATAATACTGTAAATGAGGAAGAGGCAGAATGGGATAATTCTGATAATGGGGAAAGGGCAGAATGGGATAACACTGTAAATGAGGAAGAGGCAGAATGGGATAATTCTGATAATGGGGAAAGGGCAGAATGGGATAACACTGTAAATGAGGAAGGGGCAGAATGGAATAATACTGTAAATGGGGGATGGACAGAATGGGGTAATACTGTAAATGGGGGAATGGACAGAATGGGATAATACTGTAAATGGGAGAATGGGCAGATTGGGATAATACTGTAAATGGGGAAGGGGTAGAATGGGATAATACTGTAAATGGGGAAGGGGCAGAATGGGATTATACTGTAAATGGGGAATGGACAGAAAGGGATAATACTGTAAATGAGGGAAGAGGCAGAATGGGATAATACTGTAAATGGGGGAATGGGCAGAATGGGATAATACTGTTAATGGGGAAGTGGCAGAATGGGATAATACTGTAAATGGGGGTATGGGCAGAATGGTATAATACTGTAAATGGGGAAGTGGCAGAATGGGATAATACAGAAAATGGGGGGATGGATGGAATGGGATAATATTGTAAATGGGGAAGGGGAAGAATAGGATAATACTGTCAATGGGGGAATGGGCAGAATGAGATAATACTGTAAATGGGGAAGGGGCAGAATGGGATAATACTGTAAATGGTGGAGTGGGCAGATTGGGATAATACTGTAAATGGGGATTGGGGTGAATAAGATAATACTGTAAATGGGGAAGGGGCAGAATGGGATAATACTGTAATTGGGGAAGGGGCAGAATGAGATAATACTGTAAATGGGGAATGGACAGAATGGGATAATACTGAAATTGTGGAAGGGGCAGAATGGGATAATACTGTAAATGGGGAAAGGACAGAATGGGATAATACTGTAAATGGGGAAGGGGCAGAATGGTATAATACTATAAATGGTGAATGGACTGAATGGGATAATACTGTAAATGAGGAATGGACAGAATGGGATAATACTGTAAATGGGGATAATGTAAATGGGGAATGGACAGAATGGGATAATACCGTAAATGGGGAAATGAGCCGAATGGGATAATATTGATAATGGGGAAAGGGCAGAATGGGATAATACTGTAAATCGGCGTAGCGGCAGAATGGGATAATAGTATAAATGGGGGAATGGGAAAGTACAGAGAATGGGGAAGATGCAAAATGGGATAATACTGTAAATGGGGGATTGGGCAGAGTGCGATAATACTGTAAATGGGGAATGGACAGAATGGGATAATACTGTGAATGTGGAATGGACAGAATGGGATAATACTGTATATGGGGAAATGGGCAGAATGGGATAATACTGTAAATGGGGAAGTGGCAGAATGGGATAACACAGTAAATGGGGGAAGGGTCAGAATGGGATAATGCTATAAATGGGGGTATGGGAAAGTACAGTAAATGGGGAAGGGGCAGAATGGGATAATACTGTTAATGGGGAAGGGGCAGAATGGGATAATACTGTAACTGGGGGGTGGACAGAAAGAGATAATACTGTAAATGGGGGAATGGGCTGAATGGGATTATACTGTAAATGGGGAAGGGGCAGAATGGGATAATACTGGAAATGGGGAATGGCCAGAATGAGATAATAATGTAAATGGAGAATGGACAGAATAGGATAATACTGTAAATGGGGGAATGGGCAGAATGGGATAATACTGTAAATGGGGGAGGGGCAGAATGGGATAATATTGTAAACGAGGAAGGGGCAGAATGGGATAATATTGTAAATTGGGAAGTGGCAGAATGGTATAATACTGCAAATGGAGGAATTGGCAGAATGTAATAATTCTATAAATGGGGAAGGGGCAGAATGGGATAATACTGTCAATGGGGAAGGGGCAGAATGGGGTAAAACTATAAAAGGGGGAAAGAGCAGAATGGGGTAATACTGTAAATGGGGAAGGTGTAGAATGGGGTAATACTGTAAATGAGGATTTAAATGGGGCATGTACAGAATGGGATAATACTGTAAATGGGGGAATGGACAGAATGGGATAATACTGTAAATGAGAGAATGGGCAGATTGGGGTAATACTGTAAATGGGGAAGGGGCAAAATGGGATAATACTGTAAATGGGGGAATGGGCAGAAAGGGATAATAATGTAAATGGGGAAAGGGCAGAATGGGATAATACTGTAAATCGGCGTAGCGGCAGAATGGGATAATAGTATAAATGGGGGAATGGGAAAGTACAGAGAATGGGGAAGATGCAAAATGGGATAATACTGTAAATGGGGGATTGGGCAGAGTGCGATAATACTGTAAATGGGGAATGGACAGAATGGGATAATACTGTGAATGTGGAATGGACAGAATGGGATAATACTGTATATGGGGAAATGGGCAGAATGGGATAATACTGTAAATGGGGAAGTGGCAGAATGGGATAACACAGTAAATGGGGGAAGGGTCAGAATGGGATAATGCTATAAATGGGGGTATGGGAAAGTACAGTAAATGGGGAAGGGGCAGAATGGGATAATACTGTTAATGGGGAAGGGGCAGAATGGGATAATACTGTAACTGGGGGGTGGACAGAAAGAGATAATACTGTAAATGGGGGAATGGGCTGAATGGGATTATACTGTAAATGGGGAAGGGGCAGAATGGGATAATACTGGAAATGGGGAATGGCCAGAATGAGATAATAATGTAAATGGAGAATGGACAGAATAGGATAATACTGTAAATGGGGGAATGGGCAGAATGGGATAATACTGTAAATGGGGGAGGGGCAGAATGGGATAATATTGTAAACGAGGAAGGGGCAGAATGGGATAATATTGTAAATTGGGAAGTGGCAGAATGGTATAATACTGCAAATGGAGGAATTGGCAGAATGTAATAATTCTATAAATGGGGAAGGGGCAGAATGGGATAATACTGTCAATGGGGAAGGGGCAGAATGGGGTAAAACTATAAAAGGGGGAAAGAGCAGAATGGGGTAATACTGTAAATGGGGAAGGTGTAGAATGGGGTAATACTGTAAATGAGGATTTAAATGGGGCATGTACAGAATGGGATAATACTGTAAATGGGGGAATGGACAGAATGGGATAATACTGTAAATGAGAGAATGGGCAGATTGGGGTAATACTGTAAATGGGGAAGGGGCAAAATGGGATAATACTGTAAATGGGGGAATGGGCAGAAAGGGATAATAATGTAAATGGGGAATGGGCAGAATGGGATAATCCTGTAAATGTGAAAGGGGCAGAATGGGCTAATACTGTAAATGGGGCAGGGGCAGAATGGGATAATACTGTAAATGGGGAAGGGGCAGAATGGGATAAAACTATAAAAGGGGGAATGAGCAGAATGGGATAATACTATAAATGGGGGAATGGGCAGAATGGGATAATACTGTAAATGGGGGAATGGGCAGAATTGGATAGTACTGTCAATGGAGAATGGGCTGAATGGGATAATACTGTAAATGGGGAATGGGCAGAATGGGATAATCCTATAAATGGGGAATGGGCAGAATTGGATAATAATGTAAATGGGTAACGGGCAGAATTGGATAATACTGTAAATGGGGGAAGGGTCAGAATGGGATAATGCTATAAATGGGGATATGGGAAAGTACAGTAAATGGGGAAGGGGCAGAATGGGATAATACTGTAAATGGGGAAGGGGCTGAATGGGATAATACTGTAAATGGGGAATGGACAGAATGAGATAATACTGTAAATGGGGGAAGGGGCAGAATGGGATAATACTATAAAAGGGCGAATGGGAAAGAACAGTAAATGGGGAAGGGGCAGAATGGGATAATACTGTAAATGGGGGATTGGGCAGAATTGGATAATACTATGAATGGGGAATGGACAGAATGGGATAATGCTGCAAATGGGTAAATGGGCAGAATGGGATAATACTGTAAACGGGGAAGGTGCAGAATGGGATAATACTGTAAGTGGGGGATTGGGTAGAATGGGATAATACTATAAATGTGGGATTGGGAAAGTACAGTGAATGGGGAAGGGGCAAAATGGGATAATACTGTAAATGGGGGATTGGGCAGAATGGGATAATACAGTAACTGGGGGTTGGACAGAAAGAGATAATACTGTAAATGGGGGAATGGGCTGAATGGGATTATACTGTAAATGGGGAAGGGGCCGAATTGGATAATACTGGAAATGGGGGAGGGGCAGAATGGGATAATATTGTAAATGGGAGAATGGGCAGAATGGGATAATACTGTAAATGGAGAATGGACAGAAAGGTATAATACTGAATATGTGGAAGGGGCAGAATGCGATAGTAGTATGAATGGGGAATGGACAGGATGGGATAATACTGTAAATGGGGCAGGGGCAGAATGGGATAATACTGTAAATGGGGAAGGGGCAGAATGGGATAAATCTATAAACGGGGGAAAGAGCAGAATGGGATAATACTATAAATGGGGGAATGGGCAGAATGGGATAATACTGTAAATGGGGGAATGGGCAGAATTGGATAATACTGTAAATGGGAGAATGGGCAGAATGGGATAATACTGTAAATGGGGAATGGGGTGAATAGAATACTACTGTAAATGGGGAAGGGGCAGAATGGGGTTATACTGTAAATGGGGAATGGACAATAAAGGATAATACTGTAAATGGGGCAGGGGCAGAATGGGATAATACTGTAAATGGGGAAGGGGCAGAATGGGATAAATCTATAAACGGGGGAAAGAGCAGAATGGGATAATACTATAAATGGGGGAATGGGCAGAATAGGATAATACTGTAAATGGGGGAAGGGGCAGAATGGGATAATACTGTAAATGGGGGAATGGGCAAAATGGGATAATACTGTAAATGGGGAAGGGGCAGAATGGGATAAAACTATAAAAGGGGGAAAGAGCAGAATGGGATAATACTGTAAATGCGGAAGGTGTAGAATGGGATAATACTGTAAATGAGGATGTAAATGGGGAATGGACAGAATGGGATCATACTGTAAATGGGGGAATGGACAGAATGGGATAATACTATAAATAGGAGAATGGGCAGATTTGGATAATACTGTAAATGGGGAAGTGGCAGAATGGGATAATCCTGTTAATTGGGCTATCGGCAGAATGGGATAATACTGTAAATGGGGAAGGGGCAGAGTGGGATAATACAGTAAATGGGGGAATGGTCAGAATAGGATAATAGTGTGAATGGGGAAGGGGCAGAATGGGATAATACTATAATTGGGGAAGGGGCAGAATGGGATAATACTGTAAATGGGGGAATGGACAGAAAGGGATAATACTGTAAATGGGGGAATGGGCAGAATGGGATAATACTGTAAATGGGGAAGGAGCAGAATGGGATAATACTGTAAATGGGGAATGGACAGAATGGGATAATACTGTAAATGTGGAATGGACAGAATGGGATAATACTGTATATGGGGAAATGGGCAGAATCGGATAATACTGTTAATGGGGAAGGGGCAGAATGGGATAAAACTGTAAATGAGGAAGAGGCAGAATGGGATAATACTGATAATGGGGAAAGGGCAGAATGGTATAATACTGCAAATGGAGGAATGGGCAGAATGGAATAATTCTATAAATGGAGAAGGGGCAGAATGGGATCATACTGTCAATGGGGAAGGGGCAGAATGGGATAAAACTATAAAAGGGGGAAAGAGCAGAATGGGATAATACTGTAAATGGGGAAGGGGTAGAATGGGATAATACTGTAAATGAGGATGTAAATGGGGAATGGACAGAATGGGATAATACTGTAAATGGGGGAATGGACAGAATGGGATAATACTGTGAATGAGAGAATGGGCAGATTGGTGTAATACAGGAAATGGGGAAGGAGCAAAATGGGATAATACTGTAAATGGGGGAATGGGCAGAATGGGATAATACTGTAAATGGGAAAGGGGCAGAATGGGATAATATTGTAAATGGGGCAGTGGCAGAATGGGATAATACTGTAAATGGGGAAGGGGCAGAATGGGACAAAACTATAACAGGGGGAAAGAGCAGAATGGGATAATGCTGTAAATGGGGAAGGGGTAGAATGGGATAATACTGTAAATGAGGATGTAAATGGGGAATGGACAGAATGGGATAATACTGTAAATGGGGCAATGGACAGAATGGGATAATACTGTAAATGGGAGAATGGGCAGATTGGGATAATACTGTAAATTGGGAAGTGGCAGAATGGGATAATACTGTAAATGGGGGATGGGCAGAATGGGATAATACTGTAAATGGGGAAGGGGCAGAATGGGATAATACAGTAAATGGGGGAATGGTCAGAATAGGATAACACTGTGAATGGGGAAGGGGCAGAATGGGATAATACTGTAATTGGGGAAGGGGCAGAATGGGATAATACTGTAAATGGGGGAATGGGCAGAATGGGACAATATTGTAAATGGGGAATGGACAGAATGGGATAAAACTGTAAATGGGGGAATGGGCAGAATGAGATAATACTGCTAATGAGGAATGGACAGAATGGGATAAAACTGTAAATGGGGGAATGGGCAGAATGTGATAATACTGTAAATGGGGGAATGGGCAGAATGGGATAGTACTGTAAATGGGGAATGGGCTGAATGGGATAATACTGTGAATGGGGAATGGGCAGAATGGGATAATACTGTAATTGGGAATGGGCAGAAAAGGATAATACTGTAAATGGGGGAAGGGGCAGAATGGGATAATACTGAAAATCTGGAAGGGGCAGAATGGGATAGTAGTATGAATGGGGAATGGACAGGATGGGATAATACTGTAAATGAGGAATGGGGTGAATAGGATAATACTGTAAATGGGGAAGGGGAAGAATGGGATTATACTGTAAATGGGGAATGGACAGAAAAGGATAATACTGTAAATGGGGGAAGGGGCAGAATGGGATAATACTGTAAATGGGGGAAGGGGCAGAATGGGATAATACTGTAAATGGGGGAATGGGCAGTATGGGATAATACTGATAATGGGGAAGGGGCAGAATGGGATAAAACTATAAAAGGGGGAAAGAGCAGAATGGGATAATACTGTAAATGCGGAAGGGGTGGAATGGGATAATACTGTAAATGAGGATGTAAATGGGGATTGGACAGAATGGGATAATACTGTAAATGGGGGAATAGACAGAATGGGATAATACTGTAAATGGGAGAATGGGCAGATTTGGATAATACTGTAAATGGGGAAGTGGCAGAATGGGATAATCCTGTTAATGGGGAAGGTCAGAATGGGATAATACAGTGAATAGGAAAGGTGCAGAATGGGATAATACTGTAAATGGGGCAGGGGCAGAATGGGGTAATACTGTAAATGGGGAAGGGGCAGAATGGGATAATACAGTAAATGGGGGAATGGTCAGAATAGGATAACACTGTGAATGGGGAAGGGGCAGAATGGGCTAATGCTGTAATTGGGGAAGGGGCAGAATGGGTTAATACTGTAAATTGGGGAATGGGCAGAATGGGACAATATTGTAAATGGGGAATGGACAGAATGGGATAAAACTGTAAATAGGGGAATGGGCAGAATGGGATAATACTGTTAATGAGGAATGGACAGAATGGGATAAAACTGTAAATGGGGGAATGGGCAGAATGTGATAGTACTGTAAATGGGGAAGGGGCAGAATATGATAATAATGTAAAGGGTGGAATGGGTAGAATGGCATAATAATGTAAATGGGGTTGTGGCAGATGTGGATAATACTATAAATGGGGGAATGGGCAGAATGGGATAATACTGTAAATGGGGGAATGGGCAGAATGGGATAGTACTGTCAATGGGGAATGGGCTGAATGGGATAATACTGTAAATGGGGATGGGCAGAATGGGATAATACTGTAAATGGGGAATGGGGAGAATTGGATAATACTGTAAATGGGAGAATGCGATAATACTGTAAATGGAGAATTGACAGAATGGGATAATACTGAAAATGTGGAAGGGGCAGAATGGGATAGTAGTATGAATGGGGAATGGACAGGGTGGGATAATACTGTAAATGGGGAATGGGTTGAATAGGATAATACTGTAAATGGGGAAGGGGAAGAATGGGATTATACTGTAAATGGGGAATGGACAGAAAAGGATATTAATGTAAATGGGGGAAGGGGCAGAATGGGATAATACTGTAAATGGGGGAAGGGGCAGAATGGGATAATACTGTAAATGGGGGAATGGGCAGAATGGGATAATACTGATAATGGGGAAGGGGCAGAATGGGATAAAACTATAAAAGGGGGAAAGAGCAGAATGGGATAATACTGTAAATGTGGGAATGGACAGAATGGGATAATCCTGTAAATGGGAGAATCGGCAGATTTGGATAATACTGTAAATGGGGAAGTGGCAGAATGGGATAATCCTGTTAATGGGGGTATTGGCAGAATGGGATAATACTGTAAATGGGGAAGTGGCAGAATGGGATAATACAGTAAGTGGGGGAATGGTCAGAATAGGATAATAGTGTGAATGGGGAAGGGGCAGAATGGGATAATACTGTAATTGGGGAAGGGGCAGAATGGGATAATACTGTAAATGGGGGAATGGACATAAAGGGATAATACTGTAAATGGGGGAATGGGCAGAATGGGATAATACTGTAAATGGGGAAGGAGCAGATTGGGATAATACTGTAAATGGGGAATGGACAGAATGGGATAATACTGTAAATGTGGAATGGGCAGAATGGGATAAAACTGTTAATGGGGAAGGGGCAGAATGGGATAATACTGTAAATGAGGAAGAGGCAGAATGGGATAATACTGATAATGGGGAATGGGCAGAATGGGATAACACTGGAAATGAGGAAGGGGCAGAATGGAATAATACTGTAAATGTGCAATTGGGCAGAATGAGATAATACTGTAAATGGGGAACGGGCAGAATGGGATAATACTGTAAATGGGGAAGGGGCAGAATGCGATAATACTGTAAATGGGGAATGGACAGAATGAGATAATACTGTAAATGGGGGAAGAGGCAGAATGGGATAATACTATAAGTGGGGGAATGGGAAAGAGCAATAAATGGGGAAATGGGCAGAATGGGATAATACTGTCAATGGGGAAGGGGCAGAATGGGATAATATTGTAAATGGGGGAATGGGCAGAATGGGATAATACTGTCAATGGGGAAGGGGCAGAATGGGATAATACCGTGAATGGGGAATGGACAGAATGGGATAATACTGTAAATGGGGAAGGGGCAGAATGGGATAATACTGATAATGGGGAAAGGGCAGAATGGGATAATACTGTAAATCGGGGTGGGGGGAGAATGGGATAATAGTATAAATGAGGGAATGGGAAAGTACAGAGAATGGGGAAGATGCAAAATGGGATGATACTGTAAATGGGGGATTGGGCAGAGTGCGATAATACTGTAAATGGGGAATGGACAGAATGGGATAAAACTGTAAATATGGAATGGACAGAATGGGATAATACTGTATATGGGGAAATGGGCAGAATTGGATAATACTGTAAATGGGGAAGGGGCAGAATGGGATAATACTGTAAATGTTGGAATGGACAGAAAGGGATAATACTGTTAATGGGGGAATGGGCAGAATGGGATAATACTGTAAATGGGGAAGGAGCAGAATGGGATAACACTGTAAATGAGGAAGGGGCAGAATGGAATAATACTGTAAATGTGGAATTGGGCAGAATGAGATAATACTGTAAATGGGGAACGGGCAGAATGGGATAATACTGTAAATGGGGGAAGGGGCAGAATGGGATAATACTGTAAATGGGGAATGGACAGAATGAGATAATACTGTAAATGGGGGAAGAGGCAAAATGGGATAATACTATAAATGGGGGAATGGGAAAGAACAATAAATGGGGAAATGGGCAGAATGGGATAATACTGTCAATGGGGAAGGGGCAGAATGGGATAATGCTGTAAATGGGGGAATGGGCAGAATGGGATAATACTGTCAATGGGGAAGGGGCAGAATGGGATAATACTGTAAATGGGGGAATGGGCAGAATGGGATAATACTGTCAATGGGGATGGGGCAGAATGGGATAATACCGTAAATGGGGAATGGACAGAATGGGATAATACTGTAAATGGTGAAGGGGCAGAATGGGATAATACTGATAATGGGGAAAGGGCAGAATGGGATAATACTGTAAATCGGGGTAGCAAGATAATGGGATAATAGTATAAATGAGGGAATGGGAAAGTACAGAGAATGGGGAAGATGCAAAATGGGATAATACTGTAAATGGGGAATTGGGCAGAGTGCGATAATACTGTAAATGGGGAATGGACAGAATGGGATAATACTGTGAATGTGGAATGGACAGAATGGGATAATACTGTATATGGGGAAATGGGCAGAATGGGTTACTACTGTAAATGAGGAAGCGGCAGAATGGGATAATACTGATAATGTGGGATTGGGCAGAATGGGATAATAATGTAAATGGGGAACGGGCAGAATGGGATAATACTGTAAATGGGGGAAGGGTCAGAATGGGATAATGCTATAAATGGGGGTATGGGAAAGTACAGTAAATGGGGAAGGGGCAGATTGGGATAATACTGTAAATGGGGGATTGGGCAGAATTGGATAATACTATAAATGGGGAATGGACAGAATGGGATAATACTGCAAATGGGGAAATGGGCAGAATGGGATAATACTGTAAATGGGGAAGGTGCAGAATGGGATAATACTGTAAATGGGGGATTGGGTAGAATGGGATAATACTATAAATGTGGGATTGGGAAAGTACAGTGAATGGTGAAGGGGCAAAATGGGATATAACTGTAAATGGGGGATTGGGCAGAATGGGATAATACTGTAACTGGGGGTTGGACAGAAAGAGATAATACTGTAAATGGGGGAATGGGCTGAATGGGATTATACTGTAAATGGGGAAGGGGCAGAATGGGATAATACTGGAAATGGGGAATGGTCAGAATGGGATAATAATGTAAATGGAGAATGGACAGTATAGGATAATACTGTAAATGGGGGAATGGGCAGAATGGGATAATACTGTAAATGGGGGAGGGGCAGAATGGGATAATACTGTGAATGTGGAATGGACAGAATGGGATAATACTGTATATGGGGAAATGGGCAGAATGGGATAATACTGTGAATGGGGAAGGGGCAGAATGGGTTAATACTGTAAATGAGGAAGAGGCAGAATGGGATAATACTGATAATGGGGAAAGGGCAGAATGGGATAACACTGTAAAAGAGGAAGGGGCAGAATGGAATAATACTGTAAATGTGGGATTGGGAATAATGGGATAATAATGTAAATGGGGAACGGGCAGAATGGGATAATACTGTAAATGGGGGAAGGGTCAGAATGGGATAATGCTATAAATGGGGGTATGGAAAAGTACAGTAAATGGGGAAGGGGCAGAATGGGATAATACTGTAAATGGGGAAGGGGCAGAATGGGATAATACTGTAAATGGGGAATGGAAAGAATAGGATAATACTGTAAAAGGGGAATGGACAGAATGAGATAATACTGTAAATGGGGGAAGGGGCAGAATGGGATAATACTATAAATGGGCGAATGGGAAAGAACAGTAAATGGGGAAGGGGCAGAATGGGATTATACTGTAAATGGGGAAATGGGCAGAATGGGATAATACTGTAAATGGGGAAGGTGCAGAATGGGATAATACTGTAAATGGGGGATTGGGTAGAATGGGATAATACTATAAATGTGGGATTGGGAAAGTACAGTGAATGAGGAAGGGGCAAAATGGGATATAACTGTAAATGGGGGATTGGGCAGAATGGGATAATACTGATAATGGAGAAAGGGCAGAATGGGATAATACTGTAAATCGGGGTAGGGGGAGAATGGGATAATAGTATAAATGAGGGAATGGGAAAGTACAGAGAATGGGGAAGATGCAAAATGGGATGATACTGTAAATGGGGGATTGGGCAGAGTGCGATAATACTGTAAATGGGGAATGGACAGAATGAGATAAAACTGTAAATGGGGAATGGACAGAATGAGATAAAACTGTAAATGTGGAATGGACAGAATGGGATAATACTGTATATGGGGAAATGGGCAGAATGGGATAATACTGTAAATGGGGAAGGGGCAGAATGGGATAATACTGTAAATGGGGGAATGGACAGAAAGGGATAATACTGTAAATGGGGAAATGGGCAGAATGGGATAATACTGTAAATGGGGAAGGAGCAGAATGGGATAACACTGTAAATGAGGAAGGGGCAGAATGGAATATTACTGTAAATGTGGAATTGGGCAGAATGACATAATACTGTAAATGGGGAACGGGCAGAATGGGATAATACTGTAAATGGGGGAAGGGGCAGAATGGGATAATACTGTAAATGGGGAATGGACAGAATGAGATAATACTGTAAATGGGGGAAGAGGCAGAATGGGATAATACTATACATGGGGGAATGGGAAAGAACAATAAATGGGGAAATGGGCAGAATGGGTAATACTGTCAATGGGGAAGGGGCAGAATGGGATAATACTGTAAATGGGGGAATGGGCAGAATGGGATAATACTGTCAATGGGGAAGGGGCAGAATGGGATAATACTGTAAATGGGGAAGGGGCAGAATGGGATAATACTATAAATGGGGAATGGACTGAATGGAATAATACTGTAAATGGGGAATGGACAGAATGGGAGAATACTGTAAATGGGGAAATGCGCCGAATGGGATAATATTGATAATGGGGAAGGGACAGAATAGGATAATACTGTAAATCGGCGTAGGTGCAGAATGGGATAATAGTATAAATGGGGGAATGGGAAAGTACAGAGAATGGGGAAGATGCAAAATGGGATAATACTGTAAATGGGGAATTGGGCAGAGTGCGATATACTGTAAATGGGGAATGGACAGAATGGGATAATACTGTGAATGTGGAATGGACAGAATGGGATAATACTGTATATGGGGAAATGGGCAGAATGGGATAGTACTGTAAATGTGGACGGGGCAGAATGGGTTAATACTGTAAATGAGGAAGAGGCAGAATGGGATAATACTGATAATGGGGAAAGGGCAGAATGGGATAACACTGTAAATGAGGAAGGGGCAGAATGGAATAATACTGTAAATGGGGAATGGAAAGAATAGGATAATACTGTAAAAGGGGAATGGACAGAATGAGATAATACTGTAAATGGGGGAAGGGGCAGAATGGGATAATACTATAAATGGGCGAATGGGAAAGAACAGTAAATGGGGAAGGGGCAGAATGGGATTATACTGTAAATGGGGAAATGGGCAGAATGGGATAATACTGTAAATGGGGAAGGTGCAGAATGGGATAATACTGTAAATGGGGGATTGGGTAGAATGGGATAATACTATAAATGTGGGATTGGGAAAGTACAGTGAATGAGGAAGGGGCAAAATGGGATATAACTGTAAATGGGGGATTGGGCAGAATGGGATAATACTGATAATGGAGAAAGGGCAGAATGGGATAATACTGTAAATCGGGGTAGGGGGAGAATGGGATAATAGTATAAATGAGGGAATGGGAAAGTACAGAGAATGGGGAAGATGCAAAATGGGATGATACTGTAAATGGGGGATTGGGCAGAGTGCGATAATACTGTAAATGGGGAATGGACAGAATGAGATAAAACTGTAAATGGGGAATGGACAGAATGAGATAAAACTGTAAATGTGGAATGGACAGAATGGGATAATACTGTATATGGGGAAATGGGCAGAATGGGATAATACTGTAAATGGGGAAGGGGCAGAATGGGATAATACTGTAAATGGGGGAATGGACAGAAAGGGATAATACTGTAAATGGGGAAATGGGCAGAATGGGATAATACTGTAAATGGGGAAGGAGCAGAATGGGATAACACTGTAAATGAGGAAGGGGCAGAATGGAATATTACTGTAAATGTTGAATTGGGCAGAATGCCATAATACTGTAAATGGGGAACGGGCAGAATGGGATAATACTGTAAATGGGGGAAGGGGCAGAATGGGATAATACTGTAAATGGGGAATGGACAGAATGAGATAATACTGTAAATGGGGGAAGAGGCAGAATGGGATAATACTATACATGGGGGAATGGGAAAGAACAATAAATGGGGAAATGGGCAGAATGGGTGATACTGTCAATGGGGAAGGGGCAGAATGGGATAATACTGTAAATGGGGGAATGGGCAGAATGGGATAATACTGTCAATGGGGAAGGGGCAGAATGGGATAATACTGTAAATGGGGAAGGGGCAGAATGGGATAATACTATAAATGGGGAATGGACTGAATGGAATAATACTGTAAATGGGGAATGGACAGAATGGGAGAATACTGTAAATGGGGAAATGCGCCGAATGGGATAATATTGATAATGGGGAAGGGACAGAATAGGATAATACTGTAAATCGGCGTAGGTGCAGAATGGGATAATAGTATAAATGGGGGAATGGGAAAGTACAGAGAATGGGGAAGATGCAAAATGGGATAATACTGTAAATGGGGAATTGGGCAGAGTGCGATATACTGTAAATGGGGAATGGACAGAATGGGATAATACTGTGAATGTGGAATGGACAGAATGGGATAATACTGTATATGGGGAAATGGGCAGAATGGGATAGTACTGTAAATGTGGACGGGGCAGAATGGGTTAATACTGTAAATGAGGAAGAGGCAGAATGGGATAATACTGATAATGGGGAAAGGGCAGAATGGGATAACACTGTAAATGAGGAAGGGGCAGAATGGAATAATACTGTAAATGGGGAATGGAAAGAATAGGATAATACTGTAAAAGGGGAATGGACAGAATGAGATAATACTGTAAATGGGGGAAGGGGCAGAATGGGATAATACTATAAATGGGCGAATGGGAAAGAACAGTAAATGGGGAAGGGGCAGAATGGGATTATACTGTAAATGGGGAAATGGGCAGAATGGGATAATACTGTAAATGGGGAAGGTGCAGAATGGGATAATACTGTAAATGGGGGATTGGGTAGAATGGGATAATACTATAAATGTGGGATTGGGAAAGTACAGTGAATGAGGAAGGGGCAAAATGGGATATAACTGTAAATGGGGGATTGGGCAGAATGGGATAATACTGATAATGGAGAAAGGGCAGAATGGGATAATACTGTAAATCGGGGTAGGGGGAGAATGGGATAATAGTATAAATGAGGGAATGGGAAAGTACAGAGAATGGGGAAGATGCAAAATGGGATGATACTGTAAATGGGGGATTGGGCAGAGTGCGATAATACTGTAAATGGGGAATGGACAGAATGAGATAAAACTGTAAATGGGGAATGGACAGAATGAGATAAAACTGTAAATGTGGAATGGACAGAATGGGATAATACTGTATATGGGGAAATGGGCAGAATGGGATAATACTGTAAATGGGGAAGGGGCAGAATGGGATAATACTGTAAATGGGGGAATGGACAGAAAGGGATAATACTGTAAATGGGGAAATGGGCAGAATGGGATAATACTGTAAATGGGGAAGGAGCAGAATGGGATAACACTGTAAATGAGGAAGGGGCAGAATGGAATATTACTGTAAATGTTGAATTGGGCAGAATGCCATAATACTGTAAATGGGGAACGGGCAGAATGGGATAATACTGTAAATGGGGGAAGGGGCAGAATGGGATAATACTGTAAATGGGGAATGGACAGAATGAGATAATACTGTAAATGGGGGAAGAGGCAGAATGGGATAATACTATACATGGGGGAATGGGAAAGAACAATAAATGGGGAAATGGGCAGAATGGGTGATACTGTCAATGGGGAAGGGGCAGAATGGGATAATACTGTAAATGGGGGAATGGGCAGAATGGGATAATACTGTCAATGGGGAAGGGGCAGAATGGGATAATACTGTAAATGGGGAAGGGGCAGAATGGGATAATACTATAAATGGGGAATGGACTGAATGGAATAATACTGTAAATGGGGAATGGACAGAATGGGAGAATACTGTAAATGGGGAAATGCGCCGAATGGGATAATATTGATAATGGGGAAGGGACAGAATAGGATAATACTGTAAATCGGCGTAGGTGCAGAATGGGATAATAGTATAAATGGGGGAATGGGAAAGTACAGAGAATGGGGAAGATGCAAAATGGGATAATACTGTAAATGGGGAATTGGGCAGAGTGCGATATACTGTAAATGGGGAATGGACAGAATGGGATAATACTGTGAATGTGGAATGGACAGAATGGGATAATACTGTATATGGGGAAATGGGCAGAATGGGATAATACTGTAAATGTGGAAGGGGCAGAATGGGTTAATACTGTAAATGAGGAAGAGGCAGAATGGGATAATACTGATAATGGGGAAAGGGCAGAATGGGATAACACTGTAAATGAGGAAGGGGCAGAATGGAATAATACTGTAAATGTGGGATTGGGCAGAATGGGATAATAATGTAAATGGGGAATGGGCAAAATGGGATAATACTGTAAATGGGGGAAGGGTCAGAATGGGATAATGCTATAAATGGGGGTATGGGAAAGTACAGTAAATGGGGAAGGGGGAGAATGGGATAATACTGTAAATGGGGGATTGGGCAGAAATGGATAATACTATGAGTGGGGAATGGACAGAATGGGATAATACTGCAAATGGGGAAATGGGCAGAATGGGATAATACTGTAAATGGGGAAGGCGTAGAATGGGATAATACTGTAAATGGGGGATTGGGTAGAATGGGATAATACTATAAATGTGGGATTGGGAAAGTACAGTGAATGGTGAAGGGGCAAAATGGGATATAACTGTAAATGGGGGATTGGGCAGAATGGGATAATACTGTAACTGGGGGTTGGACAGAAAGAGATAATACTGTAAATGGGGGAATGGGCTGAATGGGATTATACTGTAAATGGGGAAGGGGCAGAATGGGATAATACTGGAAATGGGGAATGGCCAGAATGGGATAATAATGAAAATGGAGAATGGACAGAATAGGATAATAATGTAAATGGGGGAATGGGCAGAATGGGATAATACTGTAAATGGGGAGGGGCAGAATGGGATAATACTGTGAATGTGGAATGGACAGAATGGGATAATACTTTATATGGGGAAATGGGCAGAATGGGATAATACTGTGAATGGGGAAGGGGCAGAATGGGTTAATACTGTAAATGAGGAAGAGGCAGAATGGGATAATACTGATAATGGGGAAATGGCAGAATGGGATAACACTGTAAATGAGGAAGGGGCAGAATGGAATAATACTGTAAATGTGGGATTGGGAATAATGGGATAATAATGTAAATGGGGAACGGGCAGAATGGGATAATACTGTAAATGGGGGAAGGGTCAGAATGGGATAATGCTATAAATGGGGGTATGGAAAAGTACAGTAAATGGGGAAGGGGCAGAATGGGATAATACTGTAAATGGGGAAGGGGCAGAATGGGATAATACTGTAAATGGGGAATGGAAAGAATAGGATAATACTGTAAAAGGGGAATGGACAGAATGAGATAATACTGTAAATGGGGGAAGGGGCAGAATGGGATAATACTATAAATTGGCGAATGGGAAAGAACAGTAAATGGGGAAGGGGCAGAATGGGATAATACTGTAAATGGGGGATTGGGCAGAATTGGATAATACTATAAATGGGGAATGGACAGAATGGGATAATACTGTAATTGGGGAAGGTGCAGAATGGGATAATACTGTAAATGGGGGATTGGGTAGAATGGGATAATTCTATAAATGTGGGATTGGGAAAGTACAGTGAATGGGGAAGGGGCAAAATGGGATATAACTGTAAATGGGGGATTGGGCAGAATGGGATAAAACTGTAACTGGGTGTTGGACAAGAAGAGACAATACTGTAAATGGGGGAATGGGCTGAATGGGATTATACTGTAAATGGGGAAGGGGCAGAATGGGATAATACTGGAAATGGGGAATGGCCAGAATGGGATAATAATGTAAATGGAGAATGGACAGAATAGGATAATACTGTAAATGGGGGAATGGGCAGAATGGGATAATACTGTAAATGGGAGAGGGGCAGAATGGGATAATATTGTCAATGGGGAAGGGGCAGAATGGGATAAAACTATAAAAGGGGGAACGAGCAGAATGGGATAATACTGTAAATGGGGAAGGGGTAGAATGGGATAATACTGTAAATGAGGATGTAAATGGGGAATGGACAGAATGGGATAATACTGTAAATGGGGGAATGGACAGAATGGGATAATACTGTAAATGAGAGAATGGGCAGATTGGGGTAATACTGTAAATGGGGAAGGGGCAAAATGGGATAATACTGTAAATGGGGGAATGGGCAGTATGGGATAATAATGTAAATGGGGAATGGGCAGAATGGGATAATACTGTAAATGTGAAAGGGGCAGAATGGGATAATACTGTAAATGGTGCAGGGGCAGAATGGGATAATACTGTAAATGGGGAAGGGGCAGAATGGGATAAAACTATAAAAGGGGGAATGAGCAGAATGGGATAATACTATAAATGGGGGAATGGGCAGAATGGGATAATACTGTAAATGGGGGAATGGGCAGAATTGGATAGTACTGTCAATGGGGAATGGGCTGAATGGGATAATACTGTAAATGGGGAATGGGCAGAATGGGATAATACTGTAAATGGGGAATGGACAGAATGAGATAAAACTGTAAATGTGGAATGGACAGAATGGGATAATACTGTATATGGGGAAATGGGCAGAATGGGATAATACTGTAAATGGGGAAGGGGCAGAATGGGATAATACTGTAAATGGGGGAATGGACAGAAAGGGATAATACTGTAAATGGGGAAATGGGCAGAATGGGATAATACTGTAAATGGGGAAGGAGCAGAATGGGATAACACTGTAAATGAGGAAGGGGCAGAATGGAATATTACTGTAAATGTGGAATTGGGCAGAATGACATAATACTGTAAATGGGGAACGGGCAGAATGGGATAATACTGTAAATGGGGGAAGGGGCAGAATGGGATAATACTGTAAATGGGGAATGGACAGAATGAGATAATACTGTAAATGGGGGAAGAGGCAGAATGGGATAATACTATACATGGGGGAATGGGAAAGAACAATAAATGGGGAAATGGGCAGAATGGGTAATACTGTCAATGGGGAAGGGGCAGAATGGGATAATACTGTAAATGGGGGAATGGGCAGAATGGGATAATACTGTCAATGGGGAAGGGGCAGAATGGGATAATACTGTAAATGGGGAAGGGGCAGAATGGGATAATACTATAAATGGGGAATGGACTGAATGGAATAATACTGTAAATGGGGAATGGACAGAATGGGAGAATACTGTAAATGGGGAAATGCGCCGAATGGGATAATATTGATAATGGGGAAGGGACAGAATAGGATAATACTGTAAATCGGCGTAGGTGCAGAATGGGATAATAGTATAAATGGGGGAATGGGAAAGTACAGAGAATGGGGAAGATGCAAAATGGGATAATACTGTAAATGGGGAATTGGGCAGAGTGCGATATACTGTAAATGGGGAATGGACAGAATGGGATAATACTGTGAATGTGGAATGGACAGAATGGGATAATACTGTATATGGGGAAATGGGCAGAATGGGATAGTACTGTAAATGTGGACGGGGCAGAATGGGTTAATACTGTAAATGAGGAAGAGGCAGAATGGGATAATACTGATAATGGGGAAAGGGCAGAATGGGATAACACTGTAAATGAGGAAGGGGCAGAATGGAATAATACTGTAAATGGGGAATGGAAAGAATAGGATAATACTGTAAAAGGGGAATGGACAGAATGAGATAATACTGTAAATGGGGGAAGGGGCAGAATGGGATAATACTATAAATGGGCGAATGGGAAAGAACAGTAAATGGGGAAGGGGCAGAATGGGATTATACTGTAAATGGGGAAATGGGCAGAATGGGATAATACTGTAAATGGGGAAGGTGCAGAATGGGATAATACTGTAAATGGGGGATTGGGTAGAATGGGATAATACTATAAATGTGGGATTGGGAAAGTACAGTGAATGAGGAAGGGGCAAAATGGGATATAACTGTAAATGGGGGATTGGGCAGAATGGGATAATACTGATAATGGAGAAAGGGCAGAATGGGATAATACTGTAAATCGGGGTAGGGGGAGAATGGGATAATAGTATAAATGAGGGAATGGGAAAGTACAGAGAATGGGGAAGATGCAAAATGGGATGATACTGTAAATGGGGGATTGGGCAGAGTGCGATAATACTGTAAATGGGGAATGGACAGAATGAGATAAAACTGTAAATGGGGAATGGACAGAATGAGATAAAACTGTAAATGTGGAATGGACAGAATGGGATAATACTGTATATGGGGAAATGGGCAGAATGGGATAATACTGTAAATGGGGAAGGGGCAGAATGGGATAATACTGTAAATGGGGGAATGGACAGAAAGGGATAATACTGTAAATGGGGAAATGGGCAGAATGGGATAATACTGTAAATGGGGAAGGAGCAGAATGGGATAACACTGTAAATGAGGAAGGGGCAGAATGGAATATTACTGTAAATGTTGAATTGGGCAGAATGCCATAATACTGTAAATGGGGAACGGGCAGAATGGGATAATACTGTAAATGGGGGAAGGGGCAGAATGGGATAATACTGTAAATGGGGAATGGACAGAATGAGATAATACTGTAAATGGGGGAAGAGGCAGAATGGGATAATACTATACATGGGGGAATGGGAAAGAACAATAAATGGGGAAATGGGCAGAATGGGTGATACTGTCAATGGGGAAGGGGCAGAATGGGATAATACTGTAAATGGGGGAATGGGCAGAATGGGATAATACTGTCAATGGGGAAGGGGCAGAATGGGATAATACTGTAAATGGGGAAGGGGCAGAATGGGATAATACTATAAATGGGGAATGGACTGAATGGAATAATACTGTAAATGGGGAATGGACAGAATGGGAGAATACTGTAAATGGGGAAATGCGCCGAATGGGATAATATTGATAATGGGGAAGGGACAGAATAGGATAATACTGTAAATCGGCGTAGGTGCAGAATGGGATAATAGTATAAATGGGGGAATGGGAAAGTACAGAGAATGGGGAAGATGCAAAATGGGATAATACTGTAAATGGGGAATTGGGCAGAGTGCGATATACTGTAAATGGGGAATGGACAGAATGGGATAATACTGTGAATGTGGAATGGACAGAATGGGATAATACTGTATATGGGGAAATGGGCAGAATGGGATAGTACTGTAAATGTGGACGGGGCAGAATGGGTTAATACTGTAAATGAGGAAGAGGCAGAATGGGATAATACTGATAATGGGGAAAGGGCAGAATGGGATAACACTGTAAATGAGGAAGGGGCAGAATGGAATAATACTGTAAATGGGGAATGGAAAGAATAGGATAATACTGTAAAAGGGGAATGGACAGAATGAGATAATACTGTAAATGGGGGAAGGGGCAGAATGGGATAATACTATAAATGGGCGAATGGGAAAGAACAGTAAATGGGGAAGGGGCAGAATGGGATTATACTGTAAATGGGGAAATGGGCAGAATGGGATAATACTGTAAATGGGGAAGGTGCAGAATGGGATAATACTGTAAATGGGGGATTGGGTAGAATGGGATAATACTATAAATGTGGGATTGGGAAAGTACAGTGAATGAGGAAGGGGCAAAATGGGATATAACTGTAAATGGGGGATTGGGCAGAATGGGATAATACTGATAATGGAGAAAGGGCAGAATGGGATAATACTGTAAATCGGGGTAGGGGGAGAATGGGATAATAGTATAAATGAGGGAATGGGAAAGTACAGAGAATGGGGAAGATGCAAAATGGGATGATACTGTAAATGGGGGATTGGGCAGAGTGCGATAATACTGTAAATGGGGAATGGACAGAATGAGATAAAACTGTAAATGGGGAATGGACAGAATGAGATAAAACTGTAAATGTGGAATGGACAGAATGGGATAATACTGTATATGGGGAAATGGGCAGAATGGGATAATACTGTAAATGGGGAAGGGGCAGAATGGGATAATACTGTAAATGGGGGAATGGACAGAAAGGGATAATACTGTAAATGGGGAAATGGGCAGAATGGGATAATACTGTAAATGGGGAAGGAGCAGAATGGGATAACACTGTAAATGAGGAAGGGGCAGAATGGAATATTACTGTAAATGTTGAATTGGGCAGAATGCCATAATACTGTAAATGGGGAACGGGCAGAATGGGATAATACTGTAAATGGGGGAAGGGGCAGAATGGGATAATACTGTAAATGGGGAATGGACAGAATGAGATAATACTGTAAATGGGGGAAGAGGCAGAATGGGATAATACTATACATGGGGGAATGGGAAAGAACAATAAATGGGGAAATGGGCAGAATGGGTGATACTGTCAATGGGGAAGGGGCAGAATGGGATAATACTGTAAATGGGGGAATGGGCAGAATGGGATAATACTGTCAATGGGGAAGGGGCAGAATGGGATAATACTGTAAATGGGGAAGGGGCAGAATGGGATAATACTATAAATGGGGAATGGACTGAATGGAATAATACTGTAAATGGGGAATGGACAGAATGGGAGAATACTGTAAATGGGGAAATGCGCCGAATGGGATAATATTGATAATGGGGAAGGGACAGAATAGGATAATACTGTAAATCGGCGTAGGTGCAGAATGGGATAATAGTATAAATGGGGGAATGGGAAAGTACAGAGAATGGGGAAGATGCAAAATGGGATAATACTGTAAATGGGGAATTGGGCAGAGTGCGATATACTGTAAATGGGGAATGGACAGAATGGGATAATACTGTGAATGTGGAATGGACAGAATGGGATAATACTGTATATGGGGAAATGGGCAGAATGGGATAATACTGTAAATGTGGAAGGGGCAGAATGGGTTAATACTGTAAATGAGGAAGAGGCAGAATGGGATAATACTGATAATGGGGAAAGGGCAGAATGGGATAACACTGTAAATGAGGAAGGGGCAGAATGGAATAATACTGTAAATGTGGGATTGGGCAGAATGGGATAATAATGTAAATGGGGAATGGGCAAAATGGGATAATACTGTAAATGGGGGAAGGGTCAGAATGGGATAATGCTATAAATGGGGGTATGGGAAAGTACAGTAAATGGGGAAGGGGAAGAATGGGATAATACTGTAAATGGGGGATTGGGCAGAAATGGATAATACTATGAGTGGGGAATGGACAGAATGGGATAATACTGCAAATGGGGAAATGGGCAGAATGGGATAATACTGTAAATGGGGAAGGCGTAGAATGGGATAATACTGTAAATGGGGGATTGGGTAGAATGGGATAATACTATAAATGTGGGATTGGGAAAGTACAGTGAATGGTGAAGGGGCAAAATGGGATATAACTGTAAATGGGGGATTGGGCAGAATGGGATAATACTGTAACTGGGGGTTGGACAGAAAGAGATAATACTGTAAATGGGGGAATGGGCTGAATGGGATTATACTGTAAATGGGGAAGGGGCAGAATGGGATAATACTGGAAATGGGGAATGGCCAGAATGGGATAATAATGAAAATGGAGAATGGACAGAATAGGATAATAATGTAAATGGGGGAATGGGCAGAATGGGATAATACTGTAAATGGGGAGGGGCAGAATGGGATAATACTGTGAATGTGGAATGGACAGAATGGGATAATACTTTATATGGGGAAATGGGCAGAATGGGATAATACTGTGAATGGGGAAGGGGCAGAATGGGTTAATACTGTAAATGAGGAAGAGGCAGAATGGGATAATACTGATAATGGGGAAATGGCAGAATGGGATAACACTGTAAATGAGGAAGGGGCAGAATGGAATAATACTGTAAATGTGGGATTGGGAATAATGGGATAATAATGTAAATGGGGAACGGGCAGAATGGGATAATACTGTAAATGGGGGAAGGGTCAGAATGGGATAATGCTATAAATGGGGGTATGGAAAAGTACAGTAAATGGGGAAGGGGCAGAATGGGATAATACTGTAAATGGGGAAGGGGCAGAATGGGATAATACTGTAAATGGGGAATGGAAAGAATAGGATAATACTGTAAAAGGGGAATGGACAGAATGAGATAATACTGTAAATGGGGGAAGGGGCAGAATGGGATAATACTATAAATTGGCGAATGGGAAAGAACAGTAAATGGGGAAGGGGCAGAATGGGATAATACTGTAAATGGGGGATTGGGCAGAATTGGATAATACTATAAATGGGGAATGGACAGAATGGGATAATACTGTAATTGGGGAAGGTGCAGAATGGGATAATACTGTAAATGGGGGATTGGGTAGAATGGGATAATTCTATAAATGTGGGATTGGGAAAGTACAGTGAATGGGGAAGGGGCAAAATGGGATATAACTGTAAATGGGGGATTGGGCAGAATGGGATAAAACTGTAACTGGGTGTTGGACAAGAAGAGACAATACTGTAAATGGGGGAATGGGCTGAATGGGATTATACTGTAAATGGGGAAGGGGCAGAATGGGATAATACTGGAAATGGGGAATGGCCAGAATGGGATAATAATGTAAATGGAGAATGGACAGAATAGGATAATACTGTAAATGGGGGAATGGGCAGAATGGGATAATACTGTAAATGGGAGAGGGGCAGAATGGGATAATATTGTCAATGGGGAAGGGGCAGAATGGGATAAAACTATAAAAGGGGGAACGAGCAGAATGGGATAATACTGTAAATGGGGAAGGGGTAGAATGGGATAATACTGTAAATGAGGATGTAAATGGGGAATGGACAGAATGGGATAATACTGTAAATGGGGGAATGGACAGAATGGGATAATACTGTAAATGAGAGAATGGGCAGATTGGGGTAATACTGTAAATGGGGAAGGGGCAAAATGGGATAATACTGTAAATGGGGGAATGGGCAGTATGGGATAATAATGTAAATGGGGAATGGGCAGAATGGGATAATACTGTAAATGTGAAAGGGGCAGAATGGGATAATACTGTAAATGGTGCAGGGGCAGAATGGGATAATACTGTAAATGGGGAAGGGGCAGAATGGGATAAAACTATAAAAGGGGGAATGAGCAGAATGGGATAATACTATAAATGGGGGAATGGGCAGAATGGGATAATACTGTAAATGGGGGAATGGGCAGAATTGGATAGTACTGTCAATGGGGAATGGGCTGAATGGGATAATACTGTAAATGGGGAATGGGCAGAATGGGATAATACTGTAAATGGGGAATGGGCAGAATTGGATAATACTGTAAATGGGGGAATGGGCAGAATGGAATAATACTGTAAGTGGAGAATGGACAGAAAGGTATAATGCTGAAAATGTGGAAGGGGCAGAATGTGATAGTAGTATGAATGGGGAATGGACAGGATGGGATAAAACTGTAAATGGGGCAGGGGCAGAATGGGATAATACTGTAAATGGGGAAGGGGCAGAATGGGATAAAACTATAAAAGGGGGAAAGAGCAGAATGGGATAATACTATCAATGGGGGAATGGGCAGAATGGGATAATACTGTAAATGGGGGAATGGGCAGAATTGGATTGTACTGTCAATGGGGAATGGGCTGAATTGGATAATACTGTAAATGGGAGAATGGGCAGAATGGGATAATACTGTAAATGGAGAATGGACAGAATGGGATAATACTGCAAATGTGGAAGGGGCAGAATGCGATAGTGGTATGAATGGGGAATGGACAGGATGGGATAATACTGTAAATGGGGAATGGGGTGAATAGGATAATACTGTAAATGGGGAAGGGGCAGAATGGGATTATACTGTAAATGGGGAATGGACAGAAAAGGATAATACTGTAAATGGGGGAAGGGGCAGAATGGGATAATACTGTAAATGGGGGAATGGGCAGAATGGGATAATACTGTAAATGGGGAATGGACAGAATGGGATAATACTAATAATGGGGAAGGGGCAGAATGGGACAAAACTATAAAAGGGGGAAAGAGCAGAATGGGATAATACTGGTAATGCGGAAGGCGTAGAATGGGATAATACTGTAAATGAGGATGTAAATGGGGAATGGACAGAATGGGATCATACTGTAAATGGGGGAATGGACAGAATGGAATAATACTGTAAATGGGAGAATGGGCAGATTTGGATAATACTGTAAATGGGGAATGGAGGTATGGGCAGAATGGGATAATAGTGTGAATGGGGAAGGGGCAGAATGGGATAATACTGTAATTGGGGAAGGGGCAGAATGGGATAATACTGTAAATGTGGACTGGACAGAATGGGATAATACTGTATATGGGGAAATGGGCAGAATCGGATAATACTGTTAATGGGGAAGGGGCAGAATGGGATAATACTGTAAATGAGGAAGAGGCAGAATGGGATAATACTGTCAATGGGGAAGGGGCAGAATGGGATAAAATTATAAAAGGGGGAAAGTGCAGAATGGGATAATACTGTAAATGAGGATGTAAATGGGGAATGGACAAAATGGGATAATACTGAAAATGGGGGAATGGACAGAATGGGATAATACTGTAAATGGGAGAATGGGCAGATTGGGATAATACAGGAAATGGGGAAGGAGCAAATGGGATAATACTGTAAATGGGGAATGGGCAGAATGGTATAATACTGTAAATGGGAAAGGGGCAGAATGGGATAATACTGTAAATGGGGCAGGGGCAGAATGGGATAATACTGTTAATGGGGAAGGGGCAGAATGGGACAAAACTATAACAGGGGGAAAGAGCAGAATGGGATAATACTGTAAATGGGGAAGGGGAAGAATGGGATAATACTGTAAATGAGTATGTAAGTGGGGAATGGACAGAATGGGATAATACTGTAAATGGGGGAATGGACAGAATGGGATAATACTGTAAATCGGAGAATGGGCAGATTGGGATAATACTGTAAATGGGGAAGTGGCAGAATGGGATAATACTGTAAATGGGGGTATGGGCAGAATGGGATAATATTGTAAATGGGGAAGGGGCAGAATGGGATAATACAGTAAATGGGGGAATGGTCAGAATAGGATAACACTGTGAATGGAGAAGGGGCAGAATGGGATTATACTGTAATTGGGGAAGGGGCAGAATGGGATAATACTCTAAATGGGGGAATGGGCAGAATGGGACAATATTGTAAATGGGGAATGGACAGAATGGGATAAAACTGTAAATGGGGGAATGGGCAGAATGGGATAATACTGCTAATGAGGAATGGACAGAATGGGATAAAACTGTAAATGGGGGAATGGGCAGAATGTGATAGTACTGTAAATGGGGAAGGGGCAGAATATGATAATACTGTAAAGGATGGAATGGGCAGAATGGCATAATAATGTAAATGGGTTGTGGCAGATATGGATAATACTATAAATGGGGGAATGGGCAGAATGGGATAATACTGTAAATGGGGGAATGGGCAGAATGGGATAGTACTGTCAATGGGGAATGGGCAGAATTGGATAATACTGTAAATGGGAGAATGGGATAATACTGTAAATGGAGAATGGACAGAATGGGATAATACTGAAAATGTGGAAGGGGCAGAATGGGATAGTAGTATGAATGGGGAATGGACAGGATGGGATAATACTGTAAATGAGGAACGGGGTGAATAGGATAATACTGTAAATGGGGAAGGGGAAGAATGGGATTATACTGTAAATGGGGAATGGACAGAAAAGGATAATACTGTAAATGGGGGAAGGGGCAGAATGGGATAATACTGTAAATGAGGATGTTAATGGGGAATGGACAGAATGGGATAATACTGTAAATGGGGGAATGGACAGAATGGGATAATACTGTAAATGAGAGAATGGGCAGAAGGGGGTAATACTGTAAATGGGGAAGGGGCAGAATGGGATAAAACTGTAAATGGGGGAATGGGCAGAATGGGATAATAATGTGAATGGGGAATGGGCAGATTGGGTTAATACTGTAAATGGGAAAGGGGCAGAATGGGATAATACTGTAAATGGGGCAGGGTCAGAATGGGATAATACTGTAATTGGGGAAGGGGCAGAATGGGATAATACTGTAAATGGGGGAATGGGCAGAATGGGATAAGATTGTAAATGGGGAATGGACAGAATGGGATAAAACTGTAAATGGGGGAATGGGCAGAATGGGATAATACTATAAATGGGGAATGGACTGAATGGAATAATACTGTAAATGGGGAATGGACAGAATGTGAGAATACTGTAAATGGGGAAGGGGCAGAATGGGATAATACTGTAAATGGGGGAATGGGCAGAATGGGATAATACTGTCAATGGGGAAGGGGCAGAATGGGATAATACTGTAAATGGGGAAGGGGCAGAATGGGATAATACTATAAATGGGGAATGGACTGAATGGAATAATACTGTAAATGGGGAATGGACAGAATGGGAGAATACTGTAAATGGGGAAATGCGCCGAATGGGATAATATTGATAATGGGGAAGGGGCAGAATGGGATAATACTGTAAATCGGCGTAGGTGCAGAATGGGATAATAGTATAAATGGGGGAATGGGAAAGTACAGAGAATGGGGAAGATGCAAAATGGGATAATACTGTAAATGGGGAATTGGGCAGAGTGCGATATACTGTAAATGGGGAATGGACAGAATGGGATAATACTGTGAATGTGGAATGGACAGAATGGGATAATACTGTATATGGGGAAATGGGCAGAATGGGATAATACTGTAAATGTGGAAGGGGCAGAATGGGTTAATACTGTAAATGAGGAAGAGGCAGAATGGGATAATACTGATAATGGGGAAAGGGCAGAATGGGATAACACTGTAAATGAGGAAGGGGCAGAATGGAATAATACTGTAAATGTGGGATTGGGCAGAATGGGATAATAATGTAAATGGGGAATGGGCAAAATGGGATAATACTGTAAATGGGGGAAGGGTCAGAATGGGATAATGCTATAAATGGGGGTATGGGAAAGTACAGTAAATGGGGAAGGGGAAGAATGGGATAATACTGTAAATGGGGGATTGGGCAGAATTGGATAATACTATAAATGGGGAATGGACAGAATGGGATAATACTGCAAATGGGGAAATGGGCAGAATGGGATAATACTGTAAATGGGGAAGGCGTAGAATGGGATAATACTGTAAATGGGGGATTGGGTAGAATGGGATAATACTATAAATGTGGGATTGGGAAAGTACAGTGAACGGTGAAGGGGCAAAATGGGATATAACTGTAAATGGGGGATTGGGCAGAATGGGATAATACTGTAACTGGGGGTTGGACAGAAAGAGATAATACTGTAAATGGGGGAATGGGCTGAATGGGATTATACTGTAAATGGGGAAGGGGCAGAATGGGATAATACTGGAAATGGGGAATGGCCAGAATGGGATAATAATGAAAATGGAGAATGGACAGAATAGGATAATACTGTAAATGGGGGAATGGGCAGAATGGGATAATACTGTAAATGGGGGAGGGGCAGAATGGGATAATACTGTGAATGTGGAATGGACAGAATGGGATAATACTGTATATGGGGAAATGGGCTGAATGGGATAATACTGTGAATGGGGAAGGGGCAGAATGGGTTAATACTGTAAATGAGGAAGAGGCAGAATGGGATAATACTGATAATGGGGAAAGGGCAGAATGGGATAACACTGTAAATGAGGAAGGGGCAGAATGGAATAATACTGTAAATGTGGGATTGGGAATAATGGGATAATAATGTAAATGGGGAACGGGCAGAATGGGATAATACTGTAAATGGGGGAAGGGTCAGAATGGGATAATGATATAAATGGGGGTATGGAAAAGTACAGTAAATGGGGAAGGGGCAGAATGGGATAATACTGTAAATGGGGAAGGGGCAGAATGGGATAATACTGTAAATGGGGAATGGAAAGAATAGGATAATACTGTAAAAGGGGAATGGACAGAATGAGATAATACTGTAAATGGGGGAGGGGCAGAATGGGATAATACTATAAATTGGCGAATGGGAAAGAACAGTAAATGGGGAAGGGGCAGAATGGGATAATACTGTAAATGGGGGATTGGGCAGAATTGGATAATACTATAAATGGGGAATGGACAGAATGGGATAATACTGCAAATGGGGAAATGGGCAGAATGGGATAATACTGTAATTGGGGAAGGTGCAGAATGGGATAATACTGTAAATGGGGGATTGTGTAGAATGGGATAATACTATAAATGTGGGATTGGGAAAGTACAGTGAATGGGGAAGGGGCAAAATGGGATATAACTGTAAATGGGGGATTGGGCAGAATGGGATAAAACTGTAACTGGGTGTTGGACAGAAAGAGACAATACTGTAAATGGGGGAATGGGCTGAATGGGATTATACTGTAAATGGGGAAGGGGCAGAATGGGATAATACTGGAAATGGGGAATGGCCAGAATGGGATAATAATGTAAATGGAGAATGGACAGAATAGGATAATACTGTAAATGGGGGAATGGGCAGAATGGGATAATACTGTAAATGGGAGAGGGGCAGAATGGGATAATATTGTAAACGAGGAAGGGGCAGAATGAGATAATATTGTAAATTGGGAAGTGGCAGAATGGTATAATACTGCAAATGGAGGAATGGGCAGAATGGAATAATTCTATAAATGGGGAAGGGGCAGAATGGGATAATACTGTCAATGGGGAAGGGGCAGAATGGGATAAAACTATAAAAGGGGGAACGAGCAGAATGGGATAATACTGTAAACGGGGAAGGGGTAGAATGGGATAATACTGTAAATGAGGATGTAAATGGGGAATGGACAGAATGGGATAATACTGTAAATGGGGGAATGGACAGAATGGGATAATACTGTAAATGAGAGAATGGGCAGATTGGGGTAATACTGTAAATGGGGAAGGGGCAAAATGGGATAATACTGTAAATGGGGAATGGGCAGTATGGGATAATAATGTAAATGGGGAATGGGCAGAATGGGATAATACTGTAAATGGTGCAGGGGCAGAATGGGATAATACTGTAAATGGGGAAGGGGCAGAATGGGATAAAACTATAAAAGGGGGAATGAGCAGAATGGGATAATACTATAAATGGGGGAATGGGCAGAATGGGATAATACTGTAAATGGGGGAATGGGCAGAATTGGATAGTACTGTCAATGGGGAATGGGCTGAATGGGATAATACTGTAAATGGGGAATGGGCAGAATGGGATAATACTGTAAATGGGGAATGGGCAGAATTGGATAATACTGTAAATGGGAGAATGGGCAGAATGGAATAATACTGTAAATGGAGAATGGACAGAAAGGTATAATGCTGAAAATGTGGAAGGGGCAGAATGTGATAGTAGTATGAATGGGGAATGGACAGGATGGGATAATACTGTAAATGGGGCAGGGGCAGAATGGGATAATACTGTAAATGGGGAAGGGGCAGAATGGGATAAAACTATAAAAGGGGGAAAGAGCAGAATGGGATAATACTATCAATGGGGGAATGGGCAGAATGGGATAATACTGTAAATGGGGGAATGGGCAGAATTGGATAGTACTGTCAATGGGGAATGGGCTGAATTGGATAATACTGTAAATGGGAGAATGGGCAGAATGGGATAATACTGTAAATGGAGAATGGACAGAATGGGATAATACTGCAAATGTGGAAGGGGCAGAATGCGATAGTGGTATGAATGGGGAATGGACAGGATGGGATAATACTGTAAATGGGGAATGGGGTGAATAGGATAATACTGTAAATGGGGAAGGGGCAGAATGGGATTATACTGTAAATGGGGAATGGACAGAAAAGGATAATACTGTAAATGGGGGAAGGGGCAGAATGGGATAATACTGTAAATGGGGGAATGGGCAGAATGGGATAATACTGTAAATGGGGAATGGACAGAATGGGATAATACTAATAATGGGGAAGGGGCAGAATGGGACAAAACTATAAAAGGGGGAAAGAGCAGAATGGGATAATACTGGTAATGCGGAAGGCGTAGAATGGGATAATACTGTAAATGAGGATGTAAATGGGGAATGGACAGAATGGGATCATACTGTAAATGGGGGAATGGACAGAATGGAATAATACTGTAAATGGGAGAATGGGCAGATTTGGATAATACTGTAAATGGGGAATGGAGGTATGGGCAGAATGGGATAATAGTGTGAATGGGGAAGGGGCAGAATGGGATAATACTGTAATTGGGGAAGGGGCAGAATGGGATAATACTGTAAATGTGGACTGGACAGAATGGGATAATACTGTATATGGGGAAATGGGCAGAATCGGATAATACTGTTAATGGGGAAGGGGCAGAATGGGATAATACTGTAAATGAGGAAGAGGCAGAATTGGATAATACTGATAATGGGGAAGAGGCAGAATGGGATAATACTGTCAATGGGGAAGGGGCAGAATGGGATAAAACTATAAAAGGGGGAAAGTGCAGAATGGGATAATACTGTAAATGAGGATGTAAATGGGGAATGGACAAAATGGGATAATACTGAAAATGGGGGAATGGACAGAATGGGATAATACTGTAAATGGGAGAATGGGCAGATTGGGATAATACAGGAAATGGGGAAGGAGCAAATGGGATAATACTGTAAATGGGGAATGGGCAGAATGGTATAATACTGTAAATGGGAAAGGGGCAGAATGGGATAATACTGTAAATGGGGCAGGGGAAGAATGGGATAATACTGTTAATGGGGAAGGGGCAGAATGGGACAAAACTATAACAGGGGGAAAGAGCAGAATGGGATAATACTGTAAATGGGGAAGGGGAAGAATGGGATAATACTGTAAATGAGTATGTAAGTGGGGAATGGACAGAATGGGATAATACTGTAAATGGGGGTATGGGCAGAATGGGATAATACTGTAAATGGGGAAGTGGCAGAATGGGATAATACTGTAAATGGGGGTATGGGCAGAATGGGATAATATTGTAAATGGGGAAGGGGCAGAATGGGATAATACAGTAAATGGGGGAATGGTCAGAATAGGATAACACTGTGAATGGGGAAGGGGCAGAATGGGATTATACTGTAATTGGGGAAGGGGCAGAATGGGATAATACTCTAAATGGGGGAATGGGCAGAATGGGACAATATTGTAAATGGGGAATGGACAGAATGGGATAAAACTGTAAATGGGGGAATGGGCAGAATGGGATAATACTGCTAATGAGGAATGGACTGAATGGGATAAAACTGTAAATGGGGGAATGGGCAGAATGTGATAGTACTGTAAATGGGGAAGGGGCAGAATATGATAATACTGTAAAGGATGGAATGGGCATAATGGCATAATAATGTAAATGGGTTGTGGCAGATATGGATAATACTATAAATGGGGGAATGGGCAGAATGGGATAATACTGTAAATGGGGGAATGGGCAGAATGGGATAGTACTGTCAATGGGGAATGGGCAGAATTGGATAATACTGTAAATGGGAGAATGGGATAATACTGTAAATGGAGAATGGACAGAATGGGATAATACTGAAAATGTGGAAGGGGCAGAATGGGATAGTAGTATGAATGGGGAATGGACAGGATGGGATAATACTGTAAATGAGGAACGGGGTGAATAGGATAATACTGTAAATGGGGAAGGGGAAGAATGGGATTATACTGTAAATGGGGAATGGACAGAAAAGGATAATACTGTAAATGGGGGAAGGGGCAGAATGGGATAATACTGTAAATGGGGGAAGGGGCAGAATGGGATAATACTGTAAATGGGGGAATGGGCAGAATGGGATAATACTGATAATGGGGAAGGGGCAGAATGGGATAAAACTATAAAAGGGGGAAAGAGCAGAATGGGATAATACTGTAAATGGGGAAGGGGTAGAATGGGATAATACTGTAAACGATGATACAAATGGGGAATGGACAGAATGGGATAATACTGCAAATGGGGGAATGGACAGAATGGGATAATACTGTAAATGGGAGAATGGGCAGATTTGGATAATACTGTAAATGGGGAAGTGGCAGAATGGGATAATCCTGTTAATGGGGGTATGGGCAGAATGGGATAATACTGTAAATGGGGCAGGGGCAGAATGGGATAATCCTGTAAATGGGGAAGGGGCAGAATGGGACTAAACTATAACAGGGGGAAAGAGCAGAATGGGATAATACTGTAAATAGGGAAGGGGGAGAATGGGATAATACTGTAAATGAGGATGTAAATGGGGAATGGACAGAATGGGATAATACTGTAAATGGGAGAATGGGCAGATTGGGATAATACTGTAAATGGGGAAGTTGCAGAATGGGATAATACTGTAAATGGGGGCATGGGCAGAATGGGATGGTACTGTAAATGGGGAAGGGGCAGTTGGGATAATACAGTAAATGGGGGAATGGTCAGAAGAGGATAACACTGTGAATGGGGAATGGACAGAATGGGATAAAACTGTAAATGGGGGAATGGGCAGAATGGGATAATACTGTTAATGAGGAAAGAACAGAATGGGATAATACTGTAAAGGGTGGAATGGGCAGAATGGCATAATAATGTAAATGGGGTTGTGGCAGATATGGATAATACTATAAATGGGGGAATGGGCAGAATGGGATAATACTGTAAATGGGGGAATGGGCAGAATGGGATAGTACTGTCAATGGGGAATGGGCTGAATGGGATAATACTGTAAATGGGGAATGGGCAGAATGGGATAATACTGTAAATGGGGAATGGGCAGAATTGGATAATACTGTAAATGGGAGAATGCGATAATACTGTAAATGGAGAATGGGCAGAATGGGATAATACTGAAAATGTGGAAGTGGCAGAATGGGATAGTAGTATGAATGGGGAATGGACAGGATGGGATAATACTGTAAATGGGGAACGGGGAGAATAGGATAATACTGTAAATGGGGAGGGGGAAAAATGGGATTATACTGTAAATGGGGAATGGACAGAAAAGGATAATACTGTAAACGGGGGATGGGGGAGAATGGGATAATACTGTAAATGAGGGAAGGGGCAGAATGGGATAAAACTATAAAAGGGGGAAAGAGCAGAATGGGATAATACTGTAAATGGGGGAATGGACAGAATGGGATAATACTGTAAATGGGAGAATGGGCAGATTTGGATAATGCTGTAAATGGGGAAGTGGCAGAATGGGATGATCCTGTTAATGGGGGTATGGGCAGAATGGGATACTACTGAAAATGGGAAAGGGGCAGAATGGGATAATACAGTAATAGGGGGAATGGTCAGAATAGGATAATAGTGAGAATGGGGAAGGGGCAGAATGGGATAATACTGTAATTGGGGAAGGGGCAGAATGGGATAATACTGTAAATGGGGGAATGGACATAAAGGGATAATACTGTAAATGGGGGAATGGGCAGAATGGGATAATACTGTAAATGGGGAAGGAGCAGATTGGGATAATACTGTAAATGGGGAATGGACAGAATGGGATAATACTGTAAATGTGGAATGGACAGAATGGGATAATACTGTATATGGGGAAATGGGCAGAATGGGATAATACTGTTAATGGGGAAGGGGCAGAATGGGATAATACTGTAAATGAGGAAGAGGCAGAATGGGATAATACTGATAATGGGGAAGGGGCAGAATGGGATAATACTGTTAATGGGGAAGGGGCAGAATGGGATAATACTGTAAATGAGGAAGAGGCAGAATGGGATAATACTGATAATGGGGAAAGGGCAGAATGGGATAACACTGGAAATGAGGAAGGGGCAGAATGGAATAATACTGTAAATGTGGAATTAGGCAGAATGAGACAATACTGTAAATGGGGAACGGGCAGAATGGGATAATACTGTAAATGGGGGAAGGGGCTGAATGGGATAATACTGTAAATGGGGAATGGACAGAATGAGATAATACTGTAAATGGGGGAATAGGCAGAATGGGATAATACTATAAGTGGGGGAATGGGAAAGAACAATGAATGGGGAAATGGGCAGAATGGGATAATACTGTCAATGGGGAAGGGGCAGAATGGGATAATATTGTAAATGGGGGAATGGGCAGAATGGGATAATACTGTCAATGGGGAAGGGGCAGAATGGGATAATACCGTAAATGGGGAATGGACAGAATGGGATAATACTGTAAATGGGGAAGGGGCAGAATGGGATAATACTGATAATGGGGAAAGGGCAGAATGGGATAATACTGTAAATCGGGGTAGGGGGAGAATGGGATAATAGTATAAATGGGGGAATGGGAAAGTACAGAGAATGGGGAAGATGCAAAATGGGATGATACTGTAAATGGGGGATTGGGCAGAGTGCGATAATACTGTAAATGGGGAATGGACAGAATGGGATAAAACTGTAAATGTGGAATGGACAGAATGGGATAATACTGTATATGGGGAAATGGGCAGAATGGGATAATACTGATAATGGGGAAAGGGCAGAATGGGATAATACTGTAAATGAGGAAGGGGCAGAATGGAATAATACTGTAAATGTGGGATTGTGTAGAATTGGAAAATACTGTAAATGGGGAACGGGCAGAATGGGATAATACTGTAAATGGGGGAAGGGGCAGAATGGGATAATGCTATAAATGGGGGTATGGGAAAGTACAGTAAATGGGGAAGGGGCAGAATGGTATAATACTGTAAATGGAAGATTGGGCAGAATGGGATAATACTTAAATGGGGGAATGGGCAGAATGGGATAATACTGTAAATGGGGAAGGGGCAGAATGGGATAATACTGTAAACGAGGAATGGACAGAATAGGATAATACTGTAAATGGGGAATGGACAGAATGAGATGATACTGCAAATGAGGGAAGGGGCAAAATGGGATAATACTATAAATGGGGGAATGGGAAAGAACAGTAAATGGGGGAAGGGGCAGAATGGGATAATACTGTAAATGGGGGATTGGGCAGAATTGGATAATACTGCAAATGGGGAAGGTGCAGAATGGGATAATACTGTAAATGGGGGGTTGGGTAGAATGGGATAATACTATAAATGTGGGAATGGGAAAGTACAGTGAATGGGGAAGGGGCAAAATGGGATAATACTGTAAATGGGGGTTTGGGCAGAATGGGATAATACTGTAACTGGGGGAATGGACAGAGAGAGATAATACTGTAAATGGGGGAATGGGCTGAATGGGATTATACTGTAAATGGGGAATGGGGTGAATAGGATAATACTGTAAATGGGGAAGGGGCAGAATGGGATTATACTGTAAATGGGGAATGGACAGAAAAGGATAAGACTGTAAATGGGGGAAGGGGCGGAATGGGATAATACTGTAAATGGGGGAATGGGCAAAATGGGATAATACTGTTAATGGGGAATG
Organism: Scyliorhinus torazame; assembly: GCF_047496885.1. Lineage (NCBI taxonomy): Eukaryota > Metazoa > Chordata > Chondrichthyes > Carcharhiniformes > Scyliorhinidae > Scyliorhinus > Scyliorhinus torazame. The sequence continues at coordinate 222,901,729 of NC_092708.1, read as the reverse complement.
GACAGAATGGGACAATACTGATAATGGGGAAAGGGCAGAATGGGATAATACTGTAAATGATGAAGGGGCAGAATGGAATAATACTGTAAATGTGGGGTTGGGCAAAATGGGATAATACTGTGAATAGGGAACGGGCAGAATGGGATAATACTGTAAATGGGGGAATGGGCAAAATGGGATAATACTGTTAATGGGGAATGGACAGAATGGGACAATACTGATAATGGGGAAAGGGCAGAATGGGATAATACTGTAAATGATGAAGGGGCAGAATGGAATAATACTGTAAATGTGGGGTTGGGCAAAATGGGATAATACTGTGAATAGGGAACGGGCAGAATGGGATAATACTGTAAATGGGGGAAGGGGCAGAATAGGATAATACTATAAATGGGGGTATGGAAAGTACAGTAAATGGGGAAGGGGCAGAATGGGATAATACTGTAAATGGAGGATTGGGCAGAATTGGATAATACTGTAAATGGAGGAATGGGCAGAATGGGATAATACTGTAAATGGGGAATGGACAGAATGAGATAATACTGTAAATGGGGGAAGGGGCAGAATGGGATAATACTGTAAATGGGGGATTGGGCAGAATTGGATAATACTATGAATGGGGAATGGACAGAATGGGATAATACTGTACATGGGGAAATGGGCAGAATGGGATAATACTGTAACTGGGGGAATGGACAGAAAGGGATAATACTGTAAATGAGGGAATGGGCTGAATGGGATTATACTGTAAATGGGGAAGGGGCTGAATGGGATGATACTGAAAACGGGGAATGGCCAGAATGGGATAATAATGTAAATGGGGAATGGACAGAATGGGATAATACTGTAAATGGGGAAGGAGCAGATTGGGATAATACTGTAAATGGGGAATGGACAGAATGGGATAATACTGTAAATGTGGAATGGACAGAATGGGATAATACTGTATATGGGGAAATGGGCAGAATGGGATAATACTGTTAATGGGGAAGGGGCAGAATGGGATAATACTGTAAATGAGGAAGAGGCAGAATGGGATAATACTGATAATGGGGAAGGGGCAGAATGGGATAATACTGTTAATGGGGGAATAGGCAGAATGGGATAATACTATAAGTGGGGGAATGGGAAAGAACAATGAATGGGGAAATGGGCAGAATGGGATAATACTGTCAATGGGGAAGGGGCAGAATGGGATAATATTGTAAATGGGGGAATGGGCAGAATGGGATAATACTGTCAATGGGGAAGGGGCAGAATGGGATAATACCGTAAATGGGGAATGGACAGAATGGGATAATACTGTAAATGGGGAAGGGGCAGAATGGGATAATACTGATAATGGGGAAAGGGCAGAATGGGATAATACTGTAAATCGGGGTAGGGGGAGAATGGGATAATAGTATAAATGGGGGAATGGGAAAGTACAGAGAATGGGGAAGATGCAAAATGGGATGATACTGTAAATGGGGGATTGGGCAGAGTGCGATAATACTGTAAATGGGGAATGGACAGAATGGGATAAAACTGTAAATGTGGAATGGACAGAATGGGATAATACTGTATATGGGGAAATGGGCAGAATGGGATAATACTGATAATGGGGAAAGGGCAGAATGGGATAATACTGTAAATGAGGAAGGGGCAGAATGGAATAATACTGTAAATGTGGGATTGTGTAGAATTGGAAAATACTGTAAATGGGGAACGGGCAGAATGGGATAATACTGTAAATGGGGGAAGGGGCAGAATGGGATAATGCTATAAATGGGGGTATGGGAAAGTACAGTAAATGGGGAAGGGGCAGAATGGTATAATACTGTAAATGGAAGATTGGGCAGAATGGGATAATACTTAAATGGGGGAATGGGCAGAATGGGATAATACTGTAAATGGGGAAGGGGCAGAATGGGATAATACTGTAAACGAGGAATGGACAGAATAGGATAATACTGTAAATGGGGAATGGACAGAATGAGATGATACTGCAAATGAGGGAAGGGGCAAAATGGGATAATACTATAAATGGGGGAATGGGAAAGAACAGTAAATGGGGGAAGGGGCAGAATGGGATAATACTGTAAATGGGGGATTGGGCAGAATTGGATAATACTGCAAATGGGGAAGGTGCAGAATGGGATAATACTGTAAATGGGGGGTTGGGTAGAATGGGATAATACTATAAATGTGGGAATGGGAAAGTACAGTGAATGGGGAAGGGGCAAAATGGGATAATACTGTAAATGGGGGTTTGGGCAGAATGGGATAATACTGTAACTGGGGGAATGGACAGAGAGAGATAATACTGTAAATGGGGGAATGGGCTGAATGGGATTATACTGTAAATGGGGAATGGGGTGAATAGGATAATACTGTAAATGGGGAAGGGGCAGAATGGGATTATACTGTAAATGGGGAATGGACAGAAAAGGATAAGACTGTAAATGGGGGAAGGGGCGGAATGGGATAATACTGTAAATGGGGGAATGGGCAAAATGGGATAATACTGTTAATGGGGAATGGACAGAATGGGACAATACTGATAATGGGGAAAGGGCAGAATGGGATAATACTGTAAATGATGAAGGGGCAGAATGGAATAATACTGTAAATGTGGGGTTGGGCAAAATGGGATAATACTGTGAATAGGGAACGGGCAGAATGGGATAATACTGTAAATGGGGGAATGGGCAAAATGGGATAATACTGTTAATGGGGAATGGACAGAATGGGACAATACTGATAATGGGGAAAGGGCAGAATGGGATAATACTGTAAATGATGAAGGGGCAGAATGGAATAATACTGTAAATGTGGGGTTGGGCAAAATGGGATAATACTGTGAATAGGGAACGGGCAGAATGGGATAATACTGTAAATGGGGGAAGGGGCAGAATAGGATAATACTATAAATGGGGGTATGGAAAGTACAGTAAATGGGGAAGGGGCAGAATGGGATAATACTGTAAATGGAGGATTGGGCAGAATTGGATAATACTGTAAATGGAGGAATGGGCAGAATGGGATAATACTGTAAATGGGGAATGGACAGAATGAGATAATACTGTAAATGGGGGAAGGGGCAGAATGGGATAATACTGTAAATGGGGGATTGGGCAGAATTGGATAATACTATGAATGGGGAATGGACAGAATGGGATAATACTGTACATGGGGAAATGGGCAGAATGGGATAATACTGTAACTGGGGGAATGGACAGAAAGGGATAATACTGTAAATGAGGGAATGGGCTGAATGGGATTATACTGTAAATGGGGAAGGGGCTGAATGGGATGATACTGAAAACGGGGAATGGCCAGAATGGGATAATAATGTAAATGGGGAATGGACAGAATGGGATAATACTGTAAATGGGGAAGGGACAGAATGTTATAATACTGTAAACGAGGAAGGGGCAGAATGGGATAATACTGTAAATGGGGGATTGGGAAGAATGGGATAATACTGTAAATGGGGGAATGTGCAGAATGGGATAATACTGTAAATTGGGAAGTGGCAGAATGGTATAATACTGAAAATGGAGGAATGGATAGAATGGAATAATTCTGTAAATGGGGAAGGGCTAGAATGGGATAATACTGTAAATGGGGAAGGGGCAGAATGGGATAAAACTATAAAAGGGGGAAATAGCAGAATGGGATAATACTGTAAATGGGGAAGGGGTAGAATGGGATAATACTGTAAATGAAGATGTAAATGGGGAATGGACAGAATGGGATAATACTGTAAATGGGGGAATGAACAATATGGGATAATACTGTAAATGGGAGAATGGGCAGATTGGGATAATACTATAAATGGGGCAGGGGCAGAATGGGATAATACTGTAAATGGGGGAATGGGCAGAATGGGATCATAATGTAAATGGGGAATGGGCAGAATGGGATAATACTGTAAATGGGAAAGGGGCAGAATGAAATAATACTGTAAATGGGGCGGGGCAGAATGGGATAATACTGTAAATGGGAGAATGGGCAGATTGGGATAATACTGTAAATGGGGAAGTGGCAGAATGGCCTAATATTGTAAATGGGGGTATGGGCAGAAAGGGATAATACTGTAACTGGGGGAATGGACAGAAAGGGATAATACTGTAAATGGGGGAATGGGCTGAATGGGATTATACTGGAAGTGGGGAATGGCCAGAATGGGATAATAATGTATATGGGGAATGGACAGAATGGGATAATACTGTAAATGGGGGAATGGGCAGAATGGGATAATTCTGTGAATGGGGAAGGGGCAGAATGTTATAATACTGTAAACGAGGAAGGGGCAGAATGGGATAATACTGTAAATGGGTGATTGGTAAGAATGGGATAATACTGTAAATGGGGGAATGGGATAATACTGTAAATTGGGAAGTGGCAGAATGGTATAAAGCTGCAAATGGAGGAATGGATAGAATGGAATAATTCTGTAAATGGGGAAGGGGCAGAATGGGATAAAACTATAAAAGGGGGAAAGAGCAGAATGGGATAATACTGTAAATGTGGAAGGGGTAGAATGGGATAAGACTGTAAATGAGGATGTAAATGGAGAATGGACAGAATGGGATAATACTGTAAATGGGGGAATGAACAGAATGGGATAATACTGTAAATGGGAGAATGGGCAGATTGGGATAATACTGTCAATGGGGCAGGGGCAGAATGGGATAATACTGTAAATGGGGGAATGGGCAGAATGGGATAATAATGTAAATGGGGAATGGGATAAGACTGTAAATGGGAAAGGGGCAGAATGGGATAATACTGTAAATGGGGAAGGGCCGAATGGGATAATACTGTAAATGGGGAAGGGGCTGAATGGGTTAAAACTATAAAAGGGGGAAAGAGCAGATGGGATAATACTGTAAATGGGGAAGGGGTAGAATGGGATAAGACTGTAAATGAGGATGTAAATGGAGAATGGACAGAATGGGATAATACTGTAAACGGGGAATGGCCAGAATGGGATAATAATGTAAATGGGGAATGGACAGAATGGGATAATACTGTAAATGGGGAAGGGACAGAATGTTATAATACTGTAAACGAGGAAGGGGCAGAATGGGATAATACTGTAAATGGGGGATTGGGAAGAATGGGATAATACTGTAAATGGGGGAATGTGCAGAATGGGATAATACTGTAAATTGGGAAGTGGCAGAATGGTATAATACTGAAAATGGAGGAATGGATAGAATGGAATAATTCTGTAAATGGGGAAGGGCTAGAATGGGATAATACTGTAAATGGGGAAGGGGCAGAATGGGATAAAACTATAAAAGGGGGAAATAGCAGAATGGGATAATACTGTAAATGGGGAAGGGGTAGAATGGGATAATACTGTAAATGAAGATGTAAATGGGGAATGGACAGAATGGGATAATACTGTAAATGGGGGAATGAACAATATGGGATAATACTGTAAATGGGAGAATGGGCAGATTGGGATAATACTATAAATGGGGCAGGGGCAGAATGGGATAATACTGTAAATGGGGGAATGGGCAGAATGGGATAATAATGTAAATGGGGAATGGGTAGAATGGGATAATACTGTAAATGGGAAAGGGGCAGAATGAAATAATACTGTAAATGGGGCGGGGCAGAATGGGATAATACTGTAAATGGGAGAATGGGCAGATTGGGATAATACTGTAAATGGGGAAGTGGCAGAATGGCATAATACTGTAAATGGGGGTATGGGCAGAAAGGGATAATACTGTAAATGGGGGAACGGGCTGAATGGGATTATACTGGAAATGGGGAATGGCCAGAATGGGATAATAATGTAAATGGGGAATGGACAGAATGGGATAATACTGTAAATGGGGGAATGGGCAGAATGGGATAATTCTGTGAATGGGGAAGGGGCAGAATGTTATAATACTGTAAACGAGGAAGGGGCAGAATGGGATAATACTGTAAATGGGTGATTGGTAAGAATGGGATAATACTGTAAATGGGGGAATGGGATAATACTGTAAATTGGGAAGTGGCAGAATGGTATAATGCTGCAAATGGAGGAATGGATAGAATGGAATAATTCTGTAAATGGGGAAGGGGTAGAATGGGAAAATACTGTAAATGGGGAAGGGGCAGAATGGGATAAAACTATAAAAGGGGAAAGAGCAGAATGGGATAATACTGTAAATGTGGAAGGGGTAGAATGGGATAAGACTGTAAATGAGGATGTAAATGGAGAATGGACAGAATGGGATAATACTGTAAACGAGGAAGGGGCAGAATGGGATAATACTGTAAATGGGTGATTGGTAAGAATGGGATAATACTGTAAATGGGGGAATGGGATAATACTGTAAATTGGGAAGTGGCAGAATGGTATAATGCTGCAAATGGAGGAATGGATAGAATGGAATAATTCTGTAAATGGGGAAGGGGTAGAATGGGAAAATACTGTAAATGGGGAAGGGGCAGAATGGGATAAAACTATAAAAGGGGAAAGAGCAGAATGGGATAATACTGTAAATGTGGAAGGGGTAGAATGGGATAAGACTGTAAATGAGGATGTAAATGGAGAATGGACAGAATGGGATAATACTGTAAATGGGGGAATGAACAGAATGGGATAATACTGTAAATGGGAGAATGGGCAGATTGGGATAATACTGTCAATGGGGCAGGGGCAGAATGGGATAATACTGTAAATGGGGGAATGGGCAGAATGGGATAATAATGTAAATGGGGAATGGGCAGAACGGGATAAGACTGTAAATGGGGAAGGGGCAGAATGGGATAATACTGTAAATGGGGCAGGGGCCGAATGGGATAATACTGTAAATGGGGAAGGGGCTGAATGGGTTAAAACTATAAAAGGGGGAAAGAGCAGAATGGGATAATACTGTAAATGGGGAAGGGGTAGAATGGGATAAGACTGTAAATGAGGATGTAAATGGAGAATGGACAGAATGGGATAATACTGTAAATGGGGGAATGAACAGAATGGGATAATACTGTAAATGGGAGAATGGGCAGATTGGGATAATACTGTCAATGGGGCAGGGGCAGAATGGGATAATACTGTAAATGGGGGAATGGGCAGAATGGGATAATAATGTAAATGGGGAATGGGGAGAATGGGATAAGACTGTAAATGGGAAAGGGGCAGAATGGGATAATACTGTAAATGGGGCAGGGGCCGAATGGGATAATACTGTAAATGGGGAAGGGGCAGAATGGGTTAAAACTATAAAAGGGGGAAAGAGCAGAATGGGATAATACTGTCAATGGGGAAGGGGTAGAATGGGATTATACTGTAAATGAGGATGTAAATGGGGAATGGACAGAATGGGATAATACTGTAAATGGGGGAATGGACAGGATGGAATAATACTGTAAATGGCAGAATGGGCACATTGGGATAATACTGTAAATGGGGAAGTGGCAGAATGGGATAATACTGTAAATGGGGGTATGGGCAGAATGGGATAATACTGTAAATGGGGAAGGGGCACAATGGGATAATACAGTAAATGGGGGAATTGTCAGAATGGGATAATACTGTAAATGGCGGATTGGGCAGATCGGATAATACTGTAAATGGGGAAGTGGCAGAATGGGATAATACAGAAAATGTGGGGATGGATAGAATGGGATAATATTGTAAATGGGGAAGGGGAAGAATGGGATAATACTGTCAATGGGGGAATGGGCAGAATGTGATAATATTGTAAATGGGGAAGGGGCAGAATGGAATAATACTGTAAATGGTGGAGTGGTCAGATTGGGATAATACTGTAAATATGGAAGGGGCAGAATGGGATAATAGTATAAATGGAGAATGGACAGGATGGGATAATAATGTAAATGGGGAATGGGGTGAATAGGATAATACTGCAAATGGGGAAGGGGCAGAATGGGATAAACCTGGAAATGGCAATGGACAGAATGGGATAATACTGTAATTTGGGAAGGGGCAGAATGAGATAATACTGTAAATGGGGAATGGACAGAATGGGATAATACTGTAAATATGGAAGGGGCAGAATGGGATAATAGTATAAATGGAGAATGAGCAGGATGGGATAATATTGGAAATGGGGAATGGGGTGAATAGGATAATACTGTAAATGGGGAAGGGGCAGAATGGGATAATACTGTAATTGGGGAAGGTGCAGAATGGGATAATACTGTAAATGGGGAAGTGGCAGAATGGGATAATACTCTAAATGGGGAATGTGCAGAATGGGATAGTACTGTAAATGGGCAAGGGGCAGAATAGGATAATAGTGCAAAGGGTGGAATGGGCAGAATGGCATAATAATGTAAATGGGGTTGTGGCAGATATGGATAATACTATAAATGGGGGAATGGGCAGATTGGGATAATACTGTAAATGGGGAAGTGGCAGAATGGGATAATAATGTAAATGAGGGTATGGGCAGCATGGTATAATGCTGTAAATGGAGAAGGGGCAGATTGTGATAATAAAGTAAATGGGGGAATGGTCAGAAAGGGATAATACTGTAAATGGCGGATTGGGTAGATTGGATAATACTGTAATTGGGGAAGTGGCAGAATGGGATAATACAGAAAATGGGGGGGTGGATAGATTGGGATAATAGTGTAAATGAGAACGGGTAGAATGGGATAATACTGTAAATGGGGGAATGGGCATGATGGAATAATATTGTAAATGGGGGAATGGACAGAATGGGATAATCTGTGAAGGTGGGAACCGGCAGGATGGGATTACACTGTAGCCATGGGAACAGGCAGAATGGGATAATACTTTGATTGTGGGATAAACAGAATGGGATAATTCTGTAGATGTGTGAATCGACAGAATGGGACAAAACTATAGAGGTGAGAGTGGTGAGAATGGGAAAAGAAAGATATGGGAATGGACTGAATTGAATAATACAGTAAATGTTGGAAAGGACAAATTGGGAAAATACTGTAAATGTGGAAATGGACAGAATGGGATAATTGTATAGATGTGGGATTGGACAGAATGATATATTACCATTGGTCTGGGACAGGACAGGATGGGCTAATACAGTAGGTGTGGGAATAGATAGAATTGTCTATTGTGGGAATGGAAGTGGAAATGGACAGAATGGTACAATACTATAGATATGGGCAGACATAATGGGATAATACAATAAATGTGGGAATGGAGAGAATGGGAATATGCAGTAGATGTGGGAATGGGCAGGATGGCATAATACTGTAAGTGTGGGAATGAACTGATGGGATAATCTTGTAGACATGGGAATGGAGAGAATGACGTAATGGGCCCGATACAGCAACCTCTGCGCCTGGCACGGAGCCATGTGAATCGCGGGAAAGCCTCAAATCAAGCTCTGTACCAGGCTCTGGATCTATCGCAAGTCACCTGGCTGCAAGTCCAGATGTGCATATTCAAATGAGCCTAATGGTTCATTTAAATAGGCAGATGCCAAATTCATCCGGCGCCTGGGACTCCTCAACGATCGCGCCTGCGAGACCTTGCTAGGGCATTGTTTCGTACTGATCCACGCAAACGCCGGGGAGGTGGGGGTCTCGCAGGCCATTGGAGACCCCCAGATGGTCGGGGTCAGGGCAGGGTGGTACCCTGACACTTCGCTAGACACCCAGGCACTGCCAGCCTGGCATGCCGGCAGTGCCACTTGGCACCCTGGAATGGACAGAATGGGAGAAAACTGTAAATGTGAAAAAGGACAGACTGGGATAATACCGCAGATGCGGGAATGGCCAGATTGAGAGAACACTGGATGTGGGAATGGATAGATGCGGTAAGAGTCTGAATTTGCAAATGGACAGAATTGGTGAATTATGTAAGTGTGTGAATGAATAGAATCGTATAATAATGTAGGTGTAATAATGGACAGAATGAGAAAATACTATAGAACATAGACCATACAGTGCAGAAGGAGGCCATTCGGCCCATCGAGTCTGCACCGACCCACTTAAGCCCTCACTTCCACCCTATCCCCGTAACCTAATAACCCTACCTAACCTTTTTGGACACTAAGGGCAATTTATCATGGCCAATCCACCTAACCGGCACATCTTTGGACTGTGGGAGGAAACCGGAGCACCCGGAGAAAACCCACGCAGACACGGGGAGAACGTGCAGACTCCGCACAGACAGGGACCCAGTGGGGAATCGAACCTGGGGGGGATTGAAGGGTAAATGGGAGGAGGAGCTGGGGGAAGAGATCGAGGAAGGTCTGTGGGCTGATGCCCTAGGTAGGGTTAATTCCTCCTCCTCGTGTGCCAGGCTCAGCCTGATACAATTTAAGGTGGTCCACAGAGCGCACTTGACGGGGGCGAGGTTGAGTAGGTTCTTTGGGGTAGAGGACAGATGTGGAAGGTGCTCAGGGAGCCCGGCGAACCATGCCCATCTGTTTTGGTCATGCCCGGCACTGGAGGGGTTCTGGAGAGGAGTGGTGGGAGCAATATCTCAGGTGGTGAAAGTCCGGGTCAAGCCAAGTTGGGGGCTAGCAATATTTGGAGTAGTGGACGAACCGGGAGTGCAGGAGGCGAAAGAGGCCGGCATTCTGGCCTTTGCGTCCCTAGTAGCCCGGCGAAGGATCTTGCTAATGTGGAAGGAGGTGAAGCCCCCCAGCCTGGAAGCCTGGATAAATGATATGGCTGGGTTCATAAAGTTGAAGAGGATTAAGTTCGCCTTGAGAGGGTCTGCGCAGGGGTTCTACAGGCCGTGGCAACCGTTCTTAGACTATCTCGCGGAATGTTAGAGGAAGGTCGGTCAGCAGCAGCAGCAACCTTGGGGGGTGGAGGGTGGAGGGGATGTCCTGGGAGGGGGGGGGAAGGGGGGGGGGGGGGGAAGGGGGGACTGCCCGGAAGGATGGATGAGCAAGAGATAACATGAAGGGTTGGAGAAACTGGCACGTACGGGTGAGGGCCAGTGTACAAAGCTGTGTAAATATATCATTTTGCCATGTATATATCTTGCTCTGCGCGATTTCTCTTTTTTTTTGTTACGAGGGGGGGGTTATTGTTTGTAAGGGAGAAAAATTGTGTTAAAAAACTTTAATAAATATATATTTTTTAAAAGAACCTGGGGGGCTGGGGGTGTGGGGGTGGGGGGGTGCGGGGTGGGGGTGGGGGAGGTGTGGGGGGTGTGGGGGGGGTGGGGGGTGGGGGAGGGGTTGGGGGGGTGGGGGGGTGGGGGGGTGAGGGGGGGGACGTGCAACAGTGCGGCTGGATAGAAGGCCAGTGAAAAGTGGCAATTAACAAAGATGTCATAGACAAAAAGACACAGAAAATGTATATGGTGGTGGTACAGGGCACAACCTACCCGGATGGGAACAAAGTCCCATAACAAGCACATTTAGCGAGCTGTTTCCTGCCGCTCAGAGGGCTGTGAAACCCCATACTATCAAATGGGACACTGTTTCCATTCGGTAGATTTAGGGCCTCAGCAGGGAACTCCCCAAAGAGGCTGCACTTAGTCTAATTTTCTACATTGAGGAGCTCCGCTCGCCAGAACTCCTCCGTGCAGAAGGAGATCGGGATGCACTTCTTAAATTGCGCCCCGATCTCTCGACTCCCTTGACGAAACTCCCGAACACCTCAAAGCCCCAACTCACCTATAAGGGGGTCCTCAGGTGCTCTGCACCTTCACGTGATACCCCTGGGCCCGATCCCCATTGTGAGAAAATTGCTAGCTTGGCACTGCCAGTCTGGTGCCACGCTGTCAACCGGCAGTATCAACTGGACACCTTGGAAGTGCCATGTGGTGCCAAGGTGCCCAGGTGGCACTAGCAGTGCCAGGGTGCCACCCTGCCCAGAAGGCAAACAGCTGTGGGCCTCCAATTCCCATTTGTGGGGACCAGCACTGAACGGCGCTCCCTTGAGATCTCCAAGGTGAATGGGTTTGAGCCCAATGCCTTGGTTAGATCATGGGAATGCATATTAGAGTGAGACTAGGGCCGGGATTCTCCGACCCCGTGGCAGGTCGGAGAATCCCCAGGAGGGGGGGAGAATCGCGCCACGCCGCCCCGACGCTGGCTCGCCGATTCTCCGGCGGCGATTTTCGGGCGCCCGCGGGATCGCCGCTGTGCCAGTAGGGGGCCGTTGAAAGCGGCCACCCCGGCGATTCTCCAGGCCTCGACAGGCCAAATGCCCGCCTAGTTCAACGGGTCCTGCCGGCATGGGTTACATATGGTCCCACATGGCAGGACCACAGAGTTCTGTCTGCGGGGGCCATCCTGGTGGGGGGGGGGGTGGGGTGGCGGGGGGATCCGACCCCGGGGGGGCCTCCAAGGTGGCCTGGCCCGCGATCGGGGCCTACCAATCGGCGGGCGGGCTCGCTCCATGGGGGCCTATGTTCCTCTGCGCCAGGCCCCTGTAGGGCTCCACCATATTGCCCGGGGGGCGGCGCAGAGACGGGAAGCCACGCGCATGCGCGGACACGCGCCGGCCGTGGCGCGCCGTCTTTCGGGCGCCGGAGCTGGGGAGACCACTCCGGCACTGTACTAGCCCCCTAGGAAGGGGTGGAAAGCTGCCAGGTGAGGCCCGTTTACGCCGGAGTGGCTCGCGCCACTTTTCACGTCACGTCAGAACTTGGCCGCAGGATTGGAGAATCCCGGCCTAGCTGTCTCGCTCTAATGTGCAAATTTGCTAAAATTTGATCCACCCACATTAGATCTCGCAAGATGTGGTGAGCCAGGCAGATTCCGGAAGAGGGATCTCCCAGCATCTATTGGCCGCGTTGTGCCGCGCTGCCTTTCGGCATAATGTGGACAGTAGATCGCACTCAATGACTAAGGAGGATGCTGATAGTGGCACATTAAGAGATCAGAATGTGTTAAGCGCAGACCAGGGGTAAGTAGTGTGTCAAAGGACAACTTGGAACAGGGGAACAGGAAACAGATGGCCCTAGTGGGGTGGGGGAGGGGAGGTAATGGGAGGGGAAAATGGGTTGATTGGGAGAAATAAAAATAAATGGATGGAAATCAAAATGGAGTGAAGGTGGAGGAGAGAGTTCACAGTCTGAAGTTGCTGACCTCAATATTAAGTCCGGAAGGCTGTAACGTATTTAATCAGAAGATGAGGTGTTGTTCCTCCAGTTTGCACTGGGCTTCACTGGAACATTGCAGAAGGCGAAGAATGGACATGTGAATGTGAGAGCAGGGCAGTGAGTTGAAATAGCAAGTGACAGGAAGGTCTGGATCCTGCTTGCGGATGGATGCAAAGCGCTCACCCAGAACAATCCTGCGGCCAAGTTCTGACGCCGACGTGGAAAGTGCGTTTAATCTCTCCAATGTAGAGTGGACCACATTGGGAGCAGCAAATGCAATAGACCAAATTGAAGGAGATGCACGTGAAGTGCTGCCTCACAAGAAAAGATTGTTTAGGCTCTTGGATGGTGATCAGGGAGGAGTTAAAGGGGCAGGTGTTGCATCTTCTGTGATTGCATGGGAAGGTGCCATGGGTAGAGGGTGAAGTGTTGGGGGCACTGGAGGAGTGGACCAGGGTTTCCCGGGGGGAACGGTCCCTGCAGAATGCTGACTGGGGGAGTGAGGGAAAGGTGCGTTTTGTGGTGGCATTATGCTGGAGTTGGCAGAACTGGCAGAGAATGATCCTTTGAATGCGGAGGCTGGTGGGGTGAAAAATGAGGACAAGGGAACACTATCCTGGTTCTGGGCAGGAGGGGAAGGGGTGAGAGCAATGGTGTGCAAGATTGGTCGGACACAGTTGAGAACGCTGTCCACCACAGTGGATGGGAAACCACAATGAAGGAATGTAAGGAATGAAGTTAGATCGATAGCAAGGAGCGATATAGGATCAGAAGGCATAGAATCTCTGTGGGTAGAGTTGAGGAATCGCAAAGGTAAAAAGACCCCGATGGGAGTTATGTACAGGCCCCCGAACAGTAGTCAGGATGTTGGGCAGAAAATAAATCAGGAGATAGAAAAGGCATGTAGAAAAGGCAACATCACAATAATCATGGGGGCCTTCAATATGAAAGTGGACTGGGAAAATCAGGTTGGTAGTGGATCCCAAGAAATGGAATTTGTGGAATGTCTAAGAGCTGGTTTTTTGGAGCTGCTTGTGACAGAGCCTACTAGGGAACAGGCAATTCTGGATTTGGTGATGTGCAATGAGGCAGACTTGATTAGGGAACTTGAGGTGAAGGAACGCTTAGAGAGCAGTGACCATAATATGATAGAATTTACCCTGCAGTTTGAGAGGGAGAAGCTGCAATCCGATGTAACGGTATTACAATTAAATAAGGGTAACTGCAAAGACATGAGAGAGGAGCTGGCCAGAGTTGATTGGAAAAGGTGCCTAGAAGGGAAGACAGTGGAACAGCAATGGCAGGAGTTTCTGGGGGTTATTAGGGAGGCACAACATAAATTCATCCCAAGGAGGAGGAATCATGCTAAGGGGAGGACAAGGCACCATGGCTGTCGAGGGATGTCAAGGACTGCATAAAGGCTAAAGAAAAGGCATACAAAGTGACGACGGTTAGTGGGAAACTAGAGGATTGGGAAGCTTTTAAAAGCAAGCAGAGGACAACTAAAAACACAATAAGGGGGGAGAAGATGAAGTATGAGTGCAAGCTAGCTAACAATATAAAGGAAGATAGGAAGAGAATTTTTCAATATATGAAAGGTAAGAGAGAGGCAAAAATAGTAATTGGACCACTGGAAAATGTGGCTTGGAGAAGTAATAATAGGAAACAAAGAAATAGCAGACGAACTGAATAGTTACTTTGCATCAGTCTTCACGGTGGAAGACACCAGTGGGATGCCAGTGCTCCAGGAGAACGAGGGGGCAGAGGTGATTGCAGTGACCATTACTAAGAAGAAGGCTCTGGGGAAACTGAAAGGACTGAAGGTGGATAAGTCACCTGGACCGGATGGACTACATCCCAGCGTTCTAAAAGAGATAGCTGAGGAGATTGTGGAGGCATTGGTGGTGATCTTTCAGGAATCACTGGAGGCAGGAAGGGTCCCAGAGGACTGGAAGGTGGCTAATGTAACACCGCTGTTTAAGAAGTGAGGGAGGCAGAAGACAGGAAATTATAGGCTGGTGAGCCTGACTTTGGTCATTGGTAAGATTTTAGAGTCTGTTTTTAAAGATGAGATCGCAAAGTACTTGAAAGTGCATAGTAAAACAGGACTGAGTCAGCACGGCTTTGTCAAAGGGAGGTCGTGTCTGACAAATCTGTTAGAGTTCTTTGAGGAGGTAACAAGGAAGTTAGACAAAGGAGAACCAGTGGTCGTGATTTATTTAAATTTCCAGAAGGCCTTTGACAAGGTGCCGCATAGGAGATTGTTATATAAGTTAAAAGTCCATGGTGTTAAGGGTAAGATCCTGGCATGGATAGAAGATTGGCTGACTGGCAGAGAGTGAGGATAAAGGGGTCTTTTTCAGCTGGTGACTAGTGGTGTGCCTCGGGTCTGTGCTGGGACCACAACTTTTCACAATATGTATTAATGATCTGGAAGAAGGAACTGAAGGCACTGTTGCTATGTTTGCAGATGATACAAAGACCTGTAGAGGGACAGGTAGTATTGAGGAAGCCAGGGGGCTGCAGAAGGACTTGGACAAGCTGGAGAGTGGGCAATGAAGTGGCAAATGAAATACAATGTGGAAAAGTGTGAGGTTATGCACTTTGGAAGGAGGAATTTAGGCATAGACTATTTTCTAAATGGGGAAATGCTTCAGAAATCAGAAGCACAAAGAAAAAATGAAATGAAAATCAAGTAGGCTTCAAATGAAGTTCCTGTGAAAAGCCCCTAGTCGCCACATTCTGGCGCCAGTTCGGGGAGGCTGGTACGGGAATTGAACCGTGCTGCTGGCCTGCCTTGGTCTGCTTTAGTCATAGACATAGAATTTACAGTGCAGAAGGAGGCCATTTGGCCCATCGAGTCTGCACTGGCTCTTGGAAAGAGCCCCCTACCCAAGGTCAACACCGTCACCCTATCCCCATAACCCAGTAACCCCACCAAACACTAAGGGCAATTTTGGACACTAAGGGCAATTTATCATGGCCAATCCACCTAACCTGCACATCTTTGGACTGTGGGAGGAAACCGGAGCACCTGGAGGAAACCCACGCACACACGGGGAGGATATGCAGACTCCGCATAGACAGTGACCCAAGCCGGAATCGAACCTGGGACCCTGGAGCTGTGAAGCAATTGTGCTATCCACAATGCTACCGTGCTGCCCGTACTAAAAGCCAGCTCTTTAGCCCTGTGCTAAACCAGCCCCAAAGGGACTTGGGAGTCCTTGTTGACAATTCTCTTAAGGTTAATGTGCAGGTTCATTCGGCAGTTGAAAAGTCAAATGCAATGTTAGCATTCATGTCAAGAGGGCTAGAATACAAGACTACGGATGTACTTCTGAGGCTGTATAAGGCTCTGGTCAGACCCCATTTGGAGTATTGTGAGCAGTTTGGAGCCCCATATCTAAGGAAGGATGTGCTGGCATTGGAAAGGTTCCAGAGGAGGTTCACAAGAATGATCCCTGGAATGAAGAACTTGTCGTATGAGGAACATTTGAGGACTCTGGGTCTGTACTCATTGGAGTTTAGAAGGATGAGAAGGGATCTTATTAAAACTTACAAGATACTGAGAGGCCTGGATAGAGTGGACGTGGAGAGGATGTTTCCACTTGTAGGAAAAACTAGAACCAGTGGACACAATCTCAGAATAAAGGGACGATCCTTTAAAACAGAGATGAGGAGGAATTTCTTCAGCCAGAGGGTGGTGAATCTGTAGAACTCTTTTCCGCAGAAGGCTGTGGAGGCCAATTCACTGAGTGTCTTTAAGACATAGATAGGTTCATGATTAATAAGGGGATCAGGGGTTATGGGGAGAAGGCAGAAGAATGGGGATGAGAAAATATCAGCCATCATTGAATGGCAGAGCAGACTCGATGGGCCTAGTGGCCTAATTCTGCACCTATGTCATCTGGTCTTATGGAAGACATGTCAGCAGCACCATTATGGAAAGTGGCATCATTAGAACAGGTACAACGGAGATGATGGAACTTGGAGAAAGGGATGGAGTTCTTACAGGATGTAGGGTGTGAAGAGCTGTAGTCGAGGTAGCTGTGGGAGTCGGTGGGCTTTTAATGGATGCTAGAGGACAGTCCATCACCAGAAATGGGGACAGAGAGGTCAAGGAAGGGAAGGGAAGTGTCAGAGATGACCATGTGAAGGTGATAGAAGGGAAGCAAAATTGATAAATTTTTCCCAGTCCAGACGGAAACATGAAGCAGCACTGGAACAGTCGTTGATTTACTGATAAAAGAATTATGGGAGGGGGTCGGAGTAGGACTGGAACAAGGAATGTTCCACATACCTTATAAAGAGAAAAGGAAAACTGGGACTCATACAGTATACGGGATAATATTGTAGATGTGGGCATGGACAGAATGAGATAATACTGTGAATGTGGGAATGGACAGAATGGGTTAATTCTGTGAATTAGGGAATGGACAAAATGGGATAATACTGTAACTGTGGAATGAACAGAATGGGTTAATACTGTAGTTGTGGGAATGGACCGAATGGGTTAATTCTGTGAATTAGGGAATGGACAGAATGGGATAACACTGTAACTGTGTGATGAACAGAATAGGTTAATACTGTAGATGTGGGAATGGACAGAATGGGTTAATTCTGTGAATTAGGGAGAGGACAGAATGGGATAATACTGTATCTGTGGGATGAACAGAATGGGACAATTCTATGTCAATGTTGTACTGTATGATTAGACAAACATAGTGATTTGATGTTAAGGGTTTTATTACCATGTGTGTGACAGCTATCAACCTCCAAATATTCAGCCCCAGGGATGAAAGTTGAAATCCTATTACACAAAGTTCAATGAAACCTTCTGTGCGAACCTGTTCACGACAGTAATGATCCTTAATTTTTCAGGTTGGTAAATGGATATCAGGCCATTTTATGATGTCATGGCTTTCCTATGCCTTTAAAGTAAGGAAATATGATGTGTGTTGCCACTACTCTTTACAATTATTCAAACAAAATTCAACCCATATGAATGACATATTCTTCTCTTTGACACAATAGTTGTTATAATAAAACACTACAATTCAAGTTGCAATGCGTTGAGCGCAAATTTATCAATCTCTTTTTTAACTACTCATATCTGGAATGTATAATGACTAACAATGGAGTATTAAGGTTCTAATTATTCTAATTGTATACGACAAGTATGTATATGGTCTATTCCACTTATATCAGGCTCAAAGTAGCTAAAAGAGCCACTGACGATGTGAGATGTGAACACAGCCCATTATTTACTGTATTAGTTTCTGGTAATAACTTTGTCTTGTTTACCGAGCGAGCAGGATTCTCATATCACTTGTAAATTCTGTTATGGCACTTTCACTGGAGGTGCATATGTTGCTGCTTTCTGCCAATTCTGGTACCTGAGGTTCATACTACAGTAAAGACAAGTCTGATGGGTAAGACGTTAGTGAGTTATGTTTGAAAGTATTTGAATTAAGTACTGAAACAAGGGAAATCTGATCAATAATTCTGTAAGAACATTTTAATTTCAGTATTAATGTCTGCAGTATTCATTATCATCTCAGAAAATTAGGAAACAAAAAGCATTTGTACATTTAAAGAGGCACTGTTGCCATGGTAATGTCTTTTAAGGTTTTGGCTTATAAATGAAAAGATTCCAATGAAAGGATTGGGAATGTCATGTTGCATCACCCTTTCATGTCCAGCACTACAGTTGTTAATAAACCATATTGCTTTCAGACATGTTGTGTAAGTTTCAAATTCTAAAAACAGTCCCCAGAATGAGATCAGCAGATAATATGCTCCGCTGATATAAAATGTCAAGTGAAGTCGATGATTAATCCGCAGTTTGATATTTGTGCATTGCAGACACTAATTAACTGTTTTCCAGAAGGTTGAAAATCTTGTGGAAGATGAATAACATTTCAGGATTAGGTTACCAGTATTTTTACTCTCACAAAATAGTTGTATGATTTCAGTTTTAGTTAAACACAGGCCGCTCAGTAACAATTGGCACCAGAGTTGATGTATGTTTGTTAAAGTGTGATCTTTCTTGATGGAAATCATGACAATACAACAGTATTTGAAAACTGGGGCGTCATTCTCCGACCCCCCAGCGGGTCGGAGAATGGCCGTTGGCCGCCGTGAATCCCGCCCCCTCCGGTTGCCGAAGTCTCCGAAGGGAGAAAAGTCGGCGGGCCGTTAATGGCGCCGCTGACTTCGGAGAATGGCACGGGTCTGCGCAAGGCAGCCGATTTTCGGCCTGCCGATATTCTCCCTTCCGGATGGGCTAAAGTCCCGTCGACGTGATGACCGTTCACGTCGACGTAAATCAAACCTCCTTTTCATCGGCGTGACCCTGTGCTCCATGGTCACGCCGACCAGCGTGGAGGTGAGTGACGGCCTGGGGGGTTGGCTCTGGGCAGGCGATGGCGTGGCCGCAGTCTGAATGTGTGGGGAGAGGTGTGTCTCATGTTGTGTGTGTGTGTGTGCGGCGGGGGGGTGGTTAGAGTGTGCTGGGCTCCGGCGGAGTGCCGGGAGGAGGGTCCGTGCCGGGGAGGAGGATGGGGGGGTCCGTGCCAGGGAGGAGATTGGGGGGGGTCCGTGCCGGGGAGGGGGATGGGGGGGGTCCGTGCCGGGGAGGGGGATGGGGGGGGTCCATGCCGGGGAGGGGGATGAGGGGTCCGTGCCGGGGAGGAGGTTGGGGTCCGTGCCGGGGAGGAGGTTGGGGTCCGTGCCGGGGAGGAGGATGGGGGAGTCCGTACCGGGGAGGGGGATGGGGGGTCGGTGCCGGGGAGGAGTTTGGGGGGGTCCGTGCCGGGGAGGGGGATGGGTTGGGTCCGTGCCGGGGAGGGGGATGGGGGGGGTCCATGCCGGGGAGGGGGATGAGGGGTCCGTGCCGGGGAGGAGGTTGGGGTCCGTGCCGGGGAGGAGGTTGGGGTCCGTGCCGGGGAGGAGGTTGGGGTCCATGCCGGGGAGAAGGATGGGGGGTCCGTGCCGGGGAGGAGGTTGGGGGGGGGTCCGTGCCGGGGAGGGGGATGGGGGGGTCCGTGCCGGGGAGGGGGATGGGGGGTCCGTGCCGGGGAGGAGGTCGGGGTCCGTGCCGGGGAGGAGGTTGGGGTCCGTGCCGGGGAGGAGGTTGGGGTCCGTGCCGGGGAGGAGGTTGGAGTCCGTGCCGGGGAGGAGGTTGGGGTCCGTGCCGGGGAGGAGGTTGGGGGGGTCCGTGCCGGGGAGGGGGATGGGGGGGGGGGTCCGTGCCAGGGAGGGGGATGGGGGGTCCGTGCCGGGGAGGTGGATGGGGGGGGGGTCCGTGCCGGGGAGGGGGATGGGGGGTCCGTGCCGGGGAGGAGGTTGGGGGGTTCCGTGCCGGGGAGGGGGATGGGGGGGGGGTCCGTGCCGGGGAGGGGAATGGGGGGTCCGTGCCGGGGAGGAGGTTGGGGTCCGTGCCAGGGAGGAGGTTGGGGTCCATTCCGGGGAGGAGGTTGGAGTCCGTGCCGGGGAGGAGGTTGGGGTCCGTGCCGGGGAGGAGGTTGGGGTCCGTGCTGGGGAGGAGGTTGGGGTCCGTCCGGGGAGGAGGTTGGGGGGGGTCCGTGCCGGGGAGGGGAATGGGGTGGGTCCGTGCCGGGGAGGGGGATGGGGGGTCCGTGCCGGGGAGGAGGTTGGGGGGGGTCCGTGCCAGGGAGGGGGATGGGGGGGGGGGGGTCCGTGCCAGGGAGGGGGGTGCGAGGGCAAGTGAGATGGTCCACCTGGCCAGGCGCCAGCCTCCAACAGTTGGACCCATGCGGTCCATGCCACCTGGCTGGGGGGAAGGAGGGGCATGTTGTCGTTCCCCCCTCCCCTACCAGGCCGTCATGTTTTCCGATCATCCAGCGATGTTGCCTGCCGTGGCGGCAGCCGCTCATGCCTATGCCCTGCATGAGGAGGAGGAGGAGGAGCGTGCCGCAGAGGGGCAGGCGGCAGCCGCCCAGGCTGGAGGGACACCTGACCGACAGGACGAGGAGGGGGAGGAGGACATCGCGGCCCCACGGCAACGGAGGCACCCGAGGGCGCCCCGTGTGTACCGGCCCCGGCAGTCATACCAGGACCTCACGGACCGGCAATGCAGGAGGAGACACCGGATGAGGCGGGAAACTGTGGCACACATCTGCCACCTGCTGGCACACCTGTCACCGCGTGGCACTGGCAGGGGACACCCTCTCCCCGTGTCCGTCAAGGTTACGGTGGCCCTGAACTTTTATGCAACGGGGTCATTCCAGGCACCGAGTGGGGACCTCTCCGGCATATCGCAGACATCGGTGCATCGGTGCATCCAGGCAGTGACAGATGCCCTCTATGCCATGGCGCACCGCTACATCCGCTTCCCTGTGGACCGGGCCAGCCAAGGTGCCCGGGCCGTGGGCTTCTCTGCCGTGGCCGGGTTCCCCGTGGTCCAGGGTGCGATTGATGGGATGCACGTCGCCGTGCGGCCACCTGCAGATAACAGGGCCGTGTTCACCAATAGGAAGGGGACCTATTCGATGAACGTACAGGTGGTCTGCGACCACCGCATGATGATCCTGCAAGTCTGCGCCCGTTACCCAGGCAGTATACACGACTCATACGTGTTGTCGCGGTCATCCATCCCAGCATGTACGAGGGACGCCATCCCCGGTTGAGGGGCTGGTTGCTGGGCGACAGGGCCAGCATTGCGATCGTGGCTGATGACGCCTATCCTGAGGCCACGCAATGAGGCGGAGAACCGCTACAATGATGCCCATGTAGCGACAAGGGGAGTGATAGAGAGGTGCTTTGGCGTGCTGAAGATGCGTTTCAGGTGCCTGGACCTCTCTGGGGGCGCCCTCCAGTATCGGTCAGATAGGGTCGGCCGCATCATTGTAGTGTGCTGCGTCCTGCACAACATAGCCCAGCAGAGGGGCGATGTGCCGCAGGCAGAGGAGGGCGGAGTGGAGGAGCAGCAGGAAGAGGCGCAGTCCTCCCCAGATGAGGGGGATGGGGGTAATGGTCAGGGCAGACGGGGTAGACACAGGCGGGTGGCTGTCCACAGTTACCGGCTGTCCCAGCGGGCATGGGGCAGACTGATAGCCGCCCACTTCGCTGACTAGATGGGCGTGGGAATCGGATAGTATGGCCACAGACCGCACACCATGGCAACAGCCGACCACCCACACCCCTCACCCATCCACCCACCCAGCACCCTCACCCCCCTCCCCAACCCCACCCACCCCACCCGCATGCACACCACCCCCCCCATTGCCGATCCACCTGCGGCACAACGGGCCGGGCTCACACAGTTGCGGGTGGACGCGTGTCTATTGCAGGCCATGGAGGATGATGACAACCCGCCCTGCGCTGAGCTCCTGGCTCCACATCGTTGGACTATGTCTGACCCATGGCCACAGTACCACCATCCACCCGGACCATCCCTGCATTCGGCTGTGACACTGCAGCGCACAGTCCCGTCCTCTGCCCGGGGGGATGTTGATGGCGGCCCAGGGGGAAGGGGGCAGACTCACCTGGGGCTGAGGTAAGACCACCCCTCACACACACACTTGCGCTCAACGTACATGACACCCCCGCACGCTTTGGACAGAGCACAAAGGCAGCTTCGGTAGGTGTAACATTGACTTTAATAACCAAAGGAGTTCATGCACGTGCCCTAGCCCCTAAAACTCATCTGTGCCCTGCACCATTGCCAACTTACTCAGTGTCTAATTGTTTGGCCTTACAGGCCCTTTGACTACGCCTACGTGGTTCCCCAGACGGTACAGCAGAACTGGAGGTGGACTCATGTGATTCCTGCCCTCTGATACTGGATCCCTTTGGCGGCCGTTTCCTGGGGTGTCCTGGCCTAGATGGGCCAGGCTGCGGCCCGGGCGACTGGGATGGCGAGCTGCCAGCCTGTCCTGCCCGTTGCCCACCCGATGCACCTGGGACGGAAGGGGGGGGAGTCCGAGGTGTCACGGTGTTCCGGGACCTCCCCTACAGGGGGAGCCGGGACGGACCACACCACCTCCTCCTCCCTCAGGGTGCCCGATGGCCCCCAGGCCTCTACATGGGTGGGGGATGCGAACGAACTGGCCATCCGACGCCCCCCCGACATCTGGCGCTGCCAGTCCTGGAGGCCCGTGCTGGTATCGACAGGGGTCTGCAGGTTTGCAGCCATGGAGCCCAGGGGGTTGGCAAACCCTGTCTGTGACAGTGCGACGCCGGCTCGCACATGGCCAATGGCGCCGATGCCCTCAGCGATGGCCTGCAGAGACTGGGCCATGGCCTGCAGAGACTGGGCCATGGCCTGCTGAGACTGGGCTATGGTGTTGAGCGCCTCTGCCATCTGGCGCTGGCACTGGTTCATGGCCCCCTGTGAGAGGGCAGCCATGTCCTGGGCCACAGATGCCGCCTGCACGGAAAGCCCCAGGCCTCGCAAACCGTTCCCCATGTCTGACACCGTCGCACCCATTGCCTCCACCGTGGACGCCATCCGTGCGGTGTCGGCCTGGGTGGCACGCATGACCGGCACCACTTTCAGCTCCTGGACGCGGGTGGACTCCTCCACCTGCGACCGCAGCCGCCGCAAGCCGCCCGTCACCCTCTTCGCTCGTCTCCGGGTCGGTGGTTGCATCGGATCTATGTGTGGGTTTGGAAACTCCAGGAACCCGGGATCCATCTGGGCGGCAGATGTTCGCTTGGGCTGGGCTGCCCTCCGACCGCCCGGCCCCTCTGCTGCTCCTACCTCCACCTGCTGTACCGGGACGGCTGTGTTGTGCGCACCAACGAGTGTACCAGACGCCTCATCACTAAAGTGCCCAACCGAGGTGAGTGTTTCTGCAATAGTGGAGGGTGTTGGTGACAGCAGTGGCGTTGTGTCGTGCTCTTCGTCCCACTCTGAGTCCATGGCACTTTGGGGTGGGGGTTCGTCTTCCTGGGTAGTGCTGTCCCGGGTAGGGGTGTCCTGGGTAGTGCTGTCCTGGGTAGTGGTGTCCTGGGTCGTGGTGACCTGGGTAGTGGTGTCCTGGCTAGTGGTGACCTGGGTAGTGGTGACCTGGGTAGTGGTGTCCTGGGTAGTGGTGTCCTGGGTAGTGGTGCCCTGGGTAGTGGTCTCCTGGGTAGTGGTGTCCTGGCTCGGATGTGACGGGGCCTGTGGCTGCCCCCCTTGTCGCTGGGTGGTCGCTCCCGCATGTGACGGGGGTGTCGTCTCCCTGTTGCTCCAGGTCTCTCCGTCTCCCGTGGTGTGCGAGAGGCATCCTGCGGGCGTCGCATGCTGGAGGGTCCGGGTCTCTCTGTCTCCCGTGGCCTCCGAGGGGCATCCTGCGGGCGTCGCATGCTGGAGGGTCCGGGTCTCTCTGTCTCCCGTGGTCTCCGAGAGGCACCCTGCGGGCGTCGCATGCTGGAGGGTCCGGGTCTCTCTGTCTCCCGTGGCCTCCGAGGGGCATCCTGCGGGGGTCGCATGCTGGATGGTCCGGGTCTCTCTGTCTCCCGTGGCCTCCGAGGGGCATCCTGCGGGTGTCGCATGCTGGAGGGTCCGTGTCTCTCTGTATCCCGTGGCCTCCGAGGGGCATCCTGCAGGCGGTCTGCATCTGCGGGGATGGGTGCCTGGACGTTTGGTCCTGCGATACACAATGAAGTATGCATGTTAGACACGCAGGCAGTGATCAGGTGATATGGGGGAGGGGGGATATGGGGACGGGCTGTTGGTGGCTCACTTGCTCGTGGGCCCCCGACCTCTGCATCAGCAACCTCCCGGTCGTCAGGTCCGCCAGCCAGTTCCAGGGCCCTTTCCTCGTGTTCGGTCAGTGGCCTCTCATCAGCGGGGCCTCCTCCAGTCCTCACATGCTCCCTATTGTTGTGTGCGCGCTTCTCCTGTGGGGTGGGGGTGGTGGGGTGGCAGGGGTAAAAGGCAACACTGTTAGGCAGGTATATGAATGCACGCCATCGGTTGCGCGTGCATTGCAGAGGTTAAGGTTAAGGCTGGATTCACTTGGGGATATGGGGGATATGGGGGAGGGGGGATATGGGGGAGGGGGATATGGGGAGGGGGGATATGGGGGAGAAGGGGTAATGGGGGAGGGGGGATATGGGGGAGGGGGGATATGGGGAGGGGGGATATGGGGGAGGGGGATATGGGGGAGGCGGGATATGGGGAGGGGGGATATGGGGGAGGGGGGATATGGGGGAGGGAGGATATGGGGGAGGGGGTTATGGGGGAGGGGGGATATGGGGGAGGGGGGATGTGGGGGATATGGGGGAGGGGGGATATGGGGAGGGGGATATGGGGGAGGGGGGATATGGGGAGGCTCACCCTGCCTGCTCTGACAAGGTCGTTCACCTTCTTGTGGCACTGGGTGCCTGTCCGTGGTGTCAGGGCCACAGCGGTGACGACCTCTGCCACTTCCCTCCACAGACGCCGGCTGTGACGTGGGGCAACTCTGCGGCCGTGCCCGGGATACAGGGCGTCCCTCCTCTGCTCCACTGCGTCCAGGAGCGCCTCCACATCTCGTGACTCGAACCTCGGGGCTGAGCGGCGGCCAGCCATCCAGTCGGGTGTTCCGGTCGGGTGTTCCGGTCGGTTGGGGGGGAGCTGCGCGGCCTTATGAGCCGTCACGCCGTGCGGCGCGTATGACGCTGCACGGCGTGAACCACGTGCGCAAGCGCGGATCCCGTTACGTCGCTGCTAGCCCATTTCGGGCCGGAGACTTTCGACCCATTTTTCCGACGTGACGCAAGTCGGATTTGCGCCGTTTTTTGCGCCGATAACGGAGAATTTTGTCTCTGGTTCTTCCAATGAATCAAACCTATCTGAAACTCTCTAATGACATTACCCTGATATCTGAAGACATTGTCATTTTCATTTTACTTTGGGTGCAAGATTCTTACTGTAGTCATCGTACTGAATCATAGATCATAGAATTTACAGTGCTGAAGGAGGCCATTCGACCCATCGAGTCTGCACCGGCTCTTGGAAAGAGCACCCTACCCAAGGTCCACACCTCCACCCTATCCCCATAACCCAGTAACCCCACCCAACACTTATGGGCAATTTTGGACACTAAGGGCAATTTTAGCATGGCCAATCCACCTAACCTGCGCATCTTCGGACTGTGGGAGGAAACCGGAGCACCCAGAGGAAACCCACGCACACACGGGGAGGATGTGCAGACTCCACACAGACAGTGACCCAAGCCGGAATCGAACCTGGGACCCTGGAGCTGTGAAGCAATTGTGCTAACCACAATGCTACGGTGCTGCCCTAATCTGGATCCATTAAACCTGAAGATGTAAAGTATCCCACCAAGTCTACTTAAAGATAAATAAATACCACGGAAGCCTGTTTAGATTTAAGTATTGATGAACAAATGAGTTGGGATAATTTGAAGATTTGTTAAAAAGGACAAATTCTAATCCATGCTTCGAGTTAATTCTTTGTCTGGCTCTAGGCAAACCTTTCTTGGTAAATTTGGTAAAACATTTCCTCAGCACTTCAATCAAGCAGTCAACCTGTGGGATCCAATTTAATCCCAAATTACAACTAATTGATTACTTTAATGTGGCAGCAGGATTAACCAAAATTACTGCATGTCAAACTTACATAATTGATTCCAAATTTTAACCCTAACCTTTAAAGGTTTTATCAATTTTGTTTCAGAAATCTTTCCCTAAAATGAATGTTCTGTATATAAACGTGATCAAATTTGCTATTGCCATTAAAAAAAATCTCATTTGGTTTGAGTTAGTTTGCTCCCTTGAGTTTAAGACGTTGTTTTACAAAAGCTTAATATAGTGTTGCCTGAGAGAAAGAAATTGGACAACAAAGAGAGTTCATTTCCTTATCATTTGATCACTTTTCAACATGAGTGGTTCACACCTTTTTTAACCAACAGCTTCCTTGTACACCTGCTCAGCCATCTCATCAATTTTATTTTAGCAAAGTAGTTTCCTTTCAGTCTGTCCGCCAAAAGATGGCAAGTGTGATAAAGGAGAGAAACAGATAAGTATTGCCAGTCTTTATCTTGGCATCTCTGTTTGTTTTTGCATTGCTGTACGTAGTGAAACAAAGAGGATTTAATCATGTTAAACAAAAGGCTATTGGTACTCAGGGGGATCTCATTTACTTTGCTCTTGATGTACTCGTTTCATATTGCATCTCTTCCTCTTTGTCGATGCAGTACACTGAGCTTCCTACCTGAGGCTTAGAATTGGGAGGTGTGAAACTCAGCATTTGTTTTGACAGGTGCTCTTTCCCAAACAACAACCAGAACAGCCAATGCTTGGGCACATGAGCAACAACCTCTGATATGCTAATTACTGTATTTACCAAACTTTTCTCCTTAATGAGGTTTAGTAGCTCAGAACACCTTTGTGACTATTGACATGATGTGATGTTCAGGCTATGATTTGAATTTAATCCACTATTCATTTAGTGCTCAATAAATTGACCCAGCAGTAATAAGGTCAAAATGCCAGGAGTGAGGAAGACAGTATTAGTCACTATTGAGTTAGAAAGATTTCCCTCACGAGTGAGATTACCACTGCCTATTCCATTTACAAAGAAGTTCACTCACCGTTGCATTTAATTTATGTAAAAACCACTGTTTTAGTGGAGGTTCGTGCAAGTGAGGAGAGTGGTTTTAAAAACCCTTCTGGCTTTTGCCTTCCTTCAGGTGTCTCACTCACTGGTTTGAAGATCCTGTGACCAGGTTATTAAAAGCTTATACGTTTTTGACTGATCTGTGATTCAAAAAATTCATAAATGTTCATGAATGACCGGGGGTTGGGGGTGTGTGGAGGAGTTCCAAACTTCTTTCCAAAATGCAGATGCTGTAAGTGATGCTTTGAAATCACTGCTGTGGTAATTGCCACATCCATTTTGGACTCAGAAACGTGGAGCTGGCTTTCGAACAAAATTGGTAGACTTCCTAATCATTGTTCAGTTCTGCAGCTTGCAATTGCTCCATTCCAGCCATGAAATTGTTTAATATTGGGACAGTAAAAACTGCAAGAGTTTCCCTTAAATCTGCATGACGGTGAGTCAAAGATTGATCATAAGAGTATTGATTTGGCGATGCCATTGTGATATTATTCAAGAATGACATAACTACCCATGGATATATTTTAGACCCTAAAAGTAAAGTTAAATATTGAAAAGCACCAACCTTTGCTTTATCTTGTCTCAATGAGGTTTAAACTTGCACTGATATCTTAGTGTAAACCAGCAGCATAAATATGAGCCACAAAAAGATACATTAAATGTTAGACTGTGTAAACAATGTCTGACGGAATGAAGGGATGAAGAGAGATGAAGTCAGGGAATGACTGTATTTGTCTGACTATCATCCTTTCCCTCATACTGACAGTGTTCCTGCTTCTTAGACATAGGTCATAATGAACAGATAATGTTTCAGCCGCTACAGGTGTTCATTTAAACCTGAGGCATTTAGCAGGTATGAGAAACTTTAATTAACATTTTGTTTAATTACTGCCCTATGACCCCTTTTCCTTTCCGATGTTGCTTCTCACCTTCTCCAAACAAAAGACAATCCCTGCAGCTATATTAAGATCAGAAACTTAAATTTGCTGCTTCAGGTTTCGTGAGTTCTTTACTCTGAACACTATGACATTCCCATCACTTCCTTTTCAGTCACCATAAGCTGATTAAAGACATTTTACCAGCAAGGGTTGTCTTTTTTTGGGGAACATTCTATTTCTTTCTTTCCCTATGATGACAAATTGTGCTCGGTTTTCCGAAGGTTATTTTAACATTCATTTGCATCCCATCAAAGACAGAGTCTGACTACCATAAGTAATATTATCTATCCACACTGAAGGGTAAATGGTTCTTCTGCATGTTGCAGCTCAGTAAAAAGATTAAAATCAGAGTATCACTTTTCATTAATGTAGCTTCTGTATGAAATATTGCAGCTCAGAAACTGCTCAAAAATGATCTTTGTCGTACATATGGGGAATTGATATTTCTGCCACCATTTGTGATTATATTGAGCCAATGCGGGTGCTATAGTAACAGCTTATGCTGTTTCCCGCTTTGTGATGTCTTCTCACCCTCCCTGCAGGCTAGCACAGCATCTTTGACATTTTATTCTTCTTACACGTTAAAGTTAATGATTATTGTGTATAACTGTATATGGCACATTTTTAATGAGGAAAAGTGAACTTTGCAATCTCACCGCGTTTTTATTATGAAGAGCTTACCATCTTCACATCCTTCATTTGATTCAGAGATCATGTCAAAATGTCTGATTTCATTATTCAAAAGCTAAGGAAAACAGACAGTTGATCTGTTTAGCACTTTGTGTGAGAGTCATTACTTGTACATGTTTTAATGTGTAACATTGTCTCTTTGTGGATGCTACTAAATGAAGTATTTATCAATTAAAGAGTAACTGAGAGTAAGCCGACAGAGGATATGCATTTGCTTTACAAAAAAAATATCTCTTGTGCCTCATAATGAGATAGACAATTATTCTGACAAGCAAGTTCATTAGCCTCATTATTGGAGCGAACAAATGATTTTTTGCCTTTGTTTCCAAGTGATTTCCAAAGTGTAAATGTACATTTGTACCAATTTTCCAAGGGTGCCAGCTCATCGTAATATTCATTCACTGAGATGTTACCGTAGGAAGAGACAAAGAAATTAACCTGACAAAATGTAACTGCTGAAAATTGTTCAGGCACAATTCCTTTTGTTCAGATGTTATTTGAAATCACTGACTATTACCAAGATTTGGATAATGTTTTTAAGTTACTGAGAGAACAGAATTAATGTCTATCAATCTTGTTAACTCATTTATAATGTTTTACCTGTCCAGTAAATCTATGAAAAAATTCACTCAAAACCTCCACAGCCAGTTTAACAAAGGTACTAACATAGAGCAATGGCTGCATTTTTAATAACTACATTGAACTTTGTAATTATCAACAACAGAGTTGAATGTACGTGCAATTATATGTGTGTTGTCAGTGCCCTGGGACTAACTGGCAAACATGGAAATGTTTATTTCAATCCTG
This sequence comes from Scyliorhinus torazame, assembly GCF_047496885.1. NCBI lineage: Eukaryota > Metazoa > Chordata > Chondrichthyes > Carcharhiniformes > Scyliorhinidae > Scyliorhinus > Scyliorhinus torazame. Next base: position 222,871,695 of record NC_092708.1, on the reverse strand, counting down.
GATAAAAGTCATCTTTACTTGTTGCAAAGAAGGGTATTTGGTGGTCGAAGTCCTCTGCCAGGGCAGATGCTGGGACAATAATGCTAATCCATGGCAAAGCTATGTCCACAATGTTTGGCACTATTCCTGCATTTGGTATGACATTCAAGATTGGATACTGTGAAATGTTAGTGTTGAGCTGTAATCTGTCAGGCTTGCTAAGCATATAAAATGAAGTAAATACATTTTTAGCATGCAATTAATATGCATCTACAATAGGTACTGTAAAAGCAATGCTGATAGCCAGAGCAAAACACTTCCACATTCATTAAATGATCTATATTTTGGCTCACACAAATGAGAACTGCAGTAAAATAGCATCTAATTATGTCTCATTAAAACTAGCAGAAATCAAAACAGCAGCTTAGTTTGCCTGCATGTAGAACATCAGATGATGATGTCTTTCTACTGAGCTTGCCGATTTATTTAGCTAATGCAGAAATAATTGGTTTTTGGACATAATGATTTCAAAGTCCCAAAGACACCGGCTGTCATCTGTGATCTCATGAGATGGAATGTTTAAATGATCCGAGTGCCCTAAAACTACAAGCAAGATGTATCTGTCTTGCATGCTAATTTGTATGTGTTGCATAAGTGTTTTAATACTGCATCTATCTGTAATGTCTTTGTCAGGATTCCAAATTACAAAATGTAAAGCTGACTGTGACAACTTTAATTGGACAAGTTTATTGCAAATTAACTGATTTCCACTGTTCTCTAACAAGTTTCCATGGGACTCATGCATAGTACTATGTCACTATGTGAGGGAATCGGATTGGTTGCATTAGTACAATAAGCTGCCATATAATACATTCGCTGTATGTGTCCATTTCAGTTACATAACAACCTGTGATAATTACTAAACATCGAGCCTGGCTGACAACAGTAATGTCACAATAGGAACATTTCACAATATGGTAATCATGGCTGGGGAAAACAATGGTGATTTTTCTTATGTAAATAAATTACCAACTGGAGTTTAGAATTATGATCCATTATAAAGTATGCGTGTTTATCTTCTTCAGCAGTTCAGACATTTGAGAGAATTCTGTTCAGAAATGGCAGACGATTAAAAACAGTACCAAATTGTTTGAATTTTTCAAATCAGATAAATTCATTTGTGTATCTAATTAAACATACGATTTTCATTGTTTAAAATAACCTTTGCTATAATTTTAACATGAATTTCTCCACTGATGATTCAAAAACAACAACTTGTAAGAACACGCAGGTAATAGCACCTTTATCATTGAAAAACCTCCCAAGGTGCCTCAGAGAAGATAATCAGACAAAAGATGACACCAAGCCAAAGATTATTTTAGAAGTCTTGAATGGTCTTAAAGGAGGGGAAATGGAGGGACTTGAATTGCAGGGCTGAAGGCTAAGGCAGCTAGTGCTGTAAAGGAATGGCAGATGCTTAAGAGACCAGACAGGATCACAGAGCTTTCAGAGGGTCATAAGTATGGAGGAGTTTCCTGAGACAGGTAGATACAATGGAGGGACTTGAGCAGACAATCAGAATATTAAACTGAAAACATTAGGAATGTGCATTAATGAGAAAAAAGGTGATGTCTGAGTGCGATTTGATGCTCATTAGGATATTGCCAACAGATATTTGGAGAAGCTCCAATTGATGAAAGTTGAAGATGGTAGAATGGCCGAGAGAGCATTGGAATATTGTGAAGATAATAAAAGTATGGATGATATTTTCAGCAACAGATGGGCTGAGATAGAGGCACAGGTGGCCAACATAATGAAATAACAGGTGAGTTAGAGTAAGGATGCCATGAGGAACAAGAGCATCAAAGGTGGAGTTGAGAAAGTGATTGAGTAGATCGATAGCTGTGGAAGTGTTGTGGAAAATGGAAGACCAAATGCTAAAGTTCAGTTTGAGGGTGGCACTGAGTGACTTGGAGAGAGCTTTATCTTGGTTGGATGTGAAGTAGCAATGAATACAAGGAAGGCTTTGACTGAAATTCAGACATTGGGTATAGAGAGGCCATGGTTAATTGGAATAGTCGAAGGAGTGGCCATAAATATGCAAAGGACAATTTGAGTCAAAGGAAAGGTTAAGGGAGAACAACAGAACTCATAGGTGAGAGCACAAGTTAAGTTGAAATAGATATTGAAATCATGAAGAATGAGGAATCATCCAGTTCAGCGGGAGGAAAGAAACAAGGGAAAATTGAGGAGAAACGTTGGGTGGAGTTGGGCAGTCAGAAAGGAATGATAATTTTAAAGAAAAGGCAGGAGGAGTGGAACAAGTGAAGAACTTCAACGAAGGAGATGATGGGAAAAACAAAGGTGAAATTTGAGCATAAGGGCCATCCAGCTACCCCAACAGGATGAAGAAGGAAACAATGACATGAACCTTGAGTGAAGCTTTCATCAAGGTGATTATGCCAATGCAATCATTCACAATAAGTTAATGGGTGACAAGGGCAATCGACATTCTTGCGAGATCTGTCAAGAGGGACACTGATTGTTGATCTGCTGAGGTTGGGGGAGGGTGAATGGGATGAGGAGGATGGCGAGATTAATTTGAGGCAGATGACATGGCTGGTTTAGCACACTGGGCTAAATAGCTGGCTTTTAAAGCAGACCAAGGCAGGCCAGCAGCACGGTTCGATTCCCGTACCAGCCTCCCGAAACAGGTGCTGGAATGTGGCGACTAGGGGCTTTTCACAGTAACTTCATTGAAGCCTACTCGTGACAATAAGCGATTTTCATGTCATGGATAGGAAGGTCAGTGGGAAAGGAGGATGGGACAGTTGTGTTTGCTGCTCAGAAAGGAGCAGTCACTCAGCAGCAGCCAATCAAACCCACACAAATAACTAGATAAACTGTTTTAATAATGAAGTAAATTTAACTCATGTTTGACCAGGAAGGCAGTGACATCTTCACTGCGCTTTTCACAGTGTGGTGGGATCTCCTTTGTTGACCTGGCAGAGCAGATTTCAGTTTAATGGATCATTTGAAACGGGGCATGATTCTCCTGATTTCATTCTAAGTGCTGCCAACAGTGGAAAAACCGGAATATTTCCTGCTTGCGCTGGCAGTGCTACTGAGGTGGGATTCAACTGCACATTGAAACTTTTTCGGAGAGGGGTGGGTATTGCGCTGGCCTTGAGAGGGGCAGGGCCTAAACTTGCTGACAGGTCCTCGATTTCAGAATAACATTGCAGCCCCCCCCCCCCCCCACCCCAATCACTGGAAAGAGCCGCAGACCTCCAAATCGCTGGCAAGGGCTCCCTGCCCGAATTACTGACAAAGCTGTCCCCCACCCCACCCCCACCCCCGAATCCTGATTGATAGGTCCACACTATTTCCAGTCATACGAAAGAGCAACTGTGGGGCAGCACGCAGACAGAGCACCTGGTCTGTCTGGGAAAATGTTTAGAACAAAGAGGCAACCTCTTTGAAAAAAAAATGGTCAGAAAGAACACCTGCTCAAAAGAGGAAGCACTTCGGAGTTAATGGACTCTGAATAATGATAAAAACAAACAAAACTGAGGCCTCTTTGAAATAGCCTGGACCTGTCAATCAAGACACTGGTAAAAGACAATGGACTATGATATTGAATGTAAACAATGCAATTCAAAGCTTTTAGGTTTCCTATCATGCCCAGAGGCTTGAAAAGGTTAAAGGGCAATGAGATTGACTGTGAAAAAAACCTTCAAAGGTTTCCAACACATCAAAGGGAAGACTTTCATCTTCATCTGACAGATCTTTGAACTTGGCATGCTGGAAGAGACATCAAAGGTTTTCAGCACAACAGAGGGTTGTCCTTTAGCTATAACTTGACATGTTGAAAGACAGTTCAATGATTTTCAAAGCTACAGAGGGAAGACCTGCCACACGACACTCATCCCAGGAAATATCCCCAACCTGAGCTCCTCTAGCCCGGCCCGAGCATCACCCCGACTCCCACCTCCCCTGAAAGACCCCCCTCAGCACCCTGAAGGTAAATGCTCTGTCCTCGGAGTCCACGTTGTCTGATCCCCACTTGTCAGGACCTGCACTAATTGGCATCTGCTGGACTTCTCACTTGGAGGAGGGATGGGGGGGGGGGGGGGGGAGGGGCGAGGGGGGGGGGCGGGGGGAGGGTGAGGGGGTGAGATGGGGGCAGCAGGAGCATACTGGGAGGATAAAGCATAAAACCTTAACCCCGGTAATTATATTAAAAGGAATGTAAATGAGTGGTGATCAGGTTCTTACCCACTCTGGGCAAGACCTGATCAGAGGGGCAAAGCAGGCCGATAGACTTGCAACTGGTTTGATGCCTGGAAGCATCCCGTTTTAGCCCTCATGCCCGATTCAATGCGTCATCGTGAATCCCAGCTGGGGCTAGCAGCCCCTGAGATCACCCCCAGTACATCTGACACTCAGCCTTTCTTTGCTATTTCACTGAGGTATCAGCGTGGATTTTGTACTTGTGCTCCGTGCTAAGTGGTAATGTGCTTCCCAAAGTGTTTATGTTTCAGTTTAAGGTGGCAGCAGATTATCTTTGGGACAATTAGGGTGGTTTTATTGTTATCCAAGCAACACTTACACTTGTGAGAGGGAAGATCTTTTTGGACAACATTCTTTGCAAAATTTTAAATTAGTTATTCAAACTTACATTTAGAATTTTCCCAGAATTAATTAAATAATCCCCCCGCCCCCCCCCCCCCCCCCCCCCCCCCGGCATTTCTGCAATGTCCATCTTGTTTTTTGAGGGTTTGTACTAAGATTATGTATTCCCATGAAAATCACCCTATTTCATTGAATCATAAATGCTGGTGAGGTATTTTCCGTCACAGATTCACAGTCCTGTTACGATGCGGAAGAAGGCCATTTGGCCTGTCATGTCTGCGCCAGCTCTCCAAATGAGCATCATGACTTAGTGCCATTTCCCTGCCTCTTCCCGTACCCCCGCACATTGTTTCTATTTAAGTCATCATTTTTCATTTCATTTTCAAATGCCCTCTTGGATATCTCGATTGAACCTGCCTCCGCTGGACTTCTGGAGGCGACCATGGAGTGGGTGGTCGCATATTTGGTGGCTCCCGCTTGTGGCGTTTGTTTCGGACCTTTTCCCCATTTAACAGGTGGATGTGAGGTGGAATATAGGTGCAGGAGAGTGAGGGGAAGAGATTTAATCTCTGGTGTATGGAGCTGAGGGCGAGAACCGGTCAAAAAAGAAGGAATCAGTCGGTTGGAGCTTGTGCGGCACCTGCAACGCACGTGGAGATGGCGGAGGGACAGGGAGCGGCCCTGCTGGCCCAGTGGTCGATGGACCAGCTGGTGAAGTTCTTAAATGAGAAGTTCACCCAGCAACGGAAGGAGAGTCTGGAGGACCTGGCCTGGGCAGTGGATTCGATCAGAGCAGTGGCCGACCGTGTGGAAACGAAGCTGGCTGCCCAGGGTCAGGCGATCCACAAGATGGAGGAGGTGGCAGGGGAACATGAGGAGCAGTTTGCCTTGATGGCAGCGGAGATGGGACTGATGCACGATCAGCAGAGGCGGCTTCAGGGGAAGGTTGAGGACCTAGAGAATCGGTCACCCAGGCAGAACATAAGGATCATAGGCCTGCCAGAGGGTAGTGGAGGAGCCGATGCTGGCACGTACGTGTGGAGGATGCTGGAGAAGCTGTTCGGAGAGAGTGCGTTTGCACGGCCAATGGAGGTGGATCAAGTGCACAGAGCACTAATGAGGAAGCTCCAGGGGAATGAGCGATGGTGGTGTGGTTCCTTGACAAGGAGCGAATTATGAGGTGGGCCAGGCAGACGAGGCACTGTACCTGGGAGGGCAGTGAAATCAGAGTGTACCAGGACCTGCGTGCAGAGTTGGCCAAGAAGAGAGCGAGCTTCAACAGGGTCAAGCCTGCCCTCTACAAGAAGGGGCTGACGTTTGGGCTACTGTGCCAGGCACGTCTATGTGTGACCTACGAAGGCCGGGAATTGTACTTTGGATCAGCGGAGGAGGCAGTAGAATAGGGGCAGGGTGCCCCTGACTGGTCACGTGGAACATATGAAGATTAAATGGGTCAGTCAAGAAGGTATGTGTGTTCTCTCACTTGAAGTGCTTTAAAGCAGATGTGTCCATGCTACAAGAGAAGTAATTGAAGGTGGGAGACCAGATTCGGCTGAGGAAGGGGTGAGTAGGGCAAGTGTTTCATTCGGGATTTGATTTTGAAATGAAATAGGTGGCGATTTTGGTCAATAACGGGTGGCGTTCGAGATGGGAAATGTAGCGCCGGACTTTGCGGGGAGATACGTCATGGTAAGTGGGATATTGGAGGGGATGCCGGTGTTGTTAGTCAATATCTATGCCACGAACTGAGACGATGTGGAATTTATGAGGCGGGTGCTGGGGAAGATTCCGGATCTGGACTCTCATCGGCTGATTATGCGGGGTCCTGGATACGGTCCTGGATCTGAGACTGGACCGGTCGAGCTCACGGTCTGAGAGGGTGTCGGCTACAGCTAAGGAGCTTCGGGGGAGGGGGTTCACGGCGCACATGGGGGTTAGGGTGGATCCGTGGAAATTTGGGAGGCTGAGAGCGAAAGAATTTTCATTTTACTCCCACGTGCATAAGGTGTACTACCAAATAGATTTTTCCGTGGTAGATAAGGTGTTGTTGGCAGGGGTGGTGGATGTTGAATATTCGGCAATTGCGGCGCCGGACCATACCCCGCACAGGGTGGATTTACGAGTGAGCGGGGGGGGGGGGGCAGCGCCTGTAATGGAGGATGTGGGACTGTTAGTGGAGGACCGGGTTCAATTCCAGCTCAGGCCACAGTCCGTGTGGAGTTTGCACGTTGTCTGCGTGGGTCAAAGATGCGCAGGGTAGGTGGATTGGCCACGCTAAATTGCCCCTTAATTGGAGAAAAAATGAATTGGGTACTCTAAATTTATCTTAAAATCTTTGGACAAGAGATGGCCCTTCCCATTGGCATACCCCTCAATGCCACCATAATGAAGCATCATCATGTTCAGGCCAAGAGAACCAGACAGCATGGTAGAGGACAGCAGCCCATCAGGTTAATCCGCCCCCCCCCCCCCCCCCCCCGCCCTAACATATATACAAACTGCACTGGTCTTTGTGAACCTCTCTGGTACTATAGTGACATACAAGTGGCATTGAACAGTGGAGTATATGTGAGTAGGGACAGTTCTGCTCTTAGTGACTTTCTCAAACCAGTCTGTGTCTTCGCCTGTCAATGTGGAGAGCACCGTAGGCCAAAAGCTGCAGGGTGGCATCGTCAACTGATTGACTGCATTGACAGCACCTTCTTCTCCCAACTGTCGCCAAAGCAGATCCCTTTGGTACCGTAGGACCCTGATGCACAATCCTTGCATGTGTGAAGCAGTCCAAATCTACTTTCCTAATTTACTATGACACCTGTAAAATAGCAAAACAAGAAAAGCAATGTTCTGTTGCAAATTGTGGGGCTGGCAGCTTATGTGCGTGAGTATAAGACTGCCAGTTTATCACTGTGTGGAAATTGTGATGGAAGAGGTGAAATGACAGATGTGGAGTTGTAACGATTGAGAGTGGACAAAGGGGTTTCAAAGTTGTGCAAATTTCTTACAGGGAGGTTATATCGACACTTACCCAAGAGTGGCATGTAGGTTGTAAGAGATTGAAGAGTGTGTTGGTGCCAGAGTGAGCAGGGAGAAGATAAAGGTGATGTACTACCTTAATGTACCTACTTCTTCCTGAGGTATGATGTTCAGAACTGAATGCCTGTAATACCCTGTTTACTCAATACAAGTGACCTTGTAAGTGATGCTGTGTGGTGATTCTTATCTAAGGTCACAGCCTTATTTTGATCTGTTCCGCTGGAGTTACAGTGGGAATTTGACAAAGCAGCTGAGAGGCTGTAACTCTTTCAGCTAGCTCATTGAAATATTAGCATGATGCTCACAGCACAGAACATTAAGTGCTCAAACAACAAATGGAGGAGGATTCCAAGTAACAGATTTTAGAGAAATGCTGTTCTCTTTCAAATCTTTCCCATACGCGCACAGCAGATAGATGCTTAGAAAACAAGCTACCATAAATAGCTCTATTTAATAAAGTGGTTTCAGAAATGCAGACAGTATTGTGAAGGAAATTGGTTAGTTCTGGAGCAGACGGCCCTCTCTGCAATAACGACCAGCATCATGGCTACACGGGTGATTGAAGCAATAGGCGAGGTGTAGGGCAACAAAACATTTGCTGATATTGGGAAGGTTGCCAGTTAAGCAAATGCCAATCGTGCTCCCTTTAAAAAAAATTACCTTGCACTGCCTCTTAACACTTTTTAACCGTGTTACCTCATTGCAGAATTGCAATGAAAAATGCTCAACAACAGTTTGCAGTTTTAAAATGCATGCCCCTTATTTTGTATGATTCTCTTCATTGTTGGTGCTATAAAATATTTACCGTCTACCCCTTGTGAGGCAAACAGTGATTCACCTGGAAGACTGCTCACACCTGATATCTCAGATACTGGAGTGTTCACATCTTTTGCATTATGGTGGCTACTGTGATGATATGTATAAGCAGTCCTGTATATAGTGATAGAGAAAACCTCCAACCAGCAGGTGGCAGTAGAGAACAACCATGTGACACTGTTACCTCAGAGAGTCTGGGGATAGTCTTCATAGTGGATAGTCACAATTTGTAGTTGCTCTTAGTTAATTTATAATGGTTCATAGATTTTGATAATATTCTTATGGTTATTTTACCCATGCTATTGTTGAACAATAAAACTTGAACTAGTCAAGAACTAGACGTTCTTTAGTGCATTTATTCCGACCGACCAAGCACCAGAAAGTAACAGCTACCAGCCTGGGTATTTGGATCTAAACATATTTTCTGTTACATTAATCATAATTACATATTTTTCATATCTATATTCTTACAATATATGAAGAAAGAGCAAGATTTCAGACATACAATTGGCTCCTCGAGTCTGCTCCAACATTTGATAAGATTAATGTTGATCTGATTGGGACTTCCGATGGCGTCTGCGAACGGAGTGGCCGCGTTCAGAAGAAGCTCCCGCCAGTCCACGATATCGCGGTCTTTTTCGGGGGGGTTCCCCGCAGATTTTTTTGAAGAAATAAACCTCTCCGGGTTGGCCCTGCCTCCCTTGCCCTGTGCTAGCATCAAGGCTCCGTTTCACGGAGCGGGAGTGTTGAAAAGGTGGGAGGGGAGAGACTGGTCCCGGTGGGTTCGGCGGGCTGTTGCACGTGGAGGAGGAGCGGGGATCGCAACTTTGTTCCCCAAGGAGCATCCTGAAAGCCGAAAGTCTCAAAGAGCACGGAGAGGAAAGGAGAATTTTTTTTTCTGTTTTTTCTCTCTCCTGAAAACTTGAAGGAAGCAGCGGGGGCGGAGCCAAGCAGAGGCCAAGACGGCAGGCCCGAAGCCAGGGCGCGATGTAGGTGAGGTGTCCCACATCGGATGGTTCCCGCCTAGAATGTGGTAAGAAGACTGATGCCCGGTCCCAGTTAAATTCTGGAGGTATACAAAAAAAAGGAAGAGAAAGAAGTTTCAAAGAAATTTGAGATTGAAGAAGGAAGGAAGAGTGAGAAAAAGGAAAAATAATAAGCCGTTAAAGGATGCGAAAAGCAGCGCCAAAGAAGGGAGGAAACGCGGGCTCGCCGTTGAATGAGAAGACGAGCAAAAGTGCTGACAAGATGGCAGATGCCAGATTGTATGGTGGGGCCGCACTACTTACAGTGGAGAAGATGACTGAGGTGATGGCGGTGGAGCTAGAAAAGCAGTTTGCGAGGCACATGGAGGCTTTGAGGAAGGAGATGGCATTGGTGGAGGAGGCATTCGCCCCGGTGAGAGTAGCTGTGGCAAAGACATCGGCCGAGGTGAGAGAGCTGGGCGAGAAGATGAAGGAAGTGGCGGAGGCCGCATCGCAGCACAGCGATCAGGTCATCTCGATGGGGGACGAGCTGCGGAGGGTGGTGGAGGTCAACAGAGGGCACTGAGCAAGCTTGAGGACCTGGAGAATCGCTCGAGGCGGCACAATCTAAGAATTGTGGGCTTGCCCGAAGGGATAGAGGGTCAAGGCCAAGTACTTTAGAGTACTTCACTAAGAAGTTGGCGCATCTGATGGGAGAGGGTGAGAACCCCTCCCGGTACGAGCTGGACCGAGCTCATCGGTCATTAAGGCTGAAGCCCGAGGTGAATGAGCCGCAAGAGCAGTAATTATCTGCTTCATAAGTACTGCATGAAGGAGAAGGTGTTAAGCTGGGTGAAGTACAAGCGTGAGGTGCAGTGGGATGGTGCCGGAGTTCAGATCTACCAGGACTTGACGGTGGAGTTGGCAAAAAGACGAGCGGCGTTTGGGCGAGTGAAGGCGGCACTGTAAAGAAGGGGGTGCGATTTGGTATGGTATACCCGGCGAAGCTGAGGGTGATGTATGGTGCCAAAGACTTTTTTTTCGAGACAGAGGAGGCGGCTGAGGAGTTCGTGAGGGCAGAAGGCTTGGGACAGACGTGAGGAGCGGAACTGGAAGAGAGACTGTGGACTGTGATTAGGGAGCTGGAAAATGTATAAATGTTATAACTTTCTTTTCACTGACGTGTATTGTAATTTACTTCTCTTCACATTGTTACAGAGTTCAAGTTATTGGTTGGGTTGATTGGCATTCTGTGTTCCGACGGTGATATCTTATTTTAGTGAATTGTATGGGTTGGATTGTTGTTTTTGTTTTTTCTTTCTCTGGGACAGGGTGGGAGGGGACGGTATAGCGTGGCGGGGGGAGCCACCCGTGCTAGCTAACTAAAGTCAGCTAGTGAACGGAGGTGAGGTGAGAGGAGGGCTGCGGACATTGGAGCCTGGTTGGCAGGTTTCGATGTGCCTACTAGGCGAGCGAAGTGGAGGGAAAGGGATTGATGCTGGGAGATGTTTTTTCGAGAGGACATGTGGGGGGGGGGGGGGGGGGGGGGGGTTTGGGAGGGGGGAGAAGGGGTTTGATGTTAATAATGGATTGGGGCGGGCCAGGCTTATGGGGCAGGACCCGGTGGTATGATGATGGTGGATAAGAAGGGTGGGGGGTGTGAGAGACCCCCAGTTAGGATAGTCACGTGGAACGTGAGGGGGTTAGGAGGTCCGGTCAAGAGGTCAAGGGTGCTGGCGCATCTTAAAAGTTTGAAAGCAGATGTAGCAATGCTGCAGGAGACTCACTTGAGGGTGAAGGACCAGGTGAGACTTAAAAAGGGCTGGGTTAGTCAGGTGTGTCACTCTGGACTTGACGGAAGGGCTCGAGGGGTCGCGGTAATGGTCAGCAAAAGAGTACGCTTCCAGATGGAGAAGGTGGTGGCAGATCAGGGGGGTAGATATGTCATTGTGACAGGGGCGCTGGAGGGAAGGTTAGTGGCGCTGCTAAGTGTACATGGCCCCAATTGGGACGATGCAGGATTCGCAAAGAAGATGTTTGGGGCCATCCCCGACTTGGACACACACAAACTGATAGTGGGGGGGGACTGGAACTTGGTGCAGGAACCAAGGTTGGACAGGTCACGGCCGTGCTCACTGGGGGGGCGAAGGCGATAGCTGGGCTAATGGTGGAAATGGTGGGGGGGTGGGGGGGTGGACCCTTGGAGGTTTCTGCACCCGAGGGAGCGGGAGTACTTGTTTTTCTCGGCTGTCCATAAGGTATATTCGCGGATCGACTTTTTCGTGGTGGGGAAGGCTTTGCTGGCTGGGGTTAAGGGGTCGGAATACTCGGCAATTGCAGTGTCAGATCATGCTCTGCATTGGGTGGATATGGTGCTGGAGAAAGGAGTAGCGCAGAGGCCGGGATGGAAGTTAGATGTGGGACTTTTGGGGGACCAAGTGTTCTGTGACAAAATTGAAAAGGTAATTAAGGAATTTGTAGGTTTCAACTGTACAGGTGAGGTGTCGAAGGCAGTCATCTGGGAGGCTCTAAAGGCGGTGGTGAGGGGGAGGTGATCTCGTTTAAGGCCATGCTGGAAAAAGAGGAGAGGTTGGAGCGGCAGAGGGTAATAGATGAGATGCTGGAGATAGATAGGAGTTATGCAGACGATGGGGACCCAGCAAAGCTGGAAAAGAGGAAGGAACTACAGGCGAGCTTTGACCGGCTTTCTACCAGGAAGGCAGTGCGCCAACTGAGGCGAGCAAGGGGTGCAGTTTACGAACATGGAGGTATGTTAGCAGGTCAACTCCGGAGGGAAGCAGCGGCAAGGGAAATTGTTCAGGTGAGGGATCAGGCAGGTTAGTTGGTAGTGGCTCCGGAGCTGATTAACAAAGTTTTTGAGGAATTCTATGAGAGGTTGTCCAGGTCAGAGCCACCTGGGGGAGACCGTGAGATGCAGGAATTTCTAGGTGGGTTGGAATACCTGCGGTTAGGTGAGGGGGACAGGGCTATATTAGAAGGAGCGATAGTGGAGCAGGAGGTAAAGGATGCGATTGGGAGGATGCAGTCGGGGAAGGTGGCAGGGCCAGATGGGTTTCCGGTGGAATATTATAAAAAATTCAAGGATTCGCTGGCACCCCTGATGGTGGGGATGTTTTAAGAGGTGATAGGGAAGGGGATGTTACCACAAACCTTGGGGCAGGCATCGATTTCCCTGTTGCTAAAAAAAGATAAGGATCCGACGGAGTGTGGGTCGTATAGGCCCATATCACTTCTGAATGTGGACACAAAAGTATTGGTGAAGGTACTGGCGGGTAGGCTGGAGGAGTGCCTCCCGATAGTGATAGGTGAAGATAAGACGGGGTTCCTGAAAGGGAGGCAGCTCTTTTCAAACATTAGAAGAGTTGCCATTACGTAGGGCAAGGACTCACTTTAGGTACGTGGGGGTGCAGGTTGCCCGGGAATGGGGGGGGGCTCCGCAGGTACAACATTTCTAGTTTGGTGGGGAGAGCGAAAGCCAATCTGGCAAGGTGGGATGGTGTCCCTCTGTCACTGGCGGGTCGGGTACAGGTGTTTAAAATGAACGTGTTGCCACGATTTCTGTTTATTTTTCAATGCCTGCCGATTTTCCTGCCAAAGGCTTTTTTCAGAGAGATTGAGGGAAGGATTACGTCGTTCATATGGGGAGGGAAGGTGGCCAGAGTTAGAAAGGTGCTGCTACAGAGGGGAAGGCAGGCAGGGGGTTTGGATCTTCCGAACCTGATGTATTACTACTGGGCGGCGAATGTGGAGAAGGTGGGGAGCTGGGTCAGAGGGGGTGATTCCCAGTAGGTCAGAATGGAGAAGAATTTGCGCAGGAGGTCAGGATTGAAAGCACTGGCAACAGCACCGCTCCCGATATCCCCGGGGAAGTACTCAGGGAGTCCGGTAATAATAGCTTCATTGAGAATTTGGAGGCAGTTTCGCCAACACTTCGGGTTGGGGGCAGGGTCAAGGGAAATGCCGATTCGGGTGAACCACAAATTTGAGCCAGGGAGGTGGGATGGAAATTTTCAGAAATGGGAGGAGAAGGGGATTAAGACACTGAAAGATTTGTTTCTTAGGGATCAGTTTGCAGGATTGTAAGAGCTGGAAGCGAAGAATGGGCTGGAGCAGGGTGAAATCTTTAGATACATGCAGGTTCGGGATTTTGCCAGAAAGGAGATACAGAACTTCCCAGAGGAGCCGGCCCCCACATTGCTGGAGGAGGTGCTGACCACAGGGGTACTGGAGAAGGGGGTAGTGTCAGCAGTCTACGGAGCTATTTTTGGGGAGGAGAAGGCACAGCTGGAAGGGATCAAAGCAAAGTGGGAGGAAGAGTTGGGAGAGGATATGGAAGAGGGGTTCTGGTGTGAGGTGCTCCGGAGAGTGAATGCCTCCACCTTGTGCGCGAGGTTGGGGCTGATACAGCTGAAGGTGGCACACCTCACGAGGGCGAGGATGAGCCGGCTCTTTGAAAGAGTAGAAGATGTGTGTGAACGTTGCGGGGGGGGGGCTAATCACGTTCATATGTTTTGATCCTGTCCAAAGCTAGAGGATTACTGGAAGGAGGTTTTTAGGATAATTTCTAAAGTGGTGCACGTGAAACTGGACCCAGGCCCCCGGGAGGCCATATTCGGGATGTCGGACCAGCCAGGGTTGGAAACGGGTGCGGAGACAGATGTTGTAGCCTTCGCTTCGTTGATCGCCCGAAGGCGGATCCTGATGGGTTGGAGGGCAGCCTCTCCACCCTGTGCCCTGACGTGGTGGGGGGATCTGTTGGAACTCTTGACTCTTGAGAAGGTTAAGTTTGAACTGAGGGGAAGGATGGAGCGGTTCTACAAGTCATGGGCATTATTCATTATGCACTTTCAAGAACAGGATAACATCGAACATTAGTTGGGGGGTGGGGGGGGTGGGAGGGTTGAGGGGAGGGGGGGGCGGTACCAGGGTGTTAATGGTGACTATGGGTGATTCCTGATTCCTTTTTGTCAGTTGTTTATGTGAACATGTGGGCTAATGTTTGGGGTTTGGTGGGAGGATGGGATTGTTGTTATTGATATGGGGATTGACATATTTGTTACTGATTATTACTTATTGTTGGTGGGTGTAAATTTGGGAGAAAATACGAAAAAGGAGGAGAATAAAGAAATATATATATATTTTTTAAATGTTGATCTGATTGCGGTTTCAAATTTCTTTTCCTGTATACCCACTATAAACTTTGACACCCTTGACAATTAAGAATCAATCTAACTCAGCCTTAAAAGTATTCAATGATCCGACCCCCACTGCTCTCTGGGCAGAGGGTTTCACAGACTAACCGCCCTCTGATTGAAAATGGGGTGGCAAGGTGACACAGTGGTTAGCACTGCTGCCTCACAGCGGCAGGGACGCGCGTTCAATCCCAGCCTTGGGTGACTATCTGTGTGGAGTTTGTACGTTCTCCCGTGTCTGTGTGGGTTTCCTCCGGGTGCTCCGGTTTCCTCCTACAGTCCTAATGTGCAGGTTAGGTGGATTGGCCATGCTAAATTGGTCCTAGTGTTGAGGGATGTGCAGGTTTGGATACGGAGTTATGGGTATAGGGAGGAGTGGATTGGTGCAGGCTCAATGGACCAAATAGCCTCCTTCTGTACTGTAGGGATTCTATGATTCTAAGATTCTATGATTCCGATCTTAACATTAAGTTGGAGACCCCAAATTATTATCTAGGTTCTAGTCTATTCCACAAAGGAAAACATCCTCTCAGCATCCATCCTCTCAAGTGCCCTCAGGATCTGTAAGATCACCTCTCACTCTTAAAAACTACAATAGATACAGGCACAGCCTAGCCAACCTTTCCTCATCAGGTAACCCCTTCTTCTCAGGAATCAGTCGAGTGAAACTTCCCTGAACTGCTTCCAATGCTATTGTATTATTTCTTAAATAAGGAGACCAAAACTGAACACATTACTCCAGATGTGATATTACCAGTGCTCTGTGTAACTGAAGCAAAGCTTCCCTATTTTCATAACCCAAACCCCTTGCAATAAACAACAACATTCCATTGCATTCCATGCTATGCAATATAGCATTCCACTTGCTATATTGCGAGTCAAAGAAGAGAGAGTTTGGGCACTGTCAAGGTATAGTCCCTCAAAAAGGATAAGGTGTAGGGCAAAAGAGGTAGAAATTGAGATAAATCCAAAAAGGTGTGCCTATGACAGATACCAAGGAGAAAATACAATTGCGAACCAGGGTGAATATAGAAGGTTCAGAAGGGGGGTGGAAAAGCAAATAAGAGAAAGCAAGGAGGAAAAATGAAAAGATTCTAACATAAAGGAAATCTCAAAGTCTTCTTTGGACATATAAATAGTAAAAGGAAGAGTGGGAACGATTAGAGACCAAAAAGGGGGTTTACACATGGAGACAGGGGGCATGGCTGAGGTATTAAATTAGCATTTCCATCTGTTTTTAATGAAGGAAGAAGATGCTACCCAGATCATGGCAAAAGAGGTGATAATTTAGATACCAGAAGGGTTTACAATTAATAAGGAGGATGTATTTGATAGGGTGCCTATACTTAAAGTTGATAAGACTGTATAAGGGACTGGATCAGATGCATTCGAGGATACAGGAGGGAGTAAGAAAGGAAACTGTGGAAGATCTGTCCCAATTTTTCAGTCTTCCTTAAACTCGGGTGTGGTGTCAGAGGACTGGAGAATTACAAATGTTAAACATCAAAAAAGGGTGTGGCAATAAGTCCAGCAACTACAGGCCAGTCAATTTAAATTTGGTGCTGGGAAATTTTAGAAACAAAGGAAAGAGTTCTGCCATTTTGGAACTAAGTTCCATGGTGGGGGTGGGAACATGTCCCTTTGTGGTGGCGGCAGGAAAACACATCAAATCCCGGTACCAGCCTCATTATTTGTCCACCCAGGTATTTTGCTCTATATTCCATGGTGAGGCAGGCCTGGATAGCATGTAGTCTGCCATCCTATCTGGGTGTCACATTGAAAAGGCACCCAATATCACTAACCCACTTTTGGAGAAAGAAGGTGGACGAAGGCAGAGGAAGGGAAATGAAGATGGATCTCCAGGAACATTCTGAGGCTGAAAGTTTGATCCCCTCCACGACACCAAATCTGCAGATGCTTCCCCCGACCCATTGCTATGGTACTCCAGGGTGACAAGTGGCCTCCATCCTGAACCCTGGAGGCAGCCCCAGGCATTGGCCAGATGAGACCCAACATCTGCACACCACATTGCTCCAAACGTGTTTCACGCTGGCATGTTTTACCAATGGCATCACAGAGAATCTGGCATGGGGTTGTCGGTAATGGGATGCAAATTTGTTTCATGCCAGTCTCCAGTGGGTTTACCAACCCGCCATGGTGCGTACCAGCTGAAGCTCCCACTGTAAATTCATGCTGCGTGAAACCAATTTCTGGGCCTTCTGTCACATTCTTCACCCATGCCCACCATCAAACCTGCTGGGGGAATTCTGCCCAATAATTCAGGACGAATTCATAGTCACATGGACAAATGTTGCTTAATTAAGGAATGCCAACATGGATTTCTTAAGAGAAAATCATGTTTGACTAACTTGTTGGAGTTTTTGATTCGGTCAAAAGAGTTGATGAGGAAAATGCTGTTGATGTGGTCTACATGGAACTCCGAAAGGCATTTCATGCAGTTCCACATGACAGACTTGTGTGCAAACTTTTAACACACAGAATGAAAGGGGAACATGGATATGAAATTGGCTGAGTGACAGGAAACAGAGATAACTGGTTAATGGATATTTTGGGGGCTGGAGGAAGGTTTGTTGTGGAGTTCCTAGGGGGTCAGTGTTGGGACCTTTGATTTTCCTGATATATGTTTATGACCTGGACCTTGGTGTACGGGACACAATATCAAAATTAGCAGATGAAAAGAAGCATGGACGCATTTTGTGAACTGTGAAGAGGCCAATGGAGGACATTAAAAGGACATAGACAAGTTGGTGGAATGGGTGGGCAGGTAGCAACTGAACTTCAATGCAGAAAAATGAGAGGTAATCCATTTTGGTAGGAAGAACATGGAGAGACAATATAAAATAAAGGGTACAACTCAAAAAGAGGTGCAGGACCTGGGTGCATTTATTCATAAGTTATTGAAGGTGGCAGGACTGGTTGGGAGTGTGGTGGATAAAACATACTGTACCGTAGGCATTAGTAATAGGAGCATCATGTACAAGAGCAAGGAAGTTATGTTGAGGTTATTCATGAAGGCCCCACCTTCTCGACCTTGCCCCTCGCCTGGGGTATGGTGACCCTCAGGTTAAATCACCACCAGTCAGCTCTCTCCCTCAAAGGGGAAAGCAGCCTATGGTCATCTGGGCCTCTGGCGACTTTACACTTACACTTATGTTGAACTTGTATAAGATACTCATTCGAGGTCAGTTGAAGTATTGCGTCCAGTTCTAGATGTCACGCTTCAGGAAGGATGTGAAGATATTAGAGAGAGTTCAGAAAAGATTCATAAGAATGGTTCCACCGATGAGAAACTTCAGTGATAAAGATAGACTTGAAAAGTTTGGACTGCTCTCCTGGGAGAAGAGAAGGTTGCGAGGAGATCCGGTGGAAGTGTTCAAAATCATGAGGGGTCTGGACATAGAAACAGAAAATAGGAGCAGGAGTAGGCGATTCGGCACTTAGAGCTTGCTCTGCCATTCAACATGATCATGGCTGGTCATCTATCTCCATCATACTCTAGTATTCTCCCCATATCTCTTGACACTTTTAGAGTCCAGAAATCTATTTCCTTCTTAAATATATTCAGTGACTTAACCTCCACAGCCTTCTGTGGTAGAGAATTTCACAGTTTCACCATCCTGTGAGTGAATGGCCTATCCTGTATCCTGAGACTGTGACAACTTGTTCTAAACTCCCATCCAGAGGAAACAACACCCCTGTATCCAGTCTTTCCAGTCCTGCCAGAATGTTATCCGTTTCAGTCAGATCGCCTCTCATTCTTCTAGATTTCAGTGAATACAGGCCTATTTGACCCAATCTCATCCCCTTCCCACCGCACCTTCCCATGCAATCGCAGAAGGTGCAAAACCTGCCCCTTTATCTCCTCCCTTCTCACTATCCAAGGCCCCTAACACTCCTTTCAGGTTTAGCAGCATTTCACTTGCACCTTCTTCAATTTAGTCCACTGTATTTGCTGCTCCCAATGCAGTCTCCTCTACATTGGGGAAAACCTCTGATCCATCCACAAACATGACCCTAACCTTCTGGTCTTTTGCCATTTCAAACCAGCATCTTGACCCCATGCCCAAATGTCTGTCCTTGGCCTGCTGCAGTGTTCCAGTGAAGCCTACCATAAACTGGAGGAACAGCATCTCATCTTCCGATTTGGCACGTAACAGCCTTCTGAACTCAACATTGAGTTCAACAACTTTAGACTGAGAACTTTCCCCTCCATCTTGAGCCCCCCTTTTGTTTTTTTTTGTTTCCTTGGCTTGCCCAAATAAAACCCCACCTCTCCCCCATATGATCATCTGTCACTTATTTTTCAGTTTTGCTTCCACTGAGCATTGATCTTTGCTGTCCTATTAACACATTCTGCTACCTTACCTTTATGCCACTATTAGCACTTCTTCAGTCCCGAATGCCACTATTAGCAGCATGACCTCTTTGTCAACCTCTCCTTAGCTCCGACATATCTCTGACCTTCCATTCTGCCCCACCGTCCCCCTCTCCAACTATATAATTCATCACATTTCTATCCCTCTTCAATTCTCTGGAAGAGCATACGGAACCGAAACATTGGGCGGGATTCTCTCAGCCCACGCTGGGTCGGAGAATCGCCGGGCTGTACGCGAAGCGCGCAACGGAGCTGGCGCCATTGGCGTCGGCGCGGTTGGTGCGGTGCTGGTCAAGGGCCGCTCTACACGCACCCCACCCCGCCGCCGATTCTCCACCCGGGATGGGCCGAGTAACCACAAAAAAATCCGAGTCCCGCCGGCGCTGTCCACGTGTGGTCTTACCCGGCGGTACCTCGGCGTGCATCCTTTTGGGGGTGGCCTGGTGGAGGTGGGAGGGGGGTCCGACCCCGGGGGGGGGGGGGGGGGGGCCTCTGCTGTGGCCTGGCCCGCGATCGGGACCAACCGATCGGCAGACCGGCCTCTCGGGCTGGGGGCCTCTTTTGCTCCGCGCCGGCCCCTGTAGCCCTACGCCATGTTGCGAAGGAAGCATGCGCGCAACCGCGCCGGTTGCAGAGTGCATGTGCAGACCAGCGGCACTCATTTGAGGCCGGTATCGGCAGCTGGAGCGGTGTGGGTCGCTCCACTGCCATGCTGGCCTCCTGAAGGGCTCAGAATCGCTGCTCCTGTGGGCCTTATGACGCCGTCATAAATGCGCCGGCGTTTACGACGACGTCAACACTTAGCCTCAGGATCAGAGAATCCCACCCATTAACTCTGTTTCTCTCTCCACAGATTCTGCCAGGCCTGCTGAGTTTATCCAGCAGTTTCTGTTTTCTTTATGACCCAACCTCTCCTCTTTGACAATCAATCCTCCAGAGTGGAAAGGGAGAAACTGCTCCCATTCATGAAAAGATCGAGAATGAGAGGGCACAGATTTATAGTACAATAATATTTTATTAGTGTCACAAGTAGGCTTACATTAATACTGCAATGACCTTACTGAGAAAATCCCCTAGTTGCCACACTCTGGCAGCTGTTCGAGTACACGGAGGGAGAATTCACAATGCCCAATTCACCTAACAGCACGTCTTTCAGGACTTGTGGGAGGAAACCGGAGCAACCCGGGGAAACCCACGCAGACACGGGGAGAAAGTGCAGACTCCGCACCGACAGTGACCCAAGCAGGAATTGAACCTGGGACCCTGGCGCTGTGAAGCAACAGTGCTAACTACTGAGCGACCGTGCTTGGCTAAAGAACAAAAAGCGATATGAGAAATATCTTTTCACACAACGAGCGGTTAGGATCTGTAATATACTACCTGACATTGTGGTGGGGAGGCAGATTCAACTTATGCATTCAAAAGGGAATTAGACTAGTATCTGAAAAGGAAAAATGTGCAGGGTTACAGAGAGAATTCCAGGGAATGGCACTCGGCGAATTGCTCATTCGGAGAGCTGGTGCACACACGTTGGGTTGAATGGCCTCCTTCTGCATTGTAAAAATTCTGTATCAGGACATCCAGATCTATCTGGACTGCAGAGCTCTGCAGACTCTCTTCATTTCAATACTATACTGTTTTTAAATACTAGGTTTTTTTAGTTCAGATGGGCAGCATGGTTGGTGCAGGCTGGGAGGGCCTGCTCCTGTAATTTTCTTTGTTCTTTATACATTGGGCGGGATTCTCCAATCCCGCGGCAGAGTGTCCATGCCATCGTAAACGCCGTTGCGTTTTACGACGACGTGAACGGGCCGCTCCCACTAATTCTGGCCCCTACAGGGAGCCAGCACGGCACTGGAGCGGATCGGGCCGCTCCAGCTGCAGACCCCAGTGCGAGCTGGACGCCGCGGGATCCGCGCATGGGCAGTTGCACTGGCGCCAACGAGGAGATGCGCAGTGGAGCCGGCGCCAACACGCGCATGCGCAGTTGCCTCCTTCAGCGCGCTGGCCCCGACACAAAATGGTGCAGGGCTACAGGGGCCGGTGTATAGGAAAGGAGGCCTCCAGCCACAGAGGCCGGCCCGCCGATCGGTGGGCCCCGATCGCGGGCCAGGCCACACTGGAGGCCCCCCCCCCGGGTAGGACTTCCCCTCCCCCACAGGCTGCCACCCGACCCTTACATGCCTAGGTCCCGCCGGCCCAGAACAGGTTAGAACGGCGCCGGCGGGACTCGGCTCTTTTCCTACAGCCACTCGGCCTATCCGGGCCGGAGAATCGGCGGGCCGGGCGCGTAAAGTGGCCCACGACTGCCGCCGTGCCAACCACGCCAGCGCCAACGGCGCTTCTTCTCTGCATCGCAGAGAATCCCGTGCCGGCGACGGGGCATCGTGGCCCGTTCGCGGGGATTCTCCAGCCCGGCACGAGGCCTGGAGAATCCCGCCCTGTATTTCTATTCTTGCTGCCCAAATGGACAATTTCAATTTTCTGATATTAATCTCCATCTGCCAAATCTTTGCTCACTCATGTAACCGATTTACATTCCTTTGCAGACTTCTGTCCTCTTCACAACTTCCTCTCCTTCTTACCTTTATGTCAGCAGAAAACCTTACTTTTGATCCTTTCATCTAAGTCATTGATGTAGATTATAAATAGCGAAGGCCTCAGCATTGACACCCCCCATAGCTTGTTAACCCAAAAGTGATCCAGTTGTGCCTGTAATCGAGGCTTTATTACACTGAGATGTGTGGCCTCCGACAGCAGCTGACAAAATGGCTGCTGTACTGGGAGCACACATATTTATACTCCGCCTACTGGGCGGAGCCAGCAGGCAGGGATCTACCCCCGTACCTGTAGTACAGGGGCCTTACCGTAAAGCACCTATATCAACATCCTATATATACAATATATACATCAGTGGTGACTACCACATTCACCCCCTGTTAAAAAAATGAGTCCGGTGGGAGTGGTGGGAATTATATACAGAAAGTTGCGTTTTAAAAGTACAGATAATATTACAAATTCAGGCAGTCCGGTGCCTTGATCTGTCATTGAGAGCGTCGCAGTGCTGGTGGCGACTATGGCGGCGGCTTGGTCTTCAGTGACTCCGGGAGCGTGTCGAAATCCTCTTCATCCCCAGGTATGAGCAAGGGGAGGACAGATTGTCCCGGAGCGGGGGCTGCGGTGGGGTGCGCCGGGGGAGGGAAGGGTGGCGCCGGGGCAATGGGGGTGGTGTGGAACCAGCTGGTGTCAGGTCCCTGAGGAAGACTGTGTCTTGGAGGACTTCGGGGTACGCTACTTAGGGTTGGCGTGAAGTACTGCGGATTGGCGTAAAGTAGCTGTACCCTCGCAACCAATGGGTCCGCCTTGTGGAGTCGGACATGTCTACGGAGTCGAACGGATCCTGGAGCTGCCAGCCATGTCGGGAGTGAAACCCCGGAGGTGGACTTCCTAGGGAAGGCAAAGAGATGTTCATGGGGGGTTTCATTAGTCGCGGTGCACAGGAGCGACCGAATGGAGTGAAGTGCGTTGGGGAGGACCTCCTACCAGTGGGAGGCTGGGAGATTTCTGGACCGTACAGCCAGCTGGACGACCCTCCAGACCGTCCCATTCTCCCTCTCCACCTGCCCATTTCCCCTGGGGTTGAAGCTGGTCGTCCTGCTCGAGGCACTGCCCCTGTTGAGCAGGTACTGGCGCAGCTCATCGCTCATGAATGAGGATCCCCGGTCGCTGCGGACGTAGGCGGGGAAGCCGAACAGAGCGAAGATTGCGTTGAGGGCTTTGATGACGGTGGCAGACGTCATGTTGGGGCATGGGATGGCAAAAGTGCATCGGGAATATTCAGCGACCACACTGAGAAAGTACGTGTTGTGGTCGGTGGAGGGGAGGGGCCCTTTGAAATTCACGCTGAGGCGTTCAAAGGGGCGGGAGGCCTTCACCAGGCGCGCACGGCCTGGCCGGTAGAAGTGCGGTTTACACTCCGCGCAGACCTGGCAGTCTCTGATGATCGCCCTGACTTCCTCGATGGAGGAGAGCAGGTTGCGGGCCTTGATGAAATGGTAAAAATGTATGACCCCTGGGTGACAGAGGTTGTCGTGCAGGGTCCGGAGTCTGTCCACTTGTGCGCTGGCACATGTACCTCGGGATAGGACATCGGGGGGCTCGTTGAGCTTGCTGGGGCGATACAAAATCTCGTAATAGTAGGTGCAGAGTTCGATCCTCCACCTCAAGATTTTATCATTTTTGATCTTGCCCCGCTGTGTGCTGTTAAACATGAAGGCAACCGACCGTTGGTCAGTGAGGAGACTGAATTTCCTGCCGGCCAGGTAATGCCTCCAATGCCGCACAGCTTCAACGATGGCTTGGGCCTCTTTTTCGACGGAAGAGTGCCGAATTTCAGAGGCATGGAGGGTGTGGGAAAAGAATGCCACGGGCCTGCCTGCCTGGTTGAGGGTGGCGGCAAGGGCAACGTCTGATGCAAAGCTCTCGACTTGGAAGGGGAGCGTCTCATCGACCGGGTGTATCGCGGCCCTGCCGATGTCAGCCTTGATACAGTTAAAGGCCTGGTGAACCTTGGCCATCAGAGGAAAAACAGTGGATTGAATGAGTGGGCGGGCCTTGTCCGCATAGTTTGGGACCCACTGAGCGCAAAACAAAAAGAACCCAGGCAACGTTTGAGGGCCTTGGGGCAGTGGGGGAGGGGAAGGTCCATGAGGGGGCGCATGCGATCGGGGCCGGGCCCCAGAACTTCGTTCTGGACCACATAGCCGGGGGTGGCTAAGCGGGTTGTGCTGAACACGCACTTCTCCTTGTTATACGTGCGGTTGAGGGGAGTGGAGGTGTGGAGAAATTTGGCAAGGTTGGCATCATGGTGCTGCTGATCGTGGCCACAGATGGTGACATTGTCCAGGTACGGGAAAGTGGCCCGCAGCCCGTACCTGTCAACCATTCAGTCCATCTCCCATTGGAAGACCGAGACCCCGTTGATGACGCCGAAGGGAACCCTAAGAAAGTGGTCTGCTTTGAACGCAGTGTATGGGCGATCCGCCTTGCGACTGGGGAGCTGGTGGTAGGCAGATTTCAGGTCTACTGTCGAGAAGACCTGGTACTGAGCAATCTGATTGACCATATCAGATATGTGTGGGAGGGGGTACATGTCGAGCTGCGAGTACCGATTGATGGTCTAACTGTAGTCAACGACCATCCTGTTTTTCTCCCCAGTTTTGACCACTACCGCTTGGGCTCTCCAGGGACTGTTGCTGGCCTCGATGATGCCTTCCCGAAGCAGCCGCTGGACCTCGGACCTGATGAAGGTCCTGTCCTGGGCGCTGTACCATCTGCTCCCGGTGGCGACGGGTTTGCAATCCGGGGTTAGGTTTGCAAAAAGGGAAGGCGGGTCGACCTTAAGGGTCACGAGGCCGCACACAGTAAGGGGTGGTAGAGGCCCGCCCTTTCAGGGTTAGGCTCTGGAGGTTGCACTGGAAGTCCAGGCCGAGTAGCAAGGCAGCGTAGAGGTTGGGGAGGATGTAGAGGCGGAAGCCGCTGAACTCCACGCCCTGGACAGTGAGAGTGGAGATGCAGTACCCCGGGATCGCCACGGAATGGGACCCGGAGGCCAGGGAGATTCTCCAGTTAGCGGGGTGTACCGCGAGGGAGTAGCGCCTTACCATATCGGGGTGAATGAAGCTCTCAGTGCTCCCGGAGTCCAGCAGGCAGGAGATCTTGTGCCCGTTGACCTTCACTTTAGTTGAAGCAGTCGCGAGTTTGTGTGGTCGAGACTGGTCAATCGTGACCGAGGCGAGACGCGGCTGGTCGTTGGCGGTTGCAGGCGATGAGCGGCCGGATGAGGTGCCCGATGGGCATGGGTCCTGAGTCGGGTAAGATGGCGGTGCCCACGGGCCGCACGTGTCGTGGGGGAAGCAAGATGGCGGCGCCCATTGGTCCTGGGAGGAACAAGGTGGCGGCTCCCACGGGCCGCACGTGTTGTGAGTCGGGCAAGATGGCAGCGTCCACTGGTCGCCCGTGGTCCTAGGCAGGGAAGATGGCGGCGCTCACTGGCTGCACGTGGGGGGTGCCGGGACAATAGCGGCGTTTGAGTGGGCCTGGCACACTGCAGCAAAATGTCCCTTCTTGCCACAGGCCTTGCAGAGCGTGCTCTGC
This sequence comes from Scyliorhinus torazame, assembly GCF_047496885.1. Classification (NCBI taxonomy): domain Eukaryota; kingdom Metazoa; phylum Chordata; class Chondrichthyes; order Carcharhiniformes; family Scyliorhinidae; genus Scyliorhinus; species Scyliorhinus torazame. The sequence continues at coordinate 222,846,502 of NC_092708.1, read as the reverse complement.
GCTGGGCAGCGCTGTCATGGGGTGTTTTGACTGCCCACAGAAGTAGCATTTGGGCCCCCCGGGGTTGGTTGGCTGCCGCGCGGCACAGGCGTGGGATTGGCTGAGAGCAGTCGCTGATGGGGTCCACGATGGGGCGGCCGCCTGCGGCGTCCACGATGCACAGGGGGGGGTGGGCCGTGCGGTCGCGGGCATAGGCCTGAATGTTGCGTGATGTGACCGTAAGTGAAAGTGCTAGTTTTTTGGTTGCCGCAAGATCGAGTGTGGCCCCCTCTAAGAGGAGCTGGCGGATGTAGTCAGACCTTATGCTCGTAAAAATGTGTCTTTCATTAGCAAATTCGAGTGTTCCATGGCCGAAGCGGCCTGACAGTCAGTCTCTAACTAGGGGAGCAGGGCGCGCCAGAAATCATCCACCGACTCACCGGGAAGTTGATGCCGCGTGGAGAGGAGGTGCCTGGTGTAGAGTGTGTTAGTCCACTGAGCGTAGTTTTCCTTCAGTAGTGCCATGGCTTCTGCGTAGGTCGGCATGTCCTGGACAAGTGGAAAGACGTTGGAGTCAGCCACGTGTAAAGGATCTGAAGCTTCTGGAATTTCGTCTGGCGTAGACCCGATGTACGCTTCAAACCAGGCTAGCCAATGTTCAAAGTCCTTTTTGGCGTTGTCAGCTTGCGGATGCAGCTGCAGGCGATCCGGCTTGGTGCGGAGGTCCATCTTCTGAAAAACTCAGTGTAATGAATTGATGCACGATCAATTACACAAAGACGAGTGTAAGATGTAATCAAGGCTTTATTACACTGAGATGTGTGGCCTCCTACATCAGCTGACAAAATGGCTGCTGTACTGGAAGCACACATATTTATACTCCGCCTACTGGGTGGAACCAGCAGGCAGGGATCTACCCCCGTACCTGTAGTACAGGGGCCTTACCGTAAAGCACCTATATCAACATCCTATATATGCAATATATACATCAGTGGTGACTACCACACTCACCAATCCTTTATCCGTACTTTATCTCTGACATCATGAGCTCTGATCTTGTGTAATAACCTTTGATCATCACATTGTCAAATGCCTTGTGGAAATCCAAGTAACCACATCTACAGGTTCTCCTTTATCCACGTTGCTTCCTCACAAAACATGAATTCGTCAAACATGTTTTCCTTTCAACATATTGACTCTGTCTGATTGGATTAATATGTTGTAAGTGCCCTGCTGTAACCTCCTTCAGAATAGATTTCAGCATTTTCCCTGTGACGATTTGTTGGCTAACTGGCTGGTGGTTCTCTGCTTTCTGTTCCCTTCCCTCTTGAATAGAGGAGGGACATTTGCTCTTTTCCAATTTTATGGAACCATTCCAGAACCTAAGGAATTTTGGAAAATTAAAACCAATCCATCTATGACTTTGGCAGTCATTTCTTTTCAGACCTCAGGATGAAATCCATCAGGATCTAGGGGACTTGCTAGTCCCCTTTCCCTGGTGTTTGTAATTGTTCTGAGTTTCTCTCTCCCTTTTTCTTCTTGGTTTACAATTATTTCTGGGGTGTTATTTGTGTCTACTGCAGTGAAGACAGACAGACAGGCTGGAATCTTCCATTTGGAGTAAGTGATGCACGGACAGGAGATTATGCCTCAGTGAGACGTAGATTGAGTGGGTAGTCGGGAATGTGCTTCAGGTGGTAAGTTCTAGTAAGCTTTTCTTAAGTGTTCTTAGTGTAAACTTAGATTAAAAGTTAGGTTCTTTGTTTCCACATGGTTAGTTTGATAGTCTAGTTAAACATGGCGCTACCTGAAGTGGCGGCTAAAAGTACTTGCCCCAATAGGTGATAATCACTGTAGCAGAAAGCAGAGCTTTCTAGCGAGTCATCAGAGACTAGCAGAAAGGTTTTTAATCCGCATGGAGAAAGGAGCATGTGGATAGGAGACTACACATGAGAGAGGCATAGATCGAGTGTGTACGTATTTGGATCAGGTGGGAAGATCTATGCAGAAGGGGAAGGAGGTATTTCATTTTCTGCATTTTCTTAGTCTCCAGTAGTTAGTGAGTTTCCTTCCTTGCCTACAAGCTAGGTGAGTGCAACTTTCTATTACTTTAGCTGTGTAAATTATTAGCTAATTAAATAAATAAAGTTGTACAGAAATAGCAGGGCTGGTGGCGTTCTGTGACTGCAACATGTGGGAAACTGTGGCATGCACTGCAATCCCGGACAACCATGTCTGCAGAAAGTGACTGCAGTTTAGGCAACCTTAGCTATGAGTTACTGACCTGGTGGCTCAGATGTGGACATTGTGGGGCAGCAAGTGAGGCGAGAGTTACCTGAACACTTTATTCCAGGAGACAGTCACACTCCTTAGGTGAGGCAGAACCTTGGAGTTGGTAAATGGTCAGGGACAGGAGGGTTTGACTGAGTCAGGTAGGGAAGGGGAACCAGCATGTAGTGATGGAGTAGCTTGGTCTTTGTCCAACAGGTACATAGTGCTTGACACCTGTATGGATGAGGAGAAGGACTGCAAAATGGATGAGTGGACTAAACAAGGCACCACAATGAAGGATCCAGTTCAAATGGAGCGAACAATGAGGAATGTGGTAATCATAGGAGACAGCATCGTCAGGAGGATAGATACTGTTATCTGCAGCTGTAATCAGGGTCCTCAAAGGTTGTGTTGCCTGCCTAGTGCCAGTGTTAATGACATCTCCTCGTGATTGGAGAGGGAAGTGGAGTGGGAGGATCCAGTTATGGTTCACGTGGGAACCAACAATATAGGTAGAACCAGGAATGATACTCTGTTAAGAGATTTTGAGAAGACAGGAAGACCATAAGAAATAGGAACAGGAATAGGCCATTCAGCCCTTCAAGCCTGCTGTGCCATTTGATGTGATCAAGGCTGATCTATCACTCACTAAGTGCACTTTCCTGCGTTATCTCCGTAATCTTTAATTCCCCAACTGATAAAAATCTATCGATCTCCATCTCGGCCTCCACATCTTCCTGGTGTAAAGAATTCCAAAAATTCACCACTCTTTGAGTTAGCACCCCCTATTCTGCGACTGTGCTCTCTGGTCCTACACTCTCCCATGAGTGGAAACATCCTCCCAACATTTAGCCTGTCTGATCCCCCTAAGAATCTTGCATGTTTCAATCATCTCATCTCTCATTCTTCTAAGCTGCAGGGAGAACAGACCTAACCTGCAATCTTTCCTCATATGGCAGTCCCTCCATACCCAGGATCATCTCGCAAACCTCTTCCAAATAATCTGTCTTCCTATTTTTGCTACCAAAGCGGACAACCTCACATTTATCTACATTATACTACCTCCAATAATTATATGTCTTTCCTTAAATAAGGGGACTTAAACTGTAGACAGTATTCTAAACGTAGCCTCACGAGCACCTTGTAGAAACAAGGAACCAAATTAAAACCCCGAACATCAAAGGTAATCATCTCTGGGTTGTTACCTGAGTCATGTGATAATTGGCATAGGGTCAAGCAGATGAAAGAATTAAATGCATGGTTCGGAGGAGTTTTGATTCATGGGGCACTGGCATCAGCACTCAGGGAAGAGTGGGCTATTCTGTTGGAAAGAGTCCATTTGAACTGGGCTGGGACCAGGACCAGGAATCATATAATGAGGGCTGTGAACAGGACTTTAAACTAATGGGGATGGGGGAGGGGTTGAAGAGAGATTTAGAAATCGAAAGAGATGGGTTGAGGGATCAGACCAATATAGCAATGTGGGTAAAGAGAAGTAGAGTGGGACAGGATAGGACAGAGAATTTAACAAAAATTGTACATTGGCTAATTAATGAGGACATTGTAGAGAATAAAGGTAAAACATTTCAAATAAAAGTTATTTATTTGAATGCGTGAAGCATCCACAATAAAATATATAAAGCACTGGCACAAATAGAGATAAATAATTTAGATTTAATCACCATTACAGATACATGGGGTGAAATTCTCCCCAAACGGTGTGATGTCCGCCGACTGGCGCCCAAAACGGCACCAATCAGATGGGCATCGCGCCACCCCAAAGGTGCGGAATGCTCCGCAGCTTTGGGGGCCGAGCCCCAACATTGAGGGGCTAGGCCGACGCCGGAGGGATATCCGCCCGCCAGCTGGCGGAAACGGCCTTTGTTGCCCCGCCAGCTGGCGTGGAAATGACATGTCGGGTCGGCGCATGCGCGGGAGCGTCAGCGGCCGCTGACAGTTTCCCGTGCATGCGCAGTGGAGGGAGTCTCTTCCGCCTCCGCCATGGCGGAGACCGTGGCGGAGGCGGAAGGGAAAGAGTGCCCCCACGGCACAGGCCCGCCCGCGGATCGGTGGGCCCCGATCGCGGGCCAGGCCACCGTGTGGGCACCCCCCGGGGCCAGATCGCCCCAGGACCCCGGAGCCCGCCCACGCCGCCTTGTCCCGCCGTTCAAAAGGTGGTTTAATCCACGCCGGCGGGACAGGCAATTTATCGGAAGGACTTAGGCCCATCCGGGCCGGAGAATCCAGCAGGGGGGCCCGCCAACCGGCGCGGTCCGATTCCCGCCCCCGCCGAATATCCGGTACCGGAGACTTCGGCAACCGGCGGGGGCGGGATACACGGCAGCCCCCGGCGATTCTCCAACCCAGCGGGGGGTCGGAGAATGACGCCCATGGTTACAATGAACAGCACGGTGGCACAGTGGTTAGCACTGCTGCCTCACAGCTCCAGAGACCCAGAATCAATTCCGGCCTCGAGTGACTGTGGAGTTTGCACTTTGTCCCCGTGTCTGCGTGGGTTTCCTCCGAGTGCTCCAGTTTCCTCCCACAGTCCAAAGATGTGCAGGTTAGGTGGATTGTCCATGTTAAAATTGGCCCTTAGTGTCTGAAAGATTAGGTAGGGTTACTGGGAGAGGGTGGATGTGTGGGCTTAAGTAGGCTGCTCTTTCTAAAGACCGATGCAGACTCTATGGGCCAAATAGCCTTCTTCTGCACTGTATTCTATTCCATTCTATTCTATTCTATGGTGATCAAGAGTGGGAAAATAGATATGGCAGACACAATATTTTGGAAAGACAGATAAAATGGCAAAGGAGGAGGGGTAGCCCTGACAGCAAAGGATGACATAAGGACATTAATGAGAAAGACCTGACCTCAGAAGATCGTAAAGTACAATCAGTATGGGTTGAAATTAGGGACAACAAGAGTCAGAAAACACTGGTGGGAGTAGAAACATGGAAAATAGAAGCAGGAGGGGGACATTTTGCTCTTCGTGCCTGCGCCACCATTCACTATGATCATGACTGATCACCAAGTTCAATACCCTGAGCCCTCCTTCCCCCCATATCCCTTGATTTCTTTAACCACAAGATCGATATCTAATTCCTTCTTGAAATTACACAATGTTTTGGCCACAACTACCTTCTGTTGTAGTGAATTCCACAGATTCACCACTCCCTGGGTGAAGAAATTTCTCCTCACCTCAAAAGATTTACCCCTTATCCTCAAACTATGACCCCCAGTTCTGGACTCCTCCACCATCGGGAACATTCTTTCCGAATCTACTATGTCTAATCCTGTTAGAATTTTATAAGTTTCTATGAGATCCCCTCTCATTCTTCTAATCTCCAATGAATATAATCCTAACTGATTGAGTTGCTCCTCATATGACACTCCCTCCATCACAGGAATCAGCCTGGTAAACCTTCGTTGCATCCCTTCCTTGGCAAGAACATCCTTCCTCAGAGTACTCTAGGTTGGATCTCACCAATGCCCTATACAATTGCAGTAAACCATCCCTATTCCTATACTCAAATCCTCTCGCTATGAAGGATAACATACCATTTGCCTTCTTTATTGCCTGTTGTATCTGAGTGCTTGCATGAGCACACCAAGGTCTCGCTGAGTATCCACCTCTCTCAATTTACACCCATTCAAATAATAATTTACCTTCCTATTTTTGCGACCAAAGCGGATAGCCTCACATTTATCTACATTATACTGCATCTGCCATGCTTATACCCACTCATTCAGCCTATCGAAATCCCGCTGAAGCATCTCTGCATCCTCCTCACAACTCACCCTCCCACCCAACTTTGAATTAATATATAATGTGAACACTTGGGGAACCTAGCATAGATTCCTGCAGTACCCACGCGTAACTGCCTGCCAATCGGAAAAAGCAACTTTTTGCTTCCTGTCTGCTCACCAGCTTTCTATCCTTCTGAAGATACTAACTTCAATCCCATGAGCTAAACTTTACACTGTAATCTGCTACATGAAACCTTGTCGAAAGCTTCTGAAAGTCTAAACAAACCACATCCACCGGGTCTCCCTGGTCAACCCTCCTATTTACATCTTCAAAGAATTCCAGTAGATTTGTCAAACATAAGAACATAACATAAGAACTAGGAGCAGGAGTAGGCCATCTGGCCCCTCGAGCCTGCTCCACCATTCAATGAGATCATGGCTGATCTTTTGTGGACTCAGCTCCACTTTCCGGACCCTTAATCCCTTTATTCTTCAAAAAACTATCTATTTTTATCTTAAAAGCATTTAATGAAGGAGCCTCAACTGCTTCACTGGGCAAGGAATTCCATAGATTCACAACCCTTTGGGTGAAGAAGTTCCTCTTAAACTCAGTCCTAAATCTACTTCCCCTTATTTTGAGGCTATGGCCCCTAGTTCTGCTTTCACCCGCCAGTGGAAACAACCTGTCCGCATCTATCCTATCTATTCCCTTCATAATCTTATATGTTTCTATAAGATCCCCCCTCATCCTTCTAAATTCCAACGAGTACAGTCCCAGTCTACTCAATCTCTCCTCGTAATCCAACCCCTTCAGCTCTGGGATTAACCGAGTGAATCTCCTCTACACACCCTCCAGTGCCAGTACTTCCTTTCTCAAGTAAGGAGACCAAAACTGAACACAATACTCCAGGTGTGGCCTCACTAACACCTTATACAATTGCAGCATAACCTCCCTAGTCTTAAACTCCATCCCTCTAGCAATGAAGGACAAAATTCCATTTGCCTTCTTAATCACCTGTTGCACCTGTAAACCAACTTTTTGCGACTCGTGCATTAGCACACCCAGGTCTCTCTGCACAGCAGCATGTTTTAATATTTTATCATTTAAATAATAATCCCTTTTGCTGTTATTCCTACCAAAATGGATAACCTCACATTTGTCAACATTGTATTCCATCTGCCAGACCCTAGCCCATTCACCTAGCCTATCCAAATCCCTCTGCAGACTTCCAGTATCCTCTGCACTTTTTGCTTTACCACTCATCTTAGTGTCGTCTGCAAACTTGGACACATTGCCCTTGGTCCCCAACTCCAAATCATCTATGTAAATTGTGAACAATTGTGGGCCCAACACTGATCCCTGAGGGACACCACTAGCTACTGATTGCCAACCAGAGAAACACCCATTAATCCCCACTCTTTGCTTTCTATTAATTAACCAATCCTCTATCCATGCTACTATTTTCCCCTTAACGCCATGCATCTTTGTTTTATGCAGCAACCTTTTGTGTGGCACCTTGTCAAAGGCTTTCTGGAAATCCAGATATACCACATCCATTGGCTCCATTGGCGGGTGAAACATGATTTCCCTTTCATAAATATATGCTGACTTTGTCTGATTATACCACTGCTTTCCAATTGCTGTGCTATGAAATCCTTGATAATGGACTAGGTGAATTGGACATTCTGAATTCTCCCTCTATGAACCTGACCAGGCGCCAGAATGTGGCAACCAGGGGCTTTTCACAGTAACTTTATTGCAGTGTTGATGTAAGCCTACTTGTGACAATAAAGATTATTATTATAGCAACTTCCCTACTACCGATGCTGAGCTTACTGGTCTACAGTTTCATGTTTTCTCTCTGCCTTCCTATTTGAAAAGTGGCCTTATATTAGCTACCCTCCAATCTGTCGGAACCATTCCAGAGTACAAAGAATTTTGGAAAATTATCGCCAATGGATCCACTATGTCTACGACCACTTCCTTAATTACTCTGGGATGAAGATTATCAGGCCCTGGAGATTTGTTCACCTACAGTCCCATTAATTTCTCCAAAACCATTTCTATATTAATACTAATTTCCTTCAGCTCCTCACTGAAACTTGTGTTTCTCAGAACTTTGTGAAGACAGAAGAAAAGTATGAATTTAGTTCCTCAGCCAAGTCTTTGTTCCCTATTATGAATTTCCATTTCTGACTGTAAGGGGCCTACATTAGTTTTTATTAATTTTCTTCTCATTACATACCTATACAATCAGTAGTTTATAAGCCCCGACAGTTGTTATACCGTAGGACAGAGCATTAAAGAAGAAATCATTGGAGTTTGTAACAAAGGCAATGTAATAATTATAGGGGGCTTCAGCTTCATACAGATTGTGATACTCAAATTGACATGAGTGGTCTTGAAGATGAGTTTGTGGAATGTAATTGTAGTGATCTCTGTAGGTGCATGCACACAAGGCGTTAATGGGTAGATAGCAGCAACACATGATCACTAGAGGGCTGGACCAACAGGGGTATAAAAAAGCAGCTACACGGGGTCTCTCTCTCTCGTGGGTGTACTGTGAACAGGGTAGCATCAGAATAACATACATAGTTAGTGGAGTTACGTTTAGTTATTATTGTTAAATCTTGTTAACCAATTCCTAGTTTCCATGTTAAGGTAAAGAACTCATGCATGAATAGTTATAGTTACTCAATAAATCTTTGTTGTTACTGGACGAGTTTGAGTCTTCTTCAACAAGATTCAGAGGACCTCACCATCAACCAAGGATTGAGTAACACGTGTTATCGACCACGCAGGTAACACAACAGTAATCATGACAGTTTCTTGGAGCAATATGTCGTGAAACTGACTGGGATAAAGCTATTTTAGATCTCGTATTGTGTACTGAAGTAGAGTCAGTTAAGATCCTCGTTGAAATAATCATGATACCATTAAATTCCATGTTAAGTTTGAAAGTGAAATACTCCAATCACAAACAAGAATCTTAAACTTAAACAAAGTCAATTACATAGGTATGAGGTGAGGTCAGAGTGAGGTGAATTGGGTAAATAGACTTAAAAAATGGAGGTAAATGAACATTGGGAAACATTTAAAGAAACAATTCAAAATCTTCAACAAAAATACATTCCATTAAGAAACAAAAACTCAGCAAGGAGGATTTATCCATGGGTCACTCAGGAAGTTAAGGACAGTATTAGATTAAAAGAAGAGGCTTACAATGTTGCAACAGAAAAGTAGGAAATCTGAGAATTGGGAGTGTTTCCGAAATCAGCAAAGGGTCACTAAATAGTTGGTAAACTATGTGAGTAAACTAGTCAGGCATATAAAACCAGATTTTAAGAGCTTTTATAAGTATATAAAGAGCAAGAGAGTGGGTATATGCCCGTTAGAAGCAGAAACAGGAGAAATTATCATGGTGAAAGAGGAAACTCTTGAAACAAATATTTTGAGTCTGTATTCACAGTAGAAGACACAAGTTTCATAGCAAAAATAGACAGTAACCTCGGGGCTAAAAAGAGTGAAGAAATTAGGAAAATTAATAGCAGCAGAGGTAAGGTGTTGGTGAAACTAGAGGGGTAAAATGCAGCAATTTCCCAGGACCTGATGGCCTACACACTATGGTTTGAAAAGAGACCGCTGCAGAGAAAGTGGGTGCAATTCAGTGGCCACATTGCCCTCGAACGAGAGCGCAACGTGGCCGGAAGATCCCGAGAGAAGCCTCCCAGCAGCCTTCGCGCCTCGCAGGATCTATCCAAGTCCCTCGAGGTGTTGGAATCGGTAAGCCGCCCAAAAAGGGTGAAACCAAACATGCTCGCTGAAGTAGGTCTAAACCCACTTGAGGCCTACCTACCTGGCATCTACTGGCCTCCCTCAATCTACCAGCTTCCCCAGGGAGGCTGCAGCCGGGCACCAACGTGGACCAGACGGAACGGCACCCAGGGGTGGGGGGTCGCCCAGGCCGCCCGAGACTTCTCTGACGAAGGATGTTCTCACTCTTGAAGGAGTGCAGCGAAGGTTTACCAGACTGATTCCAGGGATGGCGGGACTGTCATATTGGGAGAGATTGACTAGGTTGGGATTGTTCTCACTGGAGTTCAGAAGAATGAGTCTCATAGAGACTAATAACATTTTAATGGGACTAGACAGGGTAAATGCAGGGAAGATGTTGCCAATGATGGGTGTGTCCAGAACCAGGGGTCACAGTCTGAGGATTCAGCGTAAACCATTTCGGACAGATATTAGGAGACATTTCTTCACACAAGGAGTGGTGAGTCAGTGGAATTCATTACCACAGGAAGTAGTTGATGCAAATCTTTGAATATATTCAAGAGGTGGCTAGATATAGCACTTGGGGAGAATGGGATCAAAGGCTATGGGGAGAAAGCAGGATTAGACTTATTGAGTTGGATGATCAGTCATGATCGTGATGAATGGCAAAGCAGGCTCGAAGGGCCAAAAGCCCTCCTCCTGCTCCTATCTTCTATGTATCTATGAGACTCCTGGTGGCCAGGGATAGTGCAGGGTGGCTACCTGGCCCACCACCTGGAGCATGGGCACCTTGGCACTGCCACCCTGGCGCCGCACATCATGGAAGGGCCAGGGTCTTGGGAGAGAGACTGGAATGGGCCTGTGCACTGGACCATGCCAAGAACTATGGCTATGAGGCATCAGCAGCTCTAACAGGGCTCTGCATGATCCGTGCAGGAAAGATAGTTACTTTGGCTGGCAATCCACAATGACAGATCACAGTCTCGTACTAATAGTAAGGCCAGCCAGAACTGAGACTTGTAGGAGGCTCTGCGATTGGAGGGCCCTGAGTAGTGCTGTGGGCCAGGGTTCAGAAAACTCCAAAGTATATCATGGAGTTCACCTGACCTACAACTGTTTATTAATTTTGGTTACGGGGAGCTTAAGGGGCTGCCTTTCAGGTGTTATTCAACAGAGGCCTTAAGCACTTTAAATCAAAAACAAAGTTTATTCTACGAATTTAATTAACATTTTTATAAACACACACAGTAAGCACTTTTATCAACTACCAACATAAATATCCCACACAGCTCCAATACTCTATGTATTACCCTTAATAAATTTCCCTTAACTGTTTCAATTTAATAACAACATCCCATAAACCGGAAATCTCTTTTACCAAAACAGTAGGTTTGAATTCCTTCCAGAAAAAAGTTATCACTTTTAAGTTATCAAGTCATCTGGAGACAGCTTTTAAACTGAAAGCAGAGAGCGACACTTCAAGATACTTGGCTGTCTGAATCCAGCAGCCAAATGTGAAAACGAAAGCAAAAAAAACTCAGAGCCACAAAACAGCTCCCAGCTCAAAAACAAAAGTAAAACCCAGAGCCACAGCCCAGCTCCACTCACACAATGACATCACTGAAGCCATGTGATAAGACAAAAGATGTTTTAAAGGGGCACTCCCATGACACCTCCCCCCCAAGAAAAAAATAAACCATCAACTTCAAAAATGGTTTCATTTTTCACCTTTTTACTTTTCCAATAAGAACTATTGACAATAAAGGTACATTTTTTCATCAAAAATAAAACAAGCAATCATTGATAATAATACAGTCCATTTTACTTCTTCTTCTTCCACCATCGAACCTGCGTCTCTTCATCACATTCGTGACAAAGCATCGGTTATCACATTTTCCCGTCCTGCTACATGTATCATTTTTAAATGAAATGGCTGTAACAATAAACTCCATCGAAACAGTCTTGCATTGTTATTCCTGAATCGCTCCAAAAACCTCAATGGATTATGATCAGTATATATAAGTGTTTCAGACGAATTGCTGGTAACATAAATGTTAAAATGTTGCAAAGCCAGCACCAAGCTCAAAGTCTTCTTTTCAATCATTGAATATTTCCTCTGGTGATCATTCAAATTCTTGGAAAAATATCCAATAGGCCGCTCTATTCCTTTTTTGTCTTCTTGCAAGAGCACAGCACCTACGCCCACATCACTCACATCGGCAGCCACTTTGAATGGTTTTGTGTAATTTGGGGTGGGCAACACATGAGCAGTAGTTAACACAGCCTTCAGGCCATCAAATGCCTGTTGACACTCTGCTGTCCACTGAAACTTGCGACTCTTCTTCAGCAAGTCTGTCAGTGGAGCAAGAACGCTGCTAAAATTCGGAACAAATTTCCGATAAAATCCACTCATGCCAAGAAATCTCATTATTTCCATTCGTGTCGATGGTATTGGAAACTCCCCAGTAACTTTTGTTTTCACATCCCGTCGGACCATTCGACCATGTCCGATTGTATGGCCAAGGAAAATGACTTGGGCTTTTCCAAATTCACTTTGGGCTAGGTTTACCACCAAACCCGCCTCCTGAAGTCGATCGAATAACTCCAACATGCTTCAAATGCTCTTTCCATGTCTGACTAAAAATCACCAAATCGTCTATGTGATACCGCACAATTGGGTAATCCTGAAACGACTTTGTTAGTTAACCGTTGAAATGTGGCTGGGGCGTTTTTCATGCCAAATGGCATAACTTGGAATTGGTATATACCATCTGGAAACACAAAAGCTGAAATCTCCTTCGCCATTTCGGATACAGGTACCTTCCAGTAACCTTTAAGTAAACCCAGTTTGGAAATAAAAGCTGATTGTCCCACCTTCTCAATGCAGTCCTCCAAGTGTGGGATAAGTTTAGAGTCTGTCCTTGTAACTGCAATAACCTTTCTATAGTCCACACACAATCGTTGAGTAACGTCCGGTTTCGGTACCATCACTATGGGTGAGCTCCATTGGCTGCAACCCACTTCAATTATGTCATTTCTAAAAATAAATTTAGCGTACCCAATTATTATCATTTTTTTTCCAATTAAGGGGCAATTTAGCGTGGCCAATCCACTTAACCTGCACATATTTGGGTTGTGGGGGTGAAACCCATGCAAACATTGGGAGAATGTGCAAACACCATGCGGACAGTGACCCAGCTCCGGGATTCGAACCCAGGTCCTCAGCGCCGCAGTCCCAGAGCTATCCACTGTGCCACATGCCGCCCTTAATAATGTCATTTTTAAGCATGCTTTCAATTTCTTTTTTAACCTGTGCCAATTTTTAAGGGTTAAGTCTATATGGATGTTGCTTAATTGGAACAGCATTTCCCATATCTACATCATGTATAGCAATTTTAGTACTCACTTAACCACGATTGCCAATTCCCTATTAGCAATAGCCTTCAGCTGCGCGGCCAGAGGCCCCAGCAGTCGGTGGGGGTTATGGGTGTTCGGTGGGACAGCAGGGCAGGGACAAGGGTTGCCCCTCAGAATGGGTACACGTGATCCAGGGGTTGGCATGGTGGTGCCATGAACGGTTGCCCCCCAGTTGCCCCCCCCCAGCGCCTCCACCCCACCCTTCCATGGCGGCCCACCCCAGCGGAGGGTTCTCCACCCCCTGCCGGGGTTCCTCTACCCTCGACCGAGCACTGGGGTGGCAATCCCAGTGCCCCCGGGCTCTTTACCTGTGAGCAAAGTTGGCTACTCACCTCCTCTGTTCCCCACAAAAGCCCTTCCGTCAGGTTCACGTTTTTCAAAAGGAGTACTAATCGGTGCCAGCGTGACCACTTGTTGGGGAGGCCGCTGAATGATGGGAGGCCGGTGGATATGGGGTGGCTCCTGTTAATTATATAGAAACAGGGCGTAAGTGGTGATAATTGGTTTCTCGCCAGGCTACGGCGGGAACCCGATTTCGCCGATTGGAGCGGGACGGTTGCATCGCAAAGTGTTTGGCACCTGCCGCAGTTCTTGTTTTCTGCCTCTCCTGCCAGTCACTGACCTCATTTTGCTTGAACGAGAGCGTAACGAGGGCAGAGAATCACGCCCAGAACCTTTAGTGATGCCTTTTGACTATTTTTGCAATCTCTAGTCTTATATGCTGGTGCACACTTAAGTTTGTTCATTCTCATTACTAAATTCCTGCCATGCTTTGATTATCATTATCCTTACTGCTATCTTCCCCTCTTGTCTTCTCCTCTCCCTTTAATTTATCACCTGTTCCCTCACTTGATTCCTCATCCTCACTCTTTGAGCTCTCTCTATTCCCCACTTATATGACTCCTTAGAACACTGGTTCAACAATGTTCAGGTGGTGGCCATCTCAACGGTAGAGTCCCCACTTTCCCCAGTACTAGTGACAGTGCCCTTTGAATCGAAACCCATTTCTCCCACACCAATCTTTGAGCCACACCTTCAACTTTCTAATCTTATTTATCCATGCCAATTTGCTTGCGGCTCAGGTTGCTCATTCACCTTGCACCCCCCACTTTTATCCATCCAAACTGCAAGAACCTTGAACCTGTTGGACAACTGCAAAGACTGAGGGTGGCATTCTCCACGGCCGATGCAGAAATCGGGAAACGTGATTGGGCGGCGAATCGGTTCTCCGCGAGCGCTGATTTCACGCCAAATCGCAATTCTCCGTCGCCCAACAGCGGCGTCAATGCGGCCCAGAACGCATGTACAGTAAACACCATTGGCATATCATTAGCGGGCCTGACCCGGTATTCTCCGGGGCCTCCGCAATTCTCCGCCTCCGATGGGCCAAATTACCGGCGGCAAGGTTCACTTGTCCATTTGAAAATCATGAAACCAGCGTGGTGGCTGCTGAGGGGGAGAGAAGGGGTACGGAAAGTGTCCAACATTGCTATAATTTGCTGAAAGTTGTGCCGATGGCCGGGGAGGCTTCTACCAGGGCAAGGGGGAGTAACGGGGGTCAGCCATGAGGTGACTGTGGGGTCGGGGTTGACGGGCACAGAGCACCATTGCCACAGCCTGCAAGGCAGCCATGCAGCTGCGCAAGCTGCTGACAGCCCACTATGAACTTAGGGCCACATGTCATATGGGTGTCCCCCCAGGCCAACCCTCTTGGTGCCCTCTGGCCCCATCAATGGGATAGGCATGCTACAGTGCAACCGGCGCCATTTTGTTGGCTGGGATAAGTGTGTGTGGGGATTGTAATGTGTATGTGTGGCTACAGCTTGTCAGCGTCCCGAGTGTCAATCAAGGACCCGGCGAATCCCGCACAGTTTTTCATTGGAATCGATTGTGTTCCACGTGGTGCTGGTGCTAGCCCCTCCGCAGTCACTGAATCGGTCAGGTTCGGCGGCAGTTTTGCTGGCATGAAAGTCCACGAATCCTGTCCCAACGTTAACACTTAGTCTCAGAAACGGATAATCCAGCCGTGAGTCTCCTCAACTTCGCCCTTCAGCGACCATTGAGGGGCTAGCACCGGCATCACGTGGAACACAATCGATTCCAATGAGAAACGGTGCCGGGTTCGTGATTGACACTCAGGAGGCTGACAAGCTGCAGCCGCATTGACACACTTCACCCACCACACACACCACCCCAGCCAACAAGATGGCACCAAGGTTTACGGACGCTGAGCTCCAAACCTACTAGACGACATGGAGGAGAGGCGGGCGGCCCTGTACCCCCGCCCGGGAAGGAGGCTGCCATCTGCCGCTGTTTGCTGGCCTGGGCGCAGGTGGCACAGGCAGTAAGCACAGTGAGCAACACCATCCGGACCGGCCAGCAATTCCAGAAGAAACTACTCAACCTCCTCAGGGCGGCCAGGGTGAGTAGGCAGCACTGTACCCCTGGCACCAACCCCCATCCCACTAACCCGTAATCCTACAACCCCGCCCCCCGCATTCCCCACCCCCACCAGGAGGATAGCTGAACTCCCACCCTGCACCACATGTCAGCACCCTTACCGGCTGCCATGGCCAGGTCCCTTGGCCACTCTAGCCACCAGCTACCCACCCCCTGGGCTGTATGCGTGGACTGTCTAACACTGTGCATTGCCTGTTTCCCTCCCCCGCCCCCCCCCCCCCCCAGGAGAAGGCCACCCATAATTGCAGGGAGCGGGAGAAGACTGGAGAGGGACCGCCGGACACTGCGGGACTTCAATGTGGCAGAGCAGCGAGCCCTGGACGTGGTCCGTGGATCTGAGGAAAGGGCAGTCACTGGGGTAGAGACCCTGCTGAGTTGCGGTTCCCCGTAACACGTGTGTCACCCCCCCCCCCCCACAAAGCCACCCTCACACCACCCTCATCCCCACACCACCCTCACCCCCACACCACCCTCGCACCACCCCCTCACCCACAGCGCTCTCTCACTTTCGCTCCACACACCCCATCATCTCTTCTCCCCCCCTTCCCCATGGTCTAATCATGCATCCTGTCTTGTGTCTTGCAGGACCTGCTGGTGATGGGGTGGGTGTTCCCAGCTCCCAATCACATCCAGAGCCAGAGCCCTTCCCATGGCCGAGCAATAATGAGGACAGCGACACAGACGAGAACCATGAACCCGAATTCCAGGACACTCTGGAACTCGAGTCTGGGAATGACACAGATTTCCCATCACAGCTGTCTCCAACACCCTACACCATCCCAGAGATACTTATCTCTGTTGGGCACTTTAGTGAAGAGGCACCTGGGACATTATCTGGTGCGTGTAGTGATATTCAGATATCAATATCCATGATTAATGTATGTAAATGTAGTACAGTCATTTCAACACTAGGTGGCTCACAGTCAGATACTAAAAGAACTGGTTTCCCGCCTTTTCTAAGTCAGATGACATGATGATGTGATTCAGAACAGTGAACAAGCAAGACATAGAATAGCTAGAGTGAGAGAAGTTAGAACTAGTTTGTTATAATAGTGTATTGTTATATAGTTATCTGTATTGTACTTTATTTCTTTAATGTTAGTTTAGTATTGAGTAAAAGGACTCACAGTTTATTATTTTATTACTCATTAAATAGTTCATGTTTCAACAAGAAGACTATTGGTCATTTTATCATCCTGGTGGATTCAAGAGTAATATATATATTTTAGATAAGTCATTATTTAAAATATAACAGTGTGCACCACACAAATGCTCCGGTACATCAGATGGAGGTAGGAACTCCCGAGTGGGTGGATAGTCAGAGGCCGACCCCAGGGACCAGCTGTCGCCCAGAAGGGTTTCGGGTTTCTGGAATAGACAGTCCCATCGATCGTGGAGATGCAGTCGCAGAGCCAGGGACTGCATGAGGGATTGTCGGCGAGCGTCCAGCAACTGCAAGCACAGGTGGAAGAGTCCAACCGCTTGCAGGAGCAGGAGGCGGTGCCGGACATGCGTGCCACCCAGGTCAACACTGCATCCACGGTGGAGGTCTTGCGGACAAGGGTTTCGGTTATGGATCAGCATGTCCAGGGCCTGGAGCATTCTGTGCAGGCGCTGGCCGAGGCCCAGGATAGGATTGCCCTCTCACAAGCAGCCATGTGCCAGAGCCACATGACATTTTAGCGGCACTCCTAAGCGTGCCCAGTCACAGCGGGCCATGGCTGAAGGCGTCGGCAGCATTGCCCAGGCACTGGCCGAAGTGGTACAGACACAGAGTGAGGTGGCCCAGTCCCAGACGGAGATGGCGCAGTCCCTGGCTGATGTGGCACAGAACCACATGTACAGTGTGATGTGGCGCTGTCTGAGACAGAGGTGGACCACTCCCTGTGTTCCATGTCCGCGAGAATGCAGACCTTGGTCGAGGCCAGAGCGGGCCTCCATGATGCAGCGGCTGGTGGCAGGAATGCCTCGGGGGTTCTCTTCACTTGCACCCCCATCCCATGGAGTAGCCCGGGAGCCATCGGGCACCCCGAGGAAGGAGGAGGTGATGGTTCCCGTGCCGGTGTTGGCCCTGGTGCACACATTGTGCAGCATCCCATGCCTGCCTGGACCCCGTGTCCTGTACATCCTCGCCCTCCCCCGCATCCTCCTCATCAGTCAAGGACTGGCATTCATTCTCCTCCTCCAGCATGTCCCCCCTCTGCTGCATGATGTTGTGGATGCAGCAGGGCATCACGATGAGGACGACCCTCTCAGAATCATACTGGAGGGCCCCTTCAGAGTGGACCAGCCACCTCAACCACAGCGGATAACCTCTATCACCGAGAAGCCAAACCCCCAGCTGGGGGCGCGCCTTGAAGAGGCCAGCAACCATCGAGTGTGCCAGGATGGAGGAGTTGTGCAGACGTGGTAGCATATCAGCTGCACATTCATTGAGTGGAATGCCTTTCCGTTTGTGTAGCGCGGCCTGTCACCAGCCAGTGCTCGTAGGAGGACATGCATCCCGTCGATCACTCCCTGGGCCCAGTTCATCTCGGCGATGGCGGCGAACCCCGCTGCCCGTGGTGGGCCCTGTCCACATTGAAATGGACCTATTGTGCGGACTGGGTATATAGGACCTCTGTGATTGCGCAGGTTCACCTGCGCACCGAGATCTGTGAGATCCCATGGATGGTTGATTTCCAATATCCATTGTCTGCTGGGTGTGAAAGCCAGACATGTCAGCATGGTGCGTACTCCCGTGCCCAACCAGGTCCAATGGGATCCACGGTGACCCCGGTTAGCACTGCAGACTCTGTCCCCTCCCCCATCACCACTCCACACACTGGGACCCGCGGGGGCCTCTGGCCCTGGCGTCCATCCCTGCTATCAGGGGTACGCTGCCCTTGCCAGTGGTACGCTCTGCAGCCACCGTCCGGTGCCCCCTGCAGGGACTACAGTGGGTGTTGCTTTAGGCGGGCCACTTGATGCCCCGCCAGCTGGTGGAGGTTGGGTGGGGTGGATGTTATGGCAGCGAGTGGGGTGTGGGTGGAGTGTTGGGGCTGGGGTGCGGGGGGTGGTGGCATGGGGGCAACCGTACAACCGGTGTCACTCTGCAGAATCTGAGGCCAAGGTGGGTGATAAGTGTGGTGCGCAGCAAGATGGCTGCCTTGCAGGTCGCGGCAATGAGTTCGATATAGCACTTGGGACAAAGGGGATCAAAGGATATGGGGGAAAGCAGGAACAGCTTACTGAGTTGGATGATCAACCATGATCATGCTCCTGTTGTCTATGTTTCTATGCCATGAGAGTTTATTTGCGATGAAGCAGTGCAGTGGTTATTTTAATAATCTATTAGATTTAACTGCATAATTTCACCTGAGTCCAAAAATTTGACATTTTGTTTGTTGGTCTTTCTTCTGCAAATTGCTCCATGGTGATACCCTGATGCAGTGTGAAGCTGTGTAAGATACTGCAGGCAATCATCATTCTGGTGACCTAAGTTGGCCTGTAGAATAGCCGCATCCTTCCAGGATGGCTTAAGAAAGGAACCCTTCACCTGGACCCAGCAGGCACCTCATTATATCTCTCAATGAGCCTTATCCTCTGTGGATGTTACAACACTTTTCACATCGAAATCCTACCTTCAGGCAGCATCGGACCTTCAAGGGACACGCTTTCGGGACAGAGGATAAATGAGAGTGTGGGGCTCGAGGCCTTCACCTACCTTCAGGCAGCAGAGAGCATGGGATGTGTGGCCTCTGTTCAGACAGTGCGCTGAGCTTTTAAAAAATCCAAGAGCGATGTCACAGGAAAGCAATAAGGTAATTGTTTGGTGAGTAATTGATGTTAGAGACTGTGCCTAAATAGCAGAAGCTATGAAAAGATCATTATTTGGGGGGGGGGGGGGGGGGGAACTGTTACTTCTAGATTTGTTCTAGTCTAAGGTGTAAATCTTTACTTTTAAGTCATGCCAGGTGAGGACAGCTGAGTGGAATGTGTGGCCTGTCACATGTGGGGACTCTTGGACCTAGCAGTGTCCTAGATAGGCCAGGCAGATTTTACTAAAATAAGGCAGGATCTGGCCACAGGAGACTGGGACCAGCTTCTTGCAGCAAAATCTACAGCAGAGCAGTGGAGGGCATTCAAAAAGGAAATGGGGAGAGTACAAGTTCAATATATTCCCTACAGGGATAAATGTAGGAGCAATAAGTTCAGGGAACCCTGGATGTCAAGGACAATCCAGGACTGGATAAGGATGAAGAGAAAGGCTTTTAGCAAGCCCAAAGAGAGAAATTCAACTACGGCAAAAAGGGGGGCGTGAAAAAAGACTTGCAAGTAAGATTTGGGAGAACCCTAAGGTATTATATAAATACATTAAGGGGAAGAGGTTAACCAGGGAAAGAGTAGGGCCCATTAGTGACCAAGGGGGCAATCTGTGTGAAGCTGCAGGGCATTGCTAGGGTGTTCAATGAATATGTTTCATCGGTCTTCACTTAGCAGATTGAGGACGTAGGTACAGAATTCAGGAAGTGGGATTGTGAAGACCTTGAGCAATTTTACTAGGAAGTGAAGAGTTATTGGGGGCTTTGACAGGCTTAAAAATAGACAAATCTCCAGGTCCAGGTGAATTGCATCCCAGGCTGCTGTGGGGGGCAAGATTGGAAATTACAAGGACTCTTGATGCAAGCTTTTAATTCCTCTCTGGCTAAGGAAAAAGTTGCAGCGGACTGGAGAACAGCTAATGTTGTTCCACTATTCAAAAAAGGTGGTAGAGATAAACCAGGGAATTACAGACCTATGAACCACATCAGTGGTAGGGAAACTATTGGATTTTATCAAAGCCTTTGACAAGGTCCCACATGGGAGACTGATTCAGAAGGTTGAAGCCGATGGAATTCAAGGAAACTTGTTTTGATGGATCTGAAACTGTCTTAGGAATAGGACACAAAGGGTGGCGCTAGAAAGCTGTTTAAGTAAATGGAGGCCGGTGTCCTGCAGCATACCACAGGGATCAGTGCTGGGTCCCTTATTATTAACTATATATATAAATGGAATAGATAAGAATGTGGGGTAATGATAAGTAAGTTTGCAGAGGACACCAAGGCTGGTAGGATGGCTAATCTTTTGTTACCTTACTGTAGTGTGTTTGGTAGCACTACTGTCTATAACATGCGTTACTCAATCCAGTTGCTGCTAAGGCTTTCTGCAGCATGATGAAGAAGCCTCGAAGTCGTCCAGAGGTATTGAAAGGTTTATTGAGTAACAGAATTTAACAACTGCGTGAGTTCTTACTTTAAGATCAATACCAGTAGAAAGGTTACAATGTTTATATACAGTAGCTATGTCTGACCACACTAGTAGCCCTGAGCTAGATCTATGCTCCTGCTCTTGTCACAGTCTAATCACCAAGAGAGGCAGAGCGCCGCTTGCGTCTGGCTTTTATACCTGCCAGTGCTGTCCCCTAGTGATCTTTCAATTTTTCAGTATGTGATGAATGGTAGGACATTTGGAAGCTCAGAGTAACAGATGGATTTTGGGGTACTTGTTCACAGATCCCTAAGATTGCAGAGCAGGTGCTCAGGGCAGTTAAGTAGGCATATGGAATACTTGCCTCTATCAGTTGTGGCATAGAATATAAGAACAAGGAGGTTATGTTGGAGCTGCACAGGACTTTGGTTAGGCCACAGCTGGAATACTGTGTTCAGTTCTGGTCAGCTCACTGCAGGAAGAAGGTGATTTCACTGGAGGGGATACAGAGGAGATTCACCAGGATGTTGCCTGGGATGGGACATCTGGGCCGGCATTCTCCGAAATCCTGGCCAAGTGTTGACGCCGGCGTAAACACCGGAGTGGTGCATGCCGGCGTCAACGGGCCTCCTTGCTCAGTGATTCAGCCGCCCTCAGGGGGCCAGCACGACGCCGGAGTGCTGCGTGCTGCTCTGGCACTGAAAGGCAGGCCTACACTGTCAGCGTGGGTCCGCGCATGCGCGCGACAGCTGTCTCCACGCCGGTGCATGCACGTTGTGGCCGTTTCCACACCGGCGCCGGGCAATATGGCAGAGCCCTTCAGCAGGGCCGCGCGGAAGGAGGTCGGCCCCCTCAAGATCGCGGGTGCCCGCCAATCGGTAGCCCCCGAATGGGCGCCTAGAGATGTGGTGGCTCCCCCAGACTCTGATCCCCCCCCCCGCCTCCCCCCCCCCCCCACCCCACCAGGAAGGCCACCACGGCTGCGGGTCCGAGTTCTTGCCGGGTGGTACCAAGTTGGAACCATGCCAGCGGAACTCGGCGGGAAGTTGGCTGGTCGACCAGGGAGAATTGGCGCCGCGTCGACCGCGCGGGCGCAATTGCCGCCGATTCTCCGGTTGCCAGAGAATCGCGTCCCGGCGTCAGAACGGCGTGGCAGGAATTTTCCGCATCACCAGAGATTCTCCGACCCGGCGCGGACTCGGAGAATCCCGGCCCTGAGCTATAAGGAGAGACTGGATAGGCTTGGATTGTTTTCTTTGTAGCAGAGAAGGCTGACGGGGGATATGAGTGAGGTGTATAAGATTATAAGGGGTTTGGAAAGGGCAAATAGGAAGCAGCTGTTCCCCTTGGTTGAGGGGGTCAATCACAAGGGAACATAGTTTTACGTTGAAGGGCAGAAGATTACGAGGGGATTTGAGAAGAAGATTCACTCAGAGAGTGGTGAGAACGTGGAATGCTGCCTGGGAAGGTAGTTGAGGCTTGAAGCCTCACAACTTTTAAAAAGCACTTGGGTGAGCACTTGGAACACCATCAAATTCAAGGATATGGGTTAAGTGCTGGTAAATGGGATTAGCACGAGATTAGGGGTAGTCATTGCCGGTGCAGACTCGATGGGCCAAAGGGCCTTTTCTGCGCTGTGCAAATCTATGGCTCTATTATTACAGGCAGTAAAGGACAAAGGGAAAGCTAGGAAGATTGGGCAAAAAATCAGCTAATTCAACCTTGCCTTCACTGTGGAAAGCTGTGCTGGTCTGCAATTGGGCTCCACAGCCATTTTGGATGCACAACAGATGACTCCCAGCACTCAAGAAATAGCCTTCTTCGATAATGAAAGGACATGACAATGACAGCATTATCACTGGCGGTAATTAACAAATATACATAATAGAAGATAGGAGCAGGAGGAGGCCTTTTGGCCCTTCGAGCCTGCTCCGCCATTTATCACGATCATCCCTGATTATCCAACTCAATAGCCTAATCCTGCTTTCTCCCCATAGCTTTTGATCCCATTCGCCCTAAGTGCTATATTTAGCCGCCTCTTGAATATATTCAATGTTTTAGCATCAACTACTTCCTGTGGTAATGAATTCCACAGGCTCACCACTCTTTGTGTGAAGAAATGTCTCCTCATCTCTGTCTGAAAAGATTTACCCTGAATCCTCAGACTGTGATCCCTGGTTCTGGACACACCCATCATTGGTAACATCTTCCCTGCATCTATCCTGTTAGAATTTTATAAGTCTCTATGAGATCGCCCCTCATTCTTCTGAACTCCAGCAAGAACAATCCTAACCTAGTCAATCTCTCCTCATATGACAGTCCCGTCATCCCTGGAATCAATCTGGTAAAGCTTTGCTGCACTCCCTCGAGAGCAAGAACATCATTCTCAAAAAGGAGACCAAAACTGCACACAATATTCCAGGTGTAGCCTCACCAAGGCCCTGTATAATTGCAACAACACATCCCTGCTCCTGTACGCAAAACCTCTCGCAATGAAGGGCAACATACCATTAGCCTTCTTTACCGCCTGCTGCATCGGCATGCTTACCTTCAGTGACTGGTGCACAAGGACACCCAGGTCCCTCTGCACATTGCCCTCTCCCAATTTACAACCATTCAGTTAGTAATCTGCCTTCCTGTTTTTGCTTCCAAAATGAATAACCTCACACTTATCCAAATTATACTGCATCTCTCACTGATTTGACAACTCGCCCAACCTGTCCAGATCATGCTGCAGGATCTCTGCATCCTCGTCACAGTTCACCTTCCCACCCAACTTGGTATCATCTGCAAACTTTGAGATGTTACATTTTGTTCCCTCATCCAAATCATTATATATTGTGAATTGCTGGGATCCCAGCACCGATCCCTGTGGCACCCCACTAGTTACTGCCTGCCAATTTGAAAATTACCCATTAATTCCTACTCTTTGTTTCCTCTCTGCCAACCCGTTTTCTATCCACCTCAATATACTTCCCCCAATCCCATGCACTTTAATTTTGCACAATAATCTCTTTTGCGGGACTTTGTCAAATGCCTTCTGAAAGTCCAAATATACCACATCGACTAGCTCCCCTTGTCAACTGTACTGGTTACATCTTCAAAGAATTCCAACAGATTTGTCAAGCATGATCTCCACTTCATAAATCCATGCTGACTCTGACTGATCCTGCCACTGCTTTCTAAATGTTCCGCTATAAAGTCCGTGATAATGGATTCAAGAATTTTCCCCAGTAGCGATGTTCGGCTTACTGGTCTATAATTCCCTGTTTTCTATCTAACCCCCGTCAGGGGCTGGTTTAGCACACTGGGCTAAATCGCTGGCTTTTTAAAGCAGACCAAGGCAGGCCAGCAGCACGGTTCAATTCCCATACCAGCTTCCCCGAACAGGTGCCGGAATGTGGCGACTAGGGGCTTTTCACAGTAACTTCATTGAAGCCTAATTGTGACAATAAGCGATTTTCATTTTTTGAATATCGGAGTGACGTGAACTACCCTCCAATCTGCAGGGACAGTTCCAGAGTCTATAGAATCCCGGAAGATGACCACCAATGCATCCACTATTTCCAGAGCCACTTCCTTAAGCACTCTGGGATGCAGAGTCTCAGGCCCTGGGGATTTATCCGCCTTCAATCCCATCAATTTTCCCAGCACCATTTCTCTACTAATATTGATCTCCTTCATTCTTCCATCTCACTAAACATTTCATTCTCCAACATTTCCGGTATCGATTTGTGTCCTCTTTTGTGAAGACAGAACCAAAGTATGTATTCAGTTGCTCAGACAATTCTTAGACAATTATTACAACTCTGTATTTTTCATATTATTTTTACACAATTTGTATTACTGCAAATTATCTATAAACTAATTAAGTTAATTATTAAGAGGTGGATTTGACTAAAAATTAAAGTGGTATTGCCTTCAGGAACTAGTTCAAACTGTATTATTAGTATGGAATCAAAATTGACAGGGCATTAATTTTCACTAGTCTTATATTTTTAAATTCAGAGATGTAGGGACTTTCCTACGGATGCTCATGCGGTGTGCAATGAACAAGGTGGATGAAGAGGAGAGACTTACAGAAAGAATCCTTTACAAGAGATTTGCTGGAGTGATTAAGAAAATTAATTACTGGCTTGAAATAAGGATTAGTATGTGTTCAACTTGTTAAAGTAAGTATCCAAATCTTCATGTCTCCCTGTATGTGACAGGATGACCAAAGCACTGTGATATTAACGATCAGTAGTTAGCTACTTCCAGGTTCCTGGATGTGATTTCTAGCATGTTCCAATCTACAAGTCATGGAGGAGACATTGTGAGGACAGCTAATTATACACATTTCCTCAGTCACAGAGTGAGTCACTTTTGTCAGAATTCGAAAGTAGGGGAGCACACTAATTTGCAGGACTGAGACATGCATTGCTTTGGAACTAAAAGATGATAATCATTTCCCTGTGCTGATATTTCATCTCACTTTAATCTGATCATGGCTATAGAACCATTGTTTAAGTAGTGGGGAGACAATTGATGGTAACCATTTCATACCAGCACCTGTTGAGTTTGGGTGAGTGAAAAAGCGGTGAAGCAGCAGAGGTTGAAAACTCATTATAAAATTTAAATAAGATTGAGTCATGAGACAATGGGTCGAATCTTCACATATTTTCTCAAAATATAGGTTCCAATGAGAAAACCGGAGAGAATCCTGTTGGCACTGGCGGCGGGAAATCACACGGAATATTGAGCCTCTTTGAAAATAAATTCTACCCATACGCGTCATGTCACGCTCGTGGTAGCCTGCCATTGATTCGCTCGCCCCGGGCCA
Source organism: Scyliorhinus torazame (assembly GCF_047496885.1). Classification (NCBI taxonomy): domain Eukaryota; kingdom Metazoa; phylum Chordata; class Chondrichthyes; order Carcharhiniformes; family Scyliorhinidae; genus Scyliorhinus; species Scyliorhinus torazame. The sequence continues at coordinate 222,820,802 of NC_092708.1, read as the reverse complement.
ACTTAATCTCTACAATCAGTGGGGGGAATCCATATAAACACCTCCCCAGCACTTGTTCCATATTCAGCCGAGGGGGCGGGGGGTGGGGGGTGGTTGGTAGTGAGCCCTGACCAAACTCCTGGATGGTGTGCAGTAAAGGCGGGACGTCCTTCACACAAGGTCCCCCCCCCCCCCCCCCCCCACCGCACACACACACACAGCCCCACACTCCCCAGAAGCAGTGGCAGCCTTAGTGAGTACCAGCTTGCTGCAGAAGAGGAGGGGGCAACAATGCCACAAGAAGATGAATGACCTTCTGTGCATGGTCTCCTCACCCCCTTCACACTCCTTTCACCCCTCCAAGGTTATCTCTCACCCAGCCACCTCACGGATTCCCATCAGCAATCATGTGTCCTTCTAACACCACCATCCCCCCCACACCCCAAACCCCTGCCACTCCCCATGTTATGCCAAGTAGCTAATGTGCTCCTCACATCCCCACTCCCACTCAAGTCTCACACATGCCAGAGTTCACCACCATCTGACCGAGCAGTACTGCCCCTACACTCTCTCCATCTGTCTCTTTACAGGACAAACTTGAGCATAAGCAGCATGAGCGGGATTAGCCACCCGAGTCATGCCCAAGCTCAGATGCCTCCCATCCTTTGAGGAAAGAGCTCTTGAGTTGGCCGGTGAGGAGCAGGACCGCACCTGAACAAAGGAGGAATATGGGCAGCAGAAAAATTGAGAACCCTCAAGACACGCAGTCTTGGCTCAAGCCTCATGTGATTAAATTTCTCCCATCAGGTACCCCTGTGATGCACTAATGCCATCTCCCTTCCCTTGCAGGTCAATCAGTCGATTAGCCAGGAACATCCTCGAGCCCTCTGGACACCACAGACCCGAGCAGCTCCGAGGGAGACATCAGGAAAGATCATGAGACATTCATTGCATCACTTCTGTGATGATGTGTACTCTTTCCTTAACAGCACGGTAGCACGCTGGGTAGCAATGTTACTCCACAGCGCATCGTCCCAGGTTCGATTCCCGCTTGGGTCACTGACTGTGCGGAATCTGCACCTTGTCAGCGTGGGTTTCCTCCGGGTGCTCCGGTTTTCTCCCACAAGTCCCGAAAGACATGCTGTTCGGTGAATTGCACAATCTAAATTCTCCCTCCGTGACCCGAACAGGTGCCGGAACGTGACAGCTGGGGGCTTTTCACAGTAACATCATTGCAGTTTTGGTGTAAGCCTACTTGTGACAATAAAGATTATTATTATCATCACAGTTAGAATTAACCCCGTATACTACAGTATTCAGTGACATTGGTGTATTTAGATATTTGCTCAGCTGGTTTGTGACCCTAGTCACATGTGAGGTGAAATGACATTTTTCACACAACACTGAGATTGGGAAATGGAAATGATAAATGAAGCAGTAGTTTTAGTTGTTTTTCTGGTCTTAGAACATTTGACTACACCAAAGGCAAGATATAAATGCAGATTATTGGTGTTGACATGCAGCCTTCAGTGCATTTAGGATTTATGCATCTCACAGCAAGGCATAGAATTCATAGTGGATTCACAAGGAGGCCATTCGGCTCATCGAGTCTGCACTGGCTCTTGGAAAGAGCACTCCACTTAACCCCCCACCTCCACTCTATCCCTGTAACCCTTCAACCTCAGGGCAATTTGGCATGGCCAATCCACCTAACCTGCACATCTTTGGACTGTGGGAGGAAACAGTAGCACCCAGAGGAAACCCACGCACACACAGGGAGAACATGCAGATTCTGCACAGACAGTGACCCAAGCGGGAATTGAACCTGGGACCCTGGCGCTGTGAAGCCATAGTGCTTACCACTATGCTACCGTGCTGCCTCGTTGGTTTATATTGATATTTCAGTGGATGTGTAGAATGCATTTGAGACTACCACAGGCACCAGACTGACCAGGGAAGCCTCATTCTTGGTAAACTATTCCAAGTAAATGTGTACAGTACAGGACTCTACAAAACAGCCAGGTGATCATCAGAATGGCCCAAATCTGTTTGTATATTTATTTTTAAATCATACTATTTATTTTCTTTTCACTCTAGGTTTGCAGGCACCACTCAATAAAGATCAGTTCCCTGCTGTTCCCTCATTCAAGTGGCCCATCTCCATTATGGCCATTGGCTATTTGATCATCACTGAGAAGATAAGTAACGCTGTTGAGGTCCCTTCTGTGCTCAGATTTTCACACACATTTAGGGATTTCTGGATAGTGAGCAGACGTTGTGGCTAATTCTCCTCTCCTAACCCAATATAGCTCTCCTCGGTGTCACAGCTGGGATTGGTTAACGTGCATTCGTCAATCCCCTGACCTTTCTAATCTATGCGACTCAGGCATTTTCTGGAAAAGCATGTAAAGCCAAGCTTAGCGCTTAATCATACTTGCATTAAAGATTGCAGGATATCCCAAAACTTAGTAATATTTGCATGATGAAACGGTAGTCTTACAGGCAAATAGTTGGCAAAACTATGGCATTTTTCTGTCCCTAAAAGAGGCTTCAGGCAAACCCAGCCACAATATAAATTGTCTCCAAGTTAGAAACATGGGGAGGGATTCTCTGATCCCGCACCTGGTCAAAGAATCGGCGGGGCGGCGGGGGGATGCGAATCCCGCCACGCCACTCCGACGGCAGGTGACAGGAGAATCGGCATCAATGGCACGGTCGTCCGGAGAATCGGCATCAATGTTACCTGCGCGGTTGCCGCGCCCCCCCCCCCCCCCCCCCCCCCCCCCCCGACGGTTCTCCGTGCTCGACGGGCCAAGTGCCCGCCGGGTCCCGCCGGCGTCATTCGCGTGTGGTACTACCCGGCGGGACCTCGACATTCTGGCTGCAGGGGCCGTCCTGGTGGGGGGGAGGGGGATACGACTTAGGGAGGGGCCTCCAGGGTGGCCAGGCCCGCGATCGGGGGCTACCGATCGGCGGGCGGGATCATTCCGGGGGGGGGGGGGCCTATGTTCCTCCGCGCCGGGCCCCTGTAGGTCTCCGCCATGTTGCATGGCGCGGAAATGGCAACCCAATCGCATGCGCGTACCCGCGCCGGCCGTGGCGCGCATGCTCGGATCCGCGCTGGCCGTGCTGGGGTCCTTATCGGCAGCTGGAGCTGCACGAAGCGCTCCAGTGCCGTGCTGGCCCCCTGTGGGTTGGGGGATCGGTGCTCCTAGTGGCCAGCTGACGCCGTCGTAAAATTCTCCGGCGTTTACCATGGTGTCAACACTCTGCCGCTAAAACGGAGAATCCCGCCCATGGGTTCCGGATGAGACCCTTTTGCCCCTCAATGCTTATTCTGCAAATCAGTTAGATCACACCTGATCTGAATTTTAATTCCAACTACCTGTCTTGGTTCCAAAAGCCTTGTCTAACAAAAAGCTATAAATCTCAGTTTGGAATATTCATCTGTCCTGGCCTCCACAGCTCTTTGGACAAGAGATTCCAGATCTCCATCATTCTTTACATGAAGGAGTGCTTCCTGACATCACGCCTGACCAAGCAAACTGGAAATTTAAGATTATGCCTGCTTATTCTGGACTCCCCCACCAGAGGAATTAGCTTATTTATTTCGATATATCCTACCCCATTCCTTTGATCATCGACTGGAATACCTCACCAGTATTTCAATCTGGTTTTCAGGTTACAAATATCAATTTTGTTAGTTGCAGCAATTTACAACCTATAGCCGCAAAATTCCTAATGATCAAACATCAACTGTGAAGATACACTCTGAGATTACAATTTTTTCTTTACAGAATTTACAGTGCAGAAGGAGGTCATTCAGCCCATCAAGTCTGCACCGGCCCTTGGAAAGAGCACCCTACCATGCCTCCACCCTATCCCCGTAACTCAGTAACCTCACCTAACCTTTTTTGGGGACGCTAAGGGGCAATTTAGCATGGCCAATCCACCGAACCTGCACATCTTTGGTCTGTGGGAGGAAACCGGAGCACCCGTAGGAAACCCACGCAAACAAGTGGAGAAAGTGCAAACTCCACACAGTCACCAAGGCCGGAATTGAACCTGGGACCCTGGAGCTGTGAGGCAGCAGTGCTAACCACTGTGCCACCATGCCTCCCATAACAATCACTAGTTTGCATTTTCTATAAAGGCATTAAAGGTGAGTGCACATTTAGAATTACAAAAGATGCAAATACAGTTTTCCTGTTGAACGTTGTATATTATTTGCATGAACAGAACCCCCAATTTCTACATTTATCTTATTAAAAGTCTTACTTAGAAAGATATACCAGGAGAAGGAGCTCTACTCATATCAAAGTCTATATAACTACATCTTAGCCCTCAGTGGACACGAATACTGATAATCACTCCTCAGTATACAGGTGGCATATTTGTGACTGTGGAAAGCTGGAGTCTAAATCCAATCATCTCTCTCGTTTTAGTATCACTTTCTATTCCTCTAATTCCTGAATCTGCTTTCATCAGTTTGGTAACCTGTTCCCATGCCTCTCAGCCTTGTCCTCTGACTAAAGTAATTAATACCAGTGTCAAATATTTCATGATTTTTCACTATTTTGAGGTCCATCTCTTTCTTGGACCTCATCTTCATTTAGTCTGCCACTTTCTTTAGTTGTATTCATCATGCGCTAACTCATAGGAAGCAAAGTCTCTGTGCTCAATATGTTCAGGCTTAGTTAGTGAAGCATCCATTTTAAGTCGTCACTGGTAATAAATTGTCAAATATGATTCTGCTTATATTACTGGTGAGTTTCTGCTCTGTGTACCTAATTACCATCCAAAGTGCCTTATGGTTCTGTGTAGATAATTCCCTACATTTTTTACCCCTTATTGACACACATAGAATCACAGAATCCATACAGTGCAGAAGACCAACCGGCCCATCAAGTCTGCACTGGCCCTTGCTCCCCCACTCCTAACCCCGTAACCCCACCTAACTTTCGGGAAATTTAGCATGGCTAATTCACCTAACCTGCACATCTTTGGACTGTGGGAGGAAACCGGGGCACCCGGAGGAAACCCACGCAGACACGAGGGAAAAGTGCAAACCCCACACCGACAGAATCGAACCTGGGGCCCTGGCACTGTGAGGCAACTGTGCTAATCATTGTGCCACCATGCCACCCTATAAATTCGTAATGGCTGGCAATGATTACATTGTCTAACTAATTTCACATAAAAACTGTTCTTTGTTGCAATCAAGCTTAGTTCAGACATGTTCAAATATTTTGTTATTGTCTGATCGATAATTGAAGAAGTTTATTTATAAAAGTTCTGTAAAAGGTCTTTTATTTCTAAAAGTTCTGTTCTGAGTTTCAGCAGTCTATACTGGAGGTATCTGTGAGTTATTTTAACTTAAAATAACATGCCTTATTCTTCCTTATGAGTGCCCAGTACAGGTAACCTCTACTTCACACCTATTATAACATTAAAACTTTATGTTGAAGGAAGCGTTTTGTGGTGGTAAATGCTATCAAGTTAGTAATGGATAACATTTCTGAAATTTGATGGCTGGAATCATAAAATCATAGAACTTCCGGCATGGAGACAGGCCCTTCGGCCCGAACTGGTCCATGCCAACCAAAATGCCCATCTAAGCTAACCCCATTTGCCTGCAATAGAATCATATGTGATTAAAGGAGTCACTACTTTTCTGTCTTTCTTTTCATAACATACAGAATAGAACTTGAATTTGTAACAAACTGAGGTATGAAAAGAAAATGTTTCACATGATTTCATTCCACAATTAAAGAGGCAGTTTTATACACTTAAAATTGACTGAACGTTTGATGGATGTTATCGATGAAAAATGTCATTGGTAAAATGACCACAAGATGGCAGAAGATACTTGCACTGCCAGATGTTTAGTGGCAGCTGGTTAATAAGGTATGGCCTTTACTACCATTTATAATATGGGGGGAATTAAGTAGAGAGAACAGATTTTGGTTTGTACATAAGATACTCTGTCATCAAAATAAAACATTTATAATATCCTTCTGATCACTTGTGCCATTTAAACTTTGATACAATCATTGCCAAGATGGCATCGAAATAGATAAGATCGAGTTAAATGAAGGAACCCATTCTGGGGATCAATATGTACCAACTGCACAAAGCATCACTCATATGGTTTATGATATTTGAGCCCTTGGTTGAGTATTATAGGGTATCTATAATTTTTCAATGTTGGTAAGTTAATGACAGCTTAGGAATAAATCCACTCTCAGAAAGCCTTTTAGATTCTTACAGGAAAATTGAAGGAGCACAGAGGGGAATTAATGCAACAACACATTTTACCACAAAAATAGAATTCATTGTCATGTGCCTTCCAAAATGAAGCTATCCATTAAACCTGAGATAATACTGGCTCAATTGTTCAAATGAGCTGAATTATTCTAGCATTTTGGTTGTTCTAATGATGCTTATAGTACAGTGGTTCTTATCAGACTAAGCAAAAAGCCTGGTGTTTATGATATATTGAAAGCTGAAGTTGCACTCAGCCGTGTTAAGTGGTAACTTGTCTCTTAGTTTTTTCCCAGTAATGTATCTGAGCTGTGCTTAAAGTCACCTTTCAATGATGAAGCAGTCAGTTTTATTTGGTTTTGAAGCAATCATCAACATTCTATAGTACGATGAGCAGTAACTGCTTTTATTTTTTAGTGATCTTTTTTGACTCATTAAAGCAAGGGATATTTGTGCTTGGAAATATAACACTTTTCGTATTTCGGTCCCCTTTGCCAAGATGAAGTAATTTGAGGTCGAGATTTCAATGGTTAGATACAAAGTGAAGGTCTTTGCACTCCATGCAATGATGTGCCATCACTTTATATCAGAAGAATACCCCGACTGCATTGCGACATTTCTGTATTCCATACTAACAGGAAGAAGTGAGATCACAAAGTTATTTTCATAGAATCCCTACACTGCAGAAGGAGGCTATTCGGCACATCGAGTCTGCACCGACCCTCTGAAAGAGCACCCCACCTAGGCCCTCTCCCCCATCCTATCCACATAACCTCACCCAACCTGCACATTTTTGGATACGAAGGGGCAATTGATCATGGCCAATCCACCTAACCTGCATATCTTTGGACTGTGGGATGAAACCGGAGCGCCCGGAGGAAACCTATGCAGACACGTGAGAAAGTGTAAACTCCGCACAGCAGTCACCCAAGATACAAATTTAACCCGGGTCCCTGGCACTGCGAGGCAGCAGTGCTAACCACTGTGCACCCATGCCGCATTTATACACACTCAGACTTAAAATGACTTTAAATTAGATTGAAAATCTCCTTTCTTTGCTATCGGTCTGATCTGGATTAAAACTAAGTCCCAGATGTGAAAGGAAACGTGTTAATCAATTTTCCAGCTGGGTATCTCTTCACATCAGCCAGAGGACACACATTCTGGATATCATCCCAATGGTTAACACTGAGCTATATAAAATAGGTGGATACAATATCATGGATGTGTGCTCAGTTGGTGACCTCCACTAGACTGTTGGCCTCAGCATTCCTGGGCTTGATTAAGCAAGAGATACAGTCAATTCCCCATGGTTATAGGATGAAGCAGTCAGTTTTATTTGGTTTTGAAGCAATCATCTTACCTTTGTCCAATAAAGTTAGTGTATGCACTAATTGTGGATGAAGCAACAGTCATTTTTCTGAACCTTTGTGAATGGAAACTATGTTCTTCTTCTTCCCTCACTTCGAGCAACAAAAAGATCATTCAATTTTGACTCAATGTGGGATGAATTTTGCCCTTTATCCTGCATCAGGTGAAGTGACTTGCTCTCCAGAATTGCTGCATTATTCTTGTATAACAACACAATAGCGTAGATATGAATGTTATTATTAACATTCAGTTGGCAATGTATGATAACAATGCCTTCACGACACAATGCCATGGTACAAAAGCCAATGTTCCTAAAATGAACACAATTCATCCCACTGTTTTGCTTCGAAGCTGCTTTCTTACTAAAAGAATCCATAACATTAAATGTTCAATCTTCAGAACATATGTGCTCTTCATAACATTGAGAAGTAACATTGAGGGAAGCGATAGTATAGTGGTATTGTCACATTACTAGTAAACCAGAAACCTAGAGTAATGCTCTGGGGATCCAGCTTCAAATCCCACCACGGCAGATGGTGAAATTTGAATTAAATAAAAATCTGGAATTAAAAGTCTAATGATGTCCATGAAACCATTGCCAATTGTCATAAAAACCCATTTGGTTCACTAATATCCTTTAGGGAAGGAAATCTGCCATCCTTACCGGTCTGGCCTATATGTGACTCCAGACCCACAATAATGTTGTTGATTGAGGGCAATTAGGGATGGGCAATAAATATTGGCACAGCCAGCGATGTCCATGAACGAAATTTTTTTTTTACATTTTAATATTTATTTATAACATTGAGCAGAATTAGTTCCTGGTCGTAGCTATAGGTCAAATCCTTATTTGATTCATCGCCTTTGTGAGTAAAACTCCTGCAATTGCAATTGTTATTCAGATTTTCAGTTAAATGGAATAAATTGGTCTTTTGTCATATGGATAATGGTCCCAAATCATTTAGATTTAGGTAGTGAACAGAGGAGTTGCGTAAGCGAGGGAACTGTCAACAACATTTGCTGATCTGGGTTGAGTGAGTTGATCTCAAATAGGAAGTTGAATATTGGTCCCCGTGCTCCTCAATTAGTGAGGGAATTAAGCCAGAGTTTCTAATCCTGATCACTTCCCTTCAATCTCTGTTAAAATGACCTGCCTGTGTACAAGTAGGGTATACCCGGCTGTGATGGTCCTCTAGTTCCAAAACCTGCACACACACCATGTCAAGGAATGGAGTATAAGTGTCCTCTTTCTGAAAGCTATGATGTAAGGGAATTCTTCGGAAATAGGAATGTGCAGTATAAAACCATTTTATAATTTAACATAAATGGAGATATTCAGAGCTTCAAAGACTGCTGCCATTTTTGTCTGATTGTGTCTCAGTAAAACATCTTGAGACCTTTTCCAGTTACAAATGTTATAAATCAAGTTATTGTCACTTCTTCTGAGTTTTGTAGTACCTTAGTTGTTGGCCAGAATGGCAGGATATCAAATATATACAAGACCTGATTCTGCTGATGCTGTCATTGCAAAAACATATTTTCCACTTTTATAAATATTGCCTCACTACAACCTTTCTTGAAGCAATCAAATTTATTGCATGATTAATTTTTAGAGGCTACTAATCGAGCATATTTTTCCTCATTTTGAATTAAGCAATCTGAGCTCAGAGATTCTCTCCGTAAGAAACAAATTGGCAGTGTAGCATTGATACACATATTGCTTTTTCTCACCAAGTGAAATTGTCCTCCAATGGCATCCAAAATCTCTTGTGGAGAACCAGATTGTCCTCACTGATTCCTTACTGCCAACTGAATCTGTATAGAACAGAGGAACTCTGAGGTAGAGCTGGGAGGAAGGGCCACTTTAGTTTAGGAAATTTAGGCTATTTGCCATTCATTTCAACTCTCCCGGAATAAATAAAAACTTTAGCTTGGGTTTAAAACACATTTCTGGCAATCAGATGGTGTTGCATAATGGGAGGAGAAAAAAGCATATGTTTATTTTCATTAATTTTGCCTGAGAACTCAGTGAGGTGCAGTAAATGTTGGAGAGAATCTCTTCCGTTTCCTTTCCTGGCTGTCGCACATAACACACAGACGCACACAGTTACACTGAAATCACACCCAACTGCACTGCCAGCAGGAATATTTGAATGGAATCAGTACAAAACAAAAGAAAAGTGTGTGTATATAATAAAATTGCTGTTTGTTTTTCTTCAGGCTAACAGTAAACATTAAAATGATCTTGCAATGTTCAAACACCCACATTTGCTCTGGCTTTGGGCTGTTTATTTTTAATCAAGATTGATCATATTTTGTGTTGACACTCAAAAGTTTAGAACAGAAAACAGGCTTTCAACTTCCAAATTTAACAAGAGGCAACCATATAAATTCCTTTGTAGTCTAAGCTGATGGAATGAGCAAAGAGAATGTCCTCATACATTTTAAAAATAATTTTAGAGTACCCAATTAATTTTTCCAATTAAGGGGCAATTTAGCGTGGCCAATCCATCTACCCTGCACATCTTCGGGTTGTGGGGGTGAAACCCATGAGCTTCCTCTTGCTTTTCGTCAAATGATTGTGCTTTGAAAGTGTTGTTAATGGGACGGTTGAACGAAAAAGGAAGTAAATTGCTTAGTTGTATCCTCCAAGAAATGTGATGAACTTCAACAGCAGTTTAGCTAATGTCTATTTATATACTGCATTCGCCCTCAATGCTGATATTAAAGGAGGACCGTTTTTCAAGGAGGGATGTCACATATATGATGTAACGCATTTTCAAAAACAACAAAGCAGACTTCTAACGCAAAACATGAAATGGTTTAAAATATTTTTGTAATAGTTAGCAAAAATCATGGATTAAGTATTGTGCGACAATGTTTAGCAAGACTTGTGTGCAGAGCTTTCCAGTTTACTGCAAGAGGTAAAATATTAAGTTATGCAGGTTTGATATTTCTGTCGTAGCATTCTATTATTTTAAAGCTTACATTAAGTGATCTTTGATTATTGTGAATTTCACAAGGTAATGGATCCTGACTAATTGTTTATGATCCCTCCTTGTGTGTTATTGTTATCTCTTTAAACTGCCACGTGTAATTAACTGCCTTCTCCATCTAAACGTCATTATTTAATAATTAATTTTAAACATTGTAAAAATTCTAGAAAGCAAAGCAGAAATCCAATTGACAAGGATTATTAACCAATTTGCAGATTTTGATAGACGTGTGCACTGGATATTTTGAAAACATTCGAAAGAAAAACATCTATTTCAATCTCTTAAAAATTTCAATAGTGGAGATATACATAAAGTGAATTTCATAATTTATCAGATAAAGTATTTGAGTAAGTTACTTGTTGCACAGAATCAAGCATGAATTACAGTGCTACCTTAATCAAGATAACACCACGTTTAACCCAAAGACACATGTTGAAGATTTAAATTCTAATAAATAAAATGGACATAAATAGCGTGCAATTCAATTTTTAATAAACGTACTCCATCCTGTACTAAGTTTCAGGGTTTAAATGTCAACTCTTTGTGACAAGTTATATCCACATCTTTATTAAAGTTCTCATTTTGTATGTAACTATAACATTAATATTCGGTGATGATTCATATATCACAGTTAACATTTTACTTGTGATTTACAAATTATTTAGACAATTGTGCTCAACAGATAAGATGAAGTTAAAAAATCTTTCCACAAACATGCTCTCACAATGACATTTTAAAAGATGCAAGTGATAAAATACCTCATGGCTAGCATGAAGAGGAAATATAGAAAATGTCAAGTCTGACTAGAACGTTGGCTGTGATATTATTGCTTGAGTGTTATTTGGTTTGGCTGTGTTTGCAGACATTCTCACATCTCATAATGTGATGTAGCCAGTTAGTAATCCAGTCCACCTGAACAAATTGTAAATATATAGGTATCCGGAGGAGACTGGATCATTTACATGCAACACTGATTCAGGTGCAATCAAATGTTTTAATATTGATTTAAGTTATGCATTATCACTTTAATTTAAACAGGTAGATATTAGCTGAGAAGCCATGTTAATATTCACAATAATGGTTTTCATAAGCCAATTCTCACATTTCTCCATGGCTGCCATTTTGAAATTTGCCATATGTTAGAACAAATAATCTATGTTATTATTTGATGAGATTTTTCCAATGCAAAGTGTCTCAGGCAAAATTGATGTGTTCCTTTTTACTGCCCATGATAAATATGTTAGTGTGTATGGGGGTGTGTATTTTTTACCCACAGAGTGATTTCCCAAATTAAATAATACCAGCAGCAAGCTCTTTGTGAGTTTAAAATAAAGAAGGTTATTTATTATCACATACGTGCTCCAGATGTTTATAATGATTTGTCTCATACACGTTATTGCTCACACAAATATTAGACACAGGTGAAGGTAAATCAATATAGTTAGAACTTATAATGATCTCAGTGTCTTTCATGGCAGACCTGCAGTTTCTTAGATTAGTTGATGCTTTAGGTGAAGTGAAATTCTTGTAAAGCAGAAGATTCTCCGAAAGCTGCAAGGTTTCTTGTAGCTGGACCTTCAGTACGTTGGTTCTCAGGTGGAACAGGTTGTGGAAAGTCCTTATGATCTCCCACTTTTGAGGTATTTCTGTTTATTACCTTGGCTGTTCGGATGATTTTCAGTGAATTTGATAGCATTTTGATGGAACTCCCTCCTGTAGAACAGCTTTTGCTGTTTGTAAAAACAAACAGAAAGAATGTCTGTTTCATCATCTGATATTTTTCAAATCCAAAGTTCTTTTCTGAATAAGATAGGTGGTTAGATCAATTATCAATTGTGGATTGCACACCTTTAAAGTTTAAGACAGCCAGTGTCTTTAGATTTGAAAAACCCATTCGATTGATAGTACACTTTTGAATTAGTTTCAGAAATGAGGATTGAGTCAACATCAGTTTGGAGGATTCCTTTTGTTCCCTCTTGAGACAAGGGAATGGTTCCAATCCACAAGAGAAGTCAGGTGAATCCCAGTTGACCATCTTTTTGCAGACTTTTGTGTCTTGTGGAGACTTTCTCCAATGTGACGTCTAGTCGACGAGGTATACAACTGCTTTCTAAAAACAGGAATCAGGCGAAGGGAACCGGGGCAGTGCCAGGTTGCCAGGCTGGCAGTGTCAATGTGCCCAGGTGTCAGGGGAGTGCCAGTGTACCACTCTGCCCTATCCCCAACCACCCGGGGGTCTCCAATGGCCTGCGAGACCGCCCAAAATGCTGCTACGCCTGGTCCATGCTTGCATAGACCAGTAATAAACGACGCCCTGGCAAGGTCTCCCAAGCACGGCCGTTGAGCCCCGGATGCTGGGTGAATCCGGTGTCCAGTTATTTAAATGAGCCATTATACAGAACTGGGTCTTGCCCAGCGCCGGGCGGAGCGAGTTGGACTGGGGTGGACACAGCAAGAAGTCTTATAACGCCAGGTTAAAGTCCAGCAGGTTTATTTGGAATCACTAGCTTTTGGACAGCATCAATGAAGGAGCTGCGCTCGGAAAGCTAGTGATTCTAAACAAACCTGTTGGATTTTAACCTGGTGTTGTAAGACTTCTTACTGAGCAATAACCTGCTCTATGTTCTGCCAGGATCACTCAGTTCCTGACCTCATTACAACCTTGGTTCAAACATGGACAAAAGAGCTGAAATGCCAGAGGTGAGGTGAGAGTGACTGCCTTTGACATCAAGGCAGCCTTTGATCGAGTGTGACATCAACTCTCCACTGGTTGCCGTCCTAGCTGCCACAAAGGAAGATGGTTGTGGTGGTTGGAGGTCAATCATCTCAGCTCCAGGACATCACTGGAAGAGTTCGCCAGGGTTGAGTCCGAGGCTCAACCAGCTTCAGCTGCTGCCTCAATGACCTTTGTCCCAACATAAGGACAGATGTGGGAATGTTCGTAGATGACTGCACAATGTTCAGCACCATTCGCAATTCCTCAGATAATGAAGAAGTCCATGTCTAAATGCAGAAAGACCTGGACAATATCCAGACTTGGGCTGACAAGTAGCAAGTTACATTCACGCCACAAATGTGCCAGGCAATGACCATCTTACAAGAGAGAATCTAGCCATCGCCCCTTGAAAGTCAATGGCATTATCATTGCTGAATTGTCCACAATCAACATCCTGGGTGTTACCATTGATCAGGAACTGAAATGGACTATCAATATTAATACTGTGGTGACCAGGGCAGGTCAAAGGCTAGGAATCCTATGGCACATCCTGACCCCTCAAAGCCTGTCCACCATCTACAAAGTACAAGTCAGGAGTGTAATGGAATGTCCTCCACTTGCCTGTATTTGTGAGTACAGCTCCAACAACACTCAAGAAGCTCGACACCATCCAGGACAAAGCAGCCAACATGATTGCTCCCCCTTCCACAAACTTCAATCCCTCCATCACCGACGAACAGTGGCAGCCGTGTGTACCATCTACAAAATGCGTTGCAGGAACTCACCAAGTTTCCTTAGGCAGCACCTTCCAAACCCATGATAACTACCATCTAGAAGGACAGGAGCAGCAGATACTTAGGAACCCCACCACCTGGAGGTTCCCCTCCAAGTCACACACCATCCTGACTTGGAAATATATCGGCGCTTCTTCACTGTCGCTGGGGCAAATTCCTGGAACTCCCTCCATAACAGCATAGTGGGTGTACCTACACCTCAGGGACTGCAGCGATTCAAGAAGGCAACTCACATGGACTTCTGGTGGCGGCATGTAGGTGGAGGTCACACGTGAGGTGGCTCCTGCTCGAGTCTCTGTTTTTTGATCGTTTATACCCAGTCTCAGGGGCCGGATGGCGTCCCCGTGGAATTTTATCAGAAATGTAAGGATTAGCTGGTGTCATTGTTGGGAGAGATATTCAAGGACGCGATGGCAGGGAGGGTTTTGCCGAAAATGATGGGACAGGCCCCCATCTTGTTGCTGCTAAGGAAGGATCAGGATCCGGTGGAGTGTGGGTCATACAGGCCCATATCTCTGCTGAATGTAGATGCTAAGCTATTGGCAAAGGTGCTGGCGCTAAGATTGGAGGGTGCCTACTGAGGGTGATTGGGGAGGATCAGGCGGGGTTGTTGAGGGAAGACAGCTGAATGTGCAGTGGCTGCTGAATGTGGTACTTTCTCTGGCTCAGGGAAGGGAAGTGGATGTGGTGGTGGCATTAGATATGGAGAAGGGGCTTGAGCGGGTGGAGTGGAGGTTTCTGATTGCAGTGTTGGAGAAGTTTAGGATTGCGCCTAAGTTTGTGGCTCAGGTGAAGTTGCTGTATAAGGATCCGATGTCTGTGTGCGCACAAATTATTTGAACTCAGGGTATTTTCTGCTGCATCGGTGAACGAGGCAGGGATGCCCCATGTCCCCCCTTTTGTTTGCATTGGAGATAGAGTCCTTGGCTATTGCGCTGAGGAGCTCAGAGCTGTGGAAGGGGATAGTGAGGGGGGGTGGTGGAGCATAGGGTGTCCCTGTATGTGGACAATTTGTTGTTATGCATTTCGGAGCTGGTCTCTTTGGTAGGGTTCATAATGGGTTTGCTGAAAAGATTTGGGGCGTTTTCGGAGAATGAACTGATCTTGGGGAAAAGTGAGTAATTTGTGGTATCCCGCCAGGGACGGGGGTCGGCGTGGCGGTGTTGCCATTCCGCGGGGCAGCTTCTCATTTTAGATATGTGGGTGTGCAGGTGGCTTGGGATTGGGCAGGGCTTCAGAAATTGGGTCTTTCAAGCTTGGTGGGGAGGGTGAAGGCAGATTTGTTGAAGTGGAATAGTCTTCCTCTTTCATTGGCAGGCCAGGTGCAGGCGGTGAAGATGAACATTTTGCTGCGGTTTTTGTTTCTATTTCAGTGCCTGCCGGTCTTTTTGCCCAAGCCGTTTTTCAAGGGGGTGGATAGGCTGATTTCCTCATTCGTTTGGGCGGGCAAGGTGGCTAGGATAAGGAGGCGATACTCCAGAGGGGACGGGTTAGGCCTCTCGAATTTGATGTATTGTTACTGGAGACCATTCATGGGTGGAACAGGGAGGCGGAAGCTTTGTGTGTAAGGATGGGGGCTGGCTTGTGTAGGGGGTTGGGGTTCTGGGCGCTGATGACTGCCCTGTCCGGTGGCTCCAGAGAAGTATTCAGGAACTCCAGTGATGGTGGCTACACTGAGGATTTGGAGATAATTCCGGCAGCACTTTAGATTGGGATCGGAGGAGAGGGTGATGCCAATCAGTGGTAATCATGGATTCGAGCCAGGGAGGGTGGATGCGAGGTTCCAGAGATGGGAGAAGAGGGGGATCAGGGAGATGAAGCATCTGTTTCTGGGAGGGCAGGTTTGTGAGCTTGGAGGAGCTGAATGAGAAGTTTGGGCTGGCGTGGGTACATGCAGTGCAGGACTTTGCGAAGAAGGTTATTCCAACCTTTCCATTGGCGCCCACCTCCTCTTTGCTGGAGTAGATGCTGTCAGTGGGGGTGATGGAGAGGGAGGCGTCTTGGGTCTTATGGGAGGATTCTGGAGGAGCATAAGGTGTCTATGGAGGGGAATAAGGCCAAGTGGGAAGAAGAGTTGGGGTGGCATTAGAGTAGAGATTGTGATTCTGTGGGGGGGTGAATGCCACAACCTCATGTGTGAGGCTGGGGCTGATACAGCTGAAGGTGGCACACCTGAAAAAGTCAAGGATGAGACGGCTGTTTGAGGAGATGGAGGTCATCTGCGAGCGGTGTGGGAGGGGCCTTGCTAATCATGTACATGGGTTCTGTTCTTGCCTAAAGTTGGAAGGGTTCTGAAGATCAGTTTTAAGCACCATTTCACTAGTTTTGCAAAGAACAAAGAATCATACAACACAGGAACAGGCCCTTCGACCCTCCAAACCTGTGATTACATGTCCTATCTGGACCAACTGCCTGTATCCTTCTATACCCTGTCGTTCATGTGCCTATCCAGATAAGTCTTAAAGGTCACGAACGTATCTGCCTCAACCTCCTCACTTGGCAGTGCATTCCAGGCCACCACCACCCTCTGTGTAAAAAACTTTCCCCGCACATCTCCACTGAACCTTTCCCCCTCACCTTGAACTTGCACCCCCTTGTAATTGTCATTTCCGCCCTGGGAAAAAGCCTCCAACTGTTCACCCTATCTATACCCCTAATAATTTAATAAATTGTACGTTGTTCTGGAACCGTGTGCCCTGGAAGCCATATTCAGGGTGTCGGACGGGCCGGAGCTGCAGACGGGGGCAGATGTTTTAGTCTTCGCCTCGCTGATTGCTCACAGGTGGCTTCTGTTGGGGTGGAGGTCAGCTTCTCCACACTGTGCATCGGCGTGGGGGGGGGGGGGTGGGCCGGGGGGGGTGGGCAACTAATGGAGTTCTTAACCCTGGAAAAAGTGAATTTTTCCCAAAGATGGGGTGGGGGGTGGGGGGGGGGGGGGTGGGGGGGAGTGATGGGTTCCACAAGAGTTGGCATTTGTTCATTCTGCACTTTGGGGAGCCCGTTCCATTGACTGTTAGTGGGGGGAGGGGGTCTTTTCTTGTGTAGGGATTTAATATGTTGGGTGTTCTGTGCTAAATGTAAAGGATTGGAATAAAAATACTTTCTAAAAAAAAGACAGCTCACCACCACCTTCTGAAGGGTAACTGGAGACGGACAATAAATGCTGGTCTAGCCAGTGATGCCCACGTCCAGTAAATGAATTGAAAAAAACGATCAAAGGGTTGGAAAGTTACAAGTGCAAAATGTGAGAAGGAATGTAAGTGGGAGTACAGAAATTCAACATCAAATCCGGTACAGAAAGAAAAGTGGAGGCGGGAATAAAGGCTGGATTAAGAGGGAGAAAGAAAGAAATAGAAAGGAAAATATACATTTTCTATTAATTTTGCATTTTAAAAACATTGAACAATAACAAAAGCTTGAAGGAATGAGATTTAAACTTTTGATTAGTTAATTTTCAGTGTCACAGAAGTTGAATGATAGTAATTATACATTTGATACTGTTAAAAGGGTACTTAGGTTGGAATGGACTTGATCTAACTGGGATGAGTTTAGTTCATGTCGATTGCACAAATACAGCAAGTTAAACCCCCCGGTGAGCCGAGCACTGACGACGAGAGAAGCTCGGACAGCAGAACTCAGAACAACCCGGAGCTCGAGTCTGAGGATGACACAGATTTCCCGTCACAGCTGCCTCCAACACCCTCCACCATCCCGGCGACACTCACCTCGGTTGGGTACTTTAGTGAAGAGGATCCTGGGGCACTATCTGGTGTTCACCACACAGCTGATCCAGTATATCGGGTGGAGTTAGGAACTCCCGAGGGGAAGGATGGTCGGAGGGCAGGCCGACCCCTGGAACTAGCTGCTGTCCAGACGGGTTTCTGGCTTCTGGAATGGACGTTCCCATCGATTGTGGAGATGCAGTCGACCTGCAAGTTCCCCTCCAAGATGGTGGCCGCATGAAGAGGAGGCTCCCGCCAACGGATATTTATTTTGGGTTTTTTTCCACGATCTTTTTTGGTCTTTCGGGACCAATGGACGGTGCCAAACCAAACCGGTTTAAAGCCGGTGAAAACCCCCGCGGGAGTGTCGGGCAGCCAGAGCGGAGGCGTTTAGCCCGGAGTGTGAAGCAGTGGAGCGACGGGGGTCGAGTCTGACACGAGGCTGTTGAGGTAAGCCAAAGGTAAGCCGAGGTAAGCAAGGCAGCCAAACGGTGGCAGAGGGTGAGGCAGTTGGAGCAGCAGAATGAAGATAAAGAGTGGAGCAGCAGGACTGAAGATAAAGAGTGGAGCAGCAGAACTGAAGGCAAAGTGTGGAGCAGCAGGACTGAAGATAAAGTGTGGAGCAGCAGAAGCAGTGAGACTGAGGTCAGTGCTTGAAGCAGCCGGAGCAGCGGGGCAGGGCCCAAAACACAAGGCAGCCGAAGGCAGCATGTAGAGGGTTCATCACATGTTGGGTGGTTCCTCCTTGAGGCGTATATGTTTTTTTCTTTTTGGGAATTTTTAATGCCCGGTCCTGGCGGCAATTCATGAAGGACTAAGAACCGGCAAAGAGGCAAAAGATGTCCAAAAATCAGAGAAAGACAGCAGTGAGGAAGGGAGACAATGAGCGCTCACCGTCAAGCGTGAGGACCAGCCTGGGGGTTGACAAGAGGGCGGAGAAGAAAGCTGAGGTGGTGTCTCTAGAGCTCGAAAAGCAGTTTGCAAAGCATATGGAGGTGATGAGAAAGGAGATGGCAGTGGCTCTGAAGGTGTTGGTAGAAGAGGCAATTTCCCCGATGAAGGTAGCTGTTGCAAAGGCGTTGGCCGAGGTGAGGGAACAGAGTGAGAAGATGAAGAGAGTGGAGGAGGCCATGTCACGGCACAGCGACTAGCTCACCTCGATAGGAGATGAGCTACAGAGGGTGGCTGCGAGCAAAACTGGAGAATATGGAGTACCACTCGAGACGACAAAATGTAAGGATTGTAGGCCTGCCCGAGGGGGGCGGAGGGCTCGAGGCTGACAGAGTACTTTGCCAAGATGTTGGCAGAACTGATGGGGGATGAAGAAGAACACTCTTGGTTTGAATTGGACCAAGCTGATCGGTCACTGAGGCTTAAGCCTAAGTTAAACGAGCCGCCAAGCGCAGTGATTACCTTTTTTCACAGCTATCACATAAAGGAGAAGGTATTGAACTGGGCAAAGAAGGAGTGGGAGGTGCAATGGGCTGGTTCCAAGGTTCATTTCCATCAGGACTTGACGGTGGAACTGGCAAAGCGGCGAGCGGCTTTCCTCCGAGTGAAGGCGGCATTGTACAACAGCGGAGTGCGGTTTGGAATGGTGTATCCAGCAAAGCTAAGGGTCACCTACAACTCCAGAGACTTTTATTCTGAGATGGTAGAGGTGGCGGAGGCATTTATGTAGGCAGAAGTCTTGGGACCGAAGTAAAGAGTGGAAGAATGTACATATGTAACTTTGAATAATGTTCCTACTTCATACTGTTATAGAGGTTCAAAGTTTTTTGTTGTTGTTCCTTGTAGTTTTGAATAATGTTCTTACGTCAGCCTTTGGATTTCGGCGGCAGCGGTGCGCAGGGGCCTTCTTGGAGGTGAGTAGTGAATTTAAAAACTCTTGCCTTTACAGGATCAGCCCTTTGGATTTCGGCGGCAGCGGTGCGCAGGGGCCTTCTGGGAGGTGAGTAGTGAATTTAAAAACTCTTACCTTTACAGGAGCAGCCCTTTGGATTTCGGCGGCAGCGGTGCGCAGGGGCCTTCTGGGAGGTGAGTAGTGACTTTAAAAACCCTTACCTTTACAGGAGCAGCCCTTTGGATTTCGGCGGCAGCGGTGCGCAGGGGCCTTCTTGGAGGTGAGTAGTGTATTTAAAAAGCCTTACCTTTACAGGAGCAGCCCTTTGGATTTCGGCGGCAGCAGTGCGCAGGGGCCTTCTTGGAGGTGAGTAGTGTATTTAAAAAGCCTTACCTTTACAGGAGCAGCCCTTTGGATTTCGGTGGCAGCGGTGCGCAGGGGCCTTCTGGGAAGTGAGTACTTACTTTAAAAAGCCTTGCCTTTACAGGAGCAGCCCTTTGGATTTCGGCGGCAGCGGTGCGCAGGGGCCTTCTTGGAGGTGAGTAGTGTATTTAAAAAGCCTTACCTTTACAGGAGCAGCCCTTTGGATTTCGGCGGCAGCGGTGCGCAGGGGCCTTCTGGGAGGTGAGTACTTACTTTAAAAAGCCTTGCCTTTACAGGAGCAGCCCTTTGGATTTCGGCGGCAGCGGTGCGCAGGGGCCTTCTTGGAGGTGAGTAGTGAATTTAAAAAGCCTTGCCTGATCCCGTGTCTGTTCTTCTTTTCTGTTTTATTTGTTTTTATATAAGGCGGGAACCGGAAGTTCGACCCGCGGACCTCTGGCAAGTTCCACCCCCCCCCCCCCCCAACCAATAAATTCTGGTGGAGAGGAAACCCGAGACACTACACGTGTAGTGTCTCCCACCCGCCCTCCTCCTCTAACCTAATAATAAGACCCATTGGTGTAAGGTAAGTGCCATATTATATTATTATTATATTATTAGCATTGTGCAGGTCAAGGTTCGGAGGTGGAGGAGCAGTCTCTGTCAGCGAGAGAACCTGAGAACATCTAAGACACTCAGAAGGTAAGAAGGTAAGTAAGTGATTTTTACTTATTTTTACTTTTATACCTTTTTTCAAATTGTGTGTGTCGGGGGGAAACTGAAGTGACATCACAGAAAAGCTGTGGCCAGAGTGGCTGGTTGGGATTCTAACCTAAATTTTAAAAAAAATTGAGTATTTGGGAACTAATTAAACATAATAACTTAATTATAATTTAGGGGATATCTAAGCCAGAGATCGGAGAGTATTATAGTTAGCTATCGCATTTCTATTAGAAATCTAGTGCTAGGAAACAGATAGTTGACAGTAACTTTGAAATTTTAATAAAAGTATTTAAAAAAAAGACAAATTTTAATTTTAATTTAAATTAATTGACGCAATGTCAGATAGAGGGGTGCTGTGCTCTGACTGTGAGATGTGGCAGGTCCGGGAGGCTTCCAGCATCCCGGATGGCTTCATCTGCAGAAAGTGCACCCAACTGGAGCTCCTCACAGACCGCATGGTTCGGTTGGAGCAGCAATTGGATGCACTTAGGAGCATGCAGGTGGCGGAAAGCGTCATAGATCGCAGTTATGTAAATGTGGTCACACCCAAGGTGCAGGCAGAGAAATGGGTGACCACCAGAAAGGGCAGGCAGTCAGTGCAGGAATCCCCTGTGGTTGTCCCCCTCTCGAACAGATATACCCCTTTGGATACTGTTGGGGGGGATAGCCTATCAGGGGAAAACAGCAGCAGCCAGAGCAGTGGCACCACGGCTGGCTCTGATGTTCAGAAGGGAGGGTCAAAGCGCAGAAGAGTAATAGTAATAGGGGACTCTATAGTCAGGGGCACAGATAGGCGCTTCTGTGGACGTGAAAGAGACTCCAGGATGGTATGTTGCCTCCCTGGTGCCAGGGTCCAGGATGTCTCCGAACGGGTAGAGGGAATCCTGAAGGGGGAGGGCAAACAGGCAGAGGTCGTTGTACATATTGGTACTAACGACATAGGCAGGAAGGGGCATGAGGTCCTGCAGCAGGAGTTCAGGGAGCTAGGCAGAAAGTTAAAAGACAGGACCTCGAGGGTTGTAATCTCGGGATTACTCCCTGTGCCACGTGCCAGTGAGGCTAGAAATAGGAAGATAGAGCAGATAAACACGTGGCTAAACAGCTGGTGTAGGAGGGAGGGTTTCCGTTATCTGGACCACTGGGAGCTCTTCCGGGGCAGGTGTGACCTGTATAAGATGGACGGGTTGCATCTAAACCGGAGAGGCATAAATATCCTGGCCGCGAGGTTTGCTAGTGTCACACGGGAGGGTTTAAACTAGTATGGCAGGGGGGTGGGCACGGGAGCAATAGGTCAGAAGGTGAGAGCATTGAGGGAGAACTAGGGAATAGGGACAGTGTGGCTCTGAGGCAGAGCAAACGGGGAGAAGTTGCTGAACACAGCGGGTCTGGTGGCCTGAAGTGCATATGTTTTAATGCACGGAGCATTACGGGTAAGGCAGATGAACTTAGAGCTTGGATTACGACTTGGAACTATGATGTTGTTGCCATTACAGAGACCTGGTTGAGGGAAGGGCAGGATTGGCAGCTAAACGTTCCAGGATTTAGATGTTTCAGGCGGGATAGAGGGGGATGTAAAAGGGGAGGCGGAGTTGCGCTACTTGTTCGGGAGAATATCACAGCTATACTGCGAGAGGACACCTCAGAGGGCAGTGAGGCTATATGGGTAGAGATCAGGAATAAGAAGGGTGCAGTCACAATGTTGGGGGTATACTACAGGCCTCCCAACAGCCAGCGGGAGATAGAGGAGCAGATAGGTAGACAGATTTTGGAAAAGAGTAAAAACAACAGGGTTGTGGTGATGGGAGACTTCAACTTCCCCAATATTGACTGGGACTCACTTAGTACCAGGGGCTTAGACGGGGCGAAGTTTGTAAGGAGCATCCAGGAGGGCTTCTTAAAACAATATGTAAACAGTCCAACTAGGGAAGGGGCGGTACTGGACCTGGTATTGGGGAATGAGCCCGGCCAGGTGGTAGATGTTTCAGTAGGGGAGCATTTCGGTAACAGTGACCACAATTCAGTAAGTTTTAAAGTACTGGTGGACAAGGATAAGAGTGGTCCGAGGATGAATGTGCTAAATTGGGGGAAGGCTAATTATAACAATATTAGGCGGGAACTGAAGAACATAGATTGGGGGCGGATGTTTGAGGGCAAATCAACATCTGACATGTGGGAGGCTTTCAAGTGTCAGTTGAAAGTAATACAGGACCGGCATGTTCCTGTGAGGAAGAAAGATAAATACGGCAATTTTCGGGAACCTTGGATGACGAGTGATATTGTAGGCCTCGTCAAAAAGAAAAAGGAGGCATTTGTCAGGGCTAAAAGGCTGGGAACAGACGAAGCCTGTGTGGCATCTAAGGAAAGTAGGAAGGAACTTAAGCAAGGAGTCAGGAGGGCTAGAAGGGGTCACAAAAAGTCATTGGCAAATAGGGTTAAGGGAAATCCCAAGGCTTTTTACACGTACATAAAAAGCAAGAGGGTAGCCAGGGAAAGGGTTGGCCCACTGAAGGATAGGCAAGGGAATCTATGTGTGGAGCTAGAGGAAATGGGCGAGGTACTAAATGAATACTTTGCATCAGTATTCACCAAAGAGAAGGAATTGGTAGATGTTGAGTCTGGAGAAGGGGGTGTAGATAGCCTGGGTCACATTGTGATCCAAAAAGACGAGGTGTTGGGTGTCTTAAAAAATATTAAGGTAGATAAGTCCCCAGGGCCTGATGGGATCTACCCCAGAATACTGAAGGAGGCTGGAGAGGAAATTGCTGAGGCCTTGACAGAAATCTTTGGATCCTCGCTGTCTTCAGGGGATGTCCCGGAGGACTGGAGAATAGCCAATGTTGTTCCTCTGTTTAAGAAGGGTAGCAAGGATAATCCCGGGAACTACAGGCCGGTGAGCCTTACTTCAGTGGTAGGGAAATTACTGGAGAGAATTCTTCGAGACAGGATCTACTCCCATTTGGAAGCAAATGGACGTATTAGTGAGAGGCAGCACGGTTTTGTGAAGGGGAGGTCGTGTCTCACTAACTTGATAGAGTTTTTCGAGGAGGTCACTAAGATGATTGATGCAGGTAGGGCAGTAGATGTTGTCTATATGGACTTCAGTAAGGCCTCTGACAAGGTCCCTCATGGTAGACTAGTACAAAAGGTGAAGTCACACGGGATCAGGGGTGAACTGGCAAGGTGGATACAGAACTGGTTAGGCCATAGAAGGCAGAGGGTAGCAATGGAGGGATGCTTTTCTAATTGGAGGGCTGTGACCAGTGGTGTTCCACAGGGATCAGTGCTGGGACCTTTGCTCTTTGTAGTATATATAAATGATTTGGAGGAAAATGTAACTGGTCTGATTAGTAAGTTTGCAGATGACACAAAGTTTGGTGGAATTGCGGATAGCGATGAGGACTGTCTGAGGATACAGCAGGATTTAGATTGTCTGGAGACTTGGGCGGAGAAATGGCAGATGGAGTTTAATCCGGACAAATGTGAGGTAATGTATTTTGGAAGGTCTAATGCAGGTAGGGAATATACAGTGAATGGTAGAACCCTCAAGAGTATTGAAAGTCAAAGAGATCTAGGAGTACAGGTCCACAGGTCATTGAAAGGGGCAACACAGGTGGAGAAGGTAGTCAAGAAGGCATACGGCATGCTTGCCTTCATTGGCCGGGGCATTGAGTATAAGAATTGGCAAGTCATGTTGCAGCTGTATAGAACCTTAGTTAGGCCACACTTGGAGTATAGTGTTCAATTCTGGTCGCCACACTACCAGAAGGATGTGGAGGCTTTAGAGAGGGTGCAGAAGAGATTTACCAGAATGTTGCCTGGTATGGAGGGCATAAGCTATGAGGAGCGATTGAATAAACTCGGTTTGTTCTCACTGGAACGAAGGAGGTTGAGGGGCGACCTTATAGAGGTATACAAAATTATGAGGGGCATAGACAGAGTGGATAGTCAGAGGCTTTTCCCCAGGGTAGAGGGGTCAATTGCTAGGGGGCATAGGTTTAAGGTGAGAGGGGCAAGGTTTAGAGTAGATGTACGAGGCAAGTTTTTTACGCAGAGGGTAGTGGGTGCCTGGAACTCGCTACCGGAGGAGGTAGTGGAAGCAGGGACGATAGGGACATTTAAGGGGCATCTTGACAAATATATGAATAGGATGGGAATAGAAGGATACGGACCCAGGAAGTGTAGAAGATTGTAGTTTAGTCGGGCAGTATGGTCGGCACGGGCTTGGAGGGCCGAAGGGCCTGTTCCTGTGCTGTACATTTCTTTGTTCTTTGTTCTTTGTTGTCATGCTGTTATAGAGGTTAAAATTTTTTGTTGCTGTTCTTTGTAGCGATGTTTTTTTATGAAAAGTATATATTTATTGGTTTTTTTTCTGGGACTGGGCGGGAGGGGAGGAAAGGCCTGATCAGGGGCCCCTGCACTAGCTAACTTAAGCCAGCTAGTGAGCGGAGGTATTGGAGCCTGGTGAGCAGGTTTCAATGAGCGTAGTAGATGACAAAAGGGAGGGGAGTGGATCGACACTGGGTGGAGTTTCTTTGAGAGGGAGTGTAGGGGGAATTCTGGGAGAAGGGGATGGGGTTCGATGTCAACAATGGGTCAGGCTCAGTGGGTAGGGCCCAAAATTATGATGATGGTGGATAAGCAGGGAGTAGAGCCAGAGGGGGTGACCCCCTGCTAGGATAGTTACGTGGAACGTGAGGGGGTTGGGAGGCCCAGTGAAGAGGTCAAGGATGCTTGCACATTTGAAAAGTTTGAATGCAGATGTGGTGATGCTGCAGGAGACTCACTTGAGGGTGAAGGATTAGGAGAGGCTTAGAAAGGGCTGGGTTAGCCAGGTGTTTCACTTGGGTTTTGATAGTAGGGTGCAGGGGGTTGTGGTTCTGGTCAATAAAAGAGTGAGGTTCCAAATGGAGAAAGTTGTGGCAGATCAGGGAGGTAGATACGTAATAGTGACAGGGGCATTGGAAGGGGGTTTGGTGGCGCTGGTAAGCATGTATGGTCCCAATTGGGATGATGCAGGGTTTGTAAAGAAGGTGTGTGGGGCCATCCCCGACTTGGATTTACATGAATTGATAGTGGGTGGTGACTGAAATATGGTGCAGGAGCCAAAATTGGACAGGTCACGACCGTGATCGCTTACCCAATCAGGGGGAACAAAGGCATTGGCTGGGCTAATGGTGGAAATGGGAGGAGTGGACCCTTGGAGGTTCTTACACCCAGGGGAGCCGGAGTATTCTTTCTTCTCTTCAGGCCTATTTGCAGATAGATTTTTTGGTGGTGGGGAAGTCGCTGTTGGCCGGGTCAAGCGGTCAGAATATTCGGCAATTGCGATATCGGATCATGCACCACACTGGGTTGATATGGTGTTGGAGAAGCGAATAGTGCAGAGGCTGGGGTGGAGATTGGATGTGGGGCTGTTGGGGGACCGAGGGTTCTGGGATAAGATTGGAAAAGTTATTGAAGAATATTTGCGGTTTAATTGTACGGGTGAGGTTTTATGGGAAGCTTTGAAGGCAGTGGTGAGGGGAGGTGACATTGTTTAAGGCAAATGTGGATAAGGAGGAGAGGATAGAATGGCAAAGGTTGATAGCTGTGATGTTGGACGTAGACAGGAGGTATGCAGAGGATGTGGATCCAACACCGTTGGAAAAGAGGAAGGAGTTGCAGGCAAGTTTTGACCGGCTGTCCAGAAGGAAGGCGGTGCGCCAACTGAGGCGAACGATGGGGACGGTCTACGAGAAGGCGGGACGTATGCTAGCTGGTCAACTTCGGAGGGAGGCTGCGACGAGGGAAATTGTTCAGGTGCGGGATAGGGCAGGGAAGTTGGTGGTGGCTCCAGATCAGATTAATTGGGCGTTTGAAGAGTTTTACGAGAGGTTGTATCGGTCGGGGCCACCTGGGGAGGATCGGGAGATGCAAGAATTCCTGGATGGTTTGGAATACCCGAGGTTGGGGGAGGGGGACACGGCCATATTGGAGGCAGCGATAGCAGAGCAGGAGATAAAAGAATGGATTGGGAGGATGCAGTCAGGGAAGGTAGCAGGGCCAGATTGGTTTACAAGAAATTTAAAGATAAGTTGGCACCACTGAAAGTGGGTTGTTTGAGGAGGCGCTAGGGAAGGGAGTGTTGCCACAGACTTTGGGGCAGGCATCAATCTCCCTGTTGCTCAAGAAGGATTAGGATCCGCCGGAATGTGGGCTGTAAAGGCCCATATCACTTTTGAATGTGGACGCAAAGGTGTTGGCGAAGGTATTGGTGGGTAGGTTGGAGGAGTGCCTCCCGAAGTTGATAGGGGAAGATCAGTCGGGGTTTGTGAAGGGGAGGCAGCTCTTTTCGAACATTAGGAGGGTATTGAATGTGGGTATGGCGCCGGCGGAGGGGAGGGAGACAGGTGGATGTGCCATTGGATGCCGAGGAGGCGTTTGAATGAGTAGAGTGGGGGTATTTGATAGCGGTTCTGGAGCAGTTTGGGATTGGGCCACGATTTGTGGATTGGGAAAGGCTGCTGTACAGGGAACCGAGGGCAAGGGTTCGCACGAGTAACATGAATTCGGGATGTTTTGCTCTGCACCATGGGACCAGGTGGGAATGTCCTATGTCTCCCCTGTTGTTCGCGCTTGCGAGTGAGCATCGCGTTGAGGAGTTCGAAAGTGTGGAAAGGGATGGTGCAGGGTGGGGGGAGGGGGGAGGGGGGCTGCGGGGTAGAGCATAGGGTATCTCTGTATGCAGACGACTTGCTGTTGTGTCGATGAGAAGCATATTGGAGCTGCTTCGAGAGTTTGGGTCTTTTTAGAGATATAACCTAAATTTAGATAAAAGTCAATACTTTGTCATGCCTCGGCCAGGGGTGGGGACAGGGGTGGAGGGTGGGGTGTGGGGGGGGGGGGGCTACCATTCCATAGGGCGGGGACTCACTTTAGATATCTGGGGTGCAGGTGGCACGGGATTTGGGGGGGCTCCGTAGGTATAACATTCCTAGTTTGGTGGGGAGGGTGAAAGCGGTTCTGACAAGGTGGGATGGTCTCCCTCTGTCGCTGGCAGGTCGGGTGCAAGCAATTAAAATGAACGCATTGCCGCGGTTTTTGTGTATTTTTCAGTGCCCGCTGATCTTCCTGTCAAAGGCATTTTTCAAGGAGGTTGAAGAGATGATTACCTCGTTTATATTGGGGGGGGGGGGGGGGTGGCCAGGATTAGGAAGGTGCTGTTGCAGAGAGGACGGCAGTCAGGGGGGTTGGGTCTTCCGAATTTACTATATTATTCCTGGGCGGTGAATGCTGAGAAGGTGAGGAGCTGGGTTAGAGGGGGAGACTCCCAGTGGGATAGAAAGGAGGAGAGTCTGTGTAGGGGGGCGGGGCTGAGGGCATTGGTAACAGCTCCCGAAGGCCCTGGGGAAATACTCGGGGAGTCCGGTGGTAGTAGCGACGTTGAAAATCTGGAGACAGTTGCGCCAGCACTTTAGACTGGGGAGCGGGGGTCAAGGGAAATGCCGATTCAGGACAATCACAGATTTGAGACAGGAAGTGGGATGGGAATTTTCGGAGATGGGAGAAGGGAGTCAGGGCATTAAAGGATTTGTTTCTCGGGGGCGCTTTACGGGATTGAAGGAGCTGGGGGTGAAATATTGGTTGGGGCAGGGGGAAATGTTTTGGTATGTGCAGGTCTGAGATTTCACTAAGAAGGAGATACTAAGCTTTCCGGTGGCGCCGGCCTCCATACTGTTGGAGGAGGTGCTGACCACAGGGGGAGTGGGTAAGGGGTGGTGTCAGTGATTTATGTGGCGATTCTGGGAGAAGGAAAGGAGGGGATTAAGACAAATCCCGTTGGAGGGGATTAAGACAAAGTGGGAGGAAGAGTTGGGAGAGGGCATGGAGGGTTTGTGGTATGATGCGCTCCGGAGGGTGAATGCCTCAACTTTGTGTGCGAGGTTGGGGCTGATACAGCTGAAGGTGGTGTATAGAGTGCACCTCACAAAGGCGAGGATGAGCCCACTCTTTAAGGGGGTAAAGGATGTTTGTGAGCAGTGAGAGAGGAGGCCCCGCAAACCATGTTCATATGTTTTGGTCCTGACCAAAGCTGGATGGATATTGGAAGGAGGTGTTCAGGGTAGTTTTGAAGGTGGTACATGTCAGGCTTGAGCCAGGTCCTCTGGAGGCCAGATTCGGGGTAGCGGATTGGCCGGGGTTGGAAGCGGGGTCAGAGGCAGATGCTTTAGCCTTCACCTCGCTGATCGCCCAAAGGCGGGTCCTGTTGGGGTGGAGGTCGGCTTCTCCACCCTGTGCCCTGGCATGGTGGGGGATCTGTTGGAGTTTTTAACTCTTGAGAATGTGAAGTTTGAGTTGAGGGGAAGGATGGAAGGGTTCTACAATTCATGGGCTTTGTTTATTATGCACTTTCAAGAATGGGATGACATCGAACTTGGGGGGGGGGGGTTGGATTGTGTACGTTGTTGGTGACTATGTATGGGGTGATGATGGATTCCTGATTCCTTTTCTTTGATGTTTGTATTTAAAATGTCACGGGTTGTTTGGGGTTGGTGGGAGGAAGGAATTGTTCGCCCGGGGTGTTGTGTTATGCTTCTTCATGTATACTCTGACAAAGGAAGGTTCAGACTTGGAGATAGGTTTAACACATTTATTGAACAGTTAACAATTCTCCTACTTGAGTTTGACTCTCCTGCCAATCTTGGATAGTAACTCAGTCTAACTAACCAGTCTGCTCCAAGCCATGTGGTGGGTGTGATGCTTCTGATCTGCCCCTGTCCTTCTCGCTGAGTGGCGCCTGTGGAAAGAGACAGAGCATAGAACATAGAACATAGAACATAGAACAATACAGCGCAGTACAGGCCCTTCGGCCCACGATGTTGCACCGAAACAAAAGCCATCTAACCTACACTATACCATTATCATCCATATGTTTATCCAATAAACTTTTAAATGCCCTCAATGTTGGCGAGTTCACTACTGTAGCAGGTAGGGCATTCCACGGCCTCACTACTCTTTGCGTAAAGAACCTACCTCTGACCTCTGTCCTATATCTATTACCCCTCAGTTTAAAGCTATGTCCCCTCGTGCCAGCCATTTCCATCCGCGGGAGAAGGCTCTCACTGTCCACCCTATCTAACCCCCTGATCATTTTGTATGCCTCTATTAAGTCTCCTCTTAACCTTCTTCTCTCCAACGAAAACAACCTCAAGTCCATCAGCCTTTCCTCATAAGATTTTCCCTCCATACCAGGCAACATCCTGGTAAATCTCCTCTGCACCCGCTCCAAAGCCTCCACGTCCTTCCTATAATGCGGTGACCAGAACTGTACGCAATACTCCAAATGCGGCCGTACCAGAGTTCTGTACAGCTGCAACATGACCTCCTGACTCCGGAACTCAATCCCTCTACCAATAAAGGCCAACACTCCATAGGCCTTCTTCACCACCCTATCAACCTGGGTGGCAACTTTCAGGGATCTATGTACATGGACACCTAGATCCCTCTGCTCATCCACACTTTCAAGTACTTTACCATTAGCCAAATATTCCACATCCCTGTTATTCCTTCCAAAGTGAATCACCTCACACTTCTCTATATTAAACTCCATTTGCCACCTCTCAGCCCAGCTCTACAGCTTATCTATATACCTCTGTAACCTGCTACATCCTTCCACACTATCGATAACACCACCGACTTTAGTATCGTCTGCAAATTTACTCACCCACCCTTCTGCGCCTTCCTCTAGGTCATTGATAAAAATGACAAACAGCAACAGCCCCAGAACAGATCCTTGTGGTACTCCACTTGTGACTGAACTCCATTCTGAACATTTCCCATCAACCACCACCCTCTGTCTTCTTTCAGCTAGCCAATTTCTGATCCACAGCTCTAAATCACCCTCAATCCCCAGCCTCCGTATTTTCTGCAATAGCCTACCGTGGGGAACCTTATCAAACGCTTTGCTGAAATCCATATACACCACATCAACTGCTCTACCCTCGTCTACCTGTTCAGTCACCTTCTCAAAGAACTCGATAAGGTTTGTGAGGCATGACCTACCCTTCACAAAGCCATGCTGACTATCCCTGATCATATTATTCCTATCTAGATGATTATAAATCTTGTCTCTTATAATCTCCTCCAAGACTTTACCCACTACAGACGTGGGGCTCACCGGTCTATAGTTGCCGGGGTTGTCTCTGCCTCCCTTTTTGAACAAAGGGACCACATTTGCTATCCTCCAGTCCTCTGGCACTATTCCTGTAGCCAATGATGACATAAAAATCAAAGCCAATGGTCCAGCAATCTCTTCCCTGGCCTCCCAGAGAATCCTAGGATAAATCCCATCAGGTCCCGGGGACTTATCTATTTTCAGCCTGTCCAGAATTGCCAACACCTCTTCCCTACGTACCTCAATGCCATCTAATCTATTTACCTGGAGCTCAGCATTCTCCTCCACAACGTTGTCTTTTTCCTGAGTGAATACTGACGAAAAATATTCATTTAGTATCTCGCCTATCTCTTCAGACTCTACACACAACTTCCCATCCCTGTCCTTGACTGGTCCTACTCTTTCCCTAGTCATTTGCTTATTCCTGACATACCTATAGAAAGCTTTTGGGTTTTCCTTGATCCTTCCTGCCAAATACTTCTCATGTCCCCTCCTTGCTCGTCTTAGCTCTCTCTTTAGATCCTTCCTCGCTACCTTGTAACTATCCATCGCCCCAACTGAAACTTCACACCTCATCTTCACATAGGCCTCCTTCTTCCTCTTAACAAGAGATTCCACTTCCTTGGTAAACCACGGTTCCCTCGCTCGACGCCTTCCTCCCTGTCTGACCGGTACATACTTATCAAGAACACGCAGTAGCTGATCCTTGAACAAGCCCCACTTATCCAGTGTGCCCAACACTTGCAGCCTACTTCTCCACCTTATCCCCCCCAAGTCACGTCTAATGGCATCATAATTTCCCTTCCCCCAGCTATAACTCTTGCCCTGCGGTGTATGCTTATCCCTTTCCATCCTTAACGTAAACGTCACCGAATTGTGGTCACTGTCCCCAAAGTGCTCACCTACCTCCAAATCCAACACCTGGCCTGGTTCATTACCCAAAATCAAATCCAATGTGGCCTCGCCTCTTGTTGGCCTGTCAACAAACTGTGTCAGGTAACCCTCCTGCACACACTGTACAACAAACGACCCATCTAATGTACTCGAACTATATCTTTTCCAGTCGATATTTGGAAAGTTAAAGTCTCCCATAATAACTACCCTGTTACTTTCGCTCTTATCCAGGATCATCCTCGCCATCCTTTCCTCTACATCCCTAGAACTATTTGGAGGCCTATAGAAGACTCCCAACAGTGTGACCTCTCCTTTCATGTTTCTAACCTCAGCCCATACTACCTCGGAAGATGAGTCCCCATCTAGCATCCTCTCCGCCACCGTAATACTGCTCTTGACTAGCAGCGCCACACCTCCCCCTCTTTTGCCTCCTTCTCTGAGCTTACTAAAACACCTAAACCCCGGAACCTGCAACATCCATCCCTGTCCCTGCTCTATCCATGTCTCCGAAATGGCCACAACATCGAAGTCCCAGGTACCAACCCATGCTGCCAGTTCCCCTACCTTATTTTGTATACTCCTGGCATTGAAGTAGACACACTTCAAACCACCTACCTGAACACTGGCCCCCTCCTGCGACGTCAAATCTGTGCTCCTGACCTCTATACTCTCATTCTCCCTTACCCTAAAACTACAATCCAGGTTCCCATGCCCCTGCTGCATTAGTTTAAACCCCCCCAAAGAGCACTAACAAATCTCCCCCCCAGGATATTTGTGCCCCTCAGGTTCAGATGTAGACCATCCTGTCTGTAGAGGTCCCACCTTCCCCAGAAAGAGCCCCAGTTATCCAGAAATCTGAATCCCTCCCGCCTGCACCATCCCTGTAGCCACATGTTTAATTGCTCTCTCTCCCTATTCCTCATCCCACTATCACGTGGCACGGACAACAACCCAGAGATAACAACTCTGTTTGTTCTAGTTCTGAGCTTCCATCCTAGCTCCCTGAAAGCCTGCCTGACATCCTTATCCCCTTTCCTACCTATGTCGTTAGTGCCAATGTGGACCACGACTTGGGGCTGCTCCCCCTCCCCCTTAAGGACCCGGAAAACACGATCCGAGACATCACGTACCCTTGCACCTGGGAGGCAACATACCAAACGTGAGTCTCTCACGCTCCCACAAAATCTCCTATCTGTGCCCCTGACTATCGAGTCCCCAATTACTAATGCTCTGCTCCTCTCCCCCCTTCCCTTCTGAGCAACAGGGACAGACTCCGTGCCAGAGGCCCGTACCCCATGGCTTACCCCTGGTAAGTCGTCCCCCCCACAAGTATCCAAAGCGGTATACTTGTTTCTCAGGGGAACGACCGCAGGGGATCCCTGCACTGACTGCTTTTTCCCAGTCCCTCTTACAGTTACCCATCTATCTTCAATCTTTGGTGTAACTAATTCCCTGAAGCTGCTATCTATGACCCCCTCTGCCTCCCGAATGATCCGAAGTTCTTCCAACTCCAGCTCCAGTTCCCTAACTCGGTCTTGGAGGAGCTGGAGATGGCAGCACTTCCTGCAGGTAAAATCAGCAGGGACACTAACGGCATCCCTCACCTCAAACATCCTGCAGGAGGAACATTGCACTCCCTTCCCTGCCATCCCTCTAACTTTCTACCAAGATCTGGCTAACAACTAAATTAACTTTAAAAAAAAATATATATATTAATAACAATAATAAAATATGGTACTTACCTCACACCAATGGGTTTTATTATTAGGTTAGAGGAGGAGGGTGGGTGGGAGACACTACACATGTAGTGTCTCGGGTTTCCTCTCCACCAGAAGTTATTGGTGAGGGTCTTCCCAGAAGTCCGCGGGTCGACTTCCTGTTCCCACCTTAAACACTAAAATTTTTTTTTTTAAATTTAAAGGAGAGACTTACCTCCCAGAAATCACTTCCGCACTGCCCCCGCTGAAATGGACTAGCCTGCTTCGCTCCTGCTGAAATCGACTGGGCCTGCAAGGTAAGTAAGTTGTTAATCAGTACTTATCTCACCCAGGCAGCGACCTTTTAAACGGTCCCCTCTGCCTCGCAGCTCCCGCGCTTTTTCAAATTCCCGCGCTGTTTCTAAGGTCCCGGCTCTCTCTCCCGAACTAAACAGCTGACCTGCAAGGTAAGTAAGTAGTTAATCAGTACTTACCTCACCCAGGCAGCGACCTTTTAAACGGTCCCCTCTGCCTCGTAGCTCCCGCGCTTTTTCAAATTCCCGCGCTGTTTCTAAGGTCCCGGCTCTCTCTCCCGAACTAAACAGCTGACCTCACCCAGGCAGCGACCTTTTAAACGGTCCCCTCTGCCTCGCAGCTCCCGCGCTTTTTCAAATTCCCGCGCTGTTTCTAAGGTCCCGGCTCTCCCGAACTAAACAGCTGACCTGCAAGGTAAGTAAGTTGTTAATCAGTACTTACCTCACCCAGGCAGCGACCCTTTAAACGGTCCCCTCTGCCTCGCAGCTCCCGCGCTTTTTCAAATTCCCGCGCTGTTTCTAAGGTCCTGGCTCTCTCTCCTGAACTAAACAGCTGACCTGCAAGGTAAGTAAGTAGTTAATCAGTACTTCATGGGTGCCCTGTCCTTATATATGGGTTGTGTAATGCCCCCATTGTGGTAGTGTCACCTCTGGGTGTCTTGACTGACCATTGGTCGTGTTCTACTCTATGTGTTCATTAGCTGTATGTCTGCATGTCATGATGTCTCTGGTGCTCCCTCTAGTGTTTACTTAGTCTTAGTGTATTGACATTAACACCTTGTGTATTTACAGTGATGCATATCGCCACCCACCCCCCTTTTTCATGTTACATATTTGGTTAAAGAAAATTGAACAAAATAGGTAGATAAGTGATGATATGTACAAATCATGATGACAGTGATGATTATACAATACCAAATAATATGTATGAGTCCAAAGTTCATGAATTTATACGGTCGAGTGGCTTTCGTATGCTGTTATGGAAGTGGCGATGTTGATGTTGTCATTCCCTTGTGAACGCCGCCAGTGTCCCTGTGCTTAAGGAACCAAGAAGTCAACAGGAAGTGTGCAAATGATCAAATCACTTTGTTGTTTGATTTGGACTCTTTTTTTCTATGCTTGCGGTAACGATGCAGTATGTCATCTGCGTTGTCCAACCTGGACTGTTTCTTGTGATTGCGATATTGATATGTCAGCTGCCTTGAAAGCTGGTCTGCTCGTTTGTAGTGGAGCCATCGTGAATCGATGAGATTTGCTGTCATGCCATGGTATGGCTGTACTCATGCCAGTGTTAGGAGCTGTGCTGTTACATTGTCCTGCATGGGCAGAGTTGTACCATGTCGTACCAGTTGTTGCTCCAGTGTTGTTGGTTTTGTCGTGCTTGTTGTTGAATCGGTGCCTATGGTACGCTTCTTGTTGTTGTCATGTTGCCACTGGAGTCGCTAGTAGCCTCAGCACATACTAGCTAAGATCTGTCAGTCTCGCTGAGATCATGCACATCTTGTATGGGAATTGTGAAGCCTTTCTCACTTGTTGCACATACAGTGGGTAGACCTTCAGTGTCTTCCTGTCGGTTAGATGAGCTGGGTAGACTGTCAGAGTCTTCTTCTGGTGGCTCACGTAATCTGGGTTGACTCTGATGGTCTTTTTGTTGTTCACATGAGCGTGGCAGACTGTCATAGTCGTCTTGCTGTGCACTTGAGCGTGGCAGACTTGCATCGTCTCCTGCTGGTTGCTCAGATAAGGTTGCTAGACCTTCATGGTCTTGTTCATGCAAGGATTGCGCTCTTGAGTCTTGCGTTGCTTCCATCGTGGAGTCTGTCAACGAGCTCGCTGTGGAGGCTTGTATCGCTCTCTCTGTGGAGTCTGGCATCGTTCCCTGTGTGGAGTCATGCAGTGGTCTCACTGTGGAGTCGATCTGTGCGCTCTCAACAGAGTCGTGCAGTGGTCTCGCTGTGGAGTCTTTCTGTGTTCTCTGTGTGGAGAGGTGCAGTGGTCTCGTTGTGGAGTCTGTCATCGCTTTCTGTGTGGAGTCGGGGACTCTTCGTGGTGCGTGGACCACGCTCTGTGTGGAGTTGGGGACTCTTCGTGGTGCGTGGACCACACTGTGTGGCATCAGTTCGCACTCTGTGGGATTGTACCGCTCTCTGTCTCTTGGCTTCAGGCCGCAGCAGAATCCTGTACTCACGGGTCGGGATATCGTCTATGCTGGGCTGAGGATCCTCAAATCCAAAGAACTCATCCATGTCTGTGTCGGATTCTGCAATGTACACATCATCTCGTTGCGGTTCGGATTTGGTACTGAGGTCGCCACGTCCAAATAATGAAATCATCTTCCGAGTCGTAGTCTTCAAGGACCATATCATCATTTTTTGTGTCGGAACGGTCATTGAACTTGCTATGTCCAAGGAAGAAATCAACGTCTGAGTCGTAGTCTTCAAGGACCAAATCATCTCTCAGGGTGGTGCTAACTGCTTGTTGCAGGGTTCTGCGGAGGTTACTTCCAGCTACTGGTCGAAATTCAGGCATTGTGCTGTCGTTCCAGGTGGAAGAATTGTGTTTTCCGGCTTTAAAATTTTTTTTCACTATTTTGGGACATTTCCCCTTTAAGTGAGCGTGGTCCGGGGCCTCTGACATCAATGCGTTTGTGGTGCAGAGCGTAGGAATGGATTACGCATGCGCACATCATTTTTCCTTTACTGTGCGCTCTTTGCGCAGAACACTGTTTTGCCGGCTCACATCTTCTGGGGAACTGCGCATGTGCGGCTCCTTTCGCAAGATGGCTGCCAATCAAAACTGCCGTTTTCTGCATTTGCAAGCCTACCTTTGCCTCGTGGTGAGTATTGGCGCCAGTTTTACCAATTTTGTTGTGTTCACCTCGCAGTAGTTTTTAAACTTGTCCAGGACTGTCTGGAAGTCTCTCTTGTCCTGCCCTTTTGAGTATCTGAAGGAGTTGAAGATTTCTGTTGCATTTTCACCCACAATGGTGAGTAGACGCTTTATCTTCTCAGCATCGGCCACGCCATCTAGGTCGGATGCTACCATGTAAATCTCAAATCTCTGTTTGAATGCACGCCAGTTGGCACTGAGATTGCCGTGGTACCTGAGCTGCTGAGGAACCGGACTCTCGAACATCTTGCCTGGGTGCTGTTGCTAGTAGTCACGGATCTTGCTGAGTTGAACTATATAGATTCAACAGGCACTCACTGGTACCATGTTGTGTTATGCTTCTTCATGTAGCATAAGCTGCTTCCTTGCTTTATGCTCTGACAAAGGAAGGTTCAGACCTGGAAATAGGTTTAACACATTTATTGAACAGTTAACAATTCTCCAACTTGAGTTCGACTCTCCTGCTAATAAGAACATAAGAACTAGGAGCAGGAGTCGGCCATCTGGCCCCTCGAGCCTGCACCACCATTCAATGAGATCATCGCTGATTTTTGTGGACTCAGCTCCACTTTCCGACCCGAACACCATAACTCTTAATCCCTTTATTCTTCAAAAAACTATCTATCTTTATCTTAAAAACATTTAAAGAAGGAGCCTCAACTGCTTCACTGGGCAAGGAATTCCATAGATTCACAATCCCTTTGGTGAAGAAGTTCCTCCTAAGCTCAGTCCTAAATCTACTTCCCCTTATTTTGAGGCTATGCCCCCTAGTTCTGTTTTCACCTGCCAGTGGAAACAACCTGCCCGCATCTATCCGATCTATTCTCTTCATAATTTTATATGTTTCTATAAGATCCCCCCGCATCCTTCTAAATTCCAACGAGTACAGTCCCAGTCTACTCAGCCTCTCCTCATAATCCAACCCCCTCAACTCTGGGATTAACCTAGTGAATCTCCTCTGCACACCCCCCAGTGCCAGTACATCCTTTCTCAGGTAAGGAGACCAAAACTGAACACAATACTCCAGGTGTGGCCTCACTAACACCTTATACAATTGCAGCATAACCTCCCTAGTCTTAAACTCCACCCCTCTAGCAATGAAGAACAAAACTCCATTTGCCTTCTTAATCACCTGTTGCACCTGTAAACCAACTTTTTGCGACTCATGCACTAGCACACCCAGGTCTCCCTGCACAGAAGCATGTCTAATATTTTATCATTTAAATAATAATCCCTTTTGCTGTTATTCTAATCTTGCTGTAGTAACTCAGTCTAACTAACCAGTCTGCTCTAAGCCATGCGGTGGGTGTGATGCTTCTGATCTGCCCCTGTCCTTCTCTCTGAGTGTTGCCTGTGGAAAGAGAAAGAGCATGTGTGCCCTGTCCTTTTATATGGGTTGCCCCCTTGTGGTAGTATCACCTCTGGGTGTCTTGGTCGTGTCCTATTCTACGTGTTCATTAGCTGTATGTCTGCATGTCATGATGTCTCTGGTGCTCCCTCTAGTGTTTACTTAGTCTTAGTGTATTTACATTAACCCCTTGTGTATTTACAGTGATGCATATCACCACAAGGGGATTGCCATTGTATTTCTTACCATTGATTGTTTATTGGTGGGTGTAAATTTGGATGAAAATGTGAAAAAGGAGGAGAATAAAAATATATATTTTTTAAATTGTGAAGATGCAATCGCAGAGCCAGGGACTACATGAGGGGTTGTCAGCGAGCACCCAGTGCATGCATGTGCAGTTGGAGGAGTCCTGCCACATGCAGGAGCAGGAGGTGGTGCCGACCATACGTGCCACCTAGGCCAACATTGCAGGGGTGGCATGTATGGTGGAGGCATTCGGGGCGACGGTTTTGGCTATGAATCAGCATATCCAAGGCCTGGGGCATTTTGTGCAGGTGGTGGCTGAGGCCAAGGACAGGGTTGCCGCCTCACAGGCGACCATGTCCCAGAGCCAGCTGGAAATCGCAACGGCGCTCCTGAGCGTGGCCCAGTCACAGCAGGCCATGGCTGAGAATGTCGGCGGGATTGCCCAAGTGCAGACTAAGAGGGAGGTGGCCAGACGGAGATGGCGCACTCACTGGCTGATGTGACACAGACCCAGAAGGTGGTGGCACAGTCAATGGGTGATGTGGTGC
This sequence comes from Scyliorhinus torazame, assembly GCF_047496885.1. Classification (NCBI taxonomy): domain Eukaryota; kingdom Metazoa; phylum Chordata; class Chondrichthyes; order Carcharhiniformes; family Scyliorhinidae; genus Scyliorhinus; species Scyliorhinus torazame. The sequence goes on along the minus strand of NC_092708.1, from coordinate 222,781,945 downwards.
AGTCCCAGATGGTGATGCTTCACTCCCTGTGCTCCGTGGCCGCCGGCATGTGGACCCTGGTTGAGGCCAGAGCGGGCCTCCAGGACTGGCAGAGCCAGGTGGCATTGGAGCCAAAGGGGATAGCGCCGTTCGCTCCCCCGTCCCATGGAGTAGCCCGGGGGTCATCAGGATCCCCGAGGGAGGAGGAGGTGATGGGGCCCATGCATGTGACTCCCGTAGATGAAGTGCTGGAACGCCACAACATCTCGGACTTCCCCCACGCCCCCTCCTCCCTCCTGTCCCTGGTGCATCTGGTGGGCAGCGGCAGAACAGAGCGGCACCATGCCACCAGGGACACCCGAGCAGTGGCCTGGCCCATCCACACCCGGTCGCCCCAGAAGATGGCTGCCAACAGGGACCCAGGTCACAAAGCGGGAATCACAGCAGGCCGCCTATACACCTGATGTACCGCCTGGGGATCCATCAACATGTAGCGTTAGGGCCCTAAGGCTAGAAAGTTAGACACCAGTAAAGTTGGCACAGGTGCAGGGCACAGTTTAGTGATAGGGGCTAGGGCACAAATCAGTATATATGATGTCATGTTCAACACCTGTTCACGTTGTTACAAACTGCCTTGGTGCTCTGTCAGATGGGTGTGAGGGGTGGGCTTGTCTAGTCTAGCAGGGTGGGAAGAATGGGTGGACGTTATGGGTGGCCTGGGCCCCCCCATTCTCTCCCTCCCCCACCCCTCCACTGCCACCCCAGGGATTTGATGCGACCGTGTGATGGCATGGCCAGCTCACATGCAGGGATCACTTAGATGGACGTTGGACGGTGGACATTGCTACCATGGGCAGGAGTCAGACATTGTCAAACGTTGCGGAGCATCAGAACTCATCGGTGAACCTGGAGGTGATCAGAGCATCCCCTGTGCACTGGTCCTGGTACACACGTCATGCGGCCTCCCGTGCCTGCCTGGGCCCATGTCCTGGCCACCCACCCCTTCCCCTGCATCCTCCTCATTGGACAAGGCCTGGCATTCGTCATCCTTCTCCAGCACATTGACCCTCTACTGTGCGATGTTGTGGAGGACGCAGCAGGCTGCCACAATGAGGCCGATCCCTCAGCATCCGGGGAATGACAGGCGCTGCCAGTACTTGCGAGGCCTCATGCAGCGCCTTCTTGGCACCTCTTCCTCCTCCACCTGTTGAGCAGCTGGCTTTTCATCCTGGGCAGCAGCCCTGCACCATGGGGGCCTCTAGCCCTGGCGCCTGTCCCTGATCCTAGGGGTATCATCGGCTGGCACTGCCCTTCCCAGCGCTATGCTCCACGGTCCCCAACCAGCACCCTTGTAGGGGCTACAGTAGTCGTTGCCCTGGATGGGCCGCCTAATGCCCTGCTAGCAGGTGGTGGCCAGGTGGGGGTGATGAGGGGTGTTGCTAACTTGCTGTTGTCTCTTAATTATGGCTCTGTTTAATTATGTTTGCTCAAGAGTCGCCAGGTATCTTTCGACACCGCCACAAGGTTCAGAACCGAATACTGATCAAAGACTCGATACACCAGTTAGTAAGTTCAAAAGCAGTGCTCATTTATTTACACACAGTCAAATCTACTCATGCATAAAACTCTACAACCTAAACTACCACTATTACTAAAAGCCTATACTTATCTTCGGGCGCCCACTCAGTCAGAGGAACAATGGCCGTTGCTCGGTTCTGAGGCTGCTGGATTGAGCTGTTTACAGGATAGCAACTAGGAGCGTCTATCTCGTAGCGTGCGTTGACTTGGAACTTACTTGGTCTGGAGCAGCTTTGGCGGGTCTCTCCTCGCTGAGAGCCAAGGCCAAGAGAGAGATTCTCTCTTGGGGAATCCTTTTTATACCCAAAAGGGCTTCGTGCGCTTTTGGGCGGGCCTTGAACTTGGCCCCAATTAATTGGGCCTTTTCCCAATCGTTCCTATCGAATTTCCTCCAATAGAGGGGTGAGTTCCCTGGTTGCTGGGCGTGTCCTAGGTGGCCGTTGGTTTGCTTTGTTTTATTCTCCTCTGGCGCCGGGGTGTCTGTCTTAGCATTATTTACCTAAATGTTGCCTTTTGTTCCCGGGGATGGCTCATTAGTATGTAGGTGGTTCTGCAATGCCGGTCTTGTCTGAGAGCTACAGCTCTAATCAACAGACAGACCTTGCACCTGCTTGCTTTTTCGGTATTGTCCAATTTTCCCTGCATTCTTTGCAAGTGTCCATTTTGTAATCGGGACGTGGCCATCCCAGATGGCTACAGGGGGCGGTGTATAGCGAAGGGAGGGGTGTGGGGATGAGGGCATCCATAAGGCCGATGTCACTCTGCAAAACCGAGGCCAAGGTGTGGTCAATGGGGTGCGCAGCAAGATGGCTGCCTTGCAGGCCTCAGCAATGGTGATCCATGCCTGGACACCACCCCAGTCCCGTGGGGGGGTCATCCCAACCAGTCGGCCTGTTCCTCCGTCACTTCCCCCCTCCTCCACGGCCCTGGGCAGGGCCCCGCCTTCCCCCACCCCAGTCAACCTGGCCTGTGTCCGGCCTGGCAGCTCACAATCGCACCTCTTTGTGTCCCTCCTCCTCTTTCTCCCTCGGGGAGGCAGTGGCGTAGTAGAATTGTCGCTGGACTAGTAATCCAGAAACCCAGGGTAATGCTGTGGTAAACCACTGTATTGTATTATACCTGCTGTATTTAACATGCCCGGGCTTGCCTCTGCTGGCTCCGCCTGTGGCTCCTCCCCTCGGCCTCAGGTATAAAGATGGCCAACCTCCGGCCCTGCCTTCAGTCTGGGGCCGGCTGCCAGCAGGTATCTTTAAGCTAATTAAAGCCACAGTTTCACTCTCAACTCGTCTTCTGTCGTTATTGATGGTACATCAATTTAATTAGCTTAAAGTTTTAAGATGGACCAATCACTCAAACCTGAACACCTGGAGTTGGACCACCAAGCAGCTGACGCCACTACCACGTTCGAACACTGGCTACACTGCTTCAAATCCTACATCAAATCCTCCGCCATCGCCGTCGCCGAGACCCACAAGCTGCGAATTCTCAACTCCCGGGTGAGCCCGCAAGTATACCTTATTATCAGGAACTGCCTCGTATGCAAATGCAATAACGCTGTTGAAAGGACAGTATGTCAGAAAAGTCAACAAGGTGCACGCTAGGCATCTCCTTGCCACGAGGCGACAGCGCCCCGGAGAATCTCAAGCTGAATTTCTGCGCGCATTGCGGGTACTCGGCCGGAACTGCAATTGTAAGGCGACATCGGTTGTCGAGCACACAGAGTTGTTGATCCGGGATGCCTATGTCGCAGACATAAAGTCAAATTACACCCGCCAGCACCTACTAGAAAGGGGTACACTCCGGCCTCCAAGAGACAGTACAGCTTTTGGACTCGTTAGAAGTGGTCTTCCACAACATGGATGCCTACAGCTCCGACCACGCGGCACCCTCGTGGATGTCGTGGGTGCCGCCATCACCCGACCTGAGGGCGCTGCAAGCCTGTGCCGCGCAGCAACCCGCCAATTCCAGAGCCCCTAAGTGCTACTTCTGTGGCCAGGGTAAGCACCCCAGACAACACTGCCCAGCGAGGAGCGCGACCTGCAACGGGTGCAGAAAGAAGGGCCATTTTGCTAAAGTCTGCCAGGCCCGTCCTGTTTTTAAACCTGGCAGTGCTGTGTGTAGCCCGTGGAGGCCGCCATCTTCACCGCCACTCGCCACGTGCGACCCCTGGGGGCCGCCATCTTTGAATCACCCCGCCGCCTCCCGGAACCGCTGCTCACCCGATCGTAAGTTGGCCTCCGGTACCCTCGATCAGCCCGCCCACCTTCCGCGGCTCGCCTCCATCACCCTCGACCAGTCTCGACCGCATCACCTCGCCAACTCCATGATGGCCATCCGGATCAACGGCCACGAGCCGACCTGCCTTTTCGACAGAGAGTTTCGTTCATCCAGATACGGTACGGCGCTGCTCCCTCCCATTCTTACCCGCGACCCAGAAAATCTCCCTGGCTTCTGAATCGCATACCGTGGAAGTCCGTGGGTACTGTGTCGCAACCCTTACAGTCCGGGGCATTGAGTACAAAAACTTCAAACTCTACGTCCTCCCACAACTCTGCGCTGCCGTGCTACTGGGGCTCAATTTCCAGTGCCATCTCAAAAGTGTTACCTTGGAGTTCAAAGGACCCCTGCCCCCCCTCACCGTCTGTAACCTCTCGACCCTTAAGGTCACCCCACCCCCGCTCTTCGCTAACCTCACCCCGAACTGTAAGCCCGTCGCCACTAGGAGCAAACGATACAGTGCTCGGGACAAGGCCTTTATCATGTCGGAGGTCCAGCGACTCTGACGAATGTGATATAAAATAGTTAGTTAAATATTAGTTACAGTAATGTAGGATGTAGGCCACTTTAATTCTATGCTTGGGTCCACCTCTACCACTGTAAAAAAGTCGGTTACTAACCTGCCTCCCTTCCCCAGCGCTGTTTTACAGGTGTGAAGCATGATGGGGTGGCTGCGCACCACCTGTGTAATCTTCGGCCTCGCCTCGCTTGGAGTGACATCGGCGACGGACATGGAAAAGGGAAATATCATCTACATCTGTAACCCCAACCAAACTACAAGGACATTTCATTTATGCAGAGGTGATGTTCTTCGCTGCCCCATATACGAGGACATGGTATCGACTCATGGAAGGTCATCAGGTTAATGGACAATGCAGGACTCATGAAGCAATTGCACCGGTCCCGGCGATGGGAAGGGAACATTACATGGACATTGCCTTGTTTTTGGAGTGCATGTAAATTTGATTTTGGATGTGTTAAGATTGGTGCCATAAAGGTAAAATCAGACCATCAGGAGAGGGTAGGAAGAGGTTGTGAGAGAGAGGGGGACTAGAGAGAGGACGGGGCGTGTAAGGAGGGGAGTACAACTAGAACGTAGGCTATCAGGAGATACACTGAATTCATTTAGGGCCCAGAATGAGGGAAACCTGGGCAGTATGAATCTCTTCTGCCAGATTTACCACCGTCTGTATGGCCACGGACGGGTTGTCTGCTACCCAAACCCGCATCGGTGTCTAGGTTATTTTCTGTTTCACCGCTTTGGGGCACTCCCCAAACGGTGGTTCATTGTCAGTGTTCGGAGCCATCGCCTGAGCAGTCACTCTTCCTTATGATCCGGGTTCCGCACCACCGGCTATTTGCCTTCCCCTTCCTCGGGATAATTTCCACTCACAGTATGATAGGCTGCAACGGTGGAGGGCATACATAACTAGCCACTTCACTCCCAATAGAGACTCCCGGTCGTACGAGAATTGTTTCGGCAGTGACGGGTACGGCTGTTTGCTGGTAGAGGTGGAAACAAATATAACATGTCTGTTCCCCACCTGTACGGACAGGAGGTGTCATATCACTCAGGCGTCTGGCCAATGAGTCTGTTACAACACCACCTGCGTTCCATTGAACGCCAGCCTCCAGTTCCTTTGTGGCTGGGCGAATGACTCTCATATCACTGTTGGGACTAGGGCTTTCCGCATTGCTGGGAGGCCCGAATGGGCGTTCCAAAGCTGGATAAACTGGGAGGTGTAGGGGTTTCCTTGGCGGTTAGTGAAAGGAATTATTTTATTTGTGGCCTTACCATCCTGGGAAACGAAACCTTGGGAGCCCTTGGGGCAATAACCAAGGAATTGTCTCAGTTGCGGTTGTTTGCAATGCAGAACCGGTATGCTCTTGACTATCTTCTGGCCCGTGAGGGTGGGGGTATGTGCCATAGTGCAGAGCAGGTATATCATGGGAGTTCAAGACCTAACCGCTAACATCACTAAATGTATGGATCGCATACGGGATCACCTGGATGGAATGCAGGACCCTGGCTCTTGTGGTAACAGGGATTTGGAGGTTGGAAGGGCTGGTTGATAAATATGGCCATGTATTTAGCAGTGGCACTCGGCTGCATCTTTGTGGGCCTGGCCATCCTTAAATGCGTGATGGGTAGAATGCGGGGTGCACTGGAACGGATAGACGCCCCTAGAATCTTGGCTGTTAGGATCCATGAGGGTGCAGCGGGTGAAGGGGGGCTGAAGCAGGAATTGGAAATGCAGCGATGAATCCTTTAGATGAGGGGCCGTAGCTACGGATTGAATAGATAGGTTATCATGAAATGATAAAAGGAGGGAATGACGAATGTGATATAAAATAGTTAGTTAAATATTAGTTACAGTAATGTAGATGTAGGCCAGTTTAATTCTAGTGAGTTCACAAAAGACAAAGGACAAAGGATTTCAGCAAGCATGGCAAGGAAGGGGGAGGGGTGTCTGGTAGAGGAGGGGAAAAGGATGCTGGGTAACAAGAGGCCCAGGGTTAAGGAATGAGAAGTGAGCCAATTAGGATGTATGACCAGGTCAGGAGGGGTATAGGATGACCTATGGGAATCTGTATGTGAAACTTGATGCCATTTGAATGTATTTGCAGAGATCCCTTTGTCTCAGATCTCATTCGTTTCCAAGGGGTCCAGGAGGCTGGTTCTGTGTTCTGTGTCCCTGAGAAGCGAGTCAGACTTGCAAGTTGGTTAAAAATAAATAATACTGTGCCTACAAATCCATCTCGAGTTTTATTGAGGCCAGACTGACGGGTAAAGAATTCAACATTTGTCAACTCCTGAGGAAAGGGATCATAGAGGCCAGTACTAGCCCCTTTAGAGCCCAAGTGGTGGTCATCAAGACTGGGGAGAAGCACCGGTTGGTCATTGACTACAGTCAGACTATCAACCGGTACACGCAGCTTGATGCGTACCCCCTCCCCCGCATATCTGACATGGTCAATCAGATTGCGCAGTGCCGAGTCTTTTCCACCATTGATCTGAAGTCCGCGTACCACCAGCTCCCTATCCTCCCGGAGGACCGCCAATACACTGCCTTCTAGGCAGATGGCCGCCTCTACCACTTACTCAGGGTCCCCTTCGGCGTCACCAATGGGGTCTGGGTCTTCCAATGGGAGATGGACCGAATGGTTGACCAGTACGAGCTGCTGGCCACGTTCCCGTATCTGGATAATGTCATCATCTGCGGCCATGACCAGCAGGACCATGACGCTAACCTCCAAAAATTCCTCCACACCGCCAAGCTCCTGAACCTCACGTACAATAAGGAGAAATGCGTTTTCCGCACAACCCGCCTAGCCATCCTTGGCTACGTTGTGGAAAACGGAGTCCTATGACCCGACCTCGACCGCATGCGCCCCCATCTGGAACTTCCCCTTCCCCACTGCCTCAAGGCCCTGAAGAGATGCTTGCGGTTCTTTTCCTACTATGCCCAGTGGGTCCCCAATTATGCGGACAAGGCCCGTCCACTCATTAAATCCACCCTTTTTCCCCTGAAGGCTGAAGCCCGCCTGACCTTCAACCACATCAAAGCGGATATTGTCAAGGCCGCAATGCACGCAGTAGATGAGTCCATCCTGTTCCAGGTGGAGAGCGATGCATCCGACCTTGCCCTGGCCGCTACCCGCAACCAGGCGGGCAGGCCCGTGACTTTCTTCTCCCGTACCCTCCATGCCTCCGACATTCAACAGTCCTCCGACGAAAAGGAAGCCCAAGCCATTGTGGAAGCTGCGCGACATTGGAGGCATTACCTGGCTGGCAGGCGATTCACTCTCCTCACTGACCAACGGTCGGTGGCCTTCATGTTGAATAACACACAGCGGGGCAAGATCAAGAATAACAAGATCCTAAGGTTGAGGATCGAACTCTCCATCTATAATTATGATATCTTGTATTGACCTGGGAAGCTGAATGAGCCCTGAGATGCCCTATCACGCGGTACATGTGCCAGGGCACAAGTAGACTGACTCCGGGCCCTCCACACTGACCTCTGTCACCCGGGGGTCACGCGGCTTTTCCATTTTATCAAGGCCCGCAACCTGCCTTACTCCATCGAGGAGGTCAGGACCATGACCAGGGATTGCCATATCTGCGCGGAGTGCAAACCACACTTCTATCGGCCAGACAGAGCACACCTGGTAAAGGCCTCCCGCCGCTTTGAGCGCCTCAGCATCGATTTCAAAGGGCCCCTCCCCTCCAGTGACTGTAACGTTGACTTCCTCAACATCATTGATGAGTACTCACGTTTCCCTTTCGCCATCCCGTGCCCTGACATGACCTCTGCCACAGTCATCAAGGCCCTGCATGGCCTCTTCACCTTGTTCGGTTTCCCCACCTATATCCATAGTGATCGGGGTTCCTCCTTCATGAGTGATGAGCTGCGTCAGTACCTGCTTACCAAAGGCATCGCCTCAAGCAGGACTACCAGCTACAACCCCCGGGGTAACGGACAGGTGGAGAGGGAGAATGCGACGGTCTGGAAGGCCGTCCTTCTTGCTCTATGGTCTAGAAGTCTCTCTGTCTCCCGCTGGCAGGAGGTCCTTCCCGATGCGCTCCACTCCATCCAGTCACTCCTGTGTACCGCCACCAATGTGACCCCCTCATGAGAGAATGTTTGTCGTCCCCAGGAAGTCCACCTCAGGAGTCTCGCTCCCATCCTGGCTGATGGTCCCAGGCCCCGGCCTCCTCCGGAAGCATGTGAGGAGTCATAAGTCGGATCCCCTGGTCGAAAATGTCCATCTCTTCCATGCTAACCCCCAATATGCCTACATGGCACACCATGACGGGCGGGAGGACACAGTCTCCCTTCGGGATTTGGCACCCGCAGGTTCCCCAGCAACCATCACCACTACCCCCGACCCTCCACCTTCTCCCTCCATTGCTACCCATGGTGCACCAGGGCCACAGCATACTCCGCTAGTCCCAGTGCATGACACGCCAGAGCCTCAGGGTCCGTCGCCAGGCACTCATCTACTTGGTGACGCAGAAGACGACACGCAGGCCTCAACATTTCATCCGACCCCAGTATCCACACCACAGCCGGGGCTGTGGCGGTCACAGCGGAAAGTCAAAGCCCCCTATAGAGTTCGATTTATAATTCAACTGTCCACTTCACCCCCGCCGGACTCCTTTTTAACAGGGGGTGAATGTGGTAAACCACTGTATTGTATTATACCTGCTGTATGTAACATGCCTGGGCTTGCCCCTGCTGGCTCCGCCTGTGGCTCCTCCCCTCAGCCTCAGGTGTAAAGGTGGCCAACTTCCGGCCCTTCCTTCAGTTTGGGGCCAGCTGCCAGCAGGTATCTTTAAGCTAATTAAAGCCACAGTTTCACTCTCAACTCGTCTTCTGTCGTTATTGATGGTACATGAAATGCTCTGAGGATCAGGGCTCCAAACCCGCCAGGGCAAATGGTGGAATTTGATTTCAATAAAAATCTGGAATTAAAAGTCGAATATGACAAGAAATCATTGTCATTTGTTGTAAAAACCCACCTGGTTCACTAATGTCCTTTAGGGAAAGAAATCTGTCATTCTTAACTGGTTTGACCTACATGTGACTCCAGATCCACAGCACTGTGGTTGATTCTTAAATGCCGTTCGGGACAGGCAATAAATGCTGGCCTACATCCCATAATAAAAACGGATCAGCCACGATGCCTGTTTCCCGATTTTTAAAAGCACAAGTGAACCGCGCCGTTGGGAACTTGGCCCATCGGAGGCGGAGAATTGCGGAGGCCCTAGAGAATTCTAGGTAAGGCCCGCTAATGACATGCAAATGATACATGCGTACTGGACCACATTGGTGCCGCTGTCGAGGTGGCGGAGAATCGCGATTTGGCATCATATTGGCACCCGTCGCGATTTTGGCGTGAGAACTTATTCTCTGCCCAATCGCATTTCCCAATCTCGCCAAGTATGTCTCAATGGTGAGGTAAATAAACAGATGTTGCTTTTGTAAAGCTAATGGCGAACAATGCAATTCAGACAGCAATGTTTGGATTTCTGTGTTTAACTATGCATTTGTTCCCTGCCTGGAGTTGCTGTAGTTTGTGCTCATCAGTAACAATGAGTCCCACTAACCTCACTGTTAGTTTGACGGGAAAATTGGGGCCAATGTCATGCAGCAGTCAGAGAGAGAGGTTACAATAAAGTTGCAGATCAGGAGAGAGTGGTCAGAAACAATCTTGTTGAAGGAAGATGTGCCAGTAATGATGTGGGGCAGCATGGTGTGTTTGCTTTATGTATTATTATGTGAGGACAAGTTATACTGTTTGAATTAGTGTATCTGATCAGATCACGAAAGGGCGGCATGGTGGCACAGTGGTTAGCACTGCTGCCTCAGAGCTCCAGGGACACGGATTCAATTCCAGCCCCAGGTGATTCATTGAATCATAGAATCATGGAATTTACAGTGCAGAAGGAGGCCATTCGGCCCAACAAGTTTGCACCGCCCCTTGGAAAGAGCACCCTACTTAAGCCCACGCCTCCACCCTGTCCCCGTAACTCAGTAACCCCACCTAACCTTTTGGACACTAAGGGCAATTTATCATGGCCAATCCACCTAAACTGCACATCTTTGGACTGTGGGAGGAAACCAGCGCACCTGAAGGAAACCCACCCAGACACAGGGAGAAAGTGCAAACTCCACACAGTCACCCAAGGCTGGAATTGAATCCGGGTTCCTGGAGCTGTGAGGCAGCAGTGCTAACCACTGTGCCACCGTGCTGCCCCAATTGCCTGTGAGGAGTTTTCACTTTCTCCCCATGTCTGCGTGGGTTTCCTCCATGTTATCACCTGCCTGCTTACCACTGGCTGGGGACTAATGGCAATCCCACAATCCTTAGGGAGTATGAGCTTCCCCCATTGATGGGGGGGGGGGGGGCAGGGGGGAGAAATCATTAGCAGAGAGTCCCTGCATAAATAAAGCTGGCCAGTATGGAACCAGCTAGCGAGGAATGACCAGCAAGAGAGTACTGCTGCTGCTGTGTATACATATATGTAATTGTAAATAAATGATATTTCTTTCTATTCTACAACTCGTGCTGGATTCTTCGTGACCCTCACAAAACTCCAGGTGCTCCAGTTTCCTCCCACAGTCCAAAGATGTGCAGGTTAGGTGGATTGACCATGCTAAATTGCCCTTACTGTCCAAAGGTTAGGTGAGGTAACTGGGTTACGGGGATAGGGTGTGGGAGTGAGCCTGGGTGGATTGATCCTTTGGAGGGTCGGTGCAGACCCGATGGGCTGAATGGCCTCCTTCAGCACTGTCGGGGTTCTATGATTTTATATGCTCATTCTGCCTTTATAAAGATTGTACAAGTTCCTTTTAAGAAAAATACAAAATCCAGATTACATTCCTATGTGTTACACACTTAGATTGCATCATTTGATAGATATATAAATTGAACATTAAGTGAGCAAATAAAATACCAGAAAACCTGCTTTTGACACAGAATGGATACCACCATTTATAGGGTCATTGTGATTGACTCTTAACTGCACTCTGGAATGGTCTAGCATTTCAGCTGTAGAAAGGTAGGTAAGAATTGCGCTGCTTGCTAGTGGCGCTCACGTGAACCAACAGAGGATCGAGCATCTGAACTCCGTAAAAGTGAGATGATCTGACCACTTCCATGCAATGCTGTTTCTCACTCCTGAAAATCACCTGAGTTCGCTCAAACAGCAGAACAGGATTTAAATTACTCAAGAAGCTATTTAAGCCTCTCAGCTTGAGCAAGGAAAATCAGGACAATTTTTAAGCATTCTGGAATTCCTGGAAAACTGTGGCTGAGATTTTCTGCTCCTGTTCGCGTCTGGCGGGATTGGCAACAGATTTGGAAAATATCACGAGAAGACTAAAGTCATGTTTCACATCGACATGAAAGCAGGAAGTGATCATTCCTCCACCTCCCTTCATCACCCTGTTAATGGGGGGGGGGGGGTATTTCCACCATTTGACATCAGGAACCTCATTAGCATATCATTATCAAGCCCACATGCTGGAATCATACCCCCACATCATAAAATGCGTCGACAGCGGTGTGATGTCGGAATGGTACGACGCATGACTCGTCTCAAAAGGTGTGCACCTGGTGGACAGGATTCTGAGGGGAGCTTGGAGGTGAGCGCAGCACTCGGGGTGGGTGATACCAAGGTAATGCCTGGTTATGCCAGTTTGATGCCAAAGGAGTGCCGGGGAGCAACTGGATGAAGAATGTTTCCTGGTGTGATTCTCGTGTGGTTGGGTAGACTTGAAAAATGGAGCCGGGATCATTGAAGCGCTGAGTTGATGGCGGGGTGGGTGAATCAGAGGCCGCCCGCCAGCGATACGTTGCACCATCCCTGTCTTCTTTTTCGTCTAAGTCTCGCATTATATGGCTTTTCACACCCGACATTGGCCTTTTCCGGTATCAGGTTAAATCACACCTTGTGGATTCTTCAGTGCAAACTATGTGCTTCAATGATACAGAAACTAAAGTGTTGTTAGAGGAGTGATGAGAAGCAGGATTGTCAGCTATGGGATAGAAAGGCCTCCTCTGTCCGATTGGCCAATGTACATTTCCATCTGACCTTTTGAAGAGGGTGGGGGGCAGTGAGGGTGCTTGCCTTCAACCATGTTTACTTTCAGGTCTTGGCAGGGAAAGTCCTGACAAGGTCACACTGACATTCATTTCCTGCACATTAGTGCAGGAAGAGATCAAGGCACCATTTTTAAATACCACCCTGATCTCTCCACCCCCCCCCCCCAAGACCTCTTGACCCCCCCAATGCCGCACTTACTGATTAGGGGGTCCTCAAGCCCCCCCCCCCTCAAGACCCTACCTCATAAGCACAAGGCATCCCTGACCTGATCCCAAACACGGGCAACCTGGCACCTGGGCACCAGTGCCAGATGGGCACCCTGGCAATGCCAGGGTGAAGATGCAGTCTTCCAGTGACAAGGTGCCCAGGCAGCATTGGCTGGTCCAGGGTACCACCCTGCCCAGAGTCTGACCGCCCAGGGGCCTCTGTTCGCCTGGGGGACTCCACCTCCCAAGTGCCATTACACCTCATCCACGTTTGTGGAAACCAATGTTAAACGGCACGATTGAGAGGTCTCCCAGGCACGGCATTTGAGCCAGGCTTTAGGATACTCTGGAATAGTATTCATATTTAAGTGAAGCTAACTACAAATCTGGATCCCGCCAATGATGGCAAGATCCAGTTTGCGACGTCGCGCAAGATCTCATTAGATCGCGCAAGGCATCGCGAGCATTGTAAGTCTGTCAAGGGGTCTTTTGAGAGATTGAATGGCCTCGTAGTGTCCCGAGTCGGACGCAAGAAGGCCGTACGACTGCGCCCACTGTAAGCAACTATTACAAATCTTTACAGCAAAGCAATCAACCCATTAATTTCTTGCCATTCTGTAGTGAGGCAGAAGTGTGAGGTTAAAAACAACCCAGGTTGATGTGTGTCCAATTCCAGCCAAATTAAATGAGCAGATTCAAATCATTGTATGAACTTCCTAAATATGTAACTGCTGCCGTGAAGCACTGTCCCCCTCACCTACCTGCGATCGCAGCCTGCTGTTGCTTTCAAGATGGAGGGGATCTGATTGGCCCTCCACTGTTGAGTGACCGTCCCACTCTCAAGTTATTAATTCAGCACTCCGGAGAGATTCACATTGAATTACACTTTTCCAGCTCGGTTTCCCTGATTATGGGGTCAGACGCCTGTCATAATATGCACCCATGCACATCATGAGGTAAAAGCAGGCAGTGACAGACACCCAGGTGAGCCAATCAACATACAGAACAGAACACGACCAAGCACAAGACAGGACACCAGAGGGGGGCTTCCAACTATAAAACACACGAGGCATCAGCACTCTGCCTCTTTCCACTGGACATCTGTAGTGACAGTCAGGGTGTACAAATCATTCAACACCTTCTACACGTGGATCAGAGCTAGCCTGGTCTAGATAGTTAATGTTAGTTTACTTAGAGTAGTCGAGAGTCAACCCACAGGCAGCTGTGTGCTTCGTTACTGAAGTTCAATAAATCTTACATTGAACCAACACCTACGTTTGGTGTATACTTGATCAGTTAACTGCATCGTGTGCAGTCCTTGTTACCCCAGGGTGAACAACACGACATGATACCAGAAGTGGCTACTGCTTCTAAATAATTTACATTCGAAAATCCACTGACGACCAGCAAGTGCCTCCCGGCATGGAAAAGATCCAGGCACCTCCGCAGCTCCGGATCTCTGGGAACCTTGGCGCCAACTGGCGGGTCTTCAAGCAGAAATTCAGTCGATACATTGAGGCCTCGGGCCTCGAAAGTGCCTCCGATGCCCGAAAAATCACGCTGCTGCTGTGTACTGCGGGGGACCAGGCCATCCAAATCTTCAATTCGCTCACTTTTGCCGACAGTGAGGACAAGACCAGGTTCCAGACCATCTTAGCCAAATTCGACAGTCACCGTGAGGTTGAGACAAATGAAAGCTTCAAGCGTTATGTCTTCCAGCAGCGCCTTCAGGGTAAGGACGAGCCTTTTCAGTATTTTCTCACTCATCTTCGCATTCTAGCGCAATCCTGCAACTACGGAGACACCGCTGACTCCCTCATTTGGGATCAGATTGTGTTTGGCTTTCACTCCGACGCCCTGCGGGAGCAGCTCCTAAAAATTAAAACTATGACCCTGCCAGTGGCCATCGAGACATGCAAAGTCCACGAACGGGCGAAAAGTCGCTATTCCCGCCTTAAGTCGGCTGAGCAGGACCAACTTGCCTCCCACGAGGCTGAGAGTGTACAGGCCATCGCCCGAATGTGGGGCCGGGGCATCGATGAAGGCGGCCATTTTGCGTGCTTTTCCAGGGGTCCAACGCATGCGCACCACGATCTGGAAAACGAAGCGGCCGAAGACTATACTGCGCAGGTGTGAGTGGCGGCTGACCTCACTGCGCATGTGCGACGACACGCCGAGCGTCACAACGTCGACATGATGACGTACCCAAACTGCGGCACCGCCCATTTAAAGCGGCAATGCCCTGCAAGAGGCAGGCGATGTCTCAACTGCAAGAAGCTTGGCCATTAAGCGGCTTTGTGCAGGTCTGCACCTCCGATAGGGGGCCAGCGATCCCAGTTCCAATGTAGACGAGTTTGAAGTGTGCAGTAAGGGTTGCTCGACTTGGAACCATATCCCGTCACCGATCCAGAGGACGACTGCCTGGAGTCCCCATATCGAGTGGGCATCATCACCATGCATGACAAGGCCTTCTCGCATTCACCAACACACACACCCATCCTTAATGTGGATCATGCGGACTCAGCTTCGGACTTTAATCTTGCCCTTTTGACGTACAGGGCAACTGCTCTGTCCAACGGTATGTCTCCGGCACAGCTCCTTATGAATCGTAACCTGCGGACGACTGTTCCGGCCATTCATGTACCTGACCTGGATCACCTCCCAGTGTTGCAAAAGATGCAGCAGATCAGAACCCGGCAAAAGCTGACATATGATGCTCACGCTAGATCTGCCCGTGCTCTCTCCGAAGGACGCTGTTCGCGTCAAGTTGCCTGGTGGAGGCTGGTCAGCTCCAGCTGTTGTTGTTCGACAGGCTGCTCCCAGGTCGTTCGTGGTTCACATGGCTGATGGATCTATTGTCAGGCGCAACAGAAGGGCACTACGAAAACTTGCCTGCCCACCACCGGATCTCGCTTTCCCGGATGTCGTTCTGCCCTATCCGGACACCTCGTTCCACGAGGCCACCAATCTGGCTGCATGCCAACCGGTCAAGACACCATCATCCCCGCCTCCACCTCTCAGGCGGTCCACAAGAATCCAACGACAGCCTCAAAGACTGGACTTATATATAATTCCTTTGTACATATGTTATGTTTCTGCACGCTAGACACCTTACATGTACATATCCATTCACTCATCAATTGCTGTATATGTTTACTTTTGTAAATATGTCGTTTATGCTCTAAGCAGCCGACAAATTTTTTCAAAAAGGGGGGATGTCAGAATATGCACCCATGCACATCATGAGGTAGAAGCAGGCAGTGACAGACACCCAGGTGAGCCAATCAACATACAGAACATAATACGACCAATCACAAGACAGGACACCAGAGGGGGCTTCCAACTATAAAACACATGAGGCATCAGCACTCTGCCTCTTTCCACTGGTAACAACTGTCGTGACAGTCAGGGTGTACAAATCATTCAACACCTTCTACACGTGGATCAAAGCTAGCCTGGTCTAGATAGTTAATGTTAGTTATTTAGAGTAGTAGAGAGTCAACCCATAGGCAGCTGTGTGCTTCGTTACTGAAGTTCAATAAATCTTGTATTGAACCAATGCCCACGTTTGGTGTATACTTGATCAGTTAACTGCATCGTGTGCAGTCCGTGTTACCCCAGGATGAACAACACGACAAAGCCTACAGTGAAAATTCTATTTGCTATTTCTCTGACCATTGCTGCTTAATTTGTAAAGATGAGGGGCGGGATTCTCTGTTTCAGAGACTAAGGGCTGGATTCTCCGTCGGCGGGATCCTTCGCTTTGCCGGCAGCGCACTCACGCCCGCAGATTTCCCGACGGCGTGGGGGTGCCCACAATGGGAAACTCCATTGGCCGGCTGCCGGGACGGAGAATACCACTCCTGGCCGGGCGCACCGCGCCAGAAAACAAGTGCGGCGGGACGGAGAATCCTGCCTGTAGTGTTGATGCCGGGTCTGCATCGGTGGATTTCTCCGACAACAAAATTGGCACCTGTCCCGGATCAATTCATGAACCGTTAATGGGCTAGCACCGGTGCCACGTGGAACTCTAACTATTCCAATGAAAAACAGTGTCTGATACTCTGGGGTCAGGATTGACACTCGAGAGCCTGTCAAGCCATCAGCACTTTACCTCCCACACACACTCATCCCAGCCAACATGATGGCGGCACGGAGAGTGGCACCCCGGTTTGCAGATGACGAAGGGGAGACCCTGATGGGTGCCTGGAGGAGATACTGGCTACCTTGTACCCTGGGGTGGGAAGGAAGTTGCCACCCGTCACTGTACATCGGGCCTGGACGCAGGTGGCAGAAGCCATGAGTACCGTGTGCCCCCGCGCCAGGACCGGATAGCAGTGTCGCAAAAAGCTGCATTACCTCCTCAGGGCGACCAGGGCGAGTAGGCAGCACTGTGCCCCGGCACTAACCCTCAACCCACACACCCATAATCCCCCTGCCCCGACCCGAAGGGCAACTGTGCCCCACCCACCGGCATGGGCACTGTGCGCACTCCCCACCTGCATCACATGCCAGCGCTCATACCAGCCGCCATGGTTGGATGCCCTGGCCACGGAGGCCAGAAGCTGCCCACCCCCTGTGCTACATGTGTCCGACCGCCTAATACTTTGTCCTTTCTGTCTACCCCCCACCCACCCAACCAAGGAAAAGGCGGCGCATAACCGCCAGGGGAGAAAGAAGACCAGAGGGGGACCACCGATCAGAGGGCACTGGATCTGGTTGGTGGGCCCAGAGAGAGGGCAGCATCAAGCGAGCAACTGAGCCCCCGCTGAATTGTTGTTCCCCATGGAATTACCTCCACACCACTCCATCACCACCCCCTCACAAGCACCACCCACCACCATAAAACATGCTCCAATCATGCGTCATGTTTTGTGTGTTGCAGAATAACCTGCCAATGAGACAGGGCCTGTTATATTATTCTTTTGGTAATGTATCTCGTTACTCTTTGCTTCTTATCCAGAATGGTGTGATTCTGAAGAAACCACGAGTCTTCAACTTAAAGCGAACTAATTTATTGAGTAACGATTGATTAATATTGAGTTTGCACACTCCACAGAACTGTAGCTAGTAATCAAGTAATTTATATTAAAGTATTAACTGATTCAAACTACACGTGCTAAACTATGCTGTGATCTACCTATCTTACACTCTACTGTCTCGTCAGTCCTGGTTGGAAGAGAGACCAAGATCCTCTAGGAGAGAAAGGGCAGCCTCAGGGGTTAGCTCCGGTCACCCCACCCATCCCAAGGAGTAGCCATTGGGCACCCCGAGGGAGGAGGAGGTAATGGGGCCTCTGCCAGTGACTCCCGGAGAGGAGGTGCCGGAACACCACAGTGCCTCGGACTCATCCGCTCTTGTCCCTGGCGCATCTGGTGGGCAATGGGCAGAACAGGGCTGCACCATGCCACCTGGGACACCCAAATGACTGCCGGCCCCATCCAGGCATCCCCAGAGAATGGTCGCCAAAGGGGACCCATGTCACAGGGCGGGAACTGCAGCAGGTCACCTCCACTCCAGATGTGGGGATCCACCTAGCGTTAGGGCCCTTTAAGGT
The DNA here is from genome assembly GCF_047496885.1 of Scyliorhinus torazame. NCBI lineage: Eukaryota > Metazoa > Chordata > Chondrichthyes > Carcharhiniformes > Scyliorhinidae > Scyliorhinus > Scyliorhinus torazame. The sequence goes on along the minus strand of NC_092708.1, from coordinate 222,763,731 downwards.
AGACACCAGATATGTTGGCAAGGGTGCAGCACCCAGTATAGTGTTAGGGCACAAACCTGTACATAAATGTTCACCATTTCACAATAACGCCTGTTCGCGGCATTGCAACCAGCCTCAGTGCTCTGTCAGAAGGATGTGAGGGATGGGATGGGTTGGGCAGAGGGATGCTGGGGCGGGAGAAGATGGGCACGTTGAGTGTGGTTTCAAGCCAGGGACCCCAGTTTAGTCACCCCTCACCTTCCCGATACCCCGCCCCACCTCCATCTCTCTTCACCCCAAACCTCACCGTCTCCACAACCGCCATCCCAAGGGTCCGATGGGACCATGTGATGGAATGGCCAGCTCGCATGGAGGATCACCAGGTGGACGGTGGAAAGTGCTACCGTGGGTAGGAGTCAGACGTTGTCAGACAATGTGGAGCTCATCGCAGAGCGGGTACACATCATCCTCCAACCCATGGGTCAGACACGCTGTTACTGCCAACCCAGGACAGGCACCCCATAGTGAGGCAGGTAGGAAACATGGAGGGGGTTGCAATGGGGGGAGTGGAGGTGACACAGAGAGGATGGTCATAGGAGGGGTTGGTCGGTTGGGGGGGATGTGGGGGTGGGGCGTAGTGCCGTGCCGCTGGCCAGGGCCCCTAGTCTGTGAACCTAGAGGTGATTAAGGTGTCCCATGTGCGCCGGCCCAGGCGCACACACATTGTTCGGCCTCCTGTGTCTGCCCGGGCCGCATGTCCTGCCCATCCTCATCCTCCCCCGCATCCTCCTCATCAGACGAGGCCGGGCGTTCCTCCCCCTCCACCAGCACATCCACCCTCTACTGCACAATGATGTGGAGGATGCAGCACCCTAGCACAATGAGGCTCTCCTAGCGCTATACTGGAGGGTCCATCCAGAGCAGTCCAGGCACCCGAACCGCATTTTCAGGATGCCGAACAACCGTTTGATCATGCCCCTGGTCGCGGGATGGGCGTCATTGTAGCGGGTCTCTGCGTTGGTCTATGGTCTCTTCCAGGAAAAAACCTGGACAGGCGTCATCAACAACCACCACAGCGGATAACCCCTGTCGCCCAAGAGCCAACCCCCTCATCCGGGGGTTTACCTCGAAGGTGTCAGAAACCGTTGAACGTGCCAGGTTGAACGTGCCGTTCACACCACCCAGGTATCAGGCGCAGACGTGCCTGATGCACATTTCCTGGTCACACACCAGCTGCATGTTCATGGAGTGGATACCCTTTAAGTTTGTGAAGACTGGCCAGTCATGGGCTGGCGCTCGTAGGGGGACGTGCATCCTGTGGGTCAACCCCCAGACGTGGAGCATCACAGCAATGGCGGCCAACCTCACTGCCCTGGCATCCTGGTGGGCACGGTCCACATTGAATGTGATACATTGTGCTGACTGGGATTCAGTGGCGGCGTGGATGCACCGAGGTCTGTGAGGTCCCGGACAGGTCCCCACTCAACGCCTGGAAGAATAGCAGAAAGGTTCAGGGCGACTGTCACCTTGACGGCCGCCAGGAGTGTATGATGCTGCAGATGTGTTGCGCTGTCCACCTGCTCAGCTGGAGGCTTCAACGCCATGCCCAGTGAGGCAGGTCCTCAAAGGACAGGCGCTACCATTATACAGGAGACCTCATGGGGCGCTCCTTCACACCTCATCCTTGGCCTGTTGGGCAGCCGGCTCTCCATTCTCACTGACTGTCTCCTGTTCCTGTGGGGCAGGCTGTACTTCTGCAGGGCCCTCCCCAAGCAGCTCCTGCTCGTACAGCCTCAGTGCATCCCCCCGGGCTGAGGCGGCCAGGATGATGCCCACCATTCCTGGGTGAAAGGCTGACACGTTAGCATGGTGCACACCCCTGTGTCCAACCAGCTCCACTGGGCTACACGATAACCACGGCTTGCACTGCAGCACCTGCATGTCATCCTCCTCACCCCTCCTCCCCCAGCCTTACGCCAGCCACCGGCCAGTTCCCCTGGCACTCTGCCCTCCGCACCCCATCCCTGGCCCGATCAGTGCCCGGCACCGCGGGGGCCTCTGCCCTAGGCGCCCATATCTGCTAACAGGCACCCATCCCTGCTGGCAGTGGTACTGGTGGCTGGCTCTACATTCCGCGGCCCTGTCCGCACCCTCCAGTAGGGGCCACTGTGGGCGTTGCCCTTGGGTGGGCTGCGTAATGCTCCGCCGGCGGGTGGTACCCAGATTGTGTGGGGGGGGGTGCGGTTGTTGTGGGGTGCAGGGTGGAGTGCGGGGGTGGTGGGGTGAAGGGTGAGAGGGTGAGGGTGGAGAGCGTCGGTGGTCAGGTGTGATGTGTTGGGTGCTCTGGATCCGTGGACCACATACAGGCCACCAACACTTAAAATAGTGCAACACTATTTTATTAAGTTAGAAACTGTTGAACATACTTTCACTGTGGGTTAACACGATGTTAGATTAAACTAAAGACCTATGCCTGTCCTAACCTGTCTATGCACTCAGCACATGGTGAAGATCTGTGCTGTAAGCTGTAAGCTCTGTCCTCCTGGGAGGCTGCATCTCGAATGAGCGGGCACTCTGATGCCCTCTGTCGATATAGTGAGTGTGCTCTAACTGGTGATTGGCTGCGGTGTTGTGTGTGTTAATTGGTCTTGCTGTGTGTCCATCAGTGTGTGTGTCTGCACCATGATATACAGGTGCATATTCTGACATCCCCCCTTTTTGTAACAAAATGTATGTGTGTGGCAATAAATAATGTATGGTGAGAATGTTCCTAACTACGTGTGGGGTGCGAAGACATATTTACAGGACTACGTACATGAGAACTAAGCTATCTACATGGGAAGGTGCCTGGTGCAGAGAAGCAGTATGCAACAAGAGTAACGAGATCAACACTATATACAAACCAGGGAAACAATCAAACAAAGCAACGAAACAATTCAGAGAGTCTCTAAGTCCGCAAAGTTCATAAATCAAGTCTGAGGTGGGCGACGAATTCTGGTTGACTGCCACAAGGGTGGGTCGAGAGCCGCTGGCTCAGGAGCGGGCTGGACTGCATCAAAGTCAGGGGGAGGAAGAGTGACAGGGAGCTCTGCATAGTCCATGGCATGGTCAGCAGGAGGGCGAGGCGACATTGGAGGATCACGTGGTGAGCGTGGAACGAGACGAAGGGTGCGCCGATTGCGGCGCAGAATAGAGCCATTCGGTAGATGAACCAGGAACGAGTGGGGGCCACCTGTCGAAGGACAACAGAGGTTGCAGACCAGCCACCATCCGGAAGATGGACACGGACGTTGTCATCTGGAGCCAGAGCAGGGAGATCAACTGCATGGGAGTCATGAGCCGCCTTGTGCACGAGACAGCTGCATCCGGCGAAGGACTCCGGTCGAGGTCTGGGACATGGATGGACAGCACCGTCGTCCTCAGGGGGCGACTCATGAGTAACTGGGTTGGCAACGGGGCGAAGCGATAGGCCAGCAAGGCAAGGTAGAAATCAGGACCCAGCATCGGCAGCCTTGCATTGGAGCCGTTTGACGATATGTACTCCCTTCTCTACTTTGCCATTGGATTGGGGGTACAGGGGACTGGACGTCACATGGGCAAAATTGTACCACCTGGCAAAGTTGGACCATTCTTGGCTGGTGAAGCAGGGGCCATTGTCCCACATAACCGTGAGCGGGATGCCGTGTCGTGCAAAGGTTTCTTTACATGCACGAATGACTGCAGACGAGGTGAGGTCATGTAACCGTATCACCTCTGGGTAATTCGAAAAGTAGTCCACGATCAGGACATAGTCTCTACTCAGCGCGTGGAACAGGTCGATGCCCACCTTGGTCCATGGTGACGTGACCAACTCATGGGGCTGCAGGGTCTCACATGGTTGGGCCGGCTGGAGGCGCTGACAAGTGGGGCAGTTGAGCACTGTGTTGGTTATGTACTCATTAATGCCGGGCCAGTACACTGCCCCTCGGGCCCGTCGGCGGCACTTTTCCATGCCAAGGTGGCCCTCGTGTAGTTGTTCCAGGACAAGCTGGCGCATGCTATGCGGGATGACAATGCGGTCCAGTTTTAGAAGAACCCCGTCTACTACCGCCAGATCATCTCTGACATTATATAATTGAGGGCATTGACCCTTGAGCCACCCGTCCATTAGGTGGCGCATGACACGCTGTAGCAAGAGGTCAGCTGCTGTCTCGCGGCGAATTTGGGCGAGGTGTTCATCTGAGGCGGGTAGATTGGAGGCCGCGAATGCCACATGGGCGTCAACCTGGCAGACAAATCCCGCTGGGTCACATGGAGTGTTGACTGCCGTGGAGACGGCATCAGCAATGATGAGGTCCTTGCCTCGGTTGTATACCAGCTGGAAGTCGTATCGCCGGAGCTTGAGAAGAATACGCTGGAGGCGAGGAAGTCATGTCGTTCAAGTCTTTCTGTATTATATTGACCAGCGGGCAATGGTCGGTCTCGACGGTGAATTGAGGAAGTCCGTAGACATAATCGTGAAACTTAACAACACCGGTCAGCAGGCCCAGGCACTCCTTTCTATCTGCGCGTAGCGCTGCTCCATCGGGGTCACCGCACGTGACGCATAAGCAACGGGGGCCCATGATGAGGCCTCATCACGTTGAAGGAGCACTGCCCAATGCCGGATTGACTGGCATCGGTCAAAATTTTTGTCTCCTTTGCTGGATCAAAGAAAGCTAAGACCGGGGCCATGGTCAGTTTTGCTTTGAGTTCTCTCCATTCGCGCTCGTGGGCAGGGAGCCATTGGAAGTCTGTCGTCTTCCTGACCAGGTTCCTGAGAGCCGTGGTATGAGAACCGAGGTTAGGGATGAATGTCCCTAAAAGATTGACCATGCCCAGAAATCGGAGGACCGCCTTCTTGTCCTCTGGCGTTTTCATAGCTGTGATGGCAGCTACCTTGTCCGCATCCGGCCGCACACCCAATTGGGAGATGTGGTCCCCGAGGAACTTAAGTTCTGTCTGACCAAACGAGCATTTGGCCCTGTTGAGGCGGAGGCCATGCTCATGTATACGTCTGAATACGCGCTGGAGGCGACTAACATGCTCCTGCGGGGTGGTGGACCAAATGATTATGTCATCGGCATAGACGCGAACATCTTCAATACTTTCCATCATTTGTTCCATAATCCTATGGAACACTTCTGATGCAGACATGATCCCAAACGGCATCCTGTTGTAACAATATCTGCCAAAGTGGGTGTTAAATGTGCAGAGTTTCCTGCTGGATTTATCGAGCTGGATTTTCCAGAATCCTTTTGAGGCGTCAAGTTTGGTGAAGAACTTGGCGCGAGCCATCTCACATGTGAGCTCTTCGCGCTTGGGAATTGGATAATGCTCCCTCATGATATTGCGATTTAGATCCTTGGGATCAATGCAAATTCTCAATTCGCCGGAAGGCTTTTTTACTCATACCATGGAACTGACCCAGTCGGTCGGTTCCGTGGCTTTGGAAATCACTCCTTGGTTCTGGAGGTCCTGCAGCTGTTGCTTGAGGCGGTCCTTAAGGTGTGCTGGGACCCTGCTAGGTGCGTGCACCACAGGCGTGGCATTCGGTTTTAATAAAATCTTGTAGGTGTACAGGAGCGTGCCCATGCCCTCGAAGACGTCGTTGTACTGGTTGATAATGGCTTCGAGCTGCACCCTGAAGTCGGTGTCCTGAAAGGCAGACGCGTCAGCAGGAGAGAGTGAACTCTCTGAACTAGGTTCAACAGCTTGCAATTTCAAAGGGAAGGATGACTTTGCGTGACCTGTGCGTCACTTCAAGTTGGCATGAGCCGCTGGCAGCAATGGCATTGCCATTATAATCTAATAGCTGGCAGGCTGATGGCAGGATGGCTGGTTTCGCACGAAGGCTTTGGAGGTCAGAATGAGATTGGCGGAGGCACCAGAGTCCAGGCGGAATTGTATTTGGGACCGGTTGACCGTAAGGGTGGCACACCACTCATCGTCCGGATCGATGCTATATACCGATGGAGGCTGGATTCTTTGCTTCGGGGACACACTGTTCTTTGTAATGATACCGACTCGAAAAGGCGCCTTCGGGTCCTCGGTGTCAATATCGAATCGGGCTCGGTGACTGTGGGTTGAATGGCCCGGACATTCCTGTAGGGCTGGCTGGAGCGACGAGAGTTGGCAGGCTGAGCTGATCTGCATAAAGCAGCAAAGTGGCCAAGTTTGCCACATCGAAGGCATCATCGGGATTTGGCAGGGCATTGCCGCTTTAAGTGGGTGGAGCCACAGTTGCCGCACGTTGTAGCGTCAGTATGTTCGGTGTGCCACCACGCATGCGCGGTGCGGCCGTACGTGGTGCGCGCTTGCGCAGTACGTTCGTCGACGTCCCCTCGTTCGGTGCGCACAAACGTGGGAGTCCGTGAAAAGCGGGCGAAATGGCCGCCCTCAACCAGGCCGAGGCCCTGGAGTTGCTCAATTGCTTAGACGCGTTCTGCCTCGTGGGGACCTTTCCGCGCCGTTTCAGCCACTTGGATGTGGGAATACCGACTAGTGGCGTGTTCATGTAGCACGCAGGTCTCAGTGGCAATTGCTAGGGTGAGCTGCTTTACCTTGAGGAGCTGCTGGCGTAGGGGGTCCGACTGAACACCGAAAACGATCTGATCGCGTATCATGGAGTCGGAGGTGGACCCGTAATTACAGGACTACGCAAGGATGCAGAGGTGGGTGAGAAAGGACTGGAAAGGTACATCCTTACCCTGCAAACGCTGTTGGAATACATAGCGCTTGAAACTTTCATTCACTTCGATGTTGCAGTGTGTGTCAAACTTGAGGAGGACCGTCTTGAATTTTGATTTATCTTCAACATCAGCAAAGTTGAGAGAATTGAAAATGTGGATGGCATGTTCCCCGGCCGTCGATAGGAAGAGACCGATCTTCTTGGTGTCCGAGGCATCTTCCCAGTCTGTGGCTTCCAGGTAGAGCTGGAAGCATTGTTTGAATATCTTCCAGTTGGCCCCCAGGTTACCGGTGATGCGGAGCGGCGGCGGCGGGCGGACGCTGTCCATTTTGCAGGATGGCTGTATGCTGGTGGAAGGCAGATCACTTGCAGGTAGGTCTAAGAAGTTCTAACATTCCTCAACTACTGGTACCATGATGTGTTGGGTGCTCTGGATCCGTGGAACACTTACAGGCCACCAACACTGAAAATAGTACAACACTATTTTATTAAATTAGAAATTGTAGAATATACTTTCACTGTCAGTTAGCACGATGTTAGGTTAAACTAAAGACCTATGCCTGTCCTAACCAGTCTATGCACTCAGCACATGGTGAAGATCTGTGCTGCAGGCTGTGAGCTCTGTCCTCCTGAGAGGCTGCATCCCGAATGAACGGGAACTCTGATGCCCTCTGTCTTTATAGTGAGTGTGCTCTAACTGGTGATTGGCTGCGGTGTTGTGTGTGTTGATTGGTCTTGCTGTGTGTCCATCAGTGTGTGTGTCAGCGGGCAAGTGCCTCTCCCCCGGGGACTATATTTACCTTTCCACCCCCAGAGGGATCCCCTCGACTGTATCCCGTTTTTAAAAAGCTGTTTTAAACTTTGCCGATGGGGATATGAATATTTAGTGAGGGGGAATCATGTGACAGGAGGCCCGTCAATAATGTTAAAATATCTTAAGATCAACTTAAATGAGATTCCTTTGTGATGTCGCCAATAAGGGCCGGGGAAAATCAGGAAACGTGATCTCTCCAGAGAAAGCCACATTTCCCGGTTCTCTCTAGATTTTCCGGCCATGGTCACCATTCTCTGTGATGGCAATCATGGGCTGGAAATCACCCCCCACTAATGAATAGAGAATTTAGATTTTTCTATTTTTGAGTGAAGCCTTTCTCTTCCGCACCTTCCTGTAGAGGGAGAAAGGTGCAAATAGGTTGGATTTCTGGTTAGTTTGTAATGGGTTCAGGCAGATGGACCTCCAACATTCCAAGACACTGAGGGTGGCCAAAGCAATCCATAGGCACTATGTGGGGAACAGCGCCGTGTCGAGGCAGCTGAAATCCGCCACCAAATCTTACATCAAGAAACAGCAGGTTGATTCAGCAATGTTTGACCATGACAAAAAAAGTGCTGATTTCAGGGCTTTTCGTATTTTGGATAAGGAGCGCTCAACCTGTAACAGCACTAACTACCAGGTGAAGGATTTCCAACCTTGTCGTTTAATCCTTCTTGCTGCAGGTGGCAGAGAGATTGAGGAGATTTAACTCAAAACAGATTGAGACAGATAAGGAGAGGCTGTAACAAAAGCCACTTGATAAAGATTGATTACAAAAGTGGATCAGACAAGTCAGCTAGAGAAATATAAGTTTATCTTGAATTACAAAAGGTACATTTCTAATAGCTGAAGTGCTTTAATGACAGCTTCAAGAAGCTGCACTGATTAGGTATACGAAGAAGTAAACTTAATAGCATGCCTCAGCTCCCTTCAACAGCAGCCAAGCCCTGCTGTTCACACAGTAAGTGAACATTGCTTAAAGCAGACTGAAGTAGATAGCCAATAGTGGTTCAAAGCATGTAAAATATATAAATTATGTTGTGTTGGGTGTTCCGCTATACAAACGAACCAACACGGTTGTAGGTGGTACAACTCTGTTTTATTACTCTTGATAACAACATCTGTTAACTCATGGCTGTGGTTCGTACTTTATCCATTAACCTGTGGACCCAGCCCTAACACTGTCTCAGAGAGGCACTCAGCACATGGTGTATGTCTGAGTGGCACGCTGTGAGCTCTGTGCTCTGAGCTATCTCCTGCTGGAATGAGCGGGAACTGTCGTGTTCCCTGTTTTATAGTGCGTGTGCTCTCACTGGTGATTGGCTGTGATGTTGCGTGTGTGTTGATTGGTCCATTGATCTGTCCATCAGTGTGTGTGTGTGTGTGATTGCACCATGATATTTATATATGAATGTCATGACATCATCCCTTTTTACAAGAATATGTGCCCATATGGTAATAAATATTGGTGTGTACTGAGTGCAGCTGAATATGTGTGTGCAATATCTACAACACGTACATGAGGCTAAACTATATACATAGGAAGGTGTCAGGTGCAACCGAGCAACGAGATTGTACCACAAACAAAACAAGTGCAAACAGCAAATATCGAAAGAGAACTCCTGAAACGACAAGAAAGAAACTCGTTAACAGTATTGCAAAACAATTCAGTGAGTCCAATGTGCAAACAGGCTCAAAGTCCAGCCTAGTAGGTGGGCGATGAATTTGGGTTGACCGCCTCAAGGGTGGGTCAGGATCCACCGGCTGAGGAATGGGCCTGGCGTGGCAAGCATGATCACGTAGCGAGCGAGGAAGGAGCCGAAGGGCCCGCCGATTACGCCAGCGAATGGAGCCATCAGGCATGCGAACCAGGAACAAGCGGGGAGCCATGCGGTGGAGAACTTCGGCATTTGCCGGCCAGCCACCCTCTGGTAGGTGTATGCGTACGTTGTCTCCAGGCACCAAGGCAGGAAGATCAGTTGCCCGAGTGTCATGTGCCACCTTCTGCTGAGCAGGCTGCTGTTGCATCCTTTGCAATACTGGAGCATGGTCGGGTTTAGGAACATGAATAGACGGCACAGTGGTCCCGAGGGTGCGACCCATCAACAGCTGGGCTGCTGAGAGGCCCGTGGACAGTGGGGCCGAGCGATAGGCCAGCAGGGCTAAACAGAAGTCAGATCTGGCATCAGCAGCCTTGCAGAGGAGACGCTTCACGATATGGACGCCCTTTTCCGCCTCGCCATTTGACTGGGGATGCAGAGGGCTGGACGTCACGTGTGTGAAGCCATATGAAGCGGCAAAAGAAGACCATTCTTGGCTCGCAAAACAGGGCCCATTGTCCGACATGATAGTAAGCGGAATGCCATGGCGAGCGAAGGTTTCCTTACATGCTCTGATTACAGCTGATGATGTCAAGTTGTGCAGGCGTATGACCTCCGGATAATTTGAAAAATAATCAATTATGATGACGTAGTCCCTGCCGAGCGCATGAAAAAGGTCCACACCCACCTTCGCCCAGGGGGATGTTACCAACTCATGGAGCTGAAGCGTCTCAGGGGGTTGCGCCGGCTGAAACCTTTGGCAGGTGGGGCAGTTGAGCACCATGTTGGCGATGTCGTCGCTGATGCCCGGCCAGTATACAGCTTCTCGGGCCCTCCGCCTGCAGTTTTCAACCCTGAGATGGCCTTCATGTAGTTGGTCGAGGACCAGCTTGGGCATGCTGTGTGGGATCACAATCCGGTCCAACTTTAGGAGGACACCGTCAATGACGGCCAAGTCGTCCCGGACATTGTAGAATTGTGGGCACTGTCCTTTGAGCCACCCTTCCGTCATGTGGCGCATCACACGTTGCAGAAGGGGGTCAGCCGCAGTCTCACAGCGAATACGGGCCAGACTTGCATCATTAGCTGGCAGATTGGCTGATGTGAAGGACACATGCGCTTCGACCTGACGGACAAATCTCCCCGATTCGGGCGATGTGCTCACTGTTCTGGACAGGACATCCGCGATGATGAGGTCCTTTCCTGGGGTATAGACCAGTTGGAAGTCGTACCTCCGGAGCTTGAGCAGAATGCGCTGGAGGTGAGGTGTCATCTCATTAAGGTCCTTTTGTATGATGCCGACCAGGGGGCGATGGTCCGTCTCCACGGTGAACTGAGGGAGACCATACACATAGTCATGGAATTTATCTATGCCGGTTAACAAACCCAGGCACTCCTTCTCAATCTGCACATAGCGCTGTTCTGTGGGGGTCATGGCCCGCGAGGCATAGGCGACCGGGGCCCATGACGCAGTGTCGTCCCGTTGCAGGAGGACCGCCCCAATGCCGGACTGGCTGGCATCAGTCGAGATCTTTGTATCTCGAGCAGTGTCGAAGAACGCCAATACCGGGGCTGTGGTGAGCTTGATCTTGAGCTCCTCCTTCTGGTGTGCGGGCAGCCACTGGAATTCCGTTGTCTTCTTCACCAGGTGGCGAAGAGCCGTTGTGTGGGAGGCTAGGTTGGGAATAAACTTCCCCAGGAGGTTGACCATCCCGAGAAAGCGTAGCACTGCCTTCTTGTCTGCTGGCTGCGGCATGGCTGTAATAGCTGTCACTTTGTCTGCATCCGGCCGCACACCAGATTTGTGGTCCCCCAGAAACTTTAGCTCAGTTTGGCCAAAAGAACACTTGGCTTGGTTGAGGCGCAGGCCGTAGTCTCGTATCCAAGCAAAGACGCGCTGGAGACGACTGATGTGCTCCTGTGGTGTGGTGGACCAGATAATGACGTCGTCAACATAGACGCGCACCCCTTCGATGCCCTCCATCATCTGTTCCATGATTCTATGAAACACCTCGGATGCCGAGATGATGCCAAACAGCATCCTATTGTAGCAGTACCTGCCAAAGGGAGTGTTGAAGGTGCACAGCTTCCTGCTGGACTGATCCAGCTGAATCTACCAAAAACCCTTTGAGGCATCAAGCTAGGGAAAAACTTTAGCCCGGGCCATCTCGCTCATGGTCTCTTCCCGTTTGGGTATGGGGTAGTGTTTCTTCATGATGTTATTGGTCAGGTCTTTCGGGTCGATGCAGATCCGGAGTTCGCCAGAGGGCTTTTTTACGCACACCATGGAGCTGACCCATGGCGTGGGCTCCGTGACCCGGGAAAGCACTCCTTGGTCCTGGAGATCCTGCAGCTGCTGCTTGAGGCGGTCCTGGAGTGGTGCTGGGACTCTACGAGGTGCGTGAATGACCGGGGTGGCGTCCGTTTTGAGCCGTATTCTGTAAGTGTAGGGCAGTGTGCCCATGCCCTCGAAAGCCTCCTGGTTGTGGGCGAGGAGTGAGTGGAGCTGTGCCCTAAAGTCTGCATCCGGGAAATCGGACGTGCCTTCTGGAGACAGAGTGTGTACCCGCTGAACGAGGTGGAGAACCTTGCATGCCTTTGCGCCTAGTAGGGAGTCCATTGAGGATCCAACTATCTCAAAGGACAGTGTGGCTGTGTATGCATTGTGTGTAACCTCGAGCTGGCAGGATCCCATGGCCGGGATAACATTACCGTTGTAATCGACCAACTGACAGCGGGATGGCCGAATCGGTGGTTTGACCTTCAAGGCGTAGAAGGCTGACCATGCAATGAGATTGGCGGAGACACCAGTGTCTAAATGGAATGTGATTGGTAATCGGTTTAACGTTAGGGTGGCCACCATTCATCACCCGGATTGACACTGTTCACTGGCATCGGCTGGTGGGTCCTACTTGGGGACATCCGATTTCTGTCAATTACAGAAGGCTTCCCGGTCGTCGGTATCACCGGTCTGTATGTCGTCAGGGTATGACTCGGCGTATGGAGGCTGAATGGCCCGCACGTCCCTGCGAGGCTGGCGGAATTGGGGAGCGTTGGCAGGTTGAGCTGCTCGATAGCAGGCAGCGTAGTGGCCCATCTTGCCACAGCGGAGGCATTGTCGATTTTTTGCTGGACATTGCCGCTTTAAATGTGCGGATCCACAGTCATGGCGTTCGATGCGCCACCGTGCATGTGCAGTTCGGTCCTGCGTAGAGCGCGCCTGCGCGTCACGTCCCTCTGCGTCAACGTCTCTTTTGGCGCGTACAAGCGCGGGAGGCTGCGGAAAGCGCACAAAATGGCCACCCTCGTCCGGGCCGCGGGCCGGGAGGAACTCGATCGACTGGACCCGCTTGCCCTCGTAGGACCCCTGCCGTGCCGATTCATCCACCTGGAATTGGGAGTACCGGCTGGTCGCGTTTTCGTGGAGGACGCAGGATTCGATGGCGGTGGCGAGGGTGAGGCTCTTGATTTTGAGAAGCTGCTGGCGTACGGTGCCCGAGGTGACCCCAAAATCTATCTGGTCCCGAATCATGGAATCGGAGGTGGCCTCGTAGCCACAGAACTGCGCGAGGATACGGAGGTGTGTCAGAAAAGATTGAAAAGGCTCATCCTTACCCTGCAGGCGCTGCTGGAAGAGGTACCTCTCGAAGCTCTCATTCACCTCGACGCTGAAGTGTTGCTCAAATTTGAGAAGGACCGTCTTGTACTTCGCCTTGTCCTCACCTTCCGCGAATTCCAGGGAGTTGTAGATGTGGATGGCGTGTTGCCCTGCCGTGGAGAGAAGGAGGACGATCTCCCTTTCTGTGGCTTCTAGGAAGAGCTGGAAGCGCTGTTTAAACAGCTTCCAGTTGACGCCGAGGTTTCCAGCGATTTGGAGCGGCTGCGGCGGGCTGATGGTGTCCATGGCGCAGGATGGCGGATCCTTGAAGATGTGCAGGTAGGGCTAACAGTTGCTGGGTTCCAATCCTGGTACTATGTCGTGTTGGGTGTTCCGCTATACAAATGAACCAACACGGTTGTAGATGGTACAACTCTGTTTTATTACTCTTGATAACAACATCTGTTAACTCATGGCTGTGGTTCGTACTTTACCCATTAACCTGTGGACCCAGCCCTAACACTATCTTAGAGAGGCACTCAGCACATGGTGTATGTCTGAGTGGCACGCTGTGAGCTCTGTGCCCTGAGCTATCTCCTGCTGGAATGAGCGGGAACTGTGGTGTTCCCTGTTTTATAGTGCGTATGCTCTCACTGGTGATTGGCTGTGATGTTGCGTGTGTGTTGATTGGATTATTGATTCAATATCCAGCCAAACAAGTGGAATGAAGACTAAGAAACGGTGTGATCTCAGTTTATTCTTGGAGACTGCAGGTGACAGAAGCAACAAGTAGTAAGTGAGCATACGTTTATCAAATAGTGCAAGTCACTCACTACCTGGGAGAAATGAGTGGTAATTTCACTGAGAATTTCAGGTGATGTTACTTGGCTAATACTCTTGGGAGTCATTATTTTTTAATCAGATGTTGATGGCTGCTTGTCATTGTCATGACAAAGCAGAATGGTCTATGTCTGGTGCATCCACCATGTTCAATGAAAGATGAAATTGCTTGTATTTACCAACCTATACTTGATAAAATATTCCCCATCAGTCCATGCTTGTTGAAAAGAGGTCAACATATTAACATGCTGAATTTCACAGTATTAAACAACAGGGAGTACAAAGTCCTGGAGCTTAGAGGTCAGACGTTTGCTGAAATTAAGACAAAATGAATAAACTGGAGTTAAGGCAGGATTGATACTGTATGTGTTGGCAGCAGAACAGAATTTTGAGCACGTAGCAAATTGCCAACATAGTCCAACTGAGGAAAATAAATCAGATTTGGCAAGAATGTTAATTTCACAGCTACAGACTAAAGAGAAATTTAAAAGTGTGCTTTTGTGAGACAATTGCATATTTTGGCTTTGATTGCAACCAGCTGTGTTCAATGGGATTCATTTCTCTGCTTCACTGCCAGGAGGCAGCAGGGATATTTGTAATGAAGGTAAGATTCTTTTTCTGTGTAAACACTAACCTGGATTGAAGGGAGGAATAGAGAGGTCAGCACAAACCCTGGGAACAAGCAAAGAGGACATGTATTTAATGGTGAGATAAACCCACGTTCTACTACAAAGAACAAAGACATTAGAACCTGCGGGCATCAAAACAACTGTCAGTGTAAAGTTTTTTGTAAAAATATTTGGAATATTCTATCAAGCATAGAAATAGCGATGTGATTTAATGGAAAAGCAACAAGTTCTGTTTTGGGCACGTTTAGCGGGGTGTTTGCCGGTGCTTGCCGCACCAAGAATGACCCCGCTATTAAACGGGACCCTGCATCTTTTTCAGGCCTTGACGAGGAGCGCCCTGCCGAGGCCACACTTAGATTCATTTCCTGCACTAGCGAGCTCAGCTTGCCAGTGCAGGAAGAAATCTCTCGTCTGACCCTGCCACCCCCCCCCCCCCCCTCGCCCCGGCCTCCGGACCCATCTAACTTACCAATTAAGGAGTCCTGGAGCAACCCCCCACACCCGGCCTCATAAGGGCAGAGCATCCCCAAGGCCTGAGCCCTGGCACGTGCAATATTCCACCTGGGCAGGCCGCTGACTGCCCACTGTGAAAATAGTGCCACGGGTCATTTAGTGTCCCCCCCAGGCCACCCCTCTGGGTGTCCTCATCAGGCCACCCCTCTGGGTGCCCTCATCATCTTCATCAGGCCATCCCCCTGGGTGCCCCCATGTGTCCATACAGCCAACCCATCACTGGTTGTGCTGGGACACATCCCAGCACAACCAGTGCCATCGTGTTGGCTGGTATGAGTGTGTGTGGGGAGTGTAGTGTGTATGTGTGGCTGCAACTTGTCAGCCTCCCGAGTGCCAATCTTGGACACGGCGAATCCCGCACCGTTTTTCATTGAAATCGATTGTGTTCCATGTGCCCGGCCGCTGCTTGGGTATCCCGGGTGGCGTGGTGCCGCCCTGTGCTGCCCGCTGCCCACCAGATGCAACAGGGACAGGAGGGGGGTGGAGTCTGAGGTGCTTCGGAGTTCCGGCACCTCCCCTGAGGGAGTCACCGACACGGGCCCCATCACCTCCTCCTCCCTCGCGGTGCCAGATAGCCCCCGAGCTACTCCACTTGGCGGGGGTGTGGGCGGAGCCATCCCCTGAGCCATCGCCCTGCCACCTGGTGCTGCCTGGAGGCCCGCTTTGGTCTTGATCAGGGTCTGCATGCTCGCGACCATGGAGCACAGGGAGTGGACCATCGCAGTCTGGGACTGTACCACATCACGTTGCGATGGTGCCACATCAGCCAGTGACTGGGCCACCTCCCTCTAGGACTGGACCACGCCGCCCAGTGTCTGCGCAACGGCGGCCAGTGACTGGGCAATGCCGCTGACGTTCCCAGCCATGACCTGCTGTGTCTGAGCCTTGCTGAGGAGCGCCGTTGCAATGTCCAGGTGGCTCTGGCACATGGCTGCCTTGAGAGGGCAGCCCTGTCCTGGCCTCGCCCACTGCCTGCACAGAAAGTCCCATGTCTTGGACACGCTGATCTGTAGCCGAAACAGATGCCCCCAATGCCTCCACCGTGTACACCACCTGTGCGGTGTCGGCCTGGGTGGATTGCATGACCGGCACCATCCCCTGCTCCTGCACACGAATGGACTCCTCCAACTGCCTCTGCAGGTGCTGGATGCTCGCCATCATCTCCTCTTGTGGTCCCTGGGTCTCTGACTGCATCTGCATGGTGGCTGGGACTGGTTGGCAACTGGTTCCTGGGACTGTCCTGCCCTTAACTTTTCGGAGTTGAAGACAGCTGTGACAGAAAGTACGTGTCATTCTCCGACCCAAGCTCCGGGGTGTCCTGAGTCTTGGGCAGGGGGCTGGTCTTCGAGCTGCTCTCCCCGTCAGTGCTCGGATGTCGTAAAGTGTCTTCCGGCACTGCATGCCAGTCCACGGACTGACCGCCTCTGCCACCTACGCCCAGGCAAGGCGAATGGCGGTGTCTGGCGGCCTTCTTCCCAGGCTGGGTACAGGGACATCCTTCTCTCCTCCACTGCGTCTATGAGGGTGTCCAGCTCAGCGTCCCTGAACCATGGCGCTTCTCTCCTTCCAGCCATCTTGTTGTCTGGGACGTGTGTGGGGGGAAGGGCCGTTTAAGTGCGGCTGCGGCATGTGGGTCTCATATGCGCCAATCACAGACCCAATCCGGCACCGTTTTCCGTGGAATTGATTGCGCTCCACGTGGCAATGTGCTAGCCCATTTAAAGTAGCTGTATCGGTGCAGCTATTGCGCTGGTTCTTCTGTTGTAAAACGCCACTGTTCCAACGCCGCCGTCCGCACTTAGTCTCAAAATTGGAGAATCCAGCCCATTTATTTGCCAGGCCAATGGGTCATTTCTCATCCCTCGATTTTACCGTGGACACATTCAGTTCCGCATTCCTGATGAAAACCAGATTTGAGTAGGTTGGTTTTTCATTAAACTAGTGATAGAAAGTGAAAATGAACTGGTTAACACACAGTAGGAAGGGCTCCAAGCAATGAATGGTAACCACTTAGTAAGGTTACAAAACATGCATTTGAGAGCCATAATGAACTGATGAAATGACAAAACTAAAAACCGCTATTAAATATTAAAGAAATGCTCTGCTTATTAAATCTGTGCTTTGGCAATTAAGCCCTTTTGGAATTAGGTCAACAAATCATGTTTAATACTGATGGACTGCTACATTGTCAGAGGTGTCGGCTTTCAGATAAGACATGAGACTGAGGCCCAGGTCCCCTGGTACTATTGAAAGATCAGTGTTCTTTCACTGTCCCAGATAACATTCTAATTATCATTCCTTTATTTGTTGTTTGTGGGACTGTGTGTTTTGGCTACTGTTTGCTTTTGCTACAAAATCATTTCATGTAAAACAAGTTGTATTTCTTGAGGATGTGACTTTTGGCCTCTGATTGGTAGAGCAATTTCCCTGAGGGATGAACGAACAAATTGCTGTCACTTGGAATCCAAGAATCACTACAGGGCAGAAGGAGGCCATTTGGTCCATTGAGTCCCCACTGACCCTCCGAAAGTACACTCTACCTAGGTCTACGCTCCTACTCTATCCCTATAACCCAACCTAACCTTTTGGACAATTAAGAGGTGATTCAGCTTGGCCAATCCAGCACATCTTTGAACTTATTAAAACTTATTAGAAGACCTGCACATCCAGATATAGGAACAGCTTCTTTCCCACAGCTTCAAGACTCCTCAATGACTGCCCCTTGGACTGATCTGTTCCCTGTAAGAACACTATTCATGACGCCCTAAGCTGGTCTTGCTCATGTATTTGCTTTGTTTGGCCCCTTGTTCCACACTGTAACCAATCACTGTTTGTTGATGTACCATTTGTCAATGTTCTCTGTTGATTTTCTTTTGTCGACTATGTATGTACTGTGTACGTTCCCTCGGCCTCAGAAAAATACTTCTCACTGTACTTCGGAACATGTGACAATAAATCAAATCAAATCAAATCAAACTTTATCAATAAAATGCACGCCACTGTTAAAAATTGGTCCAAATTTGTATTCATTCGACCTGCTGTATGACATGACCAGGCTGCATTGCTCCAAAGTAAGTTAAGAGAAAGTTGTGGAAGAGTAATTAATGCCGCGTGATAAAAATGACAGGGTTTGTCCTCACGGCTCGCTGCGTCTGTATGTTTAGGCTTCCAGATACACAAAAGTGATGACCCCCTTTCACCCTATTTCAACTATGCACAACATGAATTGGCCAAATGGTGGGCAAATTGTTACAACCAGTTTTGAGCAAATTTTCCACATAAATGTTAAAGGACATTGTAAAGGATTCCTTCACATTCATGAAGACCATACAGGACTAGCATCAACAGTAATACCATGTGCATGTGCTCATTTCATATTGCTAGCCTATTCACCAATGTTCCACTTAACAAAGTGATAGATATTTGCGCTGCAGCACGACTGCATGGTGAAACAGCCAGCTTAACCTGTTGCTACAATTTTTGAGATACCTTGCACTTCTTGGATAATCTAAGGTAGATTGTGCAATTTGCAGGACCGAAACTGACGGCCTTAGACTCGTACATGAGTCTGTGCGATATACACCGAGCACTAATCTGATCAAGGTTGCCATTATCCTGTGGGATGTCTTTGATGTGACCCTATTTCAGCATCAAGCTTGCATGGTGAGCAAATGGCTCATGCTCTATTAATAATAATAATCTTTATTATTGTCACAAGTAGGCTTACGTTAACACTGCAATTAAGTTACTGCGAAAATCCCCTAGTTGCAACACCCCGGTGCCTGTTTGGGTACACTGAGGCAGAATTCAAAATGTCCAATTCACCTAACAAGCACGTCTTTCGGGGCTTGTAGGAGGAAACCGGAGCACCCGGAGGAAACCCACGCAGACACGGGGAGAATATGCAGACTCCGCACAAACAGTCTTCTAGCCCCACTTGACATGGAGTTGCCACACAGCTGAAGTAAGATTTTATTTAAAACACCCAAGTTCCTTGGTTGAGCCCAATAAACTGCAGTCTCCAGGTTTGTAACTTTAACACAAGTAACCTTTTATTATATAAAAGCAAATTACTGTGGATGCTGGAATCTGAAACGAAAGAGAAAATGCTGGACAATCTCAGCAGGTCGGGCAGCATCTGTAGGGAGAGGAAAGCGCTAACGTTTCGAGTCCGATGACTCTTTGTCAAAGCTTTGACAGAGTCATCGGATTTGAAACGTTAGCTCTTTTCTGGGATGATGTTAGTGTCTTTTTGAAGTTCAGCTTCCATTTTGATAATACTTCCTTCTAGGCTTGAGATGGTTTTCTCTGCCAACATAGTCAGTCTACCTTTTCTGCAAACTCAGTATTATTTCAAGTTCACAGCAAAGGATGGGCCAGGCACTCACTGCTTTCAGAACAATAAAGCAGTTCTTTCACTTCAGCAAGCAGGAGAGAAAAAGAGAGAGCAAGAGAAAGACCATTCCTTTGACTTCCAAGGTCTAAACACTTCTGCCCAGATCTCTCAGAAAGCATCATGCAAGAACCAATCACTGAGCATTGTCAGGCAGAAAAATGTCCCTGGCTAACCCGCCAGTCAACCAATTGATCCGACTCCCTCCAAATTGGTTCCTAAGGTGCACTTGGTGCCGAGTAATCTGGCTAAAAACAAAACCTGGGAACAAGAAGGCTGCTTCAACTTTGAGTCTTTTGCTTAAAGACATACTCCTATTATGGGTCCACAGATCAAAATAATAAATAACATAAAAATTTGGAAAAAAAGGAAATAAACAGGAAGGACTCTTACAATATGTTAATGTACAGGGCCGTGTTATTTGCAGACAGATAAAACAAGTACACAAAATAAATGACAGCCATTCACTGGTCCATTCCTCAGGACAATGCCTTGACCAATCAGAATCAAGCAGTCTGGTTTAAATTTCAAATAATGCTTGGCAGTTAACTTTCAGTCACCATCACCTGGTGCATTACCCATGGTGACACCTGTACTAATCAAAATCCATCTGCCAACAAATCAGCACTCTCTTCTCATACAGTATAAATGGTTGTTCCCTTTATTTTTGGTATTCTCGTGCATTGTTTTGATGAATGCACGATGAAAAGCTTCGACAAAAATATCTCTAATTTCAGCAATACTTTATATTTTCTCCTCTGTTAAGTCACAGGTAGAAATGACTGTTCCTGAATGCTGCAATGGACAGTGCAAGTTATAGTTCTTCAGTGCTTGACCGCATATCCCTGAAAGTTTTTTTCCAAATAGTCTCTGATTGGCCAGCAGCTTTCAGAGGGTATGACTTCTGCCCCTTGGTAACCTTACTCATGGTGGCCACCTAAGTGCCTGAAGGACACTTGATTCCGTTGAGCCGCCCCCATGGAACTGACAGGGGTTTTTCCCCAGTTCTCTGACAGGTGGGTGAAAGCCTGACAGAATTTTTTAAATAACTAATTTAAATCTAGATTTAGTTTAAATCTAGATGTAATCATAATGGAAATACATCCATTATGCAAATATACAATTATTTTTCAAGGCTAGATCTGTGTTCAGTAATAGTTATTAATAAATATATCGCTTACAATATATAGTTGTAGATGGTTGAACAAGGTGTTTTTCTGAGGTTGTCAAAGTGATGTGAGAGTGGAAATGGCAAATTCTCAATCAACAGATTTCACTGATTTTTGTCTCTGAGGTGGGGTTGGGTATGTGTGCCCACAATGGAGTCTGTGTTGGAGTGAGTGACAGATCACAACTTCAGCATTTCCCCCCTTCACCTGTTCATGCACTAATTCTTGAAGCTTTGGACAGTTTCGGAAGGATAATGATGGCAAATACTTTTAGTTCTTTGTCAGAAACCCCAGCAAAATTCAGGCCAACAAATTCAAATAGGGGATACACTTGTGACAATAAAGATTATTATTATTAGTGAGAGAGGGCCAAAGGATTGCAAGAAATGAGACGAGAATAAACTGAATGGCTATTGGCCAGTCAGCCTAACGTTGATGTGGGGAAATGTGCAGTTACTGCATTTACAAAGATCTGAACTGAAGGTCAACATGGATTTGTTAAAGCCAAACTGTGTTTGACTAACTTGATTACATTCTTTGATGAGGTAAGGAACAATAAAGGTACTGTTGTTGTGTAGATTGATTTTCAAAAGGCATTTCGCGAAGTTGAAGCCCACGGCATTAAAATGATAGAGGCAGCAAGGAGAAATGGTGACTACTGCAGGACAGGAGGAAGGCCTACAATTATGCTCCCCAAGTGTCAGTAATAGGTTCACTGCTCTGATAATGTGTTTTAGTGACCTGGCCGTGGGAATAAGGCCATCATTTCAAAGTTTGCAGGTTTAAGTGAAATTTGGAAATGTTGTAAACAATGATGAGCATTGTAACAAACCTCAGGACATGGACAGATTGATGGAATGGGCAGACACATGGCAGATGAAATTGGATGCAGAGATGTGTTAAGTGATGCATTTTTGCTAGGAAGAGTGAGGAGAGGCATTAACACAGTAGAACAATTTAAAAAGGGGTCCAGGAGCAGAAAGACCTGGAGGTGTATGTACACACATTTCTGAAGGTGGCAGGCCAAGATCAAAAGGCTATTTTATAAAAAGGTATTCTTGGCTTTACTGCACTTGGCCCACAAAAAGTGCTGTAAAGGCACCTCCCAAAGTTGTCCTCACCTTACTTCAGCTATCGCATTTCATGCAGCCTGGAAAACACACCCTTTCACCGTAAATCCTGCAAACAGGGGCAGTTGGCCTAATGACCAGATTTAAACAGCCAGCCCAACTCTGTGTCTGTTTGCCCATTGTTGTACCGCCTTCAAAATGGAAAATAAATGTGTTGGAGTTGAATTTCAGCTTCTAAAAATGTTAACATCTGCTTAACCATTTATGGCTGCTGAGATTCACTCCTAAATCCTTTTCATTTGATTTTGGTGTTATGGAATCGCAGATGGGAAATTTGGTTCTTTGATGTCAAGTAAGGCCTCAACCTGTTTGTGAATTCCGTTTCTACAGGAATTACTGCTTGGTATCTGTTGGACAGGGATTTTGAGCAAGAGCCTTGTTGGAATAATTTAGAAGTTTGGTTTTTGGAAGGAAATTAAAATAGACAAATCAGACAGGACATTTAGACATGTAGCAGGCAAAGCTTTGTAATTGGAAAGGTGTCAAGGAACTTATAAATAAATGTCAGAGATTCAAAAGTTTGGTTCTGTCTTTAATGTTGAAGTTGTGGCAAAACATATTGGGCAATATATGGGTGGCATGGTGGCACAGTAGTTAGCATTGCTGCCTCACAGCACCAGGGATCCGGGTTCAATTCCAGCCTTGGGTGACTGTGTAGAATTTGCACGTTCTCCCGTGTCTGCATGGGTTTCCTCCGGGTGTTCCGGTATCCTCCCACAGTCCAAAGATGTGCAGGTTAGATGAATTCGCCAAGCTAAATTGCCTTAGTTTCTAAAGATATGAAGGTTAACTGGGGTTATGGGGTCAGAGGGGTGCGGCGGGTGTAGGGTGCTCTTTCAGAGGGTTGGTGCAGACTAGATGGGCCGAACAGCCTCCTTCTGCACTTTAGGGATTCTATGATGTTGAAAATTCTCAGCCGCGATGACATGAAATGTACGGAATAGACACATTTTGACAACATTTTAATGAATTCAAACCGTTTAACCAGAGGCCACATGGTATCAAGCAATTTTTAGTTAAAATGCTAAGAAAGTAGCAGAATTCAACCTGACCAATCCTGTAAGAGACACCATAGCTAAGGCATTAAGGTTTACAAGAGCAGCTGAAATTTGTATATAAAACAAGTCTTCAATCACTGTACATCTTGAGTATTATTTCTCATTGCAGTTTGTTGCTGATAAGCTATACATTTTGGACATAGATATCCCGAAGGTTACATGAATATTTTTAAAAATCCTTTGTAAGCTGAAAATTGTTCACAGAACAGCTAAAGGGCACAATTCTCCCATTTGCAGACTAAATACTCCCGCCAGCAGGAAGATCAGAGTGATTCCCGCTGGTGTTAGGAGCAATGCTGATATGCCATTCCAGGCATTTAGAAATTTTTAAAAATCACAATTTTGTGCCATTCTATGACACATCGTAAACCTTTTAAAGAGGATCTGGGTTTTCATTGGACCTGAGAGGGTTGGGGCCTAATCTCTCTGACAGTTTCCACTTCTCCGAGACTGGAGCACCCTTTTTAAAGGGTGCCTGAATCACAGAATACTGTTGCAGCTTCCCCACCCCACAGATTGCTGGAAAGGTGCCCCCCTCAGCCCCCCCTAAAACTCCCACTCTGGTTCTTCCTTCAGGCCTGTCCCTTGGCAGTGCCAACCTTGTCTGAGGGGTGGCAAGGGTGTGAGTAACCTCCCTATATTTGCCTCCAGGGTGCCAAGGGGAGTCCTTCCTGTGAGGTAGTGAGGGCTTGGGCAGGCCTGGAGCGGTTCAGGTCTTTCCTGGGATAAGGGCCATTTGGTTGCTCTTCCCATCTGCAGCCTTTGAACCCTTTAAGCTGTCTGTTAGCATGTCAATATTAAAGTTCTCTGAGAATAAAGTGAAAGTTAACTCTGAGGAGCAGTTGTCAGACAGAGCACCTGACCTGTCAATCAAAAGGATTTTAAATGCAATGGTCTGTGAAATTGAATGTAAACAATATAGTTCAAAGCTTTTTAAGCATGCACGCAAGCTTGAAAAAGATAAAGGCAATGAAATTGACAGTGAAGAAACCACTCCAAAGGTGTCCATCACATTAAAGGAAATACTTTTAACATTACTCCGCAGATCTTTGAACATGGCATGCTGACAGACAGTTGAAGGGTTTAGGGCTACAGATGGGATTGCACTTTATTCTCAGAGAATTTTAACATTGACATGCTGATAGACAGTTTAAAATATTTAAAGGTTGCAGATGGGAAGACAAGCCAAGCAACCCTCAACCCAGGAAAGACCCCCAACCTGAGCCCCTCCAGTTCAGCTCAACCCCCCTCCCCCAATCCCAGCATCTCATGAAGGGTCCCCTTACAATCTTGGAGGTAAATGTAGGGAAGTTACTCACTCCTTTGCCACCCCTTGGAGTGAAGCTGGCAGGTTCCTGTTTCTCAGGAATTGCACCAATTCACACCAGTGGGACATCCGACTGGGGGGCCTGGAACATTCCAGGAGGCCGGTGAATTTGGTGACCTGCCAGACAATTACTTTCAAATTAGGTATAATGGGCTACTTGCATATTCCCGCTGAGTCTGGGTGGGAACCTCGTCAGGACCGGCAGGACAGGCCAGGAAACTCGCAATGGGTTTGATGCCCGGCATAAAACCCGTTTTTTGCCCCCGCCCGATTCTCCGGGCTGTTGCGAATCCTGTCGCGAGCTAGCGGACCCGGAAACTTCCCCCCCCACACCCATAATGTTGTACTCTTCCATGAGTGGGCATACTGGTCAATACCAAAAGAAGTTAAAAACACTTTACAAAGCAAAATTTACAAATTAGTTCTCGCCCCTGACGAGGGATACATTATAGATAGATGGAAATACTCACCAGCAAAGGCACACTGGAAAACTGTTTATGGAATGAGAAAAATTACATTCTATTAACTTGCAAGTCATAGATTTAGTGCTTGCCATTAGCACAGGGTGTACAAGAACATAGTCACCTACACACAAAAATAAACGCATAATGCTGCTTGAAATGCAAGAAGTGAACTTGACAGTACATTATAGTTTCATTATTGAAGCATGACAATTGGGGTAGAAACTGTGTTTTAGAATGGCAGTTGCTTTGCAAGTTTACAGTCGTCAGTAGGAATTAGCAAGCATTCCTTCTCGCTGTCATTGGGGAAGAAGTTGCAGTTGTTTTCTGTAGGTTCCTTCCGCATGCTGGTATGCTTGTTACAATACTTGAGTCTTAGTCCCTTTCAAAGAATGCTGACACGTTCACTCAAGGCCTTCATTTCTGTGTCTTCTATGTCAGTGTTCTCAGTGCAAGTAGTTTTGTGGTTGACTAGATGTGTTGGATACTCCAAGCCATGCTGTCCAGCAAACTGTGCCCAGCGGGAATCATCGCTCTCATGAGTGATATATCGTTCTCCAAATTTGCACTCAAGCTCTCTTAGATCCAGCCATGTTTGGTAATCCTGCAAAAGAAACAAAGAAACAAACGATCAAACTGCATGGCCTACATCTGGTGGTTCACAGATTTTACAAATGATTAGGGAGAATTTTACCAGTTATATCTTTCTTGTTAATGCAATCACCTTCTGGGATTTTTAGACTTTTGTTCCACAAAAGGTTTAAGTACTGTCATACAAGTTTTTAAAAAAACAAGATAAAAGGTGGGTAAAATGCTAATGAGCTCGGCAATTGCTGCTGTTTTCGCAACACGAAAACAATGGCCTATAACCTCCTGCTTGCGGCAGGAAGCCACCGGTTGCCGATTTTGAAATAGAAATGTGCGCACTTACCTGCGCTCCGATGTTAGGAGGAACTTTCCTTTCTCTTCGACAGCCTGGGGCCTCCAGTGCCCCGGTCTGTGCAGGCTCCAGCGTGACGCAGGAGTGCAGCCCTGTCCCTTATGACACGGCCGGCTTGAGAACGCTCATTGAGGGCAGGCGTTTAAACAATAGATTGAGATAGAAAACAACAGGCAACTATTTTAACAAGTGCTTAAAAGTAGGTAGACTTTTATTTTTAACGGTTTCTTTTGTTCTTTCTTTTAAACAGGCATTACTATTTGTGGTACCCTCAATAACGACGCTTAGAGTGTAAACAGTAAAGAAGGCTTTAATAAACTAAGAACTAGACTAGTGCCGAGACGTGTGCTAACTGCTGCACTGCCCACAAGGCTCCCAGATGGGCGGAGCCGGAGGCGGAGTTCCCCAGGGTTCCAAGCCCGGTCTTAAAGGGGACATCACCTTACATGATGACAAGGGTACAGTGTTACAGTAAACGTTCATCACATTCACCCCCTGTTTAAAAAAGAGTCCGGCGGGGGTGAAGTGCCATCATAGGTCCATCTGTCTCGGTGGCCGGATCGTCCTCATCGACCTCCTCAGTTCGGGCGGTAGTGCGGCGGCCGGTGGTGCGGCGGACACGGACGTCCTGGTTGAGGGTACGTCCGGGAGCACGGCGGTCGGAGCTTCGGTCCGGTCGGGGCAGGGGAACAGGGTGCAGGGAGAATAGGCGGGGCCGGAGTTGCGGTGCCGGCGCCGGCGGGGTGTGTAAAGGGGGGGCGCTATGTAGGTGCTCACCAATGAGGGGTGGGGCCGGGAGAGGGTGTGTTGTAGGGGGTGCTGGGTCCTGCAGGGGATTGGCGCGGGAAGGGACGTCTGTAGTGGGGGATCCAGCGGGTGCCAGATCCCGGAGGGAAACCGTATCTTGCCTGCCGTCAGGGTACTCGCGTAGGCGTAACTGGGGTTGGCATGGAGAAATCGGACCTTTTCGACCATGGGGTCAGTTTTATGGCTCCTCGTGTGCCTACGGAGAAGAACAGGTCCCGGAGCCGTCAGCCAAGGTGGAAGCGAGACCGCGGAGGTAGACTTCCTGGGGAAGACAAACAATCGGTTGTGAGGGGTCTCATTCGTGGTCGTGCAGAGGAGCGACCTAATGGAGTGTCGGGCATCGGGCAGGACCTCCTGCCAGCGGGTAGTTGGGAGACTTCTTGACCGCAGGGCCAGAAGGACAGCCTTCCACACTGTCGCGTTCTCCCTCTCCACCTGCCCGTTTCCCCGCGGGTTATAACTGGTCGTTCTGCTCGAGGCTATGCCTTTGCTGAGCAGATACTGATGCAGTTCATCGCTCATGAACAATGTACCCCGGTCGCTGTGGATATAAGCGGGGAAACCAAACAGGGTGAAAATGCCGTGCAGTGCCTTAATCACAGTGGCTGAGGTCATGTCGGGGCAGGGGATGGCGAATGGGAAACGGGAAAACTCATCGATAACGGTGAGGAAATAGGCATTACGATTGGTGGACGGGAGGGGCCCCTTGAAGTCCACGCTCAGTCGCTCAAAGGGCTCCGAGGCCTTCACGAGCCGAACCTTGTCTGGCCGGTAGAGGTGCGGTTTGCACTCCGCACAGATCTGGCAGGCCCTGATCATGGCCTTGATCTCCTTGGTTGAGTAAGGTAGGTTGTGGGTCTTGATAAAATGGACGAGCAGGGTAACCCCCAGGTGGCAGAGGTCATTGTGGATGGCTTGCAGGTGGTCGTCCTGCGCGTTGGCGCATGTGCCGCGCGACAGGGCATCTGGGGGCTCGTTGAGCTCCCCCGGACGATAC
Source organism: Scyliorhinus torazame (assembly GCF_047496885.1). NCBI lineage: Eukaryota > Metazoa > Chordata > Chondrichthyes > Carcharhiniformes > Scyliorhinidae > Scyliorhinus > Scyliorhinus torazame. The sequence goes on along the minus strand of NC_092708.1, from coordinate 222,736,547 downwards.
TTGATATCGTACGAGTAGGTGGAGAGTTCGATCCTCCACCTCAAAATTTTATCATTTTTTATTTTGCCCCGTTGCGTGTTATCGAACATATAGGCGACTGACCGTTGGTCGGTGACGCGGGTGAACCTCCTACCGGCTAGGTAGTGCCTCCAGCGCCGCACAGCCTCCACAATGGCTTGTGCCTCCTTCTCGACTGCAGAGTGTCGAACCTCGGAGGTGGTGAGGGTCCGGGAGAAGAACGCTACTGGTCTGCCTGCCTGATTGAGGGTAGCAGCCAGGGCGATGTCTGATGCATCGCTCTCTACCTGGAAAGGGATGGTTTTGTCCACCGTGCGCATAGCAGCTTTGACGATATCGGCCTTGATGCGGTTGAAGGCCAATTGAGCCTCAGCCGAGAGGGGAAAAGTGGTGGTCTTTATGAGTGGGTGGGCTTTGTCCGCATACTTGGGGACCCACTGGGCGTAGTAGGAGAAGAGCCCCAAGCACCGTTTGAGGGCCTTGAGGCTGCGGGGGAGGGAGAGTTCCTTAAGGGGGCGCATGCGGTCGGGGTCGGGACCTAGGACCCCGTCTTCCATGACATAGCCGAGGGTGGCTAGCCGGGTTGTGTGGAAAGCGCATTTTTCCTCATTATAGGTAAGGTTAAGGGCTCGGGCGGTCTGGAGGAACTTTTCGAGGTTAGCGTCATGGTCCTGCTGGTCATGGCCGCAGATGGTGACATTGTCCAAATACGGATATGTAGCCCGCAAACCGTACTGGTCTACCATTTGATCCATCGCCCTTTGAAAGACGGAGACCCCATTTGTGACGCCGAAGGAGACCCTGAGGAAGTGGAAGAGCCAGCCGGCTGCTTCGAAGGCAGTATAGGGGCGGTCTTTTGGTCGGATGGGGAGCTGGTGGTAGGCGGATTTGAGGTCGACCGTGGAAAATACTCGGTATTGGGCGATCCGATTTACCATTTCTGCGATGCGAGGAAGGGGGTACGCATCAAGCTGCGTGAATCGGTTTATGGTCTGGCTATAATCCACGACCATCCGTTTCTTCTCCCCGGACCGGACTACCACCACTTGTGCTCTCCAGGGGCAGTTGCTAGCCTCGATGACCCCCTCTCCCAGTAAACGCCGGACCTCTGACTTGATAGAAGTCATATCTTGGGCACTGTACCGCCGGCTCATGGTGGCAACTGGCTTACAGTCGGGAGTGAGGTTCACGAATAGCGAGGGGGGTGCGACTTTCAGTGTCGCAAGGCAGCATACCGTGAGGGGGGCAAGGGTCCGCCAAATTTCAGTGTCAGGCTTCGGTGGCTGCACTGGAAATCCAGTCCGAGCAGCAGGGGGGCACAGAGGTGGGGAAGGATATAAAATTTGAAACGGGTGTACTTGGCGCCCTGGATCGAGAGATCCGCGATACAGTACCGAGTGGGACCCGGATGCGAGGGCTATGGTTTGGGATGCGGGATGCGCAGGGAGCAGCGCCTTACCGTTTCAGGATGGATAAAGCTCTCCGTGCTCCCGGAGTCGAAGAGGCATGCAGTGTCGCGCCCGTTGACCTGGACCTGCATCATAGAGTTCTGCAGGTGTTTTGGCCGAGTTTGGTCTAGGGTGATCGCACCCACTCGTGGGTAGTCGGAGTCCTCAGCCGAGTCAGACTCGTAAAATGGCCGCCTCTGGCTGCGCGTGTCGGGTCGAGAAGATGGCCATCGACAAGATGGCCCCTCCCATAATTCGCACGAGGCTGATGGTGCGTCAGAAGGGGTGTGTCGGGTCGGTGCGCAGCTGCATTGCGAGGTCTGTGGGCCTGAGAGCCTGATTTTCGGCCGGCTGTTCTTTGTTCTTCTGGCCCCTGGCTCTGGCCAGGCAGACCCTCGCAAAATGCCCCTTCTTCCCGCAGTCGCTGCAGATCGCCGAGCGGGCTGGGCAGCGTGGACGTGGGTGCTGGCCCTGCCCGCAGAAGTAGCACGGTGTGCTCCCATGATGAGCGGATCTCCGCGTGGCGCAGGCCTGTAATATGGTTGAGTCTGAGGAAGTCCGGGGGGGGCTAGCAGAGTCCGCGGGGTACGTACCCAAGTTATGTCGGGCCACCTCCAGCGAGGAGGCGGGCGTTAGCATTTCCTGGAGGTCTTTTGCCCCGTTTCCGAGCAGCCGCTGCCGGATGTAGGTCGAGCGGATGCCGGACACAAAAGCGTCTCTGATGTGCAGGTTCATATGGACTTCCCCTGTCACACCCTGGTGGTCACAGTCCCTGGCAAGCGCGGTGAGTTTCTTGACAAATTTGTCTAGCGATTCCCCCGAGTGCTGCCGGCAGGTAGAGAGCAGATGCCTGGCGTGCACCTCGTTGATAGGCTTGACGAACCGCTTGCGGAGTAGCTCGACCGCTTCTTCATAAGTTGTCGCCTTTTCGAGCGTGGCGGAGATTCTGTGACTCATCCGGGCGTGGAGTAGGCGCAGCTTGCGTGGCCCCAGGATGGGAGTCTATTAAAAACTATTGTTGTTGATTCTTTTAAAGTAATTTTTAATTTTTTTTTTTATGATTAAAGGTGATTATTTATAAGTGAACATGGGTTTGGTTATTTGTTTGAAATCTGTGAAACTATTTAAATCTGCCCTATATTATTGTATAATTTTACGAGTGGCATGCTTAAAAATGTTCAGATGTTTTCATTTAGATTATGGTCATAAGATTTTCAAAGCACCCCGGGCTATTTGCTGTCACTGTCCTTGTAACACCTGATTGTTTTTGATTAGTGTTTATAGAATCACTGCAGTGCAGCAGAAAGCCATTCAGCCCACAAAGTCTGCACTGACACTTCGAAAGAGCACCCTACCCAGGCCCATAACCCGCCCTATGCCCATAACCCCACCTAACCTTTGGACACTCAGGGGCAATTTAGCAAGGCTAATCCACCTAATCTGCACACCCTTGGACTGTGGGAGTAAGCTTTACAGTGAATGGAATTTTAATGGAATTAACAGCCTCATGACAAACCAAAGTTTAAAAAAATATATCTTCCTTAAATTTTATTTGCAGTTTAAACATATGTATAAACGCTCAACACTAATAAGGGAGTTACAAGTCATGAATCAATTTGTTAGCCAGTCGCATTAATTAATCAACAAGGCGCACCCATTATGTTGGCAAATCTCAGGTCCTGTACTTAGCAGAGGCTCTCTGACATAGACCAACCTCTCTGGTTGTGAACAGGTGGGCTTAAAATAGGGATAAAAGTGCATGCTGGCCAGTTTTTAAACAAACATTTGCCAGACTGAGATAGATAAAAATGATTTTGCTTAAGTCAAGCATCCCATCAAATATGAGAAGCACTGCAAGTTCATTATTTTGTATTACTATAGATAGGCAAGTTGTGCTGATTTCATTGAATCCAATCACAACCAGGGTCTGGATGCTCACTTGCTGCAGGAAAAATAAAACTGCCTAATGAATCATTCCAGCCTCACATTACTGCAGGGTTAACAATCGGTTGAGTGAATGATGTGAATGGTTTAATGTCCTGTACGTATGCCAAGGGGTGGGATCATCTGCTCCCTCCTGCTGGCAGGATCATCAGGTCCTGCAAAGGTCCATGGGGATTTGAGTGGATTGCTGCGGGAAAAACGGCCATGGTGGGGCCAGAAGTCCTGGTGCAGGGATTGTTGCCCCTCCTATGTCACACTGTCACAAAGGTTGACGTTGGGCAGTGAAACTATGGAGCTGGATTCTCCATTTCTGAGACAACGCCGGCGCAGGATTCGTGGCATTCTACTACAGCAAAACTGCCGTCGCACCTGGACCGATTCCGCTACTGCTAAGGGGCTAGCACTGGCGCCACGTGGAACACAATCCATTCCAATGGGAAACGGTGCCGGATCCGCGAATGACGCTCAAGAGGCTGACAAGCTGCAGCCGCATATACACAATTCACTCTCCACACACACCATTCCAGCCAACAAGATGGCAGCGAGGTGAGTGGCACCCTGTTTCAATGACGCCGAGCTGGAGACCCTCCGGGATGCGGTGGAGGAGAGGCGATTGACCCTGTACCCCAGCCCAGGAAGGAGGTTGCCAGCCGCTGCCATTCGTCGTGCTTGGGCGCAGGTGGCAGAGGCGGTCAGCGCCGTCAGCAACACTGCCCGGACCGGACAGCAGTGCCGGAAGACACTGCACAGCCGCCTCAGGGTGGCCAGGGTGAGTAGGCAGCACTGTGCTGCCGGCACTAACCCCGTCCTGCACCCCATAACCCTACCACCCCCAAGAACCCGGAGGGTGGCCGAACCCCCACCCTGCACCACGTGCCGGTACCCATGCCAGCTGCCATGGCCGGGTGCCCTGGCCACTGAGGCCACCAAATACCCACCCCTTGGGTTGCATGCATTGGACAGTCTAACACTGTCATTTGTTGTTCCTGCCCCTCCCCCAGGAGAAGGCCGCACATAACTGCCGGGAGTGGGAGAGAACTGGAATGGGACCGCCCCCCACTTTCCCCCGGCCTGTGGTCTAATCATGCATCTTGTCTTGTGGCTTGCAGGACCTGCTGGAGATGGGGTGGGTTCATCCAGTGCCCCGGCCCTCAGCCAGTGCCACAGATGGCCCTGTAAATTCTATGATTGTATGATATGACACCCCGGAGCATGAGGCTGAGGATCACACTGATTTTCTGTCACAGCTGTCTCCAACACCCTCGACCATCCCAGAGACACCCACCTCGGTTAGGCACTTTAGTGAAGAGACTACTCTCTGGTGCTTACCACACAGTTGATCCGGTACATCAGGTGGAGGTAGGAACACCCGAGGGGGCAGACGGTAGGAGGGTGGGCACCGCATCTTCAGGAGGCCTAAGCACCGCTCATTCATGCTCCTGGTCGCTATATGGGCGACGTTGTCGCGGCGCCCCTATTGGGGCTGCAGTGGATGATGCCCTGCGTGGGCCGTCTGATGCCATGCTGGCGGGTAGTGGCCATGTTGGAGGGGAATTGTATGGCGGAGGGTGGGGTGTGGGGGCACCCATAAGGCCGGTGTCACTCTGCAAAACCAGGGGCCAAGGTGGGTGGTCTGTGGGATGCACAGCAAGGTGGCTGCCTCGCAAGCCGCTGCAATGGTGGTCCGTGCCTGGACACCGCCCCAGTCTTGTGGGGGTGGGGGAGTCACTCCAGCCCATTCCCTCGTCATCTGCCCCTCCTGCCTTGCCCTGGCAGGGCCTCCCACCCCACTCCAGCCAGCCCGCAGTCGCGCCGCTCTGAGTCCTACCTCCTCTCTCTCCCTCATCAGCCATGACATCGGCTTCACGATTTTTAAAAGCACAAATGAATCGCGCCATCGGAAACTTGGTCCATCGGAAGCAGAGCAATGCGGAGGCCCCAGAGAATACTGGGTCGGGCCCGCTAATGATATGCAAACGGTGTCTACTGTTACGTGCGTTCTGGACCGCATTGATGCCGTTGTCGAGGTGATGGATAATTGCGAATGCCGCAAATTTGCCGTCGGAACCTATTCTCTGCCCAATCAGGTTTCCCGATTTTGCTGAAGGCCAACGGAGAATCCCGCCTCCGAACTTTGACTTCGACTGTAAGCCCAGTGAAAAATAGTAAATCCACAGGTTTTTTAAATTGGGGATAGGGCGGAGGAGTGGGCCTAGATTGGGTGCTCTTTCAGAGGATTGGTGCAGATTTGATGGGCTAAATGGCCTCCTTCTGCACTGTGGGGATTCTATGGTTCCCAGCCTGTTATGCCCTTCATCAATTGTCTTCTGTATTGAAATCAATAGGACATATAATCAGGTGCAGTGGAAAACAGGTGATGATTCTCTTCCGTCTATTGTCTGCCAAGATAAGTGTTACCCCTGTGGGTCCACTCCACAATATCAAAGATCGGGGATGTGAGTGACTGATGCCACTAAACCTATTAGGTTATCGAAAGCAAATACAAGCTTGTAACAATCGCATTAAAATCGACTAATGTAAATGGTATTGAAAAACTAGTTACAGTCCAAATACTCATATAGCAAGGATGACAACCGGAACAGTAATAAATAACCCTGATAGGATACAAGATTGGACTGACCCTCGATATACACATCTGGAAATCTATGTACTCACTCTTATTCCACTATAAGGAGTGTTGATAACATCCAAGCCAATTTCAAGGTATAAAATGAGAAGTGACTGGGACCAAGCAACATGCAGTTCCGTCTGCAAGGCTTTGTTCCCAGGAATGGCTTGAAGGGATTAACAAAAAATGGATTGAGAGCAATTTAATGATAATAGGAAACAGTGACAAACGATTCCACTCATGAATTTGAATACTGAGCTGTGAGAGATCTTTCATTAATAATGTAAAAGTACCTTCTTAAGAAAAGACAGATTGTGCAGAAAATAATTGTAGAAAAAAAAGTAATCTGACCTGCAACCAGGGGTGACTGAGAGATTTGTCCACACTAAAACGTTTCCTCATTTTTACTTGCAATAGATTATTGATGACATCAACAGCTGGAATGTAAAACAAAATCAATTGGTGTGCACTTTTTAATGCAGAAATAGAATTTAGACTATAAAGTAATTCAATGAAAACAGCAAACACATGCAAACAAAATGAAGCTTATCTAGAGGGTCAAGTGGTGGCTCTGTGAACCTGACCCTGCGGCTACAGATTTCAAAAGCTATCCATCATCATCATTCAGCTGAATGAACAATCACAAATAAAATACACATTTGACGTGAATTATAAAAGCATTTACAAATATTTTGGCAGACACAAGCAAGTCCATTTACCAGTGTGATTGTTATTTATTGCAGTAGTTTGTTTTCATGTTACACACAGGTATTATGAAGCAAAAAAAGTTAAACGGTAACTCTGACATAAATGAAAAATGTTGAGGTACACAAGTTTGGGCCAAATCTTCCAAGGAGTGGCAATCATTGGCGGAATGGCACTTTGCTCCTATTTTCTTACCCAATGCCAGGTCTCCACATTTCTGGTTCAGACTTCAAAATCGGGCCTCTTTCGAAACGTGGTGCATACCTTTTCTGCAAATCCTTCCCCATAGTGCAAGATTGTATGGGACACCAAGCTTCGCCGTGCTTTTTATGGCACCTGCTGCCGTATTTTGGTAAATCATCATTCACTAACACAGTGGAAGGCTTTGAAATACTTAAACAGATTTTCAGTGTGTTAGAGCGAGGTAAATTGTGGATCGGATGGTAGCTGGATAGGGTGACAGGGTAGGTAGAGGTAATGTGGGTGGCAGTGTGGGGGGTGGCAGTGTGGCTAGCATGGCAGGCCGGTGAGGTCATGCCATGTCAGATAAGGATGAAGTCAGAGGCCCAGGCGTGAGTCTGATGGTCAGGGGGTGACTCAGAGAGTTGGGGGTGAGTCGGAAGGTTAGGGGTGAGTTGGAGGGTCGGGGTTGAGTCGGAAGTTGATAAATTCTTGATTTCTCGAGGAATTAAGGGCTATGGAGAGAGAGCGGGTAAATGGAGTTGAAATCAGCCATGATTGAATGGTGGAGTGGACTCGATGGGCCGAATGGCCTTACTTCCGCTCCTATGTCTTATGGTCTTATGGAAAGTGAACAGGTTGTACTGGGCCAAATAGTCGGTGGAGTCGTGGGGTCCGAGGTGAGTCATAGGGTCAGGACGGGGCTGTGTGGGGGGGAGTCAGAGGTATGGGGTTGGGGGAGGAGTGTTGCGTGGCAGTGGAGGTCAGTGGCTAGTGTGGTATTTCCTGAGGAACTATCCAAGTGAGTCAGAACCACCCAAAGCCTCTGACTAACTCGAAGCCGGAAACTTTTTCGGCGAGTCTGAGAAGCAGGGAAATTGCCTAACGGAAGTTAAAATTTCTCAAGCAATTCCCGTGAAGTCCTTGCGTCGGGACTTCCAAAGGATCCCTGAATACATATTCCGGGGTACAACCAGTTTCTGACCACCTGGAGACCAGTAGATCTGGGCTATTATTGTGCAAGTGAATGCAATTATACATTTTGTAAACACTTCTGGTTGATGGCACCTACAATGTTAGAGGTCAAACTACTGCACATTGAGCAACATGAAATCACACTCTGAGTATTTGCAGCAACGGTTTAAACTGTGTTAGCTTTTCTCAGCTATAGTCGACCAATGTTGAGAAATTGCACAGATTCTGTCTAGTGACTCCCATTGGAAAGTGAAAACATGGATGAAAAGTAAATATCAAGGCTAAAGAATTCAACAGCATCGATTCTTGTGGGATGAGACGGTGGGACCAGGTTCTGTAGGGAGCAGCGAGGATCAAAAGGGGCAGTGACAACTTTGGGGCTGCTGTTGGTGCACCCAGGGCATTCCCTGAATGATGTGCCCCCTTTTCCTTACTGCCTTTTTTCAACTTGGTCTGCCACTTTGCACTGCCTGAAAATAAATAGGTTTGGTCTTGTAGGAGATTAAGTACTTGAATGAATTAGAATGTTTTGAATGAACTTTCATAAGCAGGAATGCTTTGTTACTATAGAAAAAGCTGATATTTAGAACTTTATTTTATATCATTTCAACATGGCCCTTGAGGTGGCCCTATGCTGGATACTGGGGGTGAGTTAGTATGGCGGTTGTAAGAGCAAAGGTGAGTTGGGTGGTGGGTGAGTTGGCATAGGTGGTCAGTAAGTTCGTATGCAAGGTATGAAGGGTCCATGGAGATGGTGAGGGTATTTGGGTTGGCAAGAGGTGGCATGGATGGGGTATCAGGAATGGGTGGGCGGTGAGGGGATGTAAGGAGTGAGAGGTAGAGGGACTAATATTTAACAAAACAACAAAGCCAAAGCCCCAGAGAATTGAGGCCGGTCTTTTAAACAACCTGCCTTGGAACTCAGCAGCCGTCTGTGGCCACTCCAAACCGAATCCGTGGTGGGAAGGCTCAACTCTATCGCAACACAATTGCTGCGAGTTCCCACTACTCCACGTGGGAATTAAATTCTGGGCCACTATTTATATATGCTTTTGGATAATCTCTGAACACAAAGTCGATGAACCAGAGTATTACTGAATGGAGATTATGGAGCAGCGTAATTCCAATTTTCACTTCCATGAAGATGTGAAGACATCACATTATATCAATCCATGTTGCTGAGGAGTAAATATTCAGAATGTGTGCCTGGTCGAATGTTGCACTCATACGTACAAAAGATATTAAAGAGGTGATTTTTCTTTGGTCTAATTTTTATTCTGCAGAATTAAAGGTGAGCAGTACCACAACAATAATATTCTCCTTCAGAGAAAGAGGTGGGATCTCCCTTTGAACTTTGAAATAAAATGAGAACCATTGAAATATTTTATCTTGCTTCTTATAACCCATTGCTGTTTTAACGAGTCTGTTTAATATATTTACCTTCAAGGGAGATCTCCTTCCAGGGATTAGGTGGATACATGAAAGCAGCATTCTGGATTTGATCATGAATGTCTTCATCCTCATTAAATGGAAAGGTTCCACTAAGGCTGACATAGACGATAACGCCTACAGACCACATATCTAACGATCGGTTATAACCTTTGTTCCGAAGTACTTCTGGAGCCAAATATGCTGGCGTTCCCACCACAGAACGCCTGAAAGACTTCTCCCCAATTATACGTGCAAATCCAAAGTCACAAAGCTTGACCTATATTTAGAAAAGCACCAGGTGTGAGGAGAATTAAAATGATTAGGTGCAACAATCTACAAAAAAAATACATTGGACAGAAATGTAAAGATAGATAACCACAGGATCTCTGTTCAACCACTAAGATAATATATTCACTCTAACCTGTGGCAAGGGATCCGCCGACGCCAGCAACACATTCTCGGGTTTCAAGTCACAGTGAACTATGTTCTTAAAATGGAGATGTCGCAAAGCAACAAGTATCTGTTTTTAAAAAAAAGTCCAATGAATAAAAACACTATCTAAGGAACATTATATCTTGTTTATTTAATGTATGATTGGGAATAGGCAGAATCAGACTTAATGTGCTCTCAGAATTTCTCTGTAAACATTAAAGGAAGGATAAACTATGGAGAACATGGAAATCTGAGCTAATGTAATGAGACATTCTATGAAGTGTAGAGCACTTTGATTTTTACATCTCTAAGTAACTGGCTGCTGTGGGAGTATGGTGCAAAAAGGAGTCTAATTTTTCCATATGCAAGAAATCATGAATTGCATATCTGACAGACATGTGATATAATAAGGATAGTCTTCATATTTTGGGATTTCAGTGAACCAATGTTTAAATCTGGTTCTCAATTAATTGAGTTAAAAATCATCCCCTGCAGTGCTAGTTTAGTATCATGTCTAAATTTTGACATCACTCTCTCTAAACCCATCCAAGCCATCGATAAACACAGTGAACCAAAATGAATCCTGAGGAACGCCAACCACTTTGAAAAGACCGGCCCAACTCCTACACTGTCTTTTTGTAAATTTTGAATTTAAAACATAATTTTTAATCCAGTTTGTTATCCTTACACTAATTCTGTACCCTTAATCTCCTCGAGTGATTTCCCAACTGAATCTCTCAAAGGCCTAAATGCCACTGGAATCAGCGCACCGACATTCCCTCTGCTTACCCCACTTACCCTGTCTCGATTGCTCTAATCGTTCCTTCATAGTCAACAAGTTCAAAACATAGGAAATTATTTTTGTCAAAGAAGAAAGATTTTTTGGAACTGCCAGCAGTTTAAGGGTTAATTCAGTTGTTACAACTGAGATGTATGGCAAACAGAATCAACATCTTTCGATAATAGGCAAGAATTTAGATTAATGGAAAGAAAAGATAAGCCTTCACATCTGTGATTCGACTTAGACCAAAGGTGAAAAACAGCAATGGGAAGGATATGTCATGACTAGCTGGAAGGAAACTCAAATGAGACAACCAGAAATAACTTGATGAATATGTGCCGAGCGTGCTGCAAAGTGGTTTGAGCAATACTGAAATTCTTCCCTTCTCTGAATCAAGCTCCGAAGATTAGATCTAGGGTGAGCACAGGTGGTGTCCAAGATTCAAATTGATTTCAGCAAAGTAATTGTGGGTGAAGACTAGAGCTAGAATATGAATTCAGAAGTGACTGAACTTCTCCCTAATTCTAACTAAACAAAAATAGCTGGGTTCAAAACGCATTGCAAATTATGTCCCATATATTGACTTTTTAAATTGCACAAGCTTTCAAATTAAGTTTGGATGCACAGTGGTTAGCACTGCTGCCTCACAGCTCAAGGGGCACGGGTTCAATTCCGACCTTGAATGACTGTGTGCAGTTTGCAAATTCTCCCCGTGTGTGCGTGGGTTTCCTCTGGGTGTTCTGGTTTCCTCCCACAGTTCAAAGGTGTGCAGGTTACGTGGATTGGCCATGCTAAATTGCCCCTTAACGTCCAGGGATGTATAGGTTAGGTTACGGGGATAGGGCAAGGAGCGAGCCTAGGAAGGGTGTGCTTTCAGATGGTCGGTGCAGACTCAATGGCCGAATGGCCTCGTTTTTCACTGTAGGAATTCTATGTCATTTAGAAATATTTTTATACCAGGGATGATTCACTTTAGCTGCAGGCTGGATGCAAGTTTTATCAACGGTTTAAAGAGAATACAGCAAAAGTGCACCAGCAGTGTTATTAATGATGCTATTTACATGTCAGTTTTGAAGATTGTATTATTAATCTGTTTGCCCTTTTAACTGTCACGTACCTGTGTAATAAGAAACTTTGTTATGCGTTCTGGCAGCCGTCCTTTCTCGCTTGACAGGATCATTTCCAGCATGTCTCCATGGAGCTTTTCCATGACAACAAACACTCTTTCTAGAGTCTCAAACATGCATTCCAAATTCACGACACCAGGATGATGCAGGTTCTAGGTGAAGAGATTGCATCTATAAAAAGGTGCCCTTTCCCATTGATAATAGTTTAAAACGGAACAGTACCTTTAAAATAAATTGTTTTACTATTTTGAGGGGAAGTGAAATCTTACGGCAAGATTTACATTATGGGCGGGATTCTCTGGCCTCCCCGCCGGGTCTTTATCCACGGCGGGAGGTGGCCCGCTGTCGGTCTGCGACAGGACCAGGTCCTCCCGCGGCTGTCAATGGGGTTTCAAATTGAATCCACTCCATGCCCCTGGGAAACCCGCAGTGGGGGTGCACCATCAGCGGGCAGGAAGATCCCACCACCGTGAACAGCCGAAGATCTCGTCCTGCATTGCGTGCGCTGACCCAATTAAATAGTAAATCATTAAAAGTACATATTTACAAAATTTTTATGTTCAGGATGATTTCAGCTCAAGAGAATGAAACCAATCAGTCTCAATGGTGGCACCGAACCTCTGCAGAGAGATAGACTAATGCTTCTCCTTTTTTACAACTGCTCTGCAGCCATTGAAAAGTGGACCAAGAATGCCTAAGATTACATTGAATTCTGACAACCAATTGTCAGAGCGCTTTCAACTTCTGGACTGGGTTTTATCCTGGGTCTCAAAGCTGAAAGGTTGCTGTGTTAACTCACTATGACAATGCCCCTTCCCCAGTCCCACTCCTACTCACACACAGTGCTCATTCTGAGGTTCCTAAATGTTTGTTGTCAATGTTCAGAGTTTCTCCCCCATTTACCTGTAAAATGGCAACTTCATTCCGAAGCTGACTTTCTTGCTTTGTTGGGAATCTTAGCTTATCAATTACTTTGATTGCTACATCTCTCCCCGTCTTCCGATGTTTGCCTACAAACAAGCAAAAAAGATTCAAGCTTTAAATGTGGACTGGAATTCTGGAAGATTTTTCCTTGTGATAGTTAAATTGTTGGACTGCATTTCGTGCCTTCTCCAGCTCCCCTCAGTTATTATTTGATAGTCAACAAGATCCTTGGCCAAGTGGACAGTCACTGTTGATGTCAAAATCCTGGCAGACAGATTTTTTTTCTTTGTATGGCTGGGGAAGCAAGTAATAGTTCAATGTCGATGTTAACAATCCATTCAGCAGCTTCAGCTGACTCATGGTGAATGGTTGTGCTGCTGCCAGGAATGGGGTTCTCTGGGCAGGAGTTCAGTATACGGACAATGGTCTGACTCGGATGGTCACAGTTGCAATTTGAGCTGTTCATCATATTCCACTTGTGGAGCAAGTGGCCACATATCCCTGGCCGGGCCTCAAGAAGTTGAACATTGCCCAGATTTTCCAAGAAACGTTGAAACCGCTTGGGACAGTTACTAGGTGAAAGTTAGTGACTTTTGCAGTCAGCTAGGAGATATGCCATCGAGACGTGGTGCATTCATCAGTTTCGAGGATGTGGAGTGTGTCGCCAGTCGAGACTATGGGATTTCAGAGGAGTGTGTGGGATATTTTGAAATCCTTTGTATGAGACTGCTTCATTAGCTGTCAGCCGGTGGTGTGCATCCACGAGGGATGTTTTCCTTGCGGACACCAGGAAGTTCAACGTGTGCTAACACAGGAAGCCCCATGGGCTGTGTTGTTCTCAACATCCCAGAAATAATCCTCATAACTTTCTGAAGATGGATACCTACCACAGTGAGTATTTACAGCATTGGCACTATTTTGCTTTTACTCTTGTCGTCAACTAAATTCCACATGCACTATTTCAGCAAGGGTATTTATAAACTCAATCGGCTGATTAATACTTCCTTTTACTGCTGAAATTTGCTCAGTGCCTATATTTTTTCACTACCTAACTAAAATACAGTGATGGCTTTTGCCTCCCTCTCAGTAGAGGCTGCATAAAGAATCAGCCATAATAAAAGTTGAAGAGAACAAAATGTACTGGCACAAAATGAAACTGAATGTGTGTGGTGCAAAAGGATTCCTTTGCAGGTTGGATATCAGTGCATGCATCTGTGCCACTTGTCATGATATTCAAACACACATCACAACACACACATCATGATAGACAGACCAACAGACCAATTAGCACACATATATCGTTCCAGGCCTCGTTTGATCGGTCCAAATTTCAACGTTCTTCTTCTTTTGTTATGGTACAACCTCGTCAGCATGTCACACCTGACATCGCCCCTTGTATATAGTTACGCCACATGTACATGCTGTAAATATCACGCACACACACCTTTAGCTGCACTCAGGACACATTTATATTTATAACCACGTAGGCACATAATCTTGTAAAAAAGGGGAGATGTCATGATATTCAAACACACATCACAACACACACATCATGATAGACAGACCAACAGACCAATTAGCACACATAACACGACAGCCAATCACAGACAAGAGCAGACACAGTATAAAACAAGAAACACGACACCTCCTGGGCAGTCCATTTGGAGACAGGACAAGGCCAGGACCTCATTAACAAGACACTCACACTGTCACCACGTGCTGAGTACCAAGTCAGATGTGTAAATAACTAGTTGGAATAAAACTGCGTTGTACCAATCGCAACCGTGTTGGTTCGTCGTACCTCAGAGCACCCAACACCACACCACTGACTCGACCAATGAAGAGACAAAGGGACCATTTCTCTGACTAGACATTGTTAATAGTGAAACTCTTGGAATTTAAAAAGACAGTGTGTTGACTGCAGCAAAACAACTACTGTTTTTTAAAAATATAAATTTAGAGTACCCAATTATTTTCCTTTCCAATTAAGGGGCAATTTAGCGTGGCCAATCCACCTAACCTGCACATTTTTGGCTTGTGGGGGTGAAAACCTCACAGACATGGGGAGAATGTGCAAATTCCACACGGACAGTGACCCAGGGCCGGGATTCGAAGAAACAACTTCAGTGATGGTAATTGTCCTTTGAATCGTGAATGGAAGAGTAGATTTCTTGGTGACTGCCTGATTACTTCATACCCTTCGGTAAATGACTTCTTGACAATTGTAACATGTTTTTTTTGTGTAGCCATTCACTGCAACTTTAATAGTCAGAATACTAGCTGGTCTAGTCCATATAAAATACACCTGTACCTTTTCAATAAAGTGCAATTCATGGTTTGAAATAGAATATAAATGTGCCTGATTTTGTGATTTCACCCACTTAAGTTCTATTTTGAGAGCTGAAATTATTATCCACTCTGGATATCAATGCAGGCAAAAGTAAAATCTGCAAGAGTGATCAATTATTTGGCATGATAATAACAGATTGAGTACAGCAAAAGGAGCTCACAAGAGTTTATTTATTTTGTTTGGTGCTTTGTTGTAGATAAGTGCTTAATTATAGTATTTAAATAAGAAATTGAGCTTAAATATAGATAACACTCGCTGTACATTTTCAGCCAATATTGCAATCTGGGCACAGCACTGCACTACCAACTGCCCGTCATGTTGTAGACCAGCTGTAAAACCATTGCTTCTCTATCTCTTGCATCATATGACCCAGCGGTCAAGCAGTTACTTGAAGAGAGAGATTTTCTCTCTATTCAAGTAACAGGCCCTAAGTGGGCATCATGAACCTCCATGTTAATCTTGCTCTAGAGGTGTGAATTTTCTTTGATGGTGGTACATTCATCCAGTTTGTGGGGTGTTTTAAAAATAATGTTCTTTCTTTATCTCAATCTCTTTACCCTCAATCTTTCCCATCAAAACCAGGCTTTCTAAGGAGAGATGGTGGTGTAGTGGCAGCCTCGCAATTCAGGCACCCAGGCAAATTCAATTAATAAAAATTCGGAATTGAAGGCTAGGGTTTACTATTGACCATACAACTATCATCGATTGTTGTAATATCCATCTGGTTCACTAATGTCCTTTAGGGAAGGAAATGTGCCATCCTTACCTTGTCTGAACTCCAAACCCACAGCAATGTGGTTGGCTCTAACTGACCACTGTGAAATGGCTCAGCAGCCATTCAGTTCAAGGGCTATTAAGATGGGCAACTAATGCTGGCCCAGCTAGTGGGACCCACATCCCCTGAAAGAATGAATCGAAAGTCAGGATTTCTTACTCACACTTACAAACGAATTGGCACATCAAAGTGAATGATTGCCCAGGTTAAAGAATCACTTTACAATCCTTGTTTTCTCAACTCATAGTCCTTACAAAATCATTCCTAAAATAGTAGCAGTTGGCTTATATCTCTTTCTGCAGAGAAATACCTTAAAAAAGAAAACAAATCCATTCTCAGATCACCCACCTGCAGTTGACTAAATGTAGAAAGTATGACTGGTTACACTTCACAATAGATTTTATTTCATGAATGGAGAAATTAGAGTTTACAGAATTATTGATAAACTGGGAAATGGATCAACATAAAAAAGCTACTTTCAGCTGATGGAGTGTCTTTAGGGAGTAGTTATTGTACAATTTAGTTACACGTGTATACAATCATGACTGAAGCTGCTGAAATATGGCAATTTCTGGATGTTAAGTTTTATTACCTCCATAGACAATTCCAAATTGTCCAGATCCCAGTACTTCATCTGGAAATATTTGATACACCATACTGATATCCTGTTGGAAGACAGTCACATTTGACATTTACTAGACAGCTGACATTAACTTCATTACTAAAAAATACTTCCTCAGCTAAATCACATCTAAATTATAAACTCTGCATTTAAACCTGAAATTCCAAAGCTTAAGCTCTTGTACATTGCTGTCAAATTTTTCTCATAATAATAATAATCTTTATTGTCACAAGTAGGCTTACATTAATGCTGCAATGAAGTTACTGAGAAAAGCCCCTAGTTGCCACACTCCTGTGCCTGTTTGTGTACACAATGTCCAAATTATCTAACAGCACATCTTTCGGGACTTGTGGAAGGAAACCGGAGCACCCGGAGGAAACCCACTTAGATACAGGGAGGACGTGCAGACTCCACACAGACAGTGACCCAAGCCGGGAATCGAACCTGGGACTCTGGCACTGTGCAGCAACATTCTCCAACATTCATCTCCAACATTGAATAATATTTGACAGCACTTGAGTGGGAGTGGGGACGAGGGGCTGTAATGCTTTGCAAGCTATACTCATCAAGGATATTCCCCAAGTTTATCACTGGGACACTGTGTTTTTGACATATATTATTGATTTAGATTTTGGGTACAGGGAACAATTTGAAACTTTTCAGATGAAATGAAACTTGCAGTACAGTAAACAACATGAGGAGGATAATGATAGACTTCAAGAGGGCATAGGCAGGGTGGTGGAATGGGTGGACAGGTGGCAAATAAAATTCAATGCAAAAAAGTGTGGGGTGATAGATTTTAGTAGGAGGAAAGAGGAAATAAAACACAAGTTAAACAGTGCAGTTATAAATGGGGTGCAAGAACAGACAGACCTGGGAGCATTTATACACAAAGCTTGAAGGTGCAGCACAGGGACCACTGGGATCCTGGGCTTATGTAGAGAGGCACAGAGTACAAACGAAAGCGTGTTTTTGCTCAACCAATATAAAAAAAGTTGGGATTTTATGGGAGCAGGAAATGTGGTGGGCGGGTTGACTTCATTCGGCAGTAGGTGAAATTTGGCTTTCCCGATGATGGGTTCAAATTTAGAGATGAGCTCAGTGACAGGTTTGTAGCAGATCAGGCCTCACCAGGCCCTGTGGTGGGTTCCTACTTGGAATACATTTACATGCCGCAAATACTTATTAAAACTTGTAGAAATTGGCTCCTACTCTTATGATAAAATCAGTAGTGCATGAGAATCTGACGGCACGCAGTTCACACTGGTATGAAGGAGATGTGTGACAGTTGGCCTTCTGCTGTTGTGTCTGAGCTCATCAGTTTGTGAACTCTGAGACACAAGGCAGCGGAGTGCACAGCTTTCACAGAGGCTCGGGACCGGCAGGCCTGTCTGTGGGATTGCGGGGGGGGGGGGGGGGGGTAGCGAGCAGTGGAGGGGCCTGGGGAAGTGTGGAGTAGGGCCGGGGAATGGAGAAGTGACATGCAAACAGCCTGGTGTACTGGGTATGGGTATATTTGGTGAAGGGGACTGTCAGTCAATGTTAATGAGGGGCCATAATGGCAGTGTGAGTTCTTTCTACACGTGGGTCAATCTCAGTGTGTTCGTTGGCACAGTCCCGACAGAACACCCCCCTGAGAACGACCGCAGACAAATGTCTTCACAATGCACAGAATGGAGAGCCAGCTGAGCCTGCACGTCCAGCCATGTCCGACAGAGTGGCGGGGGGCTTGGGCGGGTTCTGGGGGGACAGGTGGGGGTGGTCCCGGGGTGGCAAGGGGAGTTACTGGGGGACATTATTTGGCAGGCCGGCGCCATGTTGCACGGCACGGCCGCCGCAGGCCGCCATCGTGCGCATGCGCGGCCGTGGACCTGGCAATTCTCCGGCCGTATCTGCAGGTAAAGCCAGGGGGTTTACGCTGCACGGTTGCTAGCCCCCCACCAGATGGAGGATCGTGCAGCTGTTGCGCCGTTTTTTCTGGTGTAAAACGTCACTGTTCCCATGCCGGCAAAAGCACTTAGTCTGCAAATCGGAGGATCCATCCCAACATTGTTTCTTCCACAATAAAGAAATGTACCTAACTCCCCTGTAACTATCACTGCATGGTGACTATCAGGTGTGCCAATACATTTATCTCTCTGACTAAGCTCATCTCAATAAATAATGATGGTGCACACATGAATAAAGTGAAACTGGTGTAAGATGAAATACTTACTAATGACTTTTAAATTTGAAAAACACCCATGCTGCCTTTGCGCTCTCAATAAGTCTCATGTTAATGGAACAGAGTCAGGTGGGAAAGTTGTGGTCATGATATAGTACCTCCCTGTTTTCCAAGAGGCTCTTTTATAGTTTATTAGTTCACCTGAATCTGCTGCATTGTCAGCTAACAGTGGGTTTTACCACTGAAAACCATCCCCTGCTGGGGAATTGTGCCCCCCCCCACTCTACATTTTAATAATTGTGTAGGAGCCAGCAAAAAGCGAAGGAGCCCACTTCCTGCAATTCTGCCAAGAACAGTGTGCCATGTGTGGTGAACCACTGCATCATATTGTATGTAGTGTTCTTACTTATGGTACTTACTGTTCTTGCTCAAGTATAAAGGTAGCTAACCTCCAGCTCTGCCCTCATTCTGGGACTGGCTGCCAGCAGGTGTCTTTTAGCTGATTAAAGCCACAGTTACTCTTCCGACTCTCGTCTGTCTTCATTGATGGTACATCAATTTAATCAGCTAAAATTTTAAGATGGATCCATCACTCAAGCCTGATCGCCTGGAGCTGGACCCCCAAGCAGCTGACACCACTGCCACGTTTGAACACTGGCTAAGCTGCTTCGAATCTTACATTGATTCCTCCGCCGTCGCCGAGACCCACAAGCTGCGAGTCCTCAACTCCCGGGTGAGCCCCCAAGTTTTCCTTCTTATCAGAGTCGCTACTTCGTTCGAGGATGCGATAACGCTGTTGAAGGGGCAGTATGTTAAGGAAGTCAATGAGGTTTACGCTAGGCATCTCCTTGCCATGAGGGGACAGCACCCCTGAGAATCGCAAGCTGAATTTCTGCCGCCTTGCAGGTACTCGGCCGGAACTGCAGTTGTAAGGCGTTATCGGCTGTCAAGCACACCAAATTGCTGATCCGGGACGCCTATGCCGCAGGCATAAAATCTAATTACATCCGCCAGCGCCTACTCGAAGGGGGTACACTCGACCTCCAAGACACAGTACAGCTCTCGGACTCGTTGGAAGTGGTCTTCCATAACATGGATGCCTACACCTCCGACCACGCGGCACCCTCGTGGACGTCGTGGGCGCCGCCACCACCCAACCCAGGGGCGCTGCAAGCCTTTGCCGTGCAGCGACCCGCCAACTCCGGAGGCCCAAAATGTTACTTCTGTGGCCAGGGTAAGCACCCCAGACAACGCTGCCCAGCGAGGAGCGCGATCTCCAACCGGTGCGGAAAGAAGGGCCACTTCTCTAAAGTCTGCCAGGCCCGACCTGTTTCTAAACCCAGCAGTGCTGCGTGTAGCCCGCGGGGACCGACCCCATCTTCCACGTCATCCGCCA
The DNA here is from genome assembly GCF_047496885.1 of Scyliorhinus torazame. Taxonomy (NCBI): domain Eukaryota; kingdom Metazoa; phylum Chordata; class Chondrichthyes; order Carcharhiniformes; family Scyliorhinidae; genus Scyliorhinus; species Scyliorhinus torazame. The sequence goes on along the minus strand of NC_092708.1, from coordinate 222,716,646 downwards.
CGTGCGACCCGTGGGGCCGCCATCTTCGACGCCACCCGCCACGTGCGACCCTTGCGGGCCACCATCTTTGCCGCCATCTTCGAGGCCACCCACAATGTGCGACCCATGGGGGCCACCATCTTCAACCTCACCTGCCACGTGCGACCCGTGGGGACCGCCATCTTGGAATCACCCCTGCTCACCAGATCGTACGCTGACCTCCGCTACCCTCGATCAGCCCACCCACCTTCCGAAGCTCGCCTCCATCACCCTCGACGAATCTCGACCTCATCACCTCACTCAATCCATGATGGCCGTCCGGTTCAACGGCCACGAGACGACCTGCCTCTTCGACTCCGGGAGCACGGAGAGTTTCATTCACCCAGAATCGGTACGGCGCTGCTCCCTCCCAATTTTACCCACGACCCACAAAATCTCCCTGGCTTCCTGAATCACATTCCGTGGAAGTCCGTGGGTACTGTGTCGCAACCCTTGCAGTATGGGGCGTTGAGTACAAAAGTTTCAAGCTCTATGTCCTCCCCCAATTCTGCGCTGCCCTACTACTAGGTCTAGATTTCCATTGCCACCTCAAAAGTCTTACCTTGGAGTTCGATGGACCCCTGCCCCCTCTCACCGTCTGTAGCCTCTCGACCCTTAAGGTCGCCCCACCCCCGCTCTTTGCTAACCTCACCCTGGACTGTAAGCCCGTCGCCACTAGGAGCAGACGATACAGTGCTCGGGACAAGTCCAGCATCTCCTGTGGGAAGGGATCATAGAGGCCAGTACTAGCCCCTGGAGAGCCCAAGTGGTGGTCGTCAAAACTGGGGAGAAGCACCGGATGGTCATCGACTACAGTCAGACCATCAACCGATACACGCAGCTCAATGCGTACCCTCTCCCCCGCATATCTGACATGGTCAATCAGATTGCGCAGTACCGAGTCTTCTCCATTATTGACTTGAAGTCCACCAGCTCCCTATCCGCCCGGAAGACCGCCAATACACAGCCTTCGAGGCAGATGGCCGCCTGTACCACTTCCTCAGGGTTCCCTTCGGCGTCACCAATGGAGTCTCGGTCTTCCAACGGGAGATGGACCGAATGGTTGACCAGTACAGGCTGCGGGCCACGTTCCCGTATCTGGATAATGTCACCATCTGCGGCCATGACCAGGAGGACCATGACGCGAAGCTCCAACATTTCCTCCACACCGCCAAGCTCCTTAACCTAACGTACAAGAAGGAGAAATGCGTTTTCCGCACAACCCGCCTCGCCATCCTTGGCTACGTTGTGGAAAACGGAGTCCTAGGGCCCGATCCCGATCGCATGCACCCCCTCCTGGAACTTCCACTGCCCCAAGGCCCTGAAGAGATGCCAGGGGCTCTTTTCCTATTATGCCCAGTGGGTCCCCAATTATGCGGACAAGGCCCGCCCACTCATTAAATCCACCATTTTTCCCCTGACGGCTGAGGCCCGCCTGGCCTTCAACTGCATCAAAACAAATATTGCCAAAGCCACGATGCACGCAGTAGACGAGTCCATCCCGTTCCAAGTGGAGAGTGATGCATCTGACTTTGCTCTGGCCGCTACCCTCAACCAGGCGGGCAGGCCCGTGGCTTTCTTCTCCCGTACCCTCCAGGGCTCCGAAATTCGACACTCCTCCGTCGAAAAGGAAGCCCAGACCATTGTGGAAGCAGTGCGACATTGGAGGCATTACCTGGCCGGCAGGCGATTCACTCTCCTCACTGACCAACGGTCGGTTGCCTTCATGTTTAACAATACGCAGCGGGGCAAGATCAAGAATGACAAGATCCTAAGGTGGAGGATCGAACTCTCCATCTGTAATTATGATATCTTGTATCGACCTGGGAAGCTCAATGAGCCCCCAGATGCCCTATCCCACGGTACATGTGCCAGCGCACAAGTTGACCGACTTCGGGCCCTCCACAATGACCTCTGTCACCCGGGGGTCACCCGTTTTTTCCATTTTATCAAGGCCCGCAACCTGCCTTACTCCATCGAGGAGGTCAGGACCATGACCAGGGACTGCCAGGTCTGCGCGGAGTGTAAACCGCACTTCTATCGGCCGGATAGAGCACACCTGGTAAAGGCCTCCCGCCCCTTTGAGCGCTTCAGCATCGATTGCAAAGGGCCCCTCCCCCCCACTGACCATAATGTGTAGTTTCTCAACATCATTGATGAGTACTCGTGTTTCCCTTTCGCCATCCCATGCCCTGACATGACCTCTGCCACAGTTATCAAGGCCCTGCACGGCCTCTTCACCTTGTTCGGTTTCCCCACTTACATCCATAGCGATCGGGGTTCCTCCTTCATGAGTGATGAGCTGCGTCAGTTCCTGCTTAGCAAGGTCATCGCCTCAAGCAGGACTACTAGCTACAACCCCCGGGGAAATGGACAGTTGGAGAAGGAGAACGCGACGGTCTGGAAGGCCGTCCTTCTTGCCCTACAGTCTAGAAGTCTCCCTGTCTCCCGCTAGCAGGAGGTCCTTCCCAATGCGCTCCACTCCATCCGGTCGCTCCTGTGTACCGCCGCCAATGTGACCCCTCATGAGAGGATGTTTGTCTTCCCCAGGAAGTCCACCTCAGGGGTCTCGCTCCCTTCATGGCTGACGGTTCCAGGGCCCGTCCTCCTCCAGAAGCATGCGAGGAGCCACAAGTCGGATCCCCTGGTCGAACGGGTCCTTCTCCTCCATGCTAACCCCCAATATGCCTACGTGGCACACCCCATGACGGGCGGGAGGACACAGTCTCCCTTCGGGACTAGGCACCCGCAGGTTATCCAGCGACCATCACCACTACCCCCGACTCTACACTGTCTCCCTCCGTTGCTACTCACGACTCTACACCGTGTCCCTCCGTTGCTACTTATCCAGAAGATGACACGGTCCTGGATACGCAGGCCTCAACACTTCATCCGGCACCAGTGTCCTCAGCACAGCCGGGATTGAGGCGATCACAGCGGAAGGTCAGAGCCCCCGACAGACTCGATCTCTAATTCAACCCGTCCACTTAGCCCCCGCCGGACTCTTTTTTAACAGGGGGTGAATGTGGTGAACCACTGTATTATATTGTACATACTGTTCTTACTTATGGTACTTACTGTTTGTTACATGTCTGGGTTTGTCCCTGCTGGCTCCGCCCCTCGGGCTCAAGTATAAAGGTAGCTAACCTCCAGCCCTGCCCTCATTCTGGGACTGGCTGCCAGCAGGTGTCTTTTAACTGATTAAAGCCACAGTTTACTCTTCCGACTCTCTTGTGTCGTCATTGATGGTACATCACCATGGTTATCCTAGGTTTGCTCTCCTAGGCCTGCCCTAGCTGAAGTTCTGCATCCAATACTGTGCACCCCCATTTTAATGAGGACAGTTTCCAATGATGAGGAGTTACAGGGATAAGCTGGAAAAGTCTGGGCTGTTTTCCTTGCAGCAGAAAGAATGTTGCGGAACAGAGATGTTTAAAATCATGAAGGATTTACAACGAGTAAATAAAGAGAAACTGTTTCCGCTGAGTGAAGGGTCAATTCCAGGGAATAACAAATTCAAGGCAAAGGAATCAGGGACAATATGAGGAAAAGCGTTTTTGTGCAACGTGTCAGGAATTGAGTACACTGCCTGCTCGGAAGCTGGGAACTAATACAGTAGTAGCTTTCCAAACGGAATTAGATAAATATTGGAAAGATTTTTTTAAAATCAGGGATACGGGGAAAGAGTGTGGGAGTGGGACTAATGACGTTGATCTTTGACACACTTGGTGCAGACAGAATGGTCTGAATGGGCTGCTCTGTGCTATATTATCCCACTCTTGAACTTGAACCGACATTGCTTAAATTAAAATATATACAAATCGTTTCGAAAGGTTAAGTTAAAATCAAAATGATCAAATATATGAACGAAGATATTTTCATTGCAGTTTTAATGTAAGCTTACTTATGACACTCATAACCATTTTTATTATAAAAGGGTGGATGATCTTGTAAGACAACTTTTTCTTTTTATGTAACAAGCTATAACACTCCCTCAGTAAATTACAAATGGTTATCATTGTTGGTCCTCTCTTTTATTTTGCATAATAAAACATTCTCCCCTCTCTCTGGCTCTAAAATAGCAAACAAAGCTAATATATTTTGAAGAGTTGCTGTTTAGTTGCATTTTTGTACACTTGCGCTATAGTCTGAAAATGTAATGGATGCAGATGAAGCAGACGTTTATGTTTAATCTATTAAAATCATCTACAAATTCATTGAAGACAGCATCACTCGTGAGTTAAAATCATACTCGCCTGTCAAATATATAGCTTATAATGTAAAAAAATCCTTTTCAAATTAAAATTATTTTTGTGATTCATTTCTTCGAGTGATGATGTCTGTTACAGAGGTGGCAATGCCGAGGGTAAATCACATCCAAAACCATTTGAAACTAGCTATTAGTTTTCTCCATTAGTTTTAAGCAAATGGCTGGCAGCTCCATTGTTCCAGCAGTACCACTGGGAGCAGGGGCCACTGCAAAGACAAGTAGCCTAGAAGCCAGACTGGAGTAGTCCAGGGCCAGCGTGGCAGGCCCTGGCAAGGGCGGGTGGGGGCCGGTTATATTAGCCTACATGGGGTCTACAGGGTGGGAATGAATAACTTCCCCATGGTCCTTGCGGAGTACGAACTCCCCGCAAGGGGGGGAAGGATCTCTATTAACCTTTGTATAAAAGGTCGGTCAGTAAGGCATCGACCAGAAGAGGAACCCGATAGGGATCTACCAGGCAGTGTATATATTGTGTTGTAAATAAAACCACGTTTCTTTATTTTACTTGGTGTGGACTCCCCATGTCCTTATTAAACTGGCATCGGCTCAGCCGCAGTGAGGGAACAATGCAAGGGAATATTTTGAAGGGGCCTCCGATTGGCAAAGGGGGCCTGAAAGGGAGGCACTCCCGCCATAAGACTGCCAGGTGTTACCTGGTGGGCAGACATTAGTCTAGCGTACCAAGGGAATTATATCCCCTAGTGGTGGGCAAGTGACATGTACAGTTTCGCTGCTATGGTGTCCATTTTCCTCACTTTCCTGCCTTCCAGTCCCTGGGTGGAGGGTAAAATTCTGGCCTTGCACTTTGGCGTGTCTGCTTTAAGACAATGGCTTACAGCTGGAAATTTGTTCAATATATTTGCCTTTTACTATAAAAAAATATATATTTATTCAAATTTTTCAACAAAACCCCCCCAACGAAAAGAAAGAAACAAGAACACAACAATCAGAAATTACACACTGGATTTCCCCCATATACAATAACACCCCATATAACATTTAAAAACACAAATAGGGAACCCCCCCACACCTTCACCCAATCGCCACACAAAGAGAACCACCCCCCCCCACCCCCACCCCCGCCGCCCTTGGGCTGCTGCTGCTGCTGACCTCCTCCTAGCGCTCCACGAGATAGTCTAGGAACGGTTGCCACCGCCTGAGGAACCCTTGCACAGACCCTCGCAAGGCAAACTTTATCCTCTCCAGCTTGATGAACCCTGCCATGTCATTGATCCAAGCTTCCACACTCGGGGGCTTTGCATCTTTCCATTGTAGCAAAATCCTCCGCCGGGCTACCAGGGACGCAAAGGCCAGAATAACGGCCTCTTTTGCCTCCTGTACTCCCGGTTCGTCCGATACCCCAAATAATGCCAATCCCCAGCTCGGCTTGACCCGGGCATTCACCACCTTGGACATAGTCCTCGCAAAACCCCTCCAAAACCCATGCAGCGCCGGGCACGACCAGAACATATGGATGTGATTTGCCGGGCTCCCCGAGCACCTCCCACATCTGTCCCCCACCCCAAAGAACCTACTCAACCTCGCCCCTGTCATATGCGCTCTGTGAGTAACTTTGAACTGTATTAGGCTGAGCCTGGTGCAAGAGGAGGAAGAATTAACCCTACTCGGGGCATCAGCCCACAGACCTTCATCTATCTCCTCCCCAAGCTCCTCCTCCCACTTGCCCTTTAACTCCTCCACCGAGGCCTCCTCCTCTTCCTTCAGCTCGTGGTAAATCGCCGAAACCTTGCCTTCTCCAACCCATACACCCGAAATCACCCTGTCCTGAATCCCACGTGCCGCGAGCAGCGGGAATTCCCTCACCTGCCGCATCACGAACACCCTCACTTGCATGTACCTGAAAGCGTTTCCCAGGGGCAGGCCAAATTTCTCCTCCAGCGCCCCTAGGCTCGCAAACGTCCCATCGATGAACAAGTCCCCCATTCTTCTAATCCCTGCCAGATGCCAGCTCCGAAAACCCCCATCCATCCTTCCCGGGATGAACCGATGATTCTCCCGAATCGGGGACCAAACCACCTCGCCCCTGTGTCGCCTCCACTGCCCCCAGATCTTCAGCGTCACAGCCACGACCGGACTCGTGGTGTACCTCGTCGGCGAGAGCGGCAGCGGTGCCGTCACCAGCGCCCTCAGGCTCGTGCCCACACAGGACACCATCTCTAGCCTCTTCCACGCTGCCCCCTCTCCCTCCATTACCCATTTACGGATCATCGCCACATTGGCTGCCCAATAATAGCCACACAAATTCGGCAGCACCAGCCCCCCCCTGTCCCTGTTACGCTCCAGAAACACCCTCTTCACCCTCGGGGTCTTATTCGCCCACGCAAATCTCATGATGCTCCTGCTTACCCGTTTGAAAAAGGACTTGGGGATCATAATGGGAAGGCACTGGAACACAAAGAGAAACCTCAGGAGGACCATCATTTTGACCGACTGCACCCTACCCGCTAGTGAGAGTGGCAGCATATCTCATCTTTTAAAATCCTCCTCCATCTGCTCCACCAACCGCGTCAAATTGAGCTGGTGCAGGGCGCCCCAACTTCTAGCTACTTGGATCCTGAGGTACCGAAAGCTCCTTTCCGCCCTCTTCAGCGGTAGCTCATCTATCCCCCTTCCCTGGTCCCCTGAATGCACCACAAAGACACATAAACTCTTCCCTACGTTGAGTTCATACCCCGAAAAGTCCCCAAACTCCCTAAGGATCCGCATGACCTCTGCCATCCCCTCCACTGGGTCCGCAACATACAACAACAGGTCGTCGGCATACAACGACACCCGGTGTTCCTCTCCCCCCCGGACCAGTCCCCTCCATTTCCTGGACTCCCTTAGTGCCATGGCCAACGGCTCAATTGCCAGTGCAAATAACAAGGGGGCTAAGGGGTACCCCTGCCTCGTCCCCCGGTACAGCTGAAAGTACTCCGGCCTCCGCCGATTCGTAGCCACACTCGTCACCGGGGCTCTATATCGCAGCCTGACCCAACTGTTGAACCCCTCCCCGAACCCAAACCTCCGCAACACTTCCCAAAGATACTCCCACTCCACCCGATCAAAGGCCTTCTCCGCGTCCATAGATGCCACTACCTCCGCTTCCCCCTCCACCGAGGGCATCATAATCACATTGAGGAGCCTCCGCACATTTGTGTTTCCCTGCCTACCCTTCACAAATCCCGTCTGGTCCTCATGAATCACCCCCGGGACACAGTCCTCAATTTTCGTAGCCAGCACCTTCGCCAGCAACTTAGCGTCAACATTGAGGAGCCAGATCAGTCTATACGACCCACATTGCAATGGATCCTTGTCCCGCTTCAAGATCAAAGAAATCAGCACCCTGGACATTGTCGGGGGCAAGGTCCCTCCCTCCCTCGCCTTATTAAAAGTCCTCACTAGCAACGGGCCCAGCAGGTCCACGTATTTCCTGTAGAATTCAACCGGGAACCCATCCAGCCCTGGGGCCTTCCCTGCCTGCATGCACCCCAATCCTTTAACCAGCTCCTCCAGCCCAATCGGCGCCCCCAAACCAGCCACCTCCTCCTCCTCCACCCTCGGGAACCTCAGCTGATCTATGAATCTTCGCATCCCCTCCTCCCCCGCTGGGGGCTCAGACCTGTACAGATCCCCATAGAAGTCCTTAAATACCTCATTTATTCTCACTGCACTCCGCACCGTATTCCCCCCTCTATCCTTAACTCCACCAATCTCCCTCGCTGCCTCCCTCTTACGAAGCTGATGTGCCAGCATCTGACTCGCCTTCTCCCCATACTCATACGTCGCCCCCTGCGCTTTCCTCCACTGTGCCTCTGCTTTCCCCGTGGTCAACAGGTCGAATTCCGTCTGGAGGTTCCGTCACTCCCTAAGTAGCCCCACCTCGGGGGCCTCTGCATACCTCCCGTCTACCCTTAGAATCTCCCCCACCAACCTTTCCCTCTCCCTCCCTCTCTCTTCTACCTGTAGGCCCTAATGCAGATTAGCTCTCCCCTGACCACCGCGTTCAACGCCTCCCAGACTACCCCCACCTGCACCTCCCCGTTGTCGTTGGCCTCCAAATATCTTTCAATACACCCCCGCACCCGCCCGCACACCCCCTCATCCGCCAACAGTCCCACATCGAGGCGCCACAGCGGGCGCTGGTCCCTCTCCTCCCCCAACTCCAGCTCCACCCAATGTGGGGCGTGGTCCGAGATGGCTATGGCCGAATATTCCACTTTCGGGATTAGCGCCCTACTCAAAATGAAAAAAATCTATCCAGGAGTAGGCTCTATGGACGTGGGAAAAGAAGGAAAATTCCCTGGCCAGCGGCCTGACAAACCTCCATGGATCCACTCCCCCCCCATCTGGTCCATAAACCCCCTGAGCACCTTGGCCGCAGACAGCCTCTTACCCGTCCTGGACCTAGAAATGTCCAGTGCTGGGTCCAGCACCGTATTGAAGTCCCCCCCCCCATTATCAAGCTTCCTACCTCCAGATCCGGAATCCGACCCAGCATGTGTTTCATAAATCCGGCATCATCCCAATTCGGGGCATATACGTTCACCAGTACCACCCGCACCCCCTGCAACCTACCACTCACCATCACATATCGACCTCCATTATCCACTACAATATTCAGTGCCTCGAACGACACCCGCTTCCCCACCAGTATTGCAACCCCTCTGTTCTTCGCATCCAACCCTGAATGAAAGACCTGCCCTACCCATCCCTTTCTCAGCCTAACCTGATCTGCCACCTTCAGATGTGTCTCCTGGAGCATAGCCACGTCTGCCTTCAGTCCCTTTTAGTGCACGAACACCCGGGCCCTCTTGACCAGCCCGTTCAGGCCCCTCACATTCCAAGTTATCAGCCGGATCGGGAGGCTATTCGCTCCCCCCCCCCCCCCCCCCCCCCCCCCCCCCCGCCGACTAGCCATCTCCTTTTCTAGGCCAGCCACGTGCCCGCGCCTCCCGCACCCTCCAGTCCCCCAGGCGGCAGACCCCCGCCCCGACTACCTCTCCTACTTCCAGCTCCCTTTTGGCCAATGCAGCAGCAACCCAGTTCCACCCCCCCCCCACCCTCGCTAGCCTTTTACTTTTTGCTCCTCTTTTCCCCCATTCACAATAGGCCTATGAAGTGACCCATCTGTATTGAAGTGATTAAAGTTGAAACTGACTTTCAGTTAAAAATGTTCCCAGATTAAGTGAACATTTCCACCTGAAAGACCTTTGATGTTCAGCGATGGGTTTTCATTACAGTTTGTGAACAATTGCTGCAAACAATACTCACCACATTCTCCTGGATCTGGCTGTTTGACACTGAAATGCTGATGGACACATCTCCTGGTGAAAGAGAATACAGCTGAATTTAACTGCTGTGAAATTCTTTGTAATGTTTGTGTGCCAATCATTTTGAGGTCACAGAAACAGGAAAGCAGGGAGTTTTCTGCAGACCAGGAGGCATCTCTTCAGCTCTCCATAGATGTTGCCTAACTAGCTGAGTATTTTTATTTCACATTGCTGCCATCTGTATCCAACATATTAGATAGCATGAATTTTGTTAAGACTTTCATACAATGAGTGTGTGTGTTGAGCAATGCAGTGCACAGTATTATAGGACGTTTACTGGGTATCTAGTCAGTCACATTATGCTGTGTGACTAGGGCTATAACTGTTCGGTCGTTCAGTTGTGATGCTCTCCCATTTGTGAACAGGATCATGACAAAAATACTCACCTCCTCAAAACCAAGACCTCTTGGTCAAAGTTGAGGTGATCCTACTGCAGCTCTGACCAATAGATTCAAATACATCACGTTATAACATAGAATCTCCTCAGATAACTACTGTTCCAGATCTCAAACGTATTTTGACATTGGAACATCGGAATGTAAGATGTAAAAAATCAGCAGGATATTCAGTAACAGGTTCATATCAAAGATTTATCCAGTAAAATGTTTGCTTTGTGAATAACTGAAATATTATTTGCATTGTGTCTATTCGAGAAACATTCTGCACAGTTTCACTAGAATATTCAATGAAAATGTTTGAATATAATATGAAGGGAGTATAGGGACAAAGGAATTGCAAGATGAAAAAAAAGATCAGTTTAATTTGATTTTACCATCATCACAGTTGCAATATAATGCATTCAGATTCATTCACGTCGGGGCAGAGTTGCCCACAAAAAATAAACCGATATTTTTCTGTTGCCCACAAATTTAATGTTATTTTTAACTCAATAACTGAACAGTAGACATGACTTTGTGATGTGGCTCAAATTTCTCAGTCAGATGGTGGTCAGGCCCCACTTCAGGAACTTGAGCCCATTATTTATATGGCACTTCAGTACAGGATTGAGGGAGTGCAGAAGGAGTTCTGAGGGATTATTGAGGGAGTGCCAAGCAAGTGCTGAGTGAATACTCAAAGGAGTGCCGAGGGAGCATGGAGCGTCCTGAGGGAGTTATTAATAGACTACTGAATGAGTGCTGATGGAATGCTGGACGAGTGCTGAATGAATATTGAGGGAATGCTGAGGGAGTACTGAAGGAATGCTGAACGAGTGCTGAATTAATATTTAGGGAATGCTGAGGGAGTACTGAAGGAATGCTGAACGAGTGCTGAATTAATATTAAGGGAATGCTGAGGGAGTACTGAGGGAGTCCTGAAGTAATGCGTCCAAGTCGCACACCAGCCTGAGCTGGAAATATATCACCATTGTTTCACTGTCGCTGGGTCAAAATCCTAAAACTCCCTCGCATACAGAACAGTGGGTGTATCGACACAACAGGGACTGCAGTGGTTCAAGAATGGAGCTCACCACCACCTTCTCGAGGGCAATTAGGGATAGGAAACAAATACTGGCCTATCCAGCGAAACCGGCAATAAATAAAGGTCAGGCAATTGGCCCATATGCACTCAGATTAGAATTCCATCACCCAAGCCAGAGACTCAATGCAGTGGCTAGGTGGGAGGGTATGAGGCACCAGAACCTTCCCCCAGGAGCCGCTTACCCTGAAGGATACAAGAAGGTGTCAATGCACCATTGGAGGATGAGTGTGAGCCTGCTTTTTTAAAATTCATTTTTACGGGATGTGGACTTCGCTGGCGAGGCCAGCATTTATCACCCATCCATAATTGCCTTTAAGAAGGTGGTGGTGAACTGCCTTCTTGAACCACTGCAGTCCCTGTTGTGTCGGTACACCCACTGTTCTGTATGCGAGGGAGTTTTAGGATTTTGACCCAGCGACAGTGAAACAACGGTGATATATTTCGAGCTCAGGCTGGTGTGCGACTTGGACGGGGACTTCCAAGTGATGGTGTTCCCATGTATCTTCTACCCTTGTCCTTCCAGATGATAGCGTTCGTCGGTTTGGGCTTCTTGTCAGGGCCTTCTCAGGATGAATGGTCTCTCCTCATCCCCTCAGCCATCGGCCCCACTGCTTGCATTAGGTGTAGATGACGAGGATGCCCCTGCATGGATGCAAGACATCCTAAGTAGGCTGGAGCTCCCAAGGCCCCACCTCCAGAGAATGCAGGTCAAAGTTATTGCAGGCAACGGGGCAGCATAGTCAGCAGCTTGCCTCCACCATACATGAGATTGATATCAGATTCACACCAATACAAAATGGCAGGAAAAGAAAACTTGGGAGCTAAAATGGTGGAACAGGGTTTTTTCAAAATTTGTTTTGTCATGTAAATATTGCACAATATAATGTTTTCAATGTATTCATATGTGCATTGTTATTCTTTTTAAAGACTAGTCATACCCAAGCAAACTGCCATGCCTCATGATTGGCATTCACTGAAGGTAGCAGGGGAATGTCAGACATGCCCTTTGTTGTGTAGGAGATGATAGTGTTGTGTTTGTGATCAGTGTTCAATTAACATTCATATGCGTGTCCATCTTGTTGTTCACCGGTCTGTAGAACATTAAAGAATATGTAGGCTTTGCAGACATCCATTATTTGCAGTGCCAGGGAGCTTGGCTTTGATTATGTTCAGCAGGAACAATTGAAGGGCTTTATGTAAAGACAAGAACCTGTAAGAATGGAGCACGGTCTGAGACCTTGGTCATGATAAGCAGCTTGATGTATGCCTACTGGTGCATCAGGTTTACTGGCTAACAATCTACAGCAGCCAGTGTGTGTGACAGGCGTCCATTGACCCTGATCCTCTAACTGGTAGAGGACACAGGTTCGGAGCTAGTTCCAGTGTGGGAGTGGAGTGGCTGAAAGCAACTGGCACACATCCCAAAAAGACAAATCTGCCCTGGTATTGGGACAATGGTCATGTAGCTCTCTCAATCTCAGGCAAATCATGCATGTACAAAATTGTCCCTGGTTTCCCTGACACATCTCTCGAAGGCCTCAGCATCCAGTAGACTAAAGGGTCATTCAGATTCATTCCTCTTCCTCAGGCTCATCCCATTCATCCTCATTTGAGGAGGAGTGTTGCTCCTCCCTGTCATCCTGATGCTAGGTTCACTGTGTTGAATTGCCACATGATGGCAGGCCAGCTTGGTGGCCCAGTGATTAGCACTGATGTCTCAAAGCACCAGGGTTAAATTCCAGCCTTGGGTGGCTGTCTGTGTGGAGTTTGCACATTCTCCCCGTGTCTGCGAGGGTCTTCTCCGGGTGCAGTTACAAGATGGAAAGGGCATTGGCCACCTATTTGATGCACCTGTGTGTGGCAGCCAGTGAAATGCCACCAGTGGAACCCTTGAAACAGCCAGTGGTGAAAATGTTGAGGGCCATAATTTGAGTATCACGGGCATAGGGTTGCTGTAAAATCCTCTGGCTGTAGGTCTTGCTGCACAATCTGGCAAACATCAGTGATGGCCTCCTGGGACAACCTCAGGTGTCTCTGGCATTGTCTCTTGCATATCTGGAGGTAATTTGTCCATATCCTGAAGACACATTGCAGCACCAGTGACTTTTTTGTCAGATGCTATCCCTATTGAGCACCCTCCCCCTCTGTTGCTGCTGGCCTTGTGGCCTCTGTTGTTAACTGCTGAGAGCCTCTCCTTTTGCTCCTGAGGTTGTAGGAATATTGGGTGTAAGCGACCAATAGATATTCCACCAAATAAACTGTGTGGAAAGGGCAGACAGTGACATGGGAACTTGTGTGTCCATGGGTTTCATCCATATCGCTACAGTGGGACTTCATATTCTTTCCACTGTCTACACTCAAAATCTACTGACCTCACACTGGCCTCTTCCCACTTGCACCTACACTCCTGGCAGCTACAAGTAAGTTTTGGAAAAATCATTTGCACTGTGTTAGTGACCCTTGAATTGCAACTCGTGATCCTTTACAATCCCCCGTTCATCTCCGACTTTAATTCATCATCGTTGACCTTCCCAATTTCATTCTGCACCTGTAACCCTTCAACCTCCACTCATCTTCCTTGACCCTGTCATTGCGAAAGTGGACATACTATCTACAACCCCATGAGCCTATCGCACCCTCGTCGAGATTGCCCCTCTGCCCCCTCTGATCTGAGATACCACCCCGTCCCCGCACCGGATCCTGGCTTGAGGTCCGACCTGCCGCTGTCACATTGAAGACTAATCTTGCAGTCTGAACCCGCCATCATAATTTTAACATTTTAGCTCCAACATAATGACTCACCTTGCCTGCCACTTGTCCCAGAGTCAACATTTCATTTCTCCCATTCTTCCTGTGTAAATATTTAGAAGGGAAACATTTTCTACATATAAGACTTAAAAGATCCATATTATAAATCTCACTTACTGTGCAGGCTGTGCACGGATCCTGAAGATGAACCTTTCGGAATGACTGGCATCAAGGCATGCTGAATGGCCAACTCCCACATCTGGGCAACATCCAACCCAGTGCCACCTGTCAACACACTGTTGCTTTTGGGTGAACTCAAATGATTAGTCAGATTTTCCCCAACAAAATAGACCACACTGGCGGTGGTAATTTCAAAACAGTGATGATTGGCTCCAGCAGGTAATAAGTTAAAGTTTTTTCCAGGTTCCAGAGATAAAATTTCAGAAAGCGGAATTTCCTGCAATTTAAAATATTGCCCTTTTATTCTGGTATAAAAATATCACCTCACAGCTAGCAACATGACAAACTAAGCAAGGTATTCTCTATGTAACTTCTGATCTTAATATAAGGATCAAGTACAGTTCAGTGAATTATAATTTTGTAACAATTATATTTTCCAGTCTCCTAATTTTTCTCTCTCCCTTTCTTTATTCCTTCCTGAAGGCGGAAACCAAAGTTTGGATCCAGTTCTATAAGCATAGGAAGCCCTCTCGTACCTGGACAGTGAGTGTTCACAGGCTGTTCAACTAAGGGACATTGCAAGTCAGGCCTATATTCTCCTCTCCAATTGTTTCAACATTCCCCTGACCGCTGCAGCCTGAATCCTGACTTTGGTTCCTTCAGAGGTGCGAGGAACACAAAGGCCATCTGCTGCAGCCCACTTGTCAAGTCAAGTAACCCAGTCCAGAAGGGATCCAGAAGGGAAAGAACCAGGGTCCTTCTTTATCTGCGTGGTCCAGTACCTCAACATTTAATACATTGCACTCTCAGACATGAGGGGCCATTCATGATGCAGCCAGTTACAGGGGTGACTTATTTTTAAAGATGCGCATGGTGAATGTTTTTCTGAGAAGGAAAAACTTGGAGGCTCACCTCCATGTGAACGCCTGCCTCAATCCTCCTTGAGTGAAATGCATTGGTCACTCCTTCTCATTGACTTGTGGGTGTCATAATATACACCAGTACATCCTGGTGCAGACACACACACACACACACACACTGATGGACATGCAGTGGGACCAATCAGCATACACAACACTGCAGCCAATCACCAGTGAGAGCACACGCACTATAAAGACAGGGGACAGGAGAGTTCCCGCTCATTCTAGTAGCAGCCAGCTCGGAGCACAGAGCTCACAGCCTGCAACACAGACATTCAACATGTGCTGAGTGCATCACCTGGTTAGGACTAGGCAAGGGTCAACAGTTAAAGCTGGTATTGCATTTACCCACAGTTCAAGTATGTTCATATAGTTAACCTTATAATAAAATAGAGTTGCACCACTTCCAGTGTTGGTGACTTGTTTGTGATCCAGAACACCCAACACATCATGGTACAAGGAGTGGTTGCATACTAGCACTTCTCAGACCCACCTGCAACTAATCAGCATTCCGCCATCCTGAAGTATGGAGAACATCAACCCGCCGCCGCCGCTCCGCATCGCCGGCAATCTCGGGGTCAATTGGGAGATTTTTAAACAGCGCTTCCAGCTCTTCCTCGAAGCCACGGACAGGGAGAACACCTCGGACACCAGGAAGAATGCTCTGCTCCACACCACGGCCGGGCAACACGCCATCCACATCTTCAACTCCCTCACATTCACAGACGACGAGGACAAGACAAAGTACAAGATGGTTCTCCTCAAATTCGATACCCACTTCAGCACAGAGGTCAATGAAAGCTTCGAAAGATACCTGTTCCAGCAGCGCTTGCAGGGTAAGGACGAGCCTTTCCAATCCTTTTTAACACATCTCTGCATCATTGCGCAGTACTGCTACGGGCCCACCTCCGACTCCATGATATGCTACCAGATCGTATTTGGTGTTCTGTCGGACCCCCTGCATCAGCAGCTCCTCAAAATTAAGCAACTCACCCTAGCGACTGCCATTGAGACCTGTGTCCTGCATGAAAATGCCACCAGCCGGTACTCCCACATACAGCCGGCTGAAACGGCGCGGCAAGGTCCCCACGAGGCGGAACGGGTCCAAACAATTGTACACCTCCAAGGCTGCAGCCTGGATGACGTCGGCCATTTTGTGTGTTTTTTGTGGCCTGAGGAACGTTATGCGCAGGCGCGCACTGTGCAGCACCGCACCGCGCATGCGCGGTGGCGCAACGAGCGTACTGATGTCACGATGTGCGGCAACTGTGGCTCCGCCCATTTAAAGCGGCAATGTCCTGCAAAATCGCGACAATGTCTACGATGTGGCAGACTTGGCCACTATGCTGCCTGCTGTCGAGCAGCTCAGCCTGCCAATTCGCATCGCTTCAGCCAGCCTCGCAGGAACTTTTGGGCAATTCAACCCACGTTCACCGAGTCCGAGTCCGACTTCCCACAGATCAGTGACACCGGGGACCCGAGGGAGCCTTTTCGAGTCACTGTTATAACAAAGAACAGGCTGTCCCCGAATCAAAACCACCAGCTGCTGTCGGTGCACAGCATTGATCCAGACGACGAGTGGTGTGCCATCCTGACGGTCAACTGATCCCAGATACGATTCCGCCTGGACACTGGTGCTTCCGCTAATCTCCTAGCGCGGTCAGACTTTCAGACCCTTGGGGTTAAACCAACCATTCTTCCATCGACCTGCCAATTAGTGGACTACAATGGCAATGTCATTCCTGCTACCGGTTCATGCCAACTCGAAGTGACGCACAACTCGTGAAAAGCCATCCTTCCCTTCGAGACCGTGGGCTTCTCGAAGAACTCTCTGCTAGGCACACAGGCGTGCAAACTCCTAAAACTCATTCAACGAGTACACTCTCTCTCCCCAGAGAACACGTCTGCCTTCCAGGATGCGGACTTCAGGGCGCAACTCAATGCCATCATCGACCAGCACCGCGACGTTTTTGAAGGCATGGGCATGTTTCCATACACTTACAAAATCCTGCTCAAACAAGACGCCATGCCTGTGGTTCATGCACCTCGCAGAGTCCCAGCACCCCTCAAGGACCACCTCAAGCAGCAGCTGCAGGACCTCCAGGACCAAGGAGTGCTCTCCAGAGTGACGGAACCAACCAACTGGGTCAGTTCCATGGTATGCGTAAAGAAGCCTTCCGGCGAGCTCCGGATCTGCATTGACCCAAAGGATCTGAATCGCAACATAATGAGGGAGCATTACCCTATCCCCAAGCGCGAGGAAATCACGTGCGAGGTGGCTCGGGCCAACATCTTCACCAAACTTGACGCCTCGAAAGGATTCTGGCAAATTCAACTCGACAGGTCCAACAGAAAGCTGTGTGCCTTTAATACCCCGTTTGGCAGATACTGCTACAACAGGATGTCGTTTGGGATTATATCGGCATCAGAAGTATTGCACCGGATCATGGAGCAAATGATGAAGGGCATTGAGGGGTGCGCGTCTATGTTGACGACATCGTCATTTGGTCCAATACCCCGCAGGAGCATATCAGTCGCCTCCAGCGCGTTTTCAAACGAATACGGGACCAAGGCCTTCGCCTCAACAGAGTCAAATGTTCCTTCGGCCAGACAGAACTCAAGTTCCTAGGGGACCACATCTCCCGGTTGGGTGTGCGGCCGGATGTGGACAAGGTGGCAGCCATCACAGCCATGCATAAACCAGCGGATAAGAAGGCGGTCCTCCGATTTTTTGGCATGGTCAACTTCCTGGGGAAGTTCATCCCCAACCTCGCCTCCCATACCGCAGCTCTCCGGAACCTGGTCAGGAAGACGACACACTTCCAATGGCTTCCCGCCCACGAGCGCGAATGGGAGGAGCTTAAGACCAAGCTTACCACGGCCCCGGTATTGGCATTTTTTGATCCCACGAAGGAAACAAAAATTTCAACGGATGCCAGCCAATCCGGCATTGGGGCGGTGCTCCTGCAATGCGATGAGGCCTCATCATGGGCCCCCGTTGCATATGCGTCACTTGCCATGACCCCCACGGAACAGCGCAGATGGAAAAGGAGTGCCTGGGACTGTTGACTGGGGTCGACAAATTTCATGATTACGTGTACGGCCTCCCCCAATTCACTGTCGAGACAGACCATCGCCCGCTGGTCAATATTATACAAAAAGACCTGAATGATATGACCCCTCGTCTCCAGCGCATTCTGCTTAAACTCCGGTGGTACGATTTCCAGCTCCTATACACCCCGGGCAAGGACCTGATCACAGCCGACGCTCTGTCCAGGGCAGTCAACACCCTGTGTGACCCAGAGGGGTTTGTATGCCAGGTTGACACCCATGTGGCCTTCACGGCCTCCAATCTGCCGGCCACGGATGAACGCCTTATCCACATTCGTTGCGAGGCTGCGGCTGACCCTCTACTACAGCGTGTCATGCGCCACATGATGGACGGGAGGCTCAAGGGCCAATCCCGCAGTTCTGCAATATCAGAGACGATCTAGCAGTAGTCGATGGTGTCCTCCTGAAGCTGGACCGCATCGTGATCCCGCACAGCATGCGGCAGCTCGTTTTGGAACAGCTACACGAGGGCCATCTTGGCGTGGAGAAGTGCCAACGGAGGGCCCGAGAGGCTGTGTACTGGGCCGGCATCAAATGGGGACATCGCCAAAACAGTGCTCAACTGCCCCACCTGTCAGCGGTTCCAGCCGGCCCAACCACGTGAGACCCTTCAGCCCCATGAGTTGGTCATGTCCCCTTGGTCTAAGGTAGGCGTTGACCTGTTCCATGCGCTCGGCAGGGACTATGTTCTGATTGTAGACTATTTTTCAAACTACCCGGGAGGTCGTACGCCTGCACGACATCACATCATCGGCGGTCATCCGTGCCTGCAAGGAGACCTTTGCTCATCACGGCATCCCACTCACTGTGATGTCGGACAATGGCCCCTGCTTCGCGAGCCAGGAATGGTCCAACTTTGCCAGCAGGTACAACTTTGTGCATGTGACATCCAGTCCCCTGCACCCCCAATCCAATGGCAAAGCGGAAAAGGGCGTCCACATTGTGAAACGGCTCCTCTGCAAGGCTGCCGATGCAGGATCCGACTTCTACCTCGCCTTGCTGGCCTATCGTTCGCCTCCACTCTTCACGGGCCTGTCGCCAGCCCAGCTGCTCATGGGTCTCACCCTCAGGACCACGGTGCAACAGTCTCGTGCACAACACAAGGCGGCGCAAGACGCTCGGGCGACTGATCTCCCTGCTCTGGCGCCGGATGACAACGTCCGCATCCATCTTACGGAGGGTGGCTGGTCTGCAACTGCTGTGGTTCTTCGGCAGGTGTCTCCCCGCTCGTTCCTGGTTCGTCTGCCAGATGGTTCCATTCGCCGCTGCAATCGGCGTGCCCTTCGTCTCGTTCCACGCTCGCTATGTGATCCTCCACCGGTGCCACGCCCTCCTGTTGTCCCCAACCTGGACTATGTGGAGATTCCGAATACTCTGCATCCTCCTCACTCTGCCGTGGCCCAGCCCGTTCCTCAGCCGGTGGTTCCTGACCCACCCTTGAGGCGGTCAACCAGAATTCGTCGCCCACCTCAGAGATTTGGCTTATGAGTTTTACAATGTTGGACTCTTTGATCTGTTCTGTTATCCTGTTTCATCGTTCCAGTAGTTTGTATATAATGTTCATTTCGTTGTTGGTGTGACACCCTATTTCTCTGCACCAGGCACCTTCCCGTGAAAATAGATTAGCCTCATGCACATAGTCATGTAAATAACACGCACACACATAGTCAGGTACATTCACTACACAATATTTATTGTCACGCAGGCACATATTCCTTATATAAAAGGGGGGATGTCATAATATACACCAGTATATTATGGTGCAGACACGCACACACACACACACTGATGGACACAACACCACAGCCAATCACCAGTGAGAGCACACACACTATAAAGACAGGGGACAGGAGAGTTCCCGTTCACTCTAGTACCAGCCAGCTCGGAGCACAGAGCTCACAGCCTGCAACACAGACATTCACCATGTGCTGAGTGCATCACCTGGTTAAGACTAGGCAAGGGTCAACAGTTAAAGCTGGTATTGCATTTACCCACAGTTCAAGTATGTTCATATAGTTAACCTTATAATAAAATAAGAGTTGCACCACTTCCAGTGTTGGTGACCTGTTTGTGATCCAGAACTCCCAACACATCAGTGGGGATACATCGAGAAGATGTGTTGGAATACAATACACATATCACTCGTTTTATGGATTTACAAGCAGGTTCAAATCACCCTGTATCTGGAACGTATTTGGTGGGAAGATACATTAGACTTTGTGTTATTGCTGAACTTGGTGAAACCTAAATGCAGCACTCAAAATTGCAATTTTCAAAAACAAGGTTAGAAAGTTTGATTAAAAGTTACAATGTGTTCATCTTTAACGCTGACAAATAGAAGTTTACCATCTGTTACCACGAGGTCTACAATGCCGGCTGCCAATCATCGGCTGCAATGTGCCACGATGACACAATTCCTCCACATGTCAAAGTGACATAGATGATGAGCTATAGCATGCTGTCCTCAGGCATTGATAGTCACTTTTACAAGATCATTGTAGATCAGTGAAGAGCATCTTTGTTTACAAAGATCGTCATTTCAAACTCTCATTACCACGGATTTCATTTTGAAAATGATTTTTCAGTGGCACTATCATTTTCAGAGCACCGTTACCATTTCCATATAAACAGAGTAGTATAGCTTTAAGATATTCCAAATGATACTGTTAAGTTGTAGTATTTGTGTTGATCAATCTTTAATGCTCATCTCAACACAGTGCTCATGACCAAAGTCTTATTTTGTTCTTTGTATTGTAAAAGTACAATTTAAAACAAATTTACTTGACCAATTAAATCTCACCAAAGCTAGTCTGCCAACACTAACCCCTTTTATTTATAACTTTGAAAAGCTGTGGTTTACCGCGCACAAGTCCAAGCTCGGGGACCTACGGACTACCGGCCTGGGTTGAAGCAGCCAGTTTTAAACTCCATTGCTCATTTCTATGGGCGAGCTCCAGCCCTCTCAATAGGGAAATTCATATTCCATGAAGCTCACGGGGAGATCTATTGATGATCCCCCTTGTCCTTCATGGCCACCATAACATCCTTCCCTCCTTAAGTCCGTTTCACGGTACCCTCGCTCTGAGCAAGTCCCTTCCACTGCTTGGAGACCGATCTGAGGTCAGTCGAGGGTGGGACCGGATCTGGTGGTCAATGGAATTGGGGACCTTACGTTTCTGGAGGGAGTGTTAAAAAGTTAATGACGTGAATTTCACTTCGGGGTCCCCATCAATCGGGGCACTAGCTTTCTCTGCTTCCACCTTAAGAGTCTGTGTCCCCGTTATCCAGAGGAATGGGTGGTGTGTTATCTTTGAGCTGTTGCCTGGTACTGACAACGGCCACCTCCATAGTCGGTAACGATGCTTGCTCGGGGGCAGACTCCCTGCTCCTGAGATGGTCCCAGTGTTTCTTTACGACCTTAACCTGAGCCTTCACTTTGTACGACACTGGTCCTGTTTTCTCCATTATGATTCCCAGAGATCCAGCTGGGGCCATCACGGAAGTTCCTCACATAAACCTGATTGTCTGTTTCGAATGTTCTTTCTGTTCCTGCAGAGTTGTAATTTCTTTCCTGTTTCTCTTGGTGTGACTCCACCCTCCCTGTCAGGTTTGGGAATAGTCGGCTTAGTCTTGTACGAAGCCGTTGTCCCATTAACAGTTCCGCTGGGGCAATTCCCACTGTTGTGTTAGGAGTGATCCTATAGTCAAATAAAAATTGTGCCAGTTTGGTCTCTATGGATGCCGCTGGCTGATTCTTCATGCCAGCCAGTTTTAAAACTGCCCATTCTGCCAGCCCATTTGACGACGGGTGATAAGGCGCTGTTCTGATGTGTCTGATGCTATTGGAAAGCATAGAGTTTTGGAACTCACTACTGATGAAATTAGTGTGATTGTCAGAAACCAGGACTTCCAATATGCCATGCATGGACAAACTCTGTTGTAATTTCTCGATAGTAGCGTGGCAGGTCACGGAGCTCATGTGGTGTATCTCCAACCATTTGGAGTGCGCATCTACCAGGATCAAAAACATAGAACCCATAAAGGGCCCAGCAAAGTCCACCGCACTCCCACATATGGCCTGCCTGGCCACTCCCATGGGCGTAGGGAGGGAGTTTTTGATGGTCCTGGAATAGATCTCACTGTCTCACCAAGTCCATGATGTCTGACCAACATTTTCAATATCCCAGGATGGCCCCATTATGTAGTTCCACAAGTATCGGACGCCGCTCTGAGTGTGGGACCCCGAGAGAATGACACTGTCCTCAACACTGAGCTTGCCTTAGTCAGACATGGTTTCATTTCTTCTGAGGGTTGTCCTCGGAATCCACCATTCAGGATCATGGGCGTCATTCTCCGACCCCCCGCCGGGTTGGAGAATCGCCGGGGGCTGCCGTGAATCCCGCCCCCGCCGGTTGCTGAAGTCTCCGGCACCGGACATTCGGCGGGGGCGGGAATCGGGTCGCGCCGGTTGGCGGGCCCCCCCGCTGGATTCTCCGGCCAGGATGGGCCGAAGTCCCGCCGATAAATTGCCTGTCCCACCGGCATGGATTAAACCACCTTTTGAACGGCGGGACAAGGTGGCGCGGGTGGGCTCCGGGGTCCTGGGGGGGGCGCGGGGCGATCTGGCCCCGGGGGGTGCCCCCACGGTGGCCTGGCCCGCGATCGGGTCCCACCGATCCGCGGGCAGGCCTGTGCCGTGGGGGCACTCTTTCCCTTCCGCCTCCGCCACGGTCTCCACCATGGCGGAGGCGGAAGAGACTCCCCCCACTGCGCATGCGTGGAAACTGTCAGTGGCCACTGACGCTCCCGCGCATGCGCCGCCCCGAGATGTCATTTCCGCGCCAGCTGGCAGGGCAACAAAGGCGGGGCGGAAATTCCTCTGGCGTCGGCCTAGCCCCTCAATGTTGGGGCTCGGCCCCCAAAGATGCGGAGCATTCCGGACCTTTGGGACGGCGCGATGCCCGTCTGATTGGCGCCGTTTTGGGCGCCAGTCGGCGGACATCGCGCCGTTTCGGGAGAATTTCGCCCCATGTACTTAGTTTAGACAGGGTTGGATCTTTTTGTGCCTAGGCCTTAATTTGCCTTACGGACAACGGCAGAGTCTCTATAAGATTTAGGGTCTCAGTGACCCTTTCCAATGCTAGTAAAGGTGCCAGGCTTGTGGATATTAGGAGGCATCAGCGTTAGCTATCAGGGTTCCAAGGTGGTGCTTGAAAAGATATTCATCAGTTGCAAATAACAGGACCCAACGTTATATCTGGGCAGAGGCAATAGCCTTACCCTCTTTAAAAAGTCCCAATAAGGACTTGTGGTAGGTTACTGCTATGAAATATCTGTTATGAAGCGGTGGCACAGTGGTTAGCACTGCTGTCTCACAGCGTCAGGGACCCGGGTTCGATTCCGACCTGTGGTGGCTGTCTGTGTGGAGTTTGCACATTCTCCCCCTGTTTGCATGGGTTCCCTCAAGGTACTCCGGTTTCTTCCCACAGTCCAAAGCTGTGCAGGTTAGATGAATTGGCCATTGTAAATTGCCCCTTTGTATCCAAATGTTAGGTGTTATGGGGTTACGGGGTGCTCTTTCGGGGGGCTGGTGCAAATTCAAAGGCCTGCTTCTACACTGTAGGGACGTTACGTCTTTCCAGCGGTGTGAAAGTACTGCCCAAACCCCATAAGAGGAAGCAGCACTTGTCACAATGCATTCCTTCTTAGGGTCAAAATGGGACAATAGGTTGGATGACAGCAATTGTTGTTTAACTTTATTGAAAGTCTCCACCTATGGTGCCTCCCAAGACCATATTTGATACTTCCACAGTAGGATATGCAAGGGGTTCAGTACGGAGGCCAAATTCAAGATAAATTTCCCATAATAATCCCAGGAAGGAGTTTTACTCTGTGGTCTTTCTTGGAGTTAGTGCTTCCTTGATGGCCTTTACCTTGTTGACTACTAGGTGTAAACCTTTTTTTATCCACCCAATAGCCCACGTAGGTCACTTCATTTGCTTAAAAAACACATTTTTCCCTCTTCAGGTGTATCCCAGCTCTCGGGAATCTCCACAAGACTTCTTTTAGGTTCGCCAGGTGCTCTTGTTCTGAAGCCTCCGTGACCAGCATGTCATCCAAATACATCACCACTTTGGCTAACCTTTGGGAGTATATTCTCCATGATCCATTGGAAGATGGCGCATGCTGCTAAGTCCCCAAAGGACAAGTGAGTGTACTCACATAGGCACTTGTGCGCGTTGATTGTAACATACTTCTGGGAGGCTCGTCTAATTCAAGTTGGCTCATATCCAACTTCGTGAATGTCTGGCCACCTGCTAACTTGATGTATAGGTCTTCAATTCGAGGAATGGGATATCTAACTTCGAAACCTGATTGACTGCTAGCTCATAATCTCCCCAGAGGTGATCAGATCTGTCCTACTTAAGGACAGGGATGACAGGCGCGGCCCACTCTGTGAACTGTGAGGGCCTTATTATACCTAGAATTTCCAGGCACCCAGGTTCGGTATCCATGTTTTCCAATGGGGAGTATGGAACTGGTCTCGCTCCAAAGTATTTAGGCGTAGCATCGAGGTCGACATAAATCTTGGCTTTGGCTCCTCTTATTTTCCCAAATCCTTCCTGGAAAACTCAGGGTGTGTGCTGATGACTTAATAGAGTCCTCCCATGCCCAGCCTTAAGATCTTCAACAGTTCGGCCTGACCCGCTGGAGCCAATCTCTCCCCATTAGGTCCTTGGCCCTGCACAATGATGAGTGGGAGTCGAGCGGATTGCTGCCTATAAGTCATTGGGGTCATGGCAATGCCCTTTATTCATAAGGGTTCCCCCGTGTGGTCTGGCCTTCGAGTCTTCTAAGCTCAAGAATTGAATATCACTTTGGAGGTGGTCATATGTCTGCACCCGATAAGAGACTGTAGCACCCATGTTCACCTCTATTTTCGATGGATGACCCTTTACCTGCAGTTTCACCATTATTGGGGTGACATTGGTCATAAAGATATGGTTTAGTTGCATTGTCCTTGTTTCCTAAAGTGGTGCGGGCCAGTATTGGCCTGGACCTCTTCCCTGAACAGCACGCGTTTTGCCCATTCTTATAACTTTGTCTTGGCTGTGTCCTTTGGCAGTGCTTGCAATATTTAATTGTCTACGATCTGCAACCTTCCAGAGCATGTTCACTTGCACTCTTGGTGCCGTCAATGCATTTCCTTAACTGCTGGGTGATGCAAGCTGAGCTCCGATATTCTAATGGACTATCTGTCATCTTACATACACAAGCATCCTCAGTTGACGAATAGTCACTGTTACATGAGACCCTTCCCCTAACTGGAGGACATTGGTGTCTGACACCAATTGTAGCTCCTGAGCCCCTTTATTCCGCATTTTCCAGTGATAAAGCTATTTTGATGTTTTTTACAAAATCCAGGTTGAGTTCTGCCAATAATTATTTTTGGGTCATCGAGTTATTTATTCCGCATACCAATCTGTCTCGCAACATTTCATTCAAGGATGGTCCGAATGATCTCCCAATTTTCGTAATCTGGCCAAAGATTCAGTGACAGGTTCCCCCGGGCTTCTCCCTACTGTGGTAAAGCGGTATTTCTGGAATATTATAGAGGGCTTCGGATCATAACATTTTTTTTATCAAGTCTACTAAATTGTTAAAAGTCTTCAAGTCAGGGATATCTAGATAGGTCAGACATTTTAAGCACTCCGAGTGTTGGGGCCCCGCATGCTGTCAGTAAGATTACTTTCTGTTTTTCATCTCTCTCAATATTATTAGCCCAGAAGAAGTAACACAAAGAAGTAACACTATGTTTATTGGGTCCAGTATTCTCCGCTTATATCACAGGATTCAAGTTTACCGGAGAGAGGCTTTTATTTGCTTACCAGGGAAGCCACTTATT
The DNA here is from genome assembly GCF_047496885.1 of Scyliorhinus torazame. NCBI lineage: Eukaryota > Metazoa > Chordata > Chondrichthyes > Carcharhiniformes > Scyliorhinidae > Scyliorhinus > Scyliorhinus torazame. The sequence continues at coordinate 222,690,681 of NC_092708.1, read as the reverse complement.
CTCAACAATGAAAACTGCGCAGAGAAAAAAAAACTTGTTTACTCCTCGTCAACAATGTAATAATCTCACCAAGGTCAGTCTTACATAACGGAAAAGGCTGCAGCCATGATTTACAGCGCACAATGTCCAAGCTCGGGGTCGTACAAAATAATGGCCTGGGTTGAAGCAGAGGGTTTTAAACTCCCGCTGCTCGTTTCCCATTGGGTGAGCTCCTACCCGCTCAATAGGGAAATTCATACTCGAAGCCCAGGGGGAGACCTATTGATGATCCCCTGTGTCCTTCATGGCCACCGTAACAGAAATATTTCAAGTAGAAAAGTTGATTCCTTTTAATGTTATCTGTAATTACTTTAAAGTGGAATCCATTTTAAGCTACCCAAAATGCTTTCAATAGTAATCTAAAATAAAAGGGTTAAAGTAAGAGTTCAACCGGAACTTTTCACTGACATTTAGCTTGCACATTTTGGATTATTTATTCAGTGTTAATGTCTGACTGAGAAAATCAAGTAAAGAATGTTTTACCTTGTAATATTTGCTTCCTGTATCATTCTGAAAGAGGGTGATGCATTTACTATCTAGTCTCCAATAGTGCCTTTTTCGCTATAAGGATAAAAACACATTCCAATGTTAGAAAATTCTTAAAAGAACAGTGAATAGCACATTTAAATGGTAGCGTCGTTTATGTACTAGTATTAGGCAATAAAAGCCTTCTGTGCTGAATAAATGTCAGTGTCACAGGTGGAGCTGTTTATATAGTAATGCGGAGGTTTTTATGTTAAGTGCCCAAAAAGGATTTACTGATATTATAGTATATCTCAGGATACGGGATAATGCTGGGAAAACTGATGAAAATTGGACAACACCATAGTGAAGAGTCATATAATCATAAAAAGTAACACAGATTGTGTCTTTCCTTCCTCTGCTGGCCCCAAAGTTTCCTTTCTTGCACTCTCCAATTTCTAGTGTTGGTCTTGTTTGTAATATATTTTCTAAAGTTTCTCTCCTTCCCCTTCTAACCCTAATCCCTGCCATTTTAAAATTCAATTTCTCAGCTTTATTTACCACAAATGTTAATTATAATGTAAGCAAAGAAATCTTGTTGACAGAGTATAAGTTAACACGTCGATAAAATGGTTACTTGTTTGGTGAAACATTGATCCATGCACTAATTAGATTTTCAGGCTTTTATTAGCTGCTGTTAAACAAATGTAACTATCTCAATAATAGCTTTTTTATTCTTTAATGGGATGGGTGTCACTGTCAAGGCCACCCCTAATTGCCCGGAACTGAGTGGCCATTTCAAAGGGCAGTTGAGAGTCAACCGCATTGCTGTGGGTCTGTAGTTACTTGTAGGCCAGACCAGGTAAGGATAGCAGATTTCCTGAAGGCCAATTGTGAACCAGATGGGTTTTTACAACAATCGATGATAGTTTAATGGTTACCATTACTGAGACTAGCTCTTTATTCCAGATTTATTAATTGAATTTAAATTCCACCAGCTGCTATGATGGGATTTGAACCCATGAGCAGAATTGTATGGCCCTGTCGAGGTGGGAAAATGCGCCAGCCTTTCAAATTCCATTGATATCGCAAGGACTGGAAGATCACACCGGTGGGAATGGCTGTAAAATTCCGCTCCATGTCCCCAGAATGTTAGCCTGGGTCTCTGGATTCTTAGTCCTGTGGCAACATCACTTACGCCACCTTTCCCCCTTCCCCCTCCCATGTGTTTACTGTATAAATTATATTTATATAAACTATATTGCAACATCCCATGAAATCAGGCAGCCACAGAAACAGAGTAACACTGCATATCTTCTTTTAGCTTTCGGCAAGGTTTCACATAGCAGATTAATAAGTAAAGTTAAAATTCATGGGATTACGGGTAGCGTTTTGAGATGGATAAAAAGCTGGATAGCAGAAAGGAAGCAAAAAGTTGGAATAAATGGGTCCTTTTCAGATTGGCAGGCAGTGACTCGTGGGGTACCGCTGAAATTTCTGCTGGGACCCCAACTCTTCACATTATATATTAATAATTTGGTTGAGGGAACTAAATGTATTGCAGATGATACAAAGTTTGGTGGGAGGGTGAGCTGTGAGGGGGATGCAGAGATGCTTCAGCAGATTTGGACAGATTGAATGAGTGGGCAATGAATGGCAGATGCAGTGTAGTGTGGATAAATGTGAGGTTACCGCTTTGATAGCAAAAATAGGAAATCAGATTATTATTTGAATGGGTGTAAATTGAGAGAGGTGTGTGGTACTGAAAACAGTAAGAAGTCTTACAACACCAGGTTAAAGTCCAACAGGTTTGTTTCGATGCCTCTAGCTTTCGGAGTGCTGCTCCTTCCTCAGGTGAATGAAGAGGTATGTTCCAGAAACATATATATTGACAAATTCAAAGATGCCAGACAATGCTTGGAATGCGAGCATTAGCAGGTGATTAAATCTTTACAGATCCAGAGATGGGGTAACCCCAGGTTAAAGAGGTGTGAATTGTACCAAGCCAGGAGAGTTGGTAGGATTTCGCAGGCCAGATGGTGGGGGATGAATGTAATGCAACATGAATCCCAGGTCCCGGTTGAGGCCGCACTCATGTGTGCGGAACTTGGCTATAAGTTTCTGCTCGGCGATTCTGCGTTGTCGCGCGTCCTGAAGGCCGCCTTGGAGAACGCTTACCCGGAGATCAGAGGCTGAATGCCCTTGACTGCTGAAGTGTTCCCCGACTGGAAGGGAACATTCCTGCCTGGTGATTGTCGCGCGATGTCCGTTCATTCGTTGTCGTAGCGTCTGCATGGTCTCGCCAATATACCACGCTTCGGGACATCCTTTCCTGCAGCGTATGAGGGAGACAACGTTGGCCGAGTCGCACGAGTATGTACCGCGTACCTGGTGGGTGGTGTTCTCACGTGTAATGGTGGTATCCATGTCGATGATCTGGCACGTCTTGCAGAGATTGTCATGGCAGGGTTGTGTGGTGTCATGGTCACTGTTCTGAAGGCTGGGTAGTTTGCTGCAAACAATGGTTTGTTTGAGGTTGCGTGGTTGTTTGAAGGCAAGTAGTGGGGGTGTGGGGATGACCTTGGCAAGATGTTCATCTTCATCAATGTATTGAAGGCTGTGAAGAAGATGTCATAGTTCCTCCGCTCCAGGAAAGTACTGGACGACGAAGGGTATTCTGTCGGTTGTGTCCCATGTTTTTCTTCTGAGGAGGTCGGTGCAGTTTTTTGCTGTGGCGCGTTGGAACTGTCGATCGATGAGTCGAGCGCCATATCCCGTTCGTACGAGGGCATCTTTCAACGTCTGTAGATGTCTGTTATGCTCCTCCTCGTCTGAGCAGATCCTGTGTATACGGAGAGCTTGTCCATAGGGGATGGCTTCTTTAATGTGTTTAGGGTGGAAGCTGGAAAAGTGGAGCATCGTGAGGTTATCCGTGGGCTTGCGGTAAAGCGAAGTGCTGAGGTGACCTTCCTTGATGGAGACGAGTGTGTCCAAGAATGCAACTGATTTTGGAGAGTAGTCCATGGTGAGTCTGATGGTTGGATGAAACTTATTGATGTCATCGTGTAGTTGTTTCAGTGATTCTTCGCCGTGGGTCCAAGGAAAAAAATGTCAGCGATGTATCTGGTGTATAACGTCGGTTGAAGGTCCTGTGCGGTGAGTTGATCTTGTTCAAACTTGTGCATGAAGATGTTGGCGTATTGGGGTGCGAATTTGGTCCCCATGGCTGTTCCGTGCGCCTGGATGAAGACGCACGGAACGAACGGATCAACCGGGACCTGGGATTCATGTCGCATTACATTCATCCCCCACCAACTGTCCTGGCTTGACACAATTCACACCTCTTTAACCTGGGGTTACCCCATCTCTGGATCTGTAAAGATTTAATCACCTGCTAATGCTCGCATTCCAAGCATTGTCTGGCATCTTTGAATTTGTCTATATATATGTTTCTGGAACATACCTCTTCATTCACCTGAGGAAGGAGCAGTGCTCCGAAAGCTAGTGACATCGAAACAAACCTGTTGGACTTTAACCTGGTGTTGTAAGACTTCTTACTGTGCTCACCCCAGTCCAACGCCGGCATCTCCACATCATGGCTACCATCGGTACTGAAAACAGGCTGAGAACGTACACATAGGCCAGGAACAGAAACTGTCTCATGAGACCCTGGCTGGAATCGATACTGGCCATCTGCAAAAGCACTCAAGTCAAGGCATAAACCTGTTACTGCTATATGGACTTTGATTACCCACTCCAAGTCTATGAATATGTAACAAACTTCCAGACACAGGTGATTAACTTTGCAGCAGGACGAAGAACAGACAAAAGAAGCCATCAGACTCCTTAATGAGCTGATGACTGGTCAGACAAGGGGAGTTTCAGAGGACAATGGGTCTTAATTGAACCACCATCGATAAACAGGAGTATTCTGTCTTTCCCATTAACCAGTTGGGGTCTGGCTAGGACAATGGCCAGTAATGGGCATATACATATGACTCAAACCTGGCTTCCCAGCATAAAAGAAAGGAGCATGGAACAGATCTTGAGCGATGACCTGGGAGTTACCTAGGCACAACCATCACAAGAAGAAAGGACACTGTGTTTCAAACCCAGAGAAGACATCAACATCGAATGATCGTAGCCGGTAAGCCTCCTTTACAAACTGCGGGTAAAACCCAAAGCTAAACTGTGAGTCTGAGTCATGTGTTCTTGAGTAATAGAAATGTGAATAAAATTGCGTTAAACTGTGAACCTGTTTTGTCCTTTGTTCATCTCACAAATAAGGACACCTGAGTAAAACCTTTGAGTAAGTAAACTGGTCGAACGTATCAGAGGTTTTAAAGGTACAACAGGTGGATACTCAGCGAGACCTTGGTGTCCTCATGCATTGGTCACTGAAAGTAAGTGCGCAGGTACAACACACAGTAAATAAGGCAAATGGTATGTTGGCCTTCATAGTGTCTGTGTGGTTTCCTCAGTGTGCTCCAGTTTCCACCCACAAGTCCTGAAAGACGTGCTGTTCGGTAATTTGGGCATTCTGAATTCTCCCTCTGTGTACCTGAACAGGTGCCGGAATGGGGCGACTTGGGGCTTTTCACAGTAACTTCATTGCAGTAAGCCTACTCGTGACAATAAAGATTATTATTAGCGAGAGGTTTTGTGTATTGGAATAGAGATGTTTTACTGAACTTGTAGAGGGCATTGGTGAGGCCACAACCTGGAGTATTGCGTGCAATTTTGGTGTCCTTATCTGAGGAAGGATGTTCTTGCTATGGAGGGAGTGCAGCGAAGGTTGACCAGGCTGATTCCTGGGGTGGCGGGACTGTCATATGAGGAGAGACTAAATCGGTTAGGATTATATTCATTGGACTTTGGAAGAGTGAGAGGGGATCTTATAGAAACTTATAAAATTCTAAAAGGATTAGACAGGGTAGATTCAGAAAGAATGTTCCCGATGGTGGGAGAGTCCAGAACTAGGGGTCATAGTTTGAGGATAAGGACTGAGTTGAGGAGAAATGTCTTCACCCAGAAAGTGGTAAATCTGTGGAATTTGCTAACACAGCAAATAGTTGTGGCCAAAACGATGTGTAATTTCAAGAAAGAACTAGATATAGCTCTTGAGGCTAAAGGGATCAAGGGATATGGGAGGAAGGCGGGATCAGGGTCTTTAACTTGATGATCAGCCATGACCATAATGAATGGAGGAACAGGTTTGAAGGGCCGAATAGCCTCCTCCTGCTTCTATTTTCTATGTTCTATGTAAACAGAGAACAGTTGGGAAAAGAATAGTTTAAAAAAAGTGCTGATTAAAAGGGAAACATGCTAAATTTCTGGAAAAGGGAACATGGTACACCAGCTCTTATCAACCTCTCCTGTTCATTTTTAACTTGTAATTTTTGTAATCACACACAACTTCTGACCAGCTTTGCTGAAGTTAATTTAGTACATTTACAGAGCAATGACGTATTGGTATGAGGGCAATAAGAAGGCAATGGATGTCATCAGCACAGAATACCCACCCCCATCTTTTCCAACTAGCAAGAGATCATAGTATCCCTACAGTGCAGGAGGCCATTCGGCCCATCGAGTCTGCGTCAACCTGCCGAAGGAACACTCCACCCAGGCCCACTCCCCCACCCTATCCCATAACCCCACCTAGCCTATAGACACTATGGGGCAATTTAGCATGGCCAGTCAACTCAACCTGCATACTGTGGACTGTGGGAGGAAACCGGAGCACTCTGAGGAAACCCATGCAGACACGGGGAAATTCCACACAGATAGTCACCCAAGGTCAGGATCAAACCGGGTCCCAGGCACTGTGGGGCAGCAACGCTAACCACTGTCTCACTGTGCTGCCCAATCACCAATTGGGGTTGGTTTAGCACAGTGGGCTAAATAGCTGGCTTGCAATGCAGAACAATGCCAGCAGCGCGGGTTCAATTCCCGTACCGGCCTCCCCGAACAGGTGCCGAAATGTGGCGACTAGGAGCTTTGCACACTAACTTCATTGAAGCCTACTTTTGACAATAAGCGATTATTATTATCATAAATCTTGGGCCGAATCCTCACTGCTGGAATTCTACTCTGCTCCTTTTTACTTAGCTCTGTCTGGAGCTGCAGATTTCACACCTGGACGTCTGAACTTGACCTGCTGTGAAATGTGCAGCATAGCTGTTCCTGGAGTTCCTGCTGTGCGGAGCAGCATTGGTGGGGAAATGAAGCCACACCCCTCTTTACAGCACAAGCTGCCGTAAACCGGTAAGTTTAAAGTTCCCAGCCATTGTGACAGGTAGAATGTGTCAGGGTGGGGTCAATGGTTTGAGTCGGCTGCTCAGGAGAATGGGGTTGGTATGGGCTGGTTGGATGGTCAGACTGGGTGAGGATCTGAGCACCGTCAAGGCTGTGGGGGGTGGGGATGTGATGAACACTGTCCGAGAGTGGAGCTCAGGTGGCTAGTCTGGGAATGGGATTGAGCACTGACCCATAGGGTGGGTGAATATTGCTGTGGCTTCTGGAGTGCTTTGACACTCCAGCTAATTTAGTTATATTTTCTGGTTTTATTCCCCTTTCTATTACCTCTGCATTACTTGTTATTTTTGGGATGGTACTAGGGTCCTCCACTGTGGAAGCTGAGGCAAAATATTCATTTTGCGTCTCCGTCATTTCTGTGTTCCCCATAATTAATTCCCTGGTCTCATCCCCGCCAAGGGACAACCATTCACTTTAGATAATCTCTTCCCTTTGATGAATTTATTAAGGCTTTCACTATCCGTTTTATATTTTGCATTACTTTTCTTTCATAATTTACCTTTGCTTTTTTTAGTAACCTTTTGTTGATCTTTAAAAGTTTCCCAATCTTCCGAGCCTGCCGCTGGCCTTTGCAATATGGTATGCCTTCATTTTTGTCTTTATGTTATCTTTAACCTTCTTGATCAGCCATGAGTGTTTTTCCTCCTCTTACAATCTTTCTTCCTCTCTGGAATATATTTTAGTTGGGATAAATTGAATGTTTCCTTAAACAACTGCCACTGCTCATCAACTACCCTCCCTTTCAGTTTTCCTGCCCAGTCCACGAGGGCCAAATCTGTCCTTATTCCTATGTAATTAGCTTTGTTTAACTGCAGAACGTGACAGTTTCTCACCCTCAAATTAAATTTGAAATTCTATCATGCTGTGATCACTCTTTCCCAGAGGATCCTTAACTAGGAGGTCATTAATTAATCCCTCCTCATTGCACAATACCAAATCTAGAATAGCCTGCTCCCTGATTGGTTTCACAACATAATGCGCCAAGAAACAATCTCTAACACATTCAATGAACTCTCCCTTGGGGCTACCCTTGCCAATTTGTTTAATTCAGTCTATATGCATATTAAAATTACCCATGATTATTGTTGTATCTTCCTTACAAGCCACCAATATTTCCTGGCTTATACTGTGCCCCACTGTGCATCTACTGTTTGGGGATCTTTAGATTACACTCATCAGGAACTTTTTTCCTTTGCAATTTTTTATTTCTACCCACACTGATTTCACATCTTGATTTCCAGATCACCTCTTATTCTTCTAAACTCCAATAGGTATAGATCCAAACAGTTCAACCTTTCCTCATAAGAAAATGCCTTCATGACTTCCGGTGGTGGCCATGGAGTAGGAGGTCGCATATTTGGCAGCTCCCGCTTGCGATGGAACTTTTGGACCTTTCCTCACGACTTTTTCGGAATTTTATTGGAAGAATCAGTGGCGGGTGCGACAGTGAGGAGGAATCCCCCACCCGTATATGGAGACGTGGACCAGAAGTGGTCTTATAAGAAGAGATAGCCGAGCAAAGAAGGCACATGCAGAACATACAGCACAGGAAAACATGGCAGAGGTGCAGGATCCTGGCTTGGCGGCTCAGTGTTCAATGATACAGTTGGTGAAATTCAATCAGGAGAGTTTTGCCAAGCAAAAGAAGGAGGGTTTAGACCCAATCAAGGCATTGGTTGATCGGTTGGAACAGAGACTAGACGCCACGGACTGGCGATTCAGAAGGTGGAAGAGAAGGTGGCCGAGCACGAGGACCAACTAACCGCGCTGGAGGTGGAGGTGGGGCTGATGAGGGACCACCAGAAAAGGCTTCAGGAGAAGGTGGAGGACCTGGAGATTAGGTACCGTAGACAGAACTTGAGAATTGTCGGCCTCCCGGAGGGCAGCGAGGGATCGGACGCAAGGGCATATGTGGCGAGTATGCTTGAAAAGTTAATGGGTGATGGGGCGTTTGCTCGACCCTTGGAAGTGGATGGAGCGTATAGAGCGCTTGCGAGGAAGCCGCGTGTGATGGTGCTGCGAATGCACCAGTTCCTGAATAAGGATAAGATTTTACGGTGGGCCAAGCAGACTCGGAGCTGCAAGTGGGAAAACAGCTGCGCATCTATCAGGACCTGGGTGCGGAACTGGCCAAAAGGAGAGTGGGATTTAATACAGTAAAATCGGCCCTCTTCTAGAAGGGGGTGAAGTTTGGAATGCTACATCCAGCTTGTTTGTGGATGAGGGTCAGGAGCATTATTTTGGATCGCCGGACGAATCGATGGACTTTATTAGAGATAAGAGGCTGGCAGGTGACTGGAGACACTGAAATTTGAAGGAGGGTAATGTTGTATCGATTCTGTAAAAGTTATTTTCGTTTTGAACTGTACATGGTGTGCTTTCTGTTTCAATTTTTGGGCCGTTGCTCAGTTCTGTAAGTCAACTTTGTTCTTGTGAGGGGATGGTGGGTGGATTCTTTTTCTCTTCTGTGTGTTTGTTGGGGACTGTGCTGTTTTGAATATGTATGTTCGAGCGGGGGGGGGGGGGGGGGGGGGGAGAGCAATAGTGGGTAAGATGTTTGACGCCATGGGTGGGGGCTACCAGGCTAGCTCACAGAAGCGCAGTGGGGAGCGAGCAGGTGATAAGTTTGTTGAGGGAGTTTAGGATTGTTGTTCTGTTAATGGGGGTGGAGGGGGGAAATTGCGAGGGGGGAAATTGCTCGGGGGGAAATTGCTCAGCTGACAGGGGAGGGATTGTTGTTGGGGGACAAATGGGAGGCGAGGATGGTGGGTGCCTGAGGGCGGGCCTGCAGAGGCACGGGACGCGAGCTGAAGGCTGGCCTAAGAAGGGTGATAGTTGATCGGCGGGGGAGGGGGATCACATGGAACGTTAGAGGGCTGAATGGGCCGATCAAGAGGGCTTGCATGTTCGCACATTTGAGGGCATTGAAGGCGGACGTGGTAATGCTACAGGAGACACACCTGAGGGTACTAGATCAGACCAGATTGAGGAAGGGGTGGGTCGGGCAAGTATTTCACTCGGGGTTGGGTTCTAAGACTAGCGGGGTCGCGATCCTGATCAATAGGCGGGTGTCATTAGAGACGGGGAATATAGTTGCGGATGCCGGTGGTGTTCATGACTATTTACGCACCAAACTGGGACGACGCGGAGTTTATGAGGCGGGTGTTAGGGAAGATCCCGGACCTTGACTCGCATAAGCTGATCATGGGGCGGGGGGGGGGGGGGTACTTTAATATGGTCATTGATCCAAGGTTGGACCGGTCGAGGTCAAAGACAGGGAGGGTGCCAGCAATAATGAAGGAACTAAAAGGGTTAATGGGACAGATGGGGGGGTTGACCCATGGATGTTCGGATGGCCAACAGCAAAGGAATTTTCTTTCTTTTCCATGCCCACAAAGTATACTCCCGGATCAATTTTTTTATCCTGAACAGGGCTTTACTGGCGGGAGTGGTTGATACCGAGTATTCGTCGATTGCCGTGTCGGACCATGCCCCACACTGGGTGGATCTGCGGGTGAGCAAGGCAGGCGGTCAGCACCCGCAATGGAGATTGGATGTAGGACTCTTAGCGGACGAGGGGGTGTGCGGACGTGTGAGGGAGTCCATCCAGAACTATCTGGAAATAAATGACATGGGGGATGTTTCGGCAGCAACGGTTTGGGAAGCGCTGAAGGCAGTGGTTAGGGGGAGCTAATATCGATACGGGCCCATAGGGAGAAGGTGAAGCGAGCAGAGATAGATAGGTTGGTTGGGGAAATGCTCCAGGTAGACAGGAGATATTCGGAGGCCCTGGGGGCAGGGTTATTGAAGGAGCGGCAGATGGAGTTTGGTCTGTTGTCTACAGGGAAGGCGGTGGAGCAGTTGCGGAAGGCGAGGGGGACGATATATGAGTATGGAGAGAAGGCCAGTAGGATGCTTGCACATCAGCTAAGGAAAAGGGAGGTGGCCAGGGAGATAGGAAGAGTGAAGGACATAGGAGGGAACACGCTCTTGGACTCAGCAGGGGTGAACGGGGTGTTTCAGGAATTTTACAATCGACTGTATGAGTCGGAACCCCCAGCTGGGGGAGAGGGGATGAGGCAGTTTTTGGGTGAGTTGAAGTTTCCGAAGGTGGAGGAAGGGTTGGTGAAGGGATTGGGAGCCCCAATCGGATTGAAGAAATAGTAGAGGCGCTGGAGGCCATGCAGTCGGGTAAGGCCCCGGAACCGGACGGCTACCCAGACTTTTACAAAACGTTCTCTGAGATGCTGGGCCCACTGCTGGTGAGGGTATTTCATGAGGCTAGGGAGCGAGGTGTCCTTCCCCCAACAATGTTGCAGGCCTCGATCTCACTGATCCTGAAGCGGGAGAAGGACCCAGAGCTATGCGGGTCATATAGGCCAATCTCCCTATTGAATGTGGATGCTAAACTGTTGGCTAAAATCTTGGCCTCAAGGATAGAAGATTGTGTCCCATGGTGATAGGGGCAGACCAGATAGGGTTTGTTCAGGGCAGGCAGCTAACGGCCAATGTTAGAAGTCTCTCATATGTGATCATGACGCCCTCAGAGGGAAGGGAGGTGGAGGCAGTGGTCGCGATGGACGCAGAAAAGGCCTTTGACCGGGTGGAGTGGAACTATTTGTGGGAGGTGTTAGGGCGGTTTGGGTTAGGGCGGGGCTTCATTGATTGGGTTCGGTTGTTGTACCAAGCACCGGTGGCGAGGGTACGAACGAATCGGCTGACATCGGGTTATTTTAAACTGCACCGAGGGACAAGACAAGGGTGTCCCCTCTCCCTGCTGCTGTTTGCTTTGGCCATAGAGCCATTGGTGATCGTGCTAAGAGCATCAAGAGACTGGAAGGGGTTGGTCCGGGGGTGCGGGTGGAACACAAGGTCTCGCTAGACGCTGTCGACCTGCTCCTGTATATCTCAGACCCGTCAGGCGGGATGGGGGAGATTATACGGATCTTTGGGGAATTTGCCGGTTTTTGGGGTACAAATTGAGTATGGGGGAGTGTGAGATGTTTGCGATCCAGGCAAGGGGGCAGGAGAGGAGATTGGGAGAGCTGCCATTCAGAGTGGTGGGGGGGAGCTTCCGCTATTTGGGAATTCAGGTGGCACGGGAATGGGCGCTGTTACGTAAACTAAATTTGACCCGACTAGTGGAACAAATGAAGGAGGACTTTCGAAGGTGGGACATGCTCCCGCTGTCACTGGCGGGGAGGGTACAAACCGTGAAAATGACGGCCCTCCCGAGGTTTCTGTTTGTTTTCCAGTGTCTCCCAATTTTTATCCCAAAGGCCTTTTTTAAGCGGGTAAATAGGTGATTTCTGGTTTTGTGTGGGCGAGTATAAAAAGTGCTCCTGGAGCGTAGTCGGGGGGAGTGTGGGTTGGCGCTGCCGAACTTTAGTAACTACTGCAGGGCGGCAAACATAGCCATGATTAGGAAGTGGGTAGTGGGGGTGGTTGGTGTGGGAGCGATTGGAGGCGGCATCTTGCAAGGACACAAGTCTGGGGCATTGATAACGGCACCTCTGCCGTTCTCACCAGCCTGGTACTCCACAAGCCCGATGGTAGTGGCGGCCCTGAGTGTCTGGGAGCAGTGGAGGAAACATATGAGAGTGGAAGGAGCATCGGTCTTGGCTCCAATTTGTAACAATCATCGGTTTGTTCCGGGGAGGCTAGATGGGGGGTTTCAGAGATGGCAGAGAGCAGGAATCGAGAGGATGGGAGGTTTATTCTTAGATGGGAGCCTTCACTGTTTGGAGGAATTAGAGGAGAAAATTTGAATTGCCGAGAGGGAATGAGTTTAGATATCTGCAGACACGGGAATTTTTGCGAAGGCAGATTTCGACCTTCCCGCTCCTACTGCCACGGGGGATACAGGATAGGGTAGTTTCTAGAACGGGAGTGGGAGAGGGGAAGGTCTCGGATATCTGTAAAGAACTCATGGAGTTGGAGGTAACTCAGATAGAGGAGCTAACGTGCAAATGGGAAGAGGAGCTGAGGGGGAGATAGAGGCGGGTCTGTGGGAGGATGCTTTGAGTAGAGTCATCACGTCCTCATGTGCCAGGCTCAGCCTGATACAATTCAAGGTCGTTCACCGGGGACATATGACGGTGGTCCGGATGAGCACGTTTTTTGGGATAGAGGACAGGTGTGTGAGATGTGCAGGAGGGCCAGCAAACTATGTCCACATGTTCTGGGCATGTCCGAAGATTAGAGGATTCTGGCAGGGATTTGCAGAGGTCATGTCCACGGTGCTAAAAACAAGGGTGGTGCCTAGTCCGGAGTTGGAGATTTTTGGAGTGTCGGAAGATCCGGGAGTCCAGGGGGTGAGAGAGGCTGACGACTTGGCCTTTGCCTCCTTGGTAGCCCGGAGACGGATATTGCTTGCATGGAGGGACTCGAAGTCCCCGAAATCTGAGATCTGGGTTAGCGACATGTCCGGGTTTCTCAGACATGAGAAAATTAAGTTCGCCTTAAGAGGATCAATGCTAGGGTTCGTCCGGAGGTGGCAGCCGCTTGTCGACTTCTTCGGGGTAAACTAAATGTCAGCAGAGGCAATAAGAAAAAGAAGGGGAGTTATGCTATTTTCTGTTTCGGGTAGGTGGGATTTTTTAGGAATGGAGATGGTTTATGCACTATGTTTATATCTGTATTTGTACTGTTTACTGTTCTTATTATAAAATTTTAAATACCTTAACAAAATGTTTTACAAAAAAAAGAAAATGCCTTCATACCAGGAAAATAAAAGTTTGTGGTGTAGAGGATAACATATTTTTTAAAAAAAAATTTAGAGTACCCAATTCATTTCTTTTCCAATTAAGGGACAATTTTAGCGTGGCCAATCCACCTACCCTGCACATTTTTTGGGTTGTGGGGGGCGAAACCTACGCAAACACTGGCGAGGATAACATATTAACATGAATTGACAAAGAGTCATCTAGACTCTAAAAGTTAGCTCCCTTCTCTTTCCATAAATGCTGTTAGGCCTGCTGAGATTGTCCAGCATTTTCTGTTTATGCTGCAGAATGGACCGAAGGTTGACTGATTGGCAGTAAACAGAGTCTTTTTCTGATTGGCAGGATTTGACAAGTGGAACCCACCAGCGGGTCTGTGTTGGAGCCTCAACATTTTACAATTTATATCAATGTATTAGATGAGGGGAGTGAAGCATAGTAGTTAAATTTACATATGTCACAAAGATAGCTAGGAAAGTATGTTGTGAAGAGGACACAAGGAGCTTGCAGATGGATATAGATAGCTTGAGTGTGTGGGCAAAAATCTGGCAGATGGAGTATAATGTGGGAAATGTGAAGTTGTTCCCTTCGGCAAAAAGAATTTAAAAAACCGAGTATTCCTTAAATGGAGAGCGGTTGCAAAATTCCAAGGTGCAGAGGTATCTAGGTGTTCTCGCGCATGAGTCACAAAAAGTTAGTGGTAGGTACAGCAAATAATTAATTGACTATCTTTTATTATGAGAGGAATTGAACATAAAAGTAAGGATGTTATGATTCAGTTATACAGGACATTGGTGAGGCCACATCTCGAATACTATGTGCTGTTTTGGTTTTCTTATTTCAGGAAGGATGTAAATGTGTTGGGAATGGTTCAGACGAGGTTTACTAGATTGATACCTGGAATGAGCAGGTTGTCTTATGAGGAAAGGTTGGAAAGACTGGGCTTGTTTCCTCTGGAGTTTAGAAGATTGAGGGGTGACTTGATTGAAGTAAATACGATCCTGAAGGGTCTTGACAAGGTGGGTGTGAAAAGGATGCTTCCTCTTGTGGATGACTCTAGAACTAAGGGGCATGGTTTTAAAATGAGGGGTCACCTTTTTAAGACAGAGATGAGGAGAACTTTTTCTTTCAGAGGATTGTGCTACTTTGGAATTCTCTGCCTCAGAAGGCAGTGGACACAGTGTCACTGAATATTTTTTAAGTCAGAGGTAGATAGATTCTTGTTAGGCAAGGGGACAAAGGTTATTGCGGGTAGGTAGAAATGTAGAACTTGAAACAAAAAACAGATTAATCTTATAAAATGGCGGATCAGGTTTGAGGGAACTTCTGCTCCTATTTTGTATGTTTGTATGAATCTTCTCTGAAATTATATCTTTATTTAAATAAGGAGACCCAAACTGCACATGGTATCCCAGATGTGGGCCGGGATTCTCCCCTACCCGGCGGGGCGGGGGAGGTCCCGGCGGGAACCACTCCAACGTCGGGCTGCCCCAAAGGTGCGGATTTCTCTGCACCTTTAGGGACCAAGCACTCATCTTGAGGGACTAGCCCCACGCCGGAGTGGTTGGCGCGCTGCCAGCCGGCGGGAAAGGCATTTGGCTCCACGCCAGCCGGGGCCGAAAGGACTTCGGCGGCTGGCGGAAGTCCGCGCATGCGCGGGTGCGTCAGCGGCTGCTGCGTCATCCCCACGCATGCGCGCGGGGAGGGGGTCTCTTACGCGTCGGCCATGGTGAAGGCCGTGGCCGAGGCGGAGGGAAAACAGTGCCCCCATGGCACAGGCCCGCCCGCGGATTGGTGGGTCCCGATCGCGGGCCAGGCCACCATGGGGCACCCACTGGGGCCAGATCGCCCCGCGCCACTGAGCCCGCCCGTGCCACCTAGTCCCGCCGGTAAGAGAGATGGTTTGATTCTCACTGGCATTCTAGCAGCAGGACTTCAGCCCATCGCGGGCCGGAGAATCGCCGGGGGGGGGGCGCCGATTGGCGCGGCCCGATTCCCGCCCCCGCCGAATATCCGGTTCCCGTCCCTGCCGAATTCGGCAGCCGGCAGGGGCGGGATTCGCGTCAGCCCCCGGCGATTCTCCGACCTGGCGGGGGGTCGGAGAATACCGCCCGTGGTCTCACCAAGGCCCTGTACAGTTGGAGCTGGACTTCCCTACTTTTATATTGCTTTCTTCTTGCAATAAATGGCAACAGTCTATTTGTCTTCCTAATCACTTGCTGCACCTGCATACTAATGTTTTATGATTCATGGAGCAGGACATCCAGATCCCTCTGTGCCATCGAGCTCCGCAATCTTTCTCCATTTAAATAGTAAACTGCTTTTTCATTCTTCCTGCCAAAGTGGGTAAGTTCACGGTTACCTATTCTATCACCTTGTGGTTGGGCCGTTCCACAGATAGTAGATTTCTACCCAAATATCTTGCAGGATAATAGGTGGTAATGGCAATGTGCTGAGAGTACAATTTTATGCCACAGAGTCAAGCTTTGGGATTCTTTTTCTATGAAACCTACGTAGTTTATCACTATTAGCCGGTGTCAATATTGAGTTAAAAATGGCAACCTGTATTTGAGTTTATCGGTACTGGTAAAACAGACTTGATACCGATGAAAGGAAGTATTTTAACTCTGTAAGTTTTATCTGGGGAGGTACTTACTTTGTTTACCTGAATCAGTCTCATTCTCTGTACTGTTGGGCTATTTTGTTGTTAAATAAATAAATTATCAGCATTGCTGTTTCATAATAACGGTGGAAGCATTTCAATACGTAAGTTGGAGTAAATCTTATTTCATGATTTGAACAGACTGGAGGCAGGCTGTAGCTGAGGTAGGCCCTCTTACTTTCTCTGTGCCCACCAGTTCCAAATACGCTTGCGCTGGAACTTGTTGGGAGTGTGAGCTTTTAATTGTGTTGCCAGGGTACCTCAGTAAACAATGAAACCAAAACTCTATCTTTGTAACCAAATAAATTTAGGGATTGGGGAGTGACGATTGAGAAGGAGGGTGTAAGGGAATCAAAGTCCAGGCCATTAGCATCAGTAGGAAAATGAGATTACTTTGAACAAATGCATCTTTCATAGAATTTAAACATACTGTTGCATGTCAACAACCAACATATCTGACAGGTCTGAATACAAATCTTCTTACCAGAGTGTCCTTGCTGGTGAAGTGAACCATCCAACCCTCCTTCTGTACAGTACTACTTCTCTTCTTTGTGTGTTTAACAGACTGTACCACTCTCATCAAAGGAATGTTATTACTTGCGGAAGGGCTTAAAAGAGAAAAACAGCAAAATATCAATCATTTAGAATTTTGGAACATTTTGAGGGGTGAGCTAATGCTACCACTTCTGGACTGGAACAAGATCCATTGGACCTCTTTGAACTTCTGGTGTATTTTATTTTAAAATAACACTCTTCAATTAGCTATTTTAAAAAAGGTAGATGAAAATTTAATGAAGATGCTATTCAAGAGCTCCTCTGGTAACTCAGTTGGTACTTGCCACTTTAAAATTTTCCTTGACAATTCCATTGATTGTAAATTGATGATGCACTTTTTAACCTAAGTACATTACAGAGCAGGAGTATTGGCCCACGGTTGCCTGGGATGATTGTAAATTGATGATGCACTTTTTAACCTAAGTACATTACAGGGCAGGTGTATTGGCCCACGGTTGCCTGGGATGATGCTACGGAGAGTTGGTCCTGTAACACGCTTGTTTGATTTGCATGTTTCTGTCTGGCGAGGACAGCCAACGGCAGCCTCTCTTTTGCTTCCAGGTCTGCTCAACTGTCTGGGTACAGTTTGCACTAGTTCAGGTTTATTAGTTCATCTTCTGGGCTCACTGAAACCCAGTCAACTAAGTGTTGTGTCGCAAACTCCAGTGTGGAGTGTATAGCAGGTGCTTTTCGCCATATAGTTGTATTATGTGTGACAAAAGTGCAATAAGTTGCATCTACATGCAGATAATATTGAATGTTCAGTCATTGCTGGCAGTACCACTGAACTCAACATTCAACCCCATCATCACTGGTGCATTGTGGTTGCAGTCTGTGCAATCCACAAGACACCCTACAGCAACTCACAAAACTTAATTCGACATAAATGTGGGCCCATCAAGGATAAGAGCAGAAATGTTGTGGAAACACCATCAATACCAAAATCCCCTCAAAGTTACACCCCTTTCTGACATGGGTATGTATCATCCTTCCTTCATTCTCACTGGGCCATTATCTTGGAATTCCCTCAGAACATTATCAACTCAACATCACCATTAGTACTGCAAGGTTTCAATAAGGTAACCCTAACCCACCAGCACCTCTCAGGGAACCTATAGATGAATACTAAATGCATCCTTTTACAGAACGACCCACAACGAAGGAACAAATTATTAAAATGTTCAGAGGTCAATTCTAATGTGGGTAGCTATGTTGACATTTTATTATCACAGGGTGCGAATTCCTGCAGCCCAATGACAGTGAAAAACTTATTCTAATTGGGGAGTTTCAATTTCAAGCTTAGTCAAGTCCTCTTGATTATGTGATGAAAATGAGCAAGCATTACGGGCTTCGAGAGGGATGGCTGGAAGAGACAACTGGTCAACATGTGAAGAGGACATTAACTCCTTGCTTCCTCTTGCTTCTCTCATGATAACACTTCGACTCAGCATGAGTTCTGTCGCTCAGTGTGATTGCCGATTCTCAGTGTGATAATTAAATTTATATACTTGCACAAAGACAAGTGGCAGGACAGAAGATTGAAAAGAATATTAAAAATTACAAGACTGATAAGGAGGGAAAATCTAGCATAAAGAATAGAATAGCCATCAATATAATGATGGACAGGACAAATTTGTATGGATATCTAAACAAGAGTTC
Organism: Scyliorhinus torazame; assembly: GCF_047496885.1. Taxonomy (NCBI): domain Eukaryota; kingdom Metazoa; phylum Chordata; class Chondrichthyes; order Carcharhiniformes; family Scyliorhinidae; genus Scyliorhinus; species Scyliorhinus torazame. The sequence continues at coordinate 222,672,267 of NC_092708.1, read as the reverse complement.
ATAATGTGAGAATTGATCTTATAGAAAGGCGTCTGGGGAATTGGTAATGACGGCTGGGGCGATGGCAGAAGAACGAAACAGGTATTTTGCATCTTACTTCACTATAGAGGTCATAAGTAACATCCCAGAAATAGCCGTAAGTCAGGAAATGGAAGGGAGTGAGGATTTCAGGAAAATTATAATCACCAGGGAAGTGGTATTGAACAAATTGTTGGGTCTGTGGGTTGACAAATCCCCGGGTCTGGATGGATTTCATCCTAGTGGCTTGAAGTAAGTGACGAATGAGATAGTTGATGCATTGATTTTAATTTTCCAAGATACCTAGATTCAGGGAGGATTAAATTGGAAGATAGCAAATGTTTCAAAATGTTATTCAAAAAGGGAGGGAAATAGAAAGCAGGAAACTATCGACCGGTTAGCTTAACATCTGTCATGATTAAACTGTTAGAATTAAAGATGTTTGTTACAACCCATGAGAATGTCCAGATTAGTCTCCCCCCTGAGCCTTATGAAGTACGAGCTCCCTCACTGAGGGGCAGAGGTCCATCATCAGGCTCGTTAATTCATTGCCATAAAAGCCATCCCAGGTTGGAGCCCAATTGCAGAGTAGTCCCTACTGCGACTAGGACTGCACTTGTAAATACTTTAGTTTTGGTAATAAACTGTTCTTTGACTCTCCTTCCTGGATTCCTCCTTGACTACCAAATTGGCGATGAGGATAAAGCAGACCACAGTTGGCCCTGCCAGCCATTTGGAGCACAGCCACCTCTCTTCACAAAGGACAGTAAGAAGTCTTACAACACCAGGTTAAAGTCCAACAGGTTTGTATCGAATCACTAGCTTTTGGAGCACTGCTCATTCCTCAGGTGAATCCAGGATTTTTAAGATAAACGCTATCATGGGGGATGATCGTCAGACCGTAATTCTTCTGACCAACTTTGGGGTCCCCACTTTCAGCGATATAAAGAGTGAAGCTCCAAGACATTGGAAGAGGTAGTGGTGCTCGTGGCAGACCACTCCGACCCCAAGCCGTCAATTATCGTACAGAGGCACCAATTTAATAAGGCCGAGAAGACCCCAGGGGAGCCCGTGGCTGACTTTTTGGTGCAACTATGCAAATTAGCAGAGTTTTGCGACTATGGGCCATCCTTACTCGAGATGTTATGGGACTGCCTTGTACGCAAGGCAAATAATATGGCGAACCAGTGAAAATTTCTGGTTGAGCCGCTGGTGGGCGTAAAAGAAAAGCCGTTGAGTTCTCCTCCTCATGGGAGAGAGCAGAGAAGGGAGTCCCGGAACTCCTGGTGATGTCAGGGATGGAGGTAAACAGCGTAGGATGCACCTATTCCGGCACACAGTGTCACCTAGGACTGGACCCTCGGAACACCGCTGGGACCAGGCCCGTTGGCCAAGGATCATTACAGCCAGGCGGCACATCTCCCGCAATCGATGGAGGATGACACAAGGTGGTGCGGCACTTGTGGCTAGCAAAATCACATGGATAGGAAACCACAGGTCAGTCAGCAACCTCATCACCCTACCCGAGGGAGATGTCAGCCCAGACCCAGACCCTCTCTTAGAACAACCTGTTGGTGAGGAATGTATGCAATTGAATTGCATCACCTCGTCACAAATTGTCCCATCAGGTTCCCTTCCAGGCAAACGGACACCGGCTAGACATGGAGTTGGACACAGAGGCTGCAGTTTCGGTAATAGGGAGGCAGACCTTGGAGAGAATCAGGACTGGGCTTCCTCAGTTTGTGGGACGCCGAGGCAAGGCTAGTGACCTATATGGGGGAACCCATAGCCATAATAATAGTGAAGGGCCTCAGACTGAGTCTGCTGGGCTGTGACTAGCTACTACGTCTCTTGTTGGACTGGCAGCTGATGGGCACTGGAAGACTTTACGAAGTTTTAGAACATAGAACATAGAAGATTACAGTGCAGTACAGGCCCTTCGGCCCTCAATGTTGCACCGACCTGTGAAACCACTCGAAAGCCCATCTACACTATTCCCTTATCATCTATATGTCTATCCAATGACATTTTGAATGCCCTTAGTGTTGGCGGGTCCACTACTGTTGCAGGCAGGGCATTCCACACCCTTACTACTATCTGAGTAAAGAACCTATCTCTGACATCTGTCTTATATCTATCGCCCCTCAATTTAAAGCTATGTCCCCTCGTGCTAGACATCACCATCCGAGGAAAAAGGCTCTCACCGTCCGCCCTATTCAATCCTCCGATCATCTTGTATGCCTCAATTAAGTCACCTCTTAACCTTCTTCTCTCTAACGAAAACAGCCTCAAGTCCCTCAGCCTTTCCTCATAAGATCTTCCCTCCATACCAGGCAACATTCTGGTAAATCTCCTCTGCACCCTTTCCAATGCTTCCACATCCTTCCTATAATGCGGCGACCAGAATTGCACGCAATACTCCAAATGCGGCCGCACCAGAGCTTTGTACAGCAGCAACATGACCTCATGGCTCCGAAACTCAATCCCTCTACCAATAAAAGCTACCACACCGTACGCCTTCTTAACAACCCTCTCAACCTGGGTGGCAACTTTCAGGGATCTATGTACATGGACACCGAGATCTCTCTGCTCATCCACACTGCCAAGAATCTTACCATTAGCCCAGTGCTCTGTCTACCTGTTATTCCTTCCAAAATGAATCACCTCACACGTTTCTGCATTAAACTCCATTCGCCATCTCTCAGCCCAGCGCTGCAGCTTATCTATATCCCTCTGTAACTTGTAACATCCTTCCGCGCTGTCCACAACTCCAGCGACTTTAGTGTCATCTGCAAATTTACTCACCCATCCTTCTAGGCCCTCCTCAAGGTCATTTACAAAAATGACAAACAGCAGTGGCCCCAAAACAGATCCTTGTGGTACACCATCAGTAACTAGACTCCAGTCTGAACATTTCCCATCAACCACCACCCTTTGTCTTCTTCCAGCTAGCCAATTTCTGATCCAAACTGCTAAATCACCCTGAATCCCATGCCTCCATATTTTCTGCAGTAGCCTACCGTGGGGAACCTTATCAAACGTTTTACTGAAATCCATACACACCACATCAACTGCTTTACCCTCATCCACCTGTTTGGTCACCTTCTCAAAGAACTCAATAAGGTTTGTGAGGCACGACCTACCCTTCACAAAACTGTGTTGACTATGTCTAATCAAATTATTCCTTTCTATCTCTTATAATCCTTTCCAAGACTTTGCCCACAACAGAAGTAAGGCTCACTGGTCTATAGTTACCGGGGTTGTCTCTACTCCCCTTCTTGAACAAGGGGACAACATTTGCTATCCTCCAGTCTTCTGGCACTATTCCTGTAGACAAAGATGACTTAAAGATCAAAGCCAAAGGCTCTGCAATCTCCTCCCCAGCTTCCCAGAGAATCCTAGGACAAATCCCATCCAGCCCAGGGGACTTGTCTATTTTCACACTTTCCAGAATTGCTAACACCTCCTCCTTATGAACCTCAAGCCCTTCTAGTCTAGTAGCCTGAATCTCAGTATTCTCCTCAACAACATTGTCTTTTTCCTGTGTGAATACTGACGAAAAATATTCATTTAGCTCCTCTCCTATCTCTTCGGACTCCAAGCACAACTTCCCACTACTGTCCTTGACTGGCCCTACTCGTGCCCTAGTCATTCGTTTATTCCTGACATATCTATAGAACGCTTTAGGGTTATCCTTGATCCTACCAGCTAAAGACTTCTCATGTCCCCTCCTGGCTCTTCTTAGCTCTCTCTTTAGGTCCTTCCTAGCTAACTTGTAACTCTCGAGCGCCCTAACTGAACCTTCATGTCTCATCTTTACATAAGCCTCCTTCTTCCTCTTGACAAGTGTTTCGACTGCTTTAGTAAACCATGGTTCCCTTGCTCGATCACTTCCTCCCTGCCTGACAGGTACATACTTATCAAGGACACGCAGTAGCTGTTCCTTGAACAAGTTACACATTTCCATTGTGCCCATCCCCTGCAATTTTCCTCTCCATCCGATGCATGCTAAGTCATGCCTCATCGCATCATAATTGCCTTTCCCCCAGATGTAACTCTTGCCCTGCGGTATATACCTATCCCTTTCCATCACTAAAGTAAATGCAATCGAATTATGGTCACCATCACCAAAGTGCTCACCTACCTCCAAATCTAACACCTGTCCTGGTTCATTACCCAGTACCAAATCCAATATGGCCTCGCCTCTCTTTGGCCTAGCTACATACTGTGTCAGGAAACCCTCCTGCACACATTGGACAAAAATGGACCCATCGAAAGTATTCGAACTACAGCGTTTCCAGTCAATATTTGGAAAGTTAAAGTTCCCCATAACAACGACCCTGTTGCTTTCGCTCCTATCCAGAATCATCTTTGCAATCCTTTCCTCTACATCTCTAGAACTTTTCGGAGGCCTATAGAAATACCCTAACAGAGTGACCTCTCCTTTCCTGTTTCTAACCTCAGCCCTCACTACCTCAGCAGACGAGTCCTCATCAAACGTCCTTTCTGCCACCGTAATACTGTCCTTGACTAACAATGCCACCCCTCCCCCTCTTTTACCACCTTCCCTGAGCTTACTGAAATATCTAAACCCCGGCACCTGCAACAACCATTCCTGTCCCTGCTCTATCCATGTCTCCGAAATGGCCACAACATCGAAGTCCCAGGTACCAACCCATGCCGCAGGTTCACCCACCTTATTCCGGATGCTCCTGGCATTGAAGAAGACACACTTTAAACCACCTTCCTGCCTGCCTGTACACTCCTGCAACTTTGAAACCTTAGTCATGACCTCACTACTCTCAACCTCCTGTATACTGGAGCTACAATTCAGGTTCCCTAGTCCTGCTGAACTAGTTTAAACCCTCCCAAAGAGCATTAGTAAATTTCCCCCCCAGGATATTGGTACCCCTCTGGTTCAGGTGTAGACCATCCCATTTGTAGAGGTCCCGCCGACCCCAGAATGCGCCCCAATTATCCAGAAATCTGAAACCCTCCCTCCTGCACCATCCCTGTAGCCATGTGTTCAACTCCTCTCTCTCCCTATTCCTCGTCTCACTATCACGTGGCACGGGTAACAACCCAGAAATAATAACTCTGTCCTAGATATAAGTTTCCACCCTAGCTCCCGGAATTCCTGCCTTATATCCCTATCCCTTTTCCTACCTATGTCGCTGGTACCTATGTGGACCACGACTTGGGGCTGCTCCCCCTCCCCCTTAAGGATCCCGAAAAGACGATCCGAGACATCATGGACCCTGGCACCTGGGCGGCAACACACCAACCGCGAGTCTCTCCCGTTCCCACAGAATCTCCTATCTATCCCCCTATCTATGGAGTCTCCAATGACTAATGCTCTACTCCTCTCCCCCCTTCCCTTCTGAGCAACAGGGACAGACTCTGTGCCAGAGACCTGTACCCCATGGCTTATCCCTGATAAGTCCCACCCCCCCAACAGTATCCAAAGCGGTATACTTGTTACTAAGGGGAACGACCACAGGGGATCCCTGTATTGACTGCTTCCTCCCAGCCCCTCTCACCGTCACCCATCTATTTTTATTCTTCGGAGCAACTACAAATCCTGAAGCTTCGACCTATCACCACCTCTGCCTCCCGAATGATCCGAAGTTCATCCAGCTCTAGCTCCAGTTCCCTAATGCGGTTTCTGAGGAGCTGGAGATGGGTGCACTTCCCACAGATGAAATCAGCAGGGACACTGACGGCGTCCCTCACCTCAAACATTCTGCAGGAGGAACATTGCACTACCTTCCCTGCCATCCCCTCTAGATAAAAAAAGAAAAAGAAAGAAAGAGCTTACCTGTTATTCACTACCCTTCTCAGCAGGCACTCACTCAGCAACCTCTGTGCCCCGCACGATAACACCTGAGGGAAAAGAAAAAAAAAACTACTTACCAGTCAGCAGCCAATCCCTTACCTGCAGGCTGTGACGTCACGGTTCAACTTCTTTCTACTTCTACCTGCCCTCGAGCCTTCCTCTTGATCTTTACAATGGTTGGGTTTTTTTTGGTTAGAGGAGGGGGTAGGGAGGGAAACACTGAAGAAGTTTTGAGGAACACCCAGAAATATTCCAGGAAGGTCTGGGCAAAAGTAAGGCGGCCGTGGCCAAAATATATGTGGACCCAAGGGCCCAAACCATGTACATCCGGGCCTGCCCTGTCCCCTATGCACTGCTGGCGAAAATCGAAGGCGAACTTTGGCGAATTGAAAACCTTGGCATCATCCAACCGGCACGGTTTGTTGTTTGGGCAGCGCCAGTAGTCCCAACGGTAAAATTTGACAAAACAGTATGCTGGTAGTCCCATTGCTAAAACCTGACAAAACAGCCTTTGATTTGATTTGACCTGATTTATTACTGTCACATGTATTAGAATACAGTGAAATATATTGTTTCTTGCATGCTGGACAGACAACGCATACCGTACATAGGGAAGAAGAGTCTGCAGAACATAATGTTACAGTCATAGCTAGAGTGTAGAGAAAAGATCAACTTAATACGAGGTTGGTCCATTCAAAAGTCTGATGGCAGCAGGGAAGAAGCTGTTCTTGAGTCGGTTGGTACGTGACTTCAAACTTTTGTATCTTTTTTCTGAAGGAAGAAGGTGGAAGAGAGTATGTCCGGGGTGCGTGGGGTCCTTAATTATGCTGGCTGCCTTTCTGAGGCAGTGGGAATTGTAGACAGAGTCAATGGATGGGAGGCTGGTTTGCGTGATGGACTGGACAACATTCACAAACTTTTGTAGTTCCCTGCGGTCTTTGGCAGAACAGGATCCATACCAAGCTGTGATACAACCAGAAAGAATGCTTTCTATGGTGCATCTGTAAAGGTTGGTGAGGGCTGTAGCTGACATGCCAAAGATCCTTAGTCTTCTAAGAAAGTAAAGTCGTTGGTGGGCTTTCTTAACTATAGAGTCGGAATGGGGGGACCAGGACAGGCTGTTGGTGATCTGGACACCTAAAAACTTGAAGCTCTCGACCCTTTCTACTTCATTCCCATTGATGTAGACGGGGCATGTTCTGCACTACGCTGCCTGAATTCAATGACAATCTCCTTTGTTTTGTTGACATTGAGGGAGAGATTATCGGCTCACCAGATTATCACCAGATTCTCTATCTCATTCCTGTACTCTGTCTCGTCATTCTTTGACATCCGACCCACTACTGTGGTGTCATCAGCAAATTTGAAAATCGAGTTGGAGGAGAATTTGGCCACACAATCATAGGTGTACAAGGAAGATAGTAGGGGGCTGAGAACACAACGTGTGGTGTTGAGGATGATCTTGGAGGAGGTGTTGTTGCTTATCCTTACTGATTGTGGCCTGTGGGTTAGGAAGTAAAGGATCCAGTCGCAGAGGGAGGAGCTGAGGCCAAGGCCACGGAGTTTAGAGATGAGTTTCTTAGGAATAATGGTTTTGAAGGCTGAGCTGTAGTCAACAAATAGGAGTCTGACATACGTGTCGTTGTTATCTAGGTATTCCAGGGTTACGTGCAGGGCCAGGGAGATGGCGTCTGCTGTGGACCTGTTGCAGCGGTAGGCGAACTGTAGTGGATCAAGGCAATCCGGGAGGCTGGAGTCGATTCGTGCCATGACTAACCTTTCGAAGCACTTCATATTGATGGATGTCAAAGCCACTGGACGATAGTCATTAAGGCACGTTGCTTGGCTTTACATTGGTCCAGGGATGATGGTCGTCTTCTTGAAGCAGTTAGGGACCTCAGATTATTGTGAAGAGAGGTTGAAGATGTCTGCGAATACCCCCGCCAGCTGATCCGCGCAAGACCTGAGTGCTCGTCCGGGTACCCCATCAGGGCCAGTGGCTTTCCGTGGGTTGACCTTCGAGAAGGCTGCTCTGACGTCTGTAATGGTGACCTCAGATACAAGTTCATCCGAGGTTTCTGGGGTGGACGGCTGCTCTTGTTGACCTCTTGCTCAAAGCGTGCATCGAATGCTTTGAGCTCATCAGAGAGAGGTGCGCTGGAGCCGGCGACTTTACATGCCTTCATCTTGTAGCCCGTTATGTCTTGCAGATCTTGCCATAGACGGCGGGGATCCGTGTGGCTAGCCTGAGCCTCAAGCTTGGTCCGGTACTGTCTTTTGGCATCTTTGATGGATTTCTTTAGATCATATCTGGCTTTCTTGTAGAGGTCAGGTTCGCCTGACTTGAACGCCTCAGACCTAGACTTCAGCAAGCAGTGGATATCCCTGTTCATCCAGTGTTCCGGTTGGGAAACACGCGGATTTGCTTCTTTGGCACACAGTCTTCTACACACTTAGGAATGAAGTCAGTTACTGTAGTGGCGTACTCGTTCAGGCTGGTTGCAGAGTTTTTAAATACTGACCAGTCCACTGACTCTAAGCAGTCCCGTAGGAGACCATCCGATTCGTCAGACCAACAATGCACTACTTTCTTTGATGGATTCTCCCGCTTCAGTTTTTGGTGATAAGCCGGGAGCAGATTTGTGGTCAGATTTGCCATAGTGTGGGCGGGCGATCGGGCAGTAGGCACGTTTGATATTTGTGTAGCAGTGGTCCAGGATATTTGGCCCTCTGGTTGAATAGGTGACATGTTGGTGGTAACTTAGTATAGTATTTAGTTATTGTCATAATATACACCAGTATATCATGGTGCAGACACACACACTGATGGACACACAGCAAGACCAATCAACACACACAACACTGCAGCCAATCACCAGTTAGAGTACACGCACTATAAAGACAGGGGGCATCAGAGTTTCCGCTCATTCGAGCTGCAGCTTGCTTGTAGGACAATGCTTACAGCCTGCAGCACAGACATTCACCATGTGCTGAGTGCATCGACTGGTTAGGACAAGGCAAAGGTCTTTAGTTAAAGCTAGCATCGTGTTAACCCACAGTGACAGTATGTTAAACAGTTAATGACTCAATAAAATAGTGTTGCACTATTTCAAGTGTTGGTGACCTGCATGTGTTCCACGGATCCAGAGCACCCAACACAACAGTTATTATGGCTATAATAGTTAACTCTGGTTATTATAGTTGTACGCTTTTGACCTTAGCCTTATTAAAGTCCCCAGCCATGATGAACAAAGCCTGACAAAACATAACACTGATAGTCCCGTGCTAAAACCTGACAAAACAATACACTGACAGTCCCGTGCTAAAACCTGACAAAACAGTACACTGATAGTCCCGTGCTAAAACCTGACAAAACAGTACACTGTTAGTCTCGTGATAAAAACTGACAAAACAGTACACTGATAGTCCCGTGCGAAAACCTGACAAAACAGTACACTGATAGTCCGTGCTAAAACTGACAAAACAGTACACTGGTAGTCCGTGCTAAAACTGACAAAACAGTACACTGATAGTCTCGTACTAAAGCCTGACAAAACACAACACTGGTAGTCCGTGCTAAAACCTGACAAAACAGTACACTGCCAGTCCCGTGCTAAAACCTGACAAAACAGTACACTGATAGTCCCGCGCTAAAACCTGACAAAACAGTACACTGTTAGTCTCGTGCTAAAACCTGACAAAACAGTACACTGTTAGTCTCGTGATAAAACCTGACAAAACAGTACACTGATAGTCCCGTGCGAAAACCTGACAAAACAGTTTGGCTATTGAGTTAGATGATCAGCCATGATCATGATGAATGGCGGAGCAGGCTCGAAGGGCCAAAAGGCCTCCTCCTGCTCCTATCTTCTATGTATATATGTATGCAGTACGCAGGTAGTCCCCTGCTAAAACCTGACAAAACAGTACGGTGATAGTCTTGTGTTAAAACCTGACAAAGCAGGGAGCAGCACGGTGGCGCAGTGATAGCACTGCAGTCTCACGGCGCCGAGGTCCCAGGTTCGATCCTGCCGTGGCTCACTGTTCGTGTGGAGTTTGCACATTCTCCCCGTGTTTGCGTGGGTTTCGTCCCTGATGTGTTGGGTGCTCTGCTACACAGACGAACCAACACGGTTGCGGTTGGTACAACTCAGTTTTATTACTAACATATATTTACAGTGGTAAACTGGTTACTGTGGTTCGATCATAACCCTTGAATCTGTGGACCTATTCCTAACACTATCTTGCAGTGGCACTCAGCACATGGTGGATGTCTGAGTGGCTTGCTGTGAGCTCTGTGCCCTGAGCTGTCTCCTGCTGGAATGAGCCGGAAATGTCGTGTTCCTCGTTTTATAGTGTGTATGCTCTTGCCTGTGATTGGTTGTGGTGTTGTGTGTGTATTGATTGGTCCGTTGATCTGTCCATCAGTATGTATGTATGTTTGCACCATGATGTTTACCTGAATATCGTGACATCCCCCTTTTTTTACAAGAACATGTGCCTATGTGGTTATAAATAGAGATGTGTACTGAGTGCAGCTGAATGTGTGTGTGTGCAATACCTACAGCATGTACACGAGGCTAAACTATATACAAGGGGCGATGTCAGGTGCGACATAGCAACGAGGTTGTACCATAAACAAAAGACGGGGAAATGTTGAATGTCAAAACGAACTCCTGTAACGACAAGGAAAAATAGAAACATATTAACACAGTGGTATTATGAGTTCAATGTTCAAACAGGCTCATTGTAGCGCACAAAGACTCCGTGAGACGAATAGAGTGAAGTCGATGAGGCTTTATTAAGCGTGTCTGTTCCCCCGCAGCTCGATAGTAAACTGGCCTGCGGGGGAAGACTCCGGCTTCTTATACTCCGCCTTCAGGGCGGAGCTAGAGGTCAACGGCCAACCAGGACCTGGGATCTGTCAGCCAATGACATTAGGGCTTCCAGTCCCACATGACCCCCAATACATACTACCACATTCACCCCTTGTCAAAATGAACCCGGCGGGGTGATGCTTCGTATGGTGGTAAGGGTTTACAGGGCTGGTCCTGGGAGGAAAAGAAAAAAAACATTCGCAAGGCAATACAGTATTGTACAATTTTGTCCTGTTGCAACTATTTACAGAGGGTATGGGAAGAAAAGCAAAATGTTCTTGTGAAAGTCCATATTTAGTTTTAGATCGACGCCACGAGTCGGTCGGGTGGTCTGGTCGTCCGTGTCGATCGCCTCGGCCCTGGTGGTGGTCGTGCTTGTACCGTTGTCGTCGCCTCCAGGAGCCTTACGGTTTCAGCTTGGGCTTTATTCTTGGTCGGTGCTGAGGGGAGGGGGACCGATCCTCCTGGGAAGGGGGCGGTCGCGGGGTGCGGCGGTGGCAGGAAGCGGGGGGGTTGGGTTGATGATGTCGGGGGGGGGGGTGCGTGTTGCCGGCGGGCGCCAGATCCCGTAGGGAGACCGTGTCCTGTCGGCCGTCGGGGTACTCCACGTAGGCGTACTGGGGGTTCGCGTGGAGGAGGTGAACCCTTTCGTCCGCCTTATGTGCCCGCACATGCTTTCGGAGCAGGATGGGTCCTGGGGCCGCCAGCCAGGTCGGCAGCGACGTTCCAGAGGAGGACCTCCTAGGGAAAACAAGGAGACGCTCATGAGGCGTTTGATTAGTGCTCGTACATAATAACGACCGGATGGAGTGGAGAGCATCCGGGAGGACCTCCTGCCACCGTGAAACTGGGAGGTCCCTGGACCGTAGGGCCAGTAGGACGGCCTTCCAGACCGTGCTGTTCTCCCTCTCTACTTGCCCGTTCCCCCGGGGGTTGTAGCTGGTCGTCCTGCTTGAGGCTATGCCCTTGCTGAGCAGGAACTGGCGCAGCTCGTCACTCATGAAAGAGGACCCCCTGTCGCTGTGGACGTAAGCGGGGTAACCGAACAGTGTGAAGATGCTGTTCAGGGCTTTAATGACTGTGGCCGCGGTCATGTCAGAACAGGGAATGGCAAAAGGGAAGCGGGAGTATTCGTCCACCACATTAAGAAAATATGCGTTGCGGTCGGTGGAGGGGAGGGGCCCTTTGAAATCGAGACTGAGGCGTTCAAAGGGGAGGGAAGCCTTAATCAGGTGCGCTCCATCTGGCCTGAAAAAATGCGGCTTGCATTCCGCGCAGATGTGGCAGTCCCTTGTGACTGTACGGACCTCCTCTAAAGAGTATGGGAGATTGCGGGACTTGATGAAGTGGTAAAACCGAGTGACCCCCGGATGGCAGAGGTCCTCGTGGAGGGTTTGGAGGCGGTTAATTTGTGCGTTGGCACATGTGCCGCGGGAAAGGGCATCGGACGGCTCGTTCAGCTTTCCGGGACGATACAAAATCTCATAGTTGAAGGTGGAGAGCTCGATCCTCCACCTTAAGATCTTGTCGTTTTTGATTTTGCCCCGCTGTGCATTATCGAACATGAAGGCTACCGACCGTTGGTCCGTGAGGAGAGTGAATCTCCTGCCGGCCAGGTAATGCCTCCAATGTCGCACAGATTCCACTATGGCTTGGGCTTCCTTTTCTACTGAAGAGTGGCAGATTTCTGAGGCGTGGAGGGTCCGGGAGAAAAAGGCCACGGGTCTGCCCGCTTGGTTAAGGGTGGCCGCTAGAGCTACGTCGGAGGCGTCGCTCTCGACCTGGAAGGGGAGGGACTCGTCGATGGCACGCATCGTGGCCTTTGCGATATCCGCTTTGATGCGGCTGAAGGCCTGGCAAGCCTCTGTCGACAGAGGGAAGGTCATGGTCTGTATTAGGGGGCGGGCCTTGTCTGCGTACTGGGGGACCCACTGGGCGTAGTATGAAAAGAACCCCAAGCAGCGTTTCAGGGCTTTTGGGCAGTGTGGGAGCGGAAATTCCATGAGTGCGCGCATACGTTCGGGGTCGGGGCCTATTATCCCATTGCGCACTACGTAGCCCAGAATGGCTAGCCGATCGGTGCTAAAAACGCACTTGTCCTCATTGTACGTGAGGTTCAAGGCTTTGGCGGTCTGGAGGAATTTTTGGAGGTTGGCGTCGTGGTCCTGCTGATCGTGGCCGCAGATGGTTACATTGTCGAGATACGGGAATGTGGGCCGCAACCCATGTTGATCAACCATTCGGTCCATCTCCCGTTGGAAGACCGAGACCCCGTTTGTGACGCCAAAAGGGACCCGTAGGAAATGGTATAATCGCCCGTCTGCCTCGAAGGCTGTGTACTTGTGGTCACTTGGGCGGATGGGGAGCTGATGGTAGGCGGACTTGAGGTCCACGGTGGAGAAGACTTTATATTGGGCAATCCGGTTGACCATGTCGGATATGTGGGGGAGAGGGTACGCGTCTAGTTGTGTGTACCTGTTGATGGTCTGGCTATAGTCAATGACCATCCTTTGTTTCTCCCCTGTCTTCACTACTACCACCTACGCTCTCCAGGGACTATTGCTGGCCTGGATTATGCCCTCCTTTAGTAGCCGCTGGACTTCGGACCAAATGAAGGTCCGGTCCTGGGCGCTGTACCGTCTGCTCCTCGTGGCGACGGGTTTGCAATCCGGCGTGAGGTTCGCAAACAAGGACGGGGGTTGCACCTTGAGGGTTGCGAGGCCGCAGATAGTGAGTGGGGGTATTGGGCCGCCGAATTTGAACGGAAGGCTCTGTAGATTGCATTTGAAATCTAATCCCAGCAAGGTGGGGGCACAGAGTTGGGGAAGGACGTTTAGTTTGTAGTTTTTGAACTCCCTCCCCTGCACCGTTAGGGTAACTGTGCAGAATCCCTGGATCTGTACGGAGTGGGATCCTGCAGCTAGGGAAATCTTTTGTGCGCTGGGATAGGTGGTCAAGGAACAGCGTCTTACCGTGTCGGGGTGTATAAAGCTCTCCGTGGTCCCGGAGACGACTAGGCATGGCGTCTCGTGGCCGTTTATTAGCACCGTTGTCGTCGTCGTCTGGAGTGTCCGGGGCCGAGCTTGATCGAGCGTGATTGAAGCGAGACATGGTTGTAGTAGTGGAGTGGGGTCTGTTGTTGCCGTCCAAGATGGCGTCGGGGATGGACAAAATGGCCGCCCCCATACATCGCACGTGGCTAGGGGGGTCACAAGATGGCGGCGGGGGTGGACAAAATGGCCGCCCCCACGCGTCGTACAGGTCTGGGGCGGTCCAAGATGGCGGCGCCCCTCCTCCCCTCGTGGTGGCCGGGACCCAAAATGGCGGCGTCTGCGGGTCACACATGGTGTGCTGGGGGGGCTGGGGAGCGCTAGGACCGCGAGCGCTAGGTCCGCGCGGAGCTCCCTCACCGGGGACAGCGGTGGTCGGGGCCCAAGTAGGTGGCGCCGGCGGGTCAGGCGTGGGGTGCGGGGTGGGGGTTAGGGTGGCGTTAGGGACGCGCAAAACTCCCTCCTCTCCGTGGAGAGTGTTGGCCGGGACCCAAAGCGGTAGCGCTGGCGGCGGGTCATACATGGGCTGCGGGGAGGGGGGTTGGGGAGCGTAGGTGGCGTGCAGAGCTCCCAGTTCTCCCGGGACCGCGGTGGTCGGGACCCAGGGCGGCTGCGCCTGCGGGTCGTACATGGCATGCTGGGGGGTTGGGGCGCGTAAACTGCTTGCAGGGCTCCCTGTGCTCCCTGGACAGCGGCGACCTCGCGGGACCGGCACACAACCGCATAATGGCCCTTTTTCCCGCCGCTTTTGCAGGTAGCTGCGCGGGCCGGGCAGCGCTGTCGGGGGTGTTTCGCCTGGCCGCAGAAATAACAGCGGGCGCCCCCGGTGCGACTCGGCGTTTGGACCGCGCAAGCCTGTGGGGTGTCCAGGGGGGGGGGGGGGGTAGGGGGTTTGCCGCGACGGGTACGTACGGGGCCCAATGGGTCGCCGCGCGGTCGGGGCCGTAGGCGCGGGTATTACGCGCGGCCACGTCTAGGGAGGCTGCTAGGGCCCGGGCCACTGAGAGTCCTAGCGACTCTTTTTCTAGAAGTCTTTGGCGGATTTGGGAGGATTGCATACCTGCCACAAAAGCGTCGCGCATTAACGTGTCCGTGTGTTCGTTTGCGTTCACCGACGGGCAGCTGCAGGCTCGTCCCAAAATCAGCAGCGCGGCGTAGAACTCGTCCATCGATTCTCCGGGAGCTTGCCGTCTCGTCGCGAGCTGGTAGCGAGTGTAGATTTGGTTAACTGGGCGGACATAGAGACTTTTCAGTGCTGCGAACGCCGTCTGGAAATCCTCCGAGTCTTCGATGAGGGAGTAAATCTCCGTGCTCACCCTCGAGTGCAGGACCTGCAGTTTTTGGTCTTCTGAGACCCGGCCGGTGGTCGTTCTGAGGTAGGCCTCGAAGCAAGTCTGCCAGTGCTTGAAGGCTGCTGCCGCGTTCACTGCGTGGGGCCTGATCCTCAGGCATTCCGGAATGATCCTGAGCTCCATAGTCCTTTTTAGGCACGCTTAATAAATTGTAGCGCACAAAGACTCCGTGAGATGAATAGAGTGAAGTCGATGAGGCTTTATTAAGCGTGTCTGTTCCCCCGCAGCTCGATAGTAAACTGGCCTGCGGGGGAAGACTCCGGCTTCTTATACTCCGCCTTCAGGGCGGAGCTAGAGGTCAACGGCCAACCAGGACCCGGGATCTATCAGCCAATGACATTAGGGCTTCCAGTCCCACATGACCCCCAATACATACTACCACACTCATAAGTCCAGTCTAGTAGGTGGGCGACGAATTCGGGTTCACCGTTAGGGTCGCACACCATTCATCACCCGGATTGACACTGTGCACTTGCAATGGCTGGTGGGTCCTGCCTGGAGACATCCAGTTCCTATCAATGACCGCAACGCGGAAGGCGTCCTGGTCGTCTGTGTCACTGGTCTGGAAATCGTCTGGGCACGACTCGTAGGAAGGAGGCTGAATGGTCCGCACGTCCTTGCGAGGTTGTCGGAATTGGGGAGAATTGGCAGGTTGAGCTGCTCGACAGCAGGCAGCGTAGTTGCCCATCTTGCCTCAGCGGAGGCATTGTCGGTTTTTGGCGGACATTGCCGCTTTAAATGTGCGGCTCCGCACGTCATGACGTCATGGCGTTCGTTGCGCCACCGCGTATGTGCAGTTCAGTCTTGCGTCGAGCGCGCCTGCGCATCACGTCCCTCTGTGTCGACGTCTTTTTTGGTGCGCACAAACGCGGGAGGCCGCGGAAAGCATGCAAAATGGCCGCCCTCGCCCGGGCCGCGGGCCGGGAGGAACTCGATCGCCTGGACCCGTTCGGCCTCGTAGGACGCCTGCCTTGCCGATCCGGCCGTGTAGGACCCCTGCCGCGCCGATTCGACCGCTTGAAATTGGGAGTAGCGGCTGGTCGAGTTTTCTTGAAGGACACAGGCTTCGATTGCGGAGGCTAGGGTGAGGCCTTTAATTTTGAGGAGTTGCTGGCGAAGGGTGCCCGAGGTGACCCCAAAAACAATCTGGTCCCGAATCATTGAATCGGAGGTGGTGTCGTAACCGTAGGACTGCGTGAGGATACAGAGGTGCATAAGGAAAGATTGAAAGGGCTCATCCTTACCCTGCAGGCGCTGCTGGAAGAGATACCTCTCGAAACTCTCGTTTACCTCGACGCAGAAGTATTGGTCGAGTTTGAGAAGGACCGTCTTGTACTTGGTCTTGTCCTCACCTTCTGCGAACACCAGGGAGTTGTAGACATGGATGGTGTGCTGCCCTGCCGTGGAGAGGAGGAGGGTGATTTTCCTGGTGTCCGAAGCGCTCTCCTTTTCGTTGGCTTCCAGGAAGAGCTGGAAGCGTTGTTTGAACAGCTTCCAATTGACGCCGAGGTTTCCAGTGATTTGTAGCGGCTGCGGCGTGCTGACGGTGTCCATGGTGCAGGATGGCAGATTCCTGAGCATCCGTAGGTAGGTCCCACAGTTACCGGGTTCCAATCCTGGTACTATGATGTGTTGGGTATTCTGCTACACAGACGAACCAACACGGTTGCGAATGGTACAACTCAGTTTTATTACTAACATATATTTACAGTGGTAAACTGGTTACTGAGGTTCGATCATAACCCTTGAATCTGTGGACCTAGCCCTAACACTATCTTGGAGTGGCACTCAGCACATGGTAGATGTCTGAGTGGCTTGCTGTGAGCTCTGTGCCCTGAGCTGTCTCCAGCTGGAATGAGCCAGAAGTGTCGTTTTCCCCGTTTTATAGTGTATGCTCTTGGCTGTGGTGTTGTGTGTGTATTGATTGGTCCGTTGATCTGTCCATCAGTATGTATGTATGTTTGCACCATGATGTTTACCTGAATATCATGACAGCCCCCACAAACCCAAAGATGTGCAAGGTAGGTAGATTGAACATGCAAAATTGCTCCTTAGTTGGAAAAAATGAATTGGATGCTCTAAATTTATTTAAAAAAAGAAAAAACCTGACAAAACAGTACACTGGTAGTCCCGTGCTAAAGCCTGACAAAACAGTACACTGGTAGTCCCGTGCTAAAGCCTGACAAAACAGTACACTGGTAGTCCCGTCCTAAAACCTGACACAACAGTACACTGTTAGTCTTGTGGTAAAAACTGACAAAACAGTACACTGGTAGTCCCGTGCTAAAGCCTGACAAAACAGTACACTAGTAGTCCGGGCTAAAACCTGACAAAACAGTACACTGGTAGTCCTGTGCTAAAACTGATAAAACAGTACACTGGTAGTTGTGGTGAACGTATTATGGTAACCATTCACCACTGTACGACATTGTATTGTGCTGTTGCCCATGTGTGCTCCACCTATGGACCATTGTACTGTATTACACCGATTGTATCATGTTGGTGCCCTTGTGGGCTCCGCCCACTTGAGGGGAGGTATATAGAGCAGCTGCCCTGTGGGCGGCTCTCAGTGCAGAGCAGTCGCAGGCAGGCACAGTTCTAGTTGATTAAAGCCACTGTTCACTTCAACTCTCTGACTCGTGTGAATTGATGGTCGCATCAGTAGTCCCGTGCTAAAACCTGACAAAACTATACGCCTGTTCAGTGACTATGAATTGACCATCAACAAGGCCTGCCATCTCTACAGGTACCCAGTGCCACGGATAGAAGATTCATATGCAAAGTTAGCTGGGAGTGATTCCTTTTCCAAGCTTGACATGAGCCACGCCTATCTCCAGCTGGAGTTGGGAGGCTGATTGCAGGCATTACATAACCATCAATACCCACAGCCGCCTCTATGATTCCACAAGACTGCTGTTTGGAGTGTCATTGGCTTGCGCAATTTATCAGCACTCTATGGAGAACATCTGAACGGGTTATCACATCTGGCGGTCTACTTGGACGACGTCCTGGTCACCGGAACTATGATCAGGGAGCACCTGAGCAACCTGGAGGGGCATCCACAACTCCTTCCTCTTCACCAGGAGCCCCGGGTCCAGGTCCCCCGCGTATCTCCCGTCCACTTCCAAAATTTATTCCACCAACCATTGGTGTTTCTTCCTCTCCTCCCTATCCACTTGGCCTCATGCAAAATCACCTCACCGCTCACCACTGCCTTCAGAGCCTCCCAAAACACTAACGGCAAGACATCCCCTTTCAGTTAAAGCCCACAAACTCTTCAATAACCTTCCCCACCCTGTCACAGAAACTCTGGTCTACCAACAATCCTGCATCCAGCCTCCATCTCGGTGTATGAGCCAACCCCTTCTCCAGGACCACATCCATCCAACGGGGAGCATGATCCGAAATCACATTGTCGAATACTCTGCCCCCTTAGCCCCAGCCAACAGCGCCTTCCCCACCACAACAAAAAAAAAATCAATCCTCGGGAACCGGGTAAAAAACCGAATACTCTCAATCCCTCGGGTGTAAAAACCTCCACGAGTCAATCCCTCCCATCTTCCTCATAAGCCCAACCAACTCCTTCGCTCCCTCCGGGGTCAGCGAGCGCACTGGAACCTGTCCACAAATGCTAAGGCATCTCACTTGAGTGCATATATGCTAACAACGCCACCAACCTCCCCTTCAAAGCACCACCACTTTCTCCATCTGAAACCTCACGCACTTGCCCACCAAAATTGCCACTCCTCGACCCTACTATCAAACCCTGAATGAAACACCTGGCTCACCTGACCCTTCCTAAGCCTCATCTGGCCCTTCACTCTCGGAATGGTCTCTTGCAGCATCACCACATCAGCTTTCAAACTCTTCAAGCGTGCAAAAACTCTCACTCTCCTCACCGGTCCCCCTAGCCCCCTCATGTTCTATGTCACCATTCTGACCGGGGGTCTCTCACCCGCCCCCTCCCCCACCTCTCCTATCCGCCATCACCACTACCCCAGACCTCACCCAGTATCGATCCTCTCCCCCCAACATTCACATCTCCCAGGCCCCTCGAACCCTGTCCAATCTGGCTCCAACGACCGTGGCCCTTCCCCCACCATACTCCTGTTCACTAGCCAACATTCGTTTCCTTGCTCGGTGACCCCTGCCTGAGCTCCCTCTTTCTCTCAACCACACCCTCAGCAACCGGGCCCGCCACCTCCACCCCCCCTCCCCATCCCACACTCCCACCAAAGGTAAACTTCAACCCCCAGCCATACAGCCAGAGTGGGGAGAGTACACCCACAGAACAAAATAGAAGCTCACCAAAAACGAAAAACACATAAAAACCCAGTGGAAAAAAAATAAAGAAAAGAGATACCAGTCAACACCATCCAAGTCCAAATTCCAGAACTCATCTCAGTCCCAGTCCTTCAGTCTTCACGAACGCCTCTGCCTCCTCCTCAAAGTAGAAGTCCTTCAAATTGTGAGTCAGTCACACCTTCGCTGGATAGACCACTCCAAACCTCACCCCGCTCCGATACAATGCTGCCTTCACCCCTCCAAAGGCCAACTTTGGTCTCGCCAACTCCACCGTCAGATCTTGGTATATACGTATACCAACTTCGTCCCACTTCAAATCCCGCTTCTACTTCCCCCATACTCAAAACCTTCTCCTTCACATGGTAACCATGGAAGAAGACTATGACTGTCCTTGGTGGCTCATTCGTTTCAGGCTTCAGCCGGAGCAACCGATGGGTCCTGTCGAGCTATAGAGGGAGGGTTCTTCCCCTTCCCCCATCAACTTGGTGAACATGACTCCAGCCCTCCACCCCCTCGGGCAAGCCCACGATCCTCAAATTCTGTCTCCTCGACCTGTTCTCCAGGTCCTCCACTTTGGCTCTTATTGACCGCCACCAGCTCCTCACCCATCAAGGTGAACCGGTCGCTAATCTGCGACAACACCTCCTCCACCCCCTTCACCTTCTCTCCTTGCTCCCACACCTCCATCGATGTTATCGTCAATGTGGCCTTTAGTGGGGCAAGCGTCTCCTCCACCAGCTCTTTGGGCCTTCATCTACCTCCGATGCACCTCTAAATGTTTGGTGAACAACCTTTGAAACTCCCTCGGTCAGAGTTTCAACGTAATGGGAGTGGCCTCACCTGACAAACCAATACCTGCCATCTTTCCACCTGTTGGACTCACAATAACACTTGCCGGCCGACTTTCGATTGCCCCCTTCCCTCCCTGACCTTTCTCCTGCATCTTTGACATTCCACTGATTCCTTAGAATGTTCCACAACAAGGGCGGCATGGTGGCGCAGTGGTTAGCACCCACTGCCTCACGGCACCGAGGTCCCAGGTTCGATCCCGGCTCTGGGTCAATGTCCATGTAGAGTTTGCATATTCTCCCAGTGTTTGTGTGGGTTTCACCCCACAACCCAAAGATGTGCAAGGTAGCTGGATTGGCCACGCTAAATTGTCCCTTAATTGGAAAACAATAATTGGGTACTCTAAATTTATTTTTAAAAAAGGAACTTCCCACAAGAGGAAGTACCCTTGAGACCAGGCACAAAGATTCAAAAAACAAAGAATATCAGGAGCCACCCGATGTGTGACCTCGACCTTCATGTTGCCACCGGAAGTCAAGTTTGAGTGGCTTGATGACAAACAGGGTGCAGCACATCCGCACAGCCCTGTGTCACCCTTCCTCAAACGGATTGGCCTAGGAAGCAGTGCAGACCTTTAAGAGAGGGATGAAGAAACAGGCTCTGGTGTCTGTGGAGACGTGACTGGCAAGATTTCTGTTCAGCTATTGAACCATGGCACGTGCCGCCACTGGCTTAGCACCGGCAGATCTGTTTATGGGCCAGAGGCTCAGGACCCGCCTCACTCTCATGTTCCCTGATATTGATGGGAAAGTACAATGTAGCCAGGACCTGGAGAGGTGAAGCGAAGGCAGGCTGATGCGGATAAGTAGATTAAAGCAGGGGACGCAGTGTATGTTCGAAACCACGGGGATGGTGCGCAATGGGAGTCCAGGAACGGTGGTATAGCAGACCGGACCAGTTTTGTTTCAGGTAAAGACGTGCGACCGGACGGTACGGAAGGACCTTGACTGCTTAAGGAGAAGGAGGCTAGAGTTAGGCCATGCCCAACCTGAGGAACTATCTCCCAGCCACGTGTCCCGACACATGGAGGCCTTGGGGCATTACCCACTGGGGGCACCAGCACCGAGATGCGAGAGGTGGCAGACTCAGACTCGGAGATGGAAACCCAGGCATCCAAGGTTTCCGATGATGACCTGGCCAGGGATCTGTCACCAGTTGGTCCCCTAGATGGTCATCGAGGACACAGCATTCCTGACGCACTACGCACCCCCTACCCAGCCCCACAGCCACCGGAAGTGTAGTCACGGGCAAAGAGGGACAGATGTCCTGCTGCTCCTCTTTCTTCAGAGGGACTTATGGACTTGTGAGGGGAATGTTATAACCCGCACGGGACCTATGGGGATGGCCCGATTAATCTCCTCGTGAGCCTCATGGATTATGAGCTCCACCGCTGAGGGGCGGAGGCTCCTCAGTGGGCTAGTTAATTCAGTTCCTTAAAAGCTGGCCTAGGTAGGAGCCGAGATGCAGAGACGTCCTGACTGGGACTGCGACTGTACTTGCAAATACTTCACTTTTGGTAATAAACCATTTGTTTGACTGTCCTTTCCAGACTCCTCCTTGACTACTAAAATGTTGTAACACGGTACTTAGAAAAATGCAAGACAATCAGGTAGAGTCAACATGGTTTTGTGAAAGGGAACTCCCCCACTGGCAGCGCACCCATGCCTGTGGGTTTCCCGGCGGCATGGGGTGGTTTCATGGGAAAATCCATTGGCAAGTGGAGGGAATGACAGAATCCCGCCATCAGTAAACATTGCGCCGCCGAGAAACACGCAGCTGGGGAACCGGAGAATCCTTACTGCACAAAGGCACCAATTATTGTAGTTCTTTGAAGGAATGGATGAAAGGGAATTAGTGGATGTACCGTACTTCGATTTCCAAAAGGCATTTGATAAGGTTCAACTTTAAAGATTATTGGGTAAAATAAAAGCTCATGGTGTAGGGGGTAACATGTTACTTTGCCTAATTAACCATCCTCTTCCTGTCCACTCGGGAACCTTGTCAAGTTTCAGATCCATCGGCAGACCCCATCTCGTGGATTAAATTCCACCAAATAAAAATCAATAGCAGATTTCCATTTTTCCCCCATTCATTCCTTTCTCATTTTTACTTTCTCTGCTGAACATTATGAATTCTCTCTTCTAATTATTTCCTTACATTTTGAGGTTTGAATGTTTATACCTGTATTCACGATCTTTTCCTTCCCCAATTAATTACACTCAATTTACCTGTTCTTCCTAATATCTCATCATACGGTCTTTTTCTTTCTCCAGGACAAGCTGCAGTTACACACGCTTATGGGTTTTCTATTTAGCTGACTGACAGATTAAACATCTTACACAACATTCAGGAGGTGCATCTTCACAGTGGAGCAGTAGAACATGGGCAGTCTGAACATCAATGCTCCAGAGCAGGCAGAATTACGACATTAATGAATATTCTAACCTTTATATCAGAGCCAGAATTCACCGGTCATTGCGATTCATTCTTCCCGCCGACAGTGCACCCATGCCTGCAGGTTTCCTGGCATCATGGGTGGTTTCAATAGGAAATCCCATTGGCAAACAGAGGGAAGATAGAATCCCGCCAGCGAACAGTGCACCGCCAAGAAACACGCGGCTGGGGATATGGAGAATCGCTTCTCTGGCCTACTGCACAAAGGCACAATCTGTATCTAGGGAACTCATGCTCGTTAAAGTCAAAAAACAAAATCACAATCTGAAATGCTGCAGCTAATAAAAGCAAACTGCATTGCCTCAGACATTTTGTGATAGAAATATTCACAATATTCCCTGTTTCAACTGACACAAGAGTTAGAATGTATAGGAAAAGTGTGCAGAGAAAACCCATATAGGTGCTCCATTTATCTCTTCTGCCAAATTGACAGTCACTGAAAAATGAGACATTGCAGTGATGACTGGCAGATTAGGTGTATTAGCCTGTGAATATGTAAAGATTTAGACACGATTATTTGGCAATGAAACATCACTTTACCATCCTTCTCGGGAATGTAAGCTAAGATGAATTCTCCATAGTCCCAGATGCCCATTGACTGCTTGCCCCTTTGAGGGGGACAGCTGACTGGTGGTGATTTATTTAACCTGAGGGTCACCACAGCTCAGGTGAGGGGCAAGTTTGAGATGACAAGGCCTTCATGAATAACCTCAGTGGGTATGGGAATTGAACCTGCCGGCCTCACTCTGCATCATGAACGAGCTGTCTAGCCAAGTGAGCTAAACCGGCCCCCCAGGAATATACAATGGAACCAGGGCCCTTGGAGTCTTAATGTAAAAGAAATTGCTCCGCACGTAGCGGGATAAATTCCAAGATTATTTATCAAGGAACGAATGGTTGGAAAGAAATTATATTTATTTTGTAAATAGATTTTTCTCAACAAAATAAACAGCAGCTAGCGTCAGCATTTTACTAATGTGATGATAGCTGGAAGCCACCTTGCTTTCCAAAATGGGAATGCTCAGCATACTGTATAGCTTCTAAACTAATTCTGTAAATAACTCTGGCGAGCCTTCAATGTCACATTTTCACATATAAATTGTTAGGGAGCGTTACTTATATATTACATTTATGTTCTCCATCAACTTGGCTTTCACGTATTTGAAAACTTTAATCTACAAAATTGTTTTAGCAAAATTTAACCAACTAAGAAGCTTGACATAATTTCCAAGTTGTGCAATTCTGTAAGGCAATATGTAGTTCAGAGTATTGGCTTCCCTCGTGCTCCGTTTACTGCCATGTAATGACCTTAAGGCATTCACCCCATTTGTAGCAGCTAATTAACAGAACAAAATTGCGAAATACGTGGCTACAGTACATCACTTCACACAAAGTATGTTTAGGTTGCACATATTGAACATTTGAGGAAGTCAGAGTTCAAATCTCAAGTCATTTACAGTGGAATTATGTTAAGTCATAGGAAAACTTTTAATAGCCTTTCAATTACACAATTATCTTCCAGTTAAAAGTGCATTTTAAACCATTAGTTTAAAATAGATTGGACACAATTTCCTGTAGCAGTTTAAAAATCAGAGAAATTGTCTCCAGCTACATGATGTCACGGTCGATACACAAGACTCCCTTTAACCACGCAGTCTTTGGACCTTATGGTCCGTCACTGTTGGACCTCCAAAGGAAATGGCAGCTCCAGGCAAGCAGCCTGTGCTGCCCATCATCTTACCATCACAAAACAACTCTGGCTCTCATCAAAAACTGCAGCCTGCTGCAACCCATGTCTCTCAGACTAACTCACTCTATGTGCCTTCTCCCATCATGGAGGTCTCGCTTCAGAAAGTTGGATCACCCTGCAATCAATCAACCTTCCAATGGAACAAACCTTCCATTAGACTGCTGATTCTGGACTCTGAACATATGTAAAACCCGAACGTGTATTTTATTGTGTGTGTGTCCTGAATCCTCTTTCTTTTACCTTATCCCACATTTTTAGTGTGAGTGCAAAAAGGGGGCCGGCATTGAAAAATCCCTCTTGCATGTGTGGGTGTGAAAATCTATCTTACCTTGGCTTTCCTGTACAAGTTATTCAGAGGATTAGAACACTCCAAATGTAAGGGTTATGGAAAATACATCACCATTTATAAAGGGAGAGATCATAATTTAAAAATAAACCTTTCTGTTTACTCACCGGTAATGAGTGAAGAAATCGGGGCCGTTTAAATTGACTACCCTCCTGTATGTAATAATACTAATGCCCACTTCTTCATTAGGGTGAAGTAAGATTGACTTTGCCATGAAAAGACAAAGTACATAAATATACTCAGTGCCCTGAAATAAAGTGGCTCTGCTATAAATTAGAGATACAAAGTCAGGACAGGAACACAAGCTTATCTCTTGTCGGAATAGCCCAGTGGACTTCTGAGTTTGTGTCAGGGGTGATAGTACTCTCCAGAGAAAAAGTTCACAACATCCCAAATGCCCGGTGCTATTCATTTTGTGCAACGTATATTCTTGTGTGTCTCTACAAACGAAAAACAGCTTAATGTTGTTGCAGCTTCTTGATAATGTGGGCAGCAATGAAGTACTCTTCAAAAAAATCAAATAGGGAAAATGATTGGGTGAGACCAAGAAGCAGAAAGTGACCAGTATAATGGGCTGATATAATAGACAGAGCTGAGGTGGTATTGGGACATTCCACCAGCCAAAAGCCAAACTACATTATTAATGGATTGTTGCAAACAGGAAAGGAGCTCTCAAGAATTTGGTAGAAGAGATTTTAGTTACACTAAATGAGTCTATAATTGTGCAGCATTTAGTTGTTTGCTTATTTCCTTCCACGAGACCACAGGACAGCATTCCATACATACCATAGTAAATAAATATGGGTCCAATTACATTCTGAAAGGGAAGAAAGGATTCAGTGAAGCAAATCTTGGGGCCACTACATAAAACAATGACAAATTCTGTGAAGTAATTACAGAGTCTTGTCCAGGTTAAGCATGTTAATACATCCTCTCAAACTTCTATACTAGAAAATAACAGATTGCAAAGGAAGGAGCAGTCTTACACTTGTGCCTGACAAGTGTAGAGTCAAGCTGTGCCCTGTTTATCAGTCTGGGAAACAGAAGTGCTCTGCTCAGTAAAAACGGATAAAGAGAATCCTTATAAAGACTGAGATTTGACAAATCTGATGAACCCACTTTGATCTAATGATGCTTGCCAGTGGTCTAGATGTGGTAGCCGTTTATTTGATGTCAGTATTTGAATTTATCAAGTACTTCATGAGTGCTATCTCCCTCGAGATTTATTTCCCCTTAAAAGATTATTTATTCTTTTGCTTTGCTGTATCGAATGTTGAGAAAAAAAGCCTGTGTGAAGGCAGAAAACACACCAACCTCCTTTAACAAGATGAACCACACCACAACAGAACAAAACAAAGACTTGTGAACAGAAACTCTTGTCATCCACATGAGCAAAATGATGCGGCATTTTCAGTTCTACATTCTGGACAAGTAGGTACTGGTGAGTCTTCAGGAACCAGAGTTTCATCAACAAAAAGGCTGTAAATATTACTCTGTAATATAGAAAGATGTAATGCTACAGCAATAATTTGCCCAATTCACCATTTTGTTCAAAAGTGTGCTTACGACCTCTGACCTAAGTCCACGAGGTATTTCTGACATCGTATGTGACATAATTTCTTCACCCTCTCCAGATTAACAGTATTGCAAATGTCTTTTGGACCCCAATCTTTCACTATTGTTCTAATTACAAACTGAAAAACAATTGGCTATCATCTTTGATGCTATGAAGTTTCTTAGGATGGAGAAAGAATTGAGTTTTTTTCTATGCACCCTCATATACAATTACCATATAAAATGTTCAGCAACATGGCATACTCAGTTCTTGTTAAATGATGAACTGCTTTCATTTAGTAGATTCAGGAATAACACAAATCACAACATATGCTGACGGTGTGCAATCTTTAGCTGTGAACATGATCAAACGGCTGTGAACATGATCAAACGTGTCATTTGGTCTACCATGTATCTAGTTAAAGGAAAAGGTTTTTCATCTGAATGTAGCCAAAGTACAATGATAAAGGACAATCCAATACTGTGCCCACTTTTCCTTTCTTCTCGTATTTTATGCTTTGTTAACTGACCATGTGAAAAAATAGAAAGGCAAATTATTATCTAAATGGAAAGCAGATTCAAAATACACCGGGGCAGAGGGATCTGGGTGCCTTTGTTCATGAATCGCAGAAAGTCGGTATTCAGGTACAGCATGTAATTAAAAAGGCAAATTGAATATTCGCATTTATTGCAAAGGAATGGAACATAAAACTAGAGAAGTGTTGTTGCAATTGTATGGGGTGTTGGTGAGACCACATCTGGAGTATTGTGTCCAGTTTTTGTCTCCTTATTTGAGGAAGGATGTGGTGGGTCATTGGAAGTAGTTCAGAGGAGGTTCACCAGATTGATTCCAGGGATGAAAGGGCTGACGTATGAGGAGAGATTAAACAGTTTGGGCTTATACCCGCTGGAGTTTAGAAGGATGAGACGGGATCTGATCGAGGTACATAAAATACTAAAAGGGATTGATAAAGTAAATGTAGACCAAATGTTTCCCTTTGTGGGGCAATCTAGAATGAGAGGTCACAGATATAGGTTGAGATAGATTTAGAACTGAGATGAGGAGGAACTACTTCTCCCAGAGCGTGGTGAATTTGTGGAACTCTCTGCCCCATAGTGCAGTGCAGTCTGAGCCATTAAATGGTTTCAAGAAGGAGATAGATATATTTCTGATACAAAAAAACAGGTTAAAGGGATATGTGGAACAGGTAGGGAAGTGGATTTGAGACCAGGAAGAGATCAGCCATGATCTGATTGAATGGCGGAGCAGGCTCGAAGGGGTTGAATTTCCTACTTCTGCTCCTTATTCCTATGTTCCTAACCTACACCCTGAGAAGAATTTCATATTGAAACCATCACTGAGCCTGCCTGCTTCCAACTCTACAACAAAGTGTCCACCCTATTACTCTCCATTACTGACACCGAAGCCCGATCAGCATTTCTATTATTTTCAATGCCCTTCAACTCGCTTCTCTGTGTCCTCCTGAGATATGTTGTACATAAACTTCAACTTGTCCAAAATTCTGACATTTTCATCCTGTCTGTTTCTCGTGTCTTGACTCCTGGCATTACCAACCTTCACCAGCTCCCAATTCTGATTCACTTAATTCAAAATACTCATCGTTGTTTACTAACCTAATGGCTCATTTCATGTTTTTCTGAACATGAGTCAAGATATCTGGCTATCTGCATTATTTACCATTCCCATAAACCAATTAATGTCCTGTGTTCTTCTGATACTTTCTTGTCCATGGTCTCTCATTCCTGGTCATGAAACCTTCAGCCATTTCCACCCTAATCTCTAGAACTCACTTTCTACACACGGCCACCACTTTAAAACTCTCCCTATTTTAAAACATCTCTCTTTGATCCTCCTGGTTATTTCTCCTAATTCTCCTATTATTGTTTGGCATTTTTTCTCTGTAAAGTGACCTGGAACATTTCAAGATGATAACAAATGCAAGCAGTTTTTGCTCAGAGGCAACCGAGAAGCAGGTACCTTGCCAAAATTGTCCTCTTTCTTCCATGAACCTTTACTGTTGTGACATTATGACCAGGAGTATTGTCTAAGACCTGTCATATTACGGAATTAAATCAGCAGCTTTAACCCAGTGCATGCATAATTCTGCAAATATGTAATATTTACAACATATAGCCAAAGCAAATGCACCTGTCTATTTTCCAACAATCTTTGCATACTATAATTACAGACTAACCTTATAGTGCGGTTTGCATCATCTTGTTCATGGTCCTGCATGTCATCATTATCACCATGACTCCCTGGGATTAATATTTCAGAGTCATGAGATATGGACTCTTCCAGGTCATCGATAAGTGCACTGTTTTTTTCACCGTCATTGTCATCACTCCCATCTTCCATAACTACATCTGATTCTGCACCAGGGCTGAGCAGATCTAGCAAAATATGCAAACCACACAAACCAATCATAAATTTTGACGGTGATGCTAATTCAGCATTCATCTAATACCTAAGCAATAAAGTGATACTTGTCTGGGGTTCCATTGACTTTAGAAATGTAACATATGTAGTAGTAAGATGCTAAAGGAGCATTTCCTCTTGGCATTTGAGATCAGGTGTACAGTTTATTTGCAGTTTAAGTGATGTCTGAACAGGTTCCACAGATGATGGTTCAACAAATCATGTATTTGCATGAAATATTCAAGCAAATAATTGTGCTAAGAAGAGTTAAGACTTTTAATCGGAAAAAAAGTTGACGTAAACACTCCTTAATAGCTACTCATAGTATCCCAGGCCCAATCACCTTCAACTGCTTTATCAATGACCTTCCTTCCAACATAAGGTCAGAAGTGGGGATGTTTGCTGATGACTGGAATCTAGTTAAAAGGTTAATAAGGAGTTGACACAGCTAACTGAGTGGTAGTTAACTTTCAATCATCTGAAGGCTATTTAGGGCCTCAATAGGTGTGAGTACTTTTGAAGTTCAACTGGTGTGTCAGTCATTTCAGATTGATTAAAGAAAGGGGCTTGTAGGTGTGAGACACCACATCTGGTGTGAGGCATAGCTAGAGCATGTGCACTTTGGGAATTTGGACCTGAGTGGGAAAGAGGTGTTTTTTTTGTTTTTTCCCCTTGCTTTTTGACTTTTAGATCTTCTGATCATGGTCTTTCCCTGCTGCAGCAGTAGGTGACACAAGGGAGCGAGTTGATTGGCAAGTAGTTGGTAAGGTGTGGTAAGTATTTGTTATTGTCATCACTTGTAGTTTGAAATGTTTTTTATAGTTTGTACGGACTATGTTTGATAGCAATGAGGACCAGGAAAGAAGGTCCCTAGAGAATTGGATATTTTCTGATATCCAGCATCTTCCAAAGATTTAATTTAAAGGTGAAGTCTTGGCAGGAGAGCCCAAAGTTGTGGTTTGCTTCTTGTGTTCCATGTGGGAAGCCAAGACCATTTCCAGTGTCTTAGCACCAGCATGAGTGCAGGAAGTGTCTCTAGTTGCAGCTCCTGCAAGCCTGAGTTTTGGAGTAGGAGCAGTGGCTGGGGAAACTGTGGAGCATCTGTGAGGTGCAGAATATCATGGGTAGCACATATATAGAGAGGTGGTCCCAATGCAGGCTCCGACTCCACAGGCAGGAAGGGATTGGATGATCATCAGGCAGAGCAACAAGGTGAGGCAGTACAGGAAATTCCTGTGGCCATTCCCCTGCAAAATAGATATGCCACTTTGGACAGTGTTGAAGGGAATGACCTCTCTGGGGAAAGCAGCATCAGCCAAGTTAATTGGATAACAGTTGGTTCTGCTGCGGAGGGGAATAGATGGGCACTTCTGCAAATGAGACTCCTGGATGGTATGTTACCTCCCTGGTGTGGAGTCAAAGATGTCTGAGTGGTTACAGGACATTCTGGGGGTGAGTGTGGGGGGAGGAAAGAGAGAGAAGCTGAACAGCCAGTGGTCATGGTACACATTTGTACAAAAGAGATGTGGTTCTAAAAGCAGAATGTAGGGACTTACAAAGAAAGTATCTCCGCCATGTGCTAGTCAGAGTAGAAATAGCAGGATGTATCAGCTGAATACATGGCTGAAGAGATGGTGTGAGGGGAAGAGTTACCAGTTCTGCGGGTTGTGTACAAATTGATGGGTTACACCTGGACAGGACTGGGACTGATGTCCATGGGGAACTATTTGCCAGAGTGAATGGCAGATACAGTATAATTTGGATCAATGTGAGGTTATCCACTTTGGTAGCAGAAACAGGAAGACCGGTTATCTGAATGGTTATAAATTAGGAGTCAGGAATGTGCAATGAGACCTGGGTGATCATGTACACCATTCGCTGAAAGGAAGCATGCAGGTACAGCAGGCAGTAAAGAAGGCAAATGGTATCTTGGCCTTATAGCATGAGGATTAGATTGCAGGGGGCAGGGGCTGGAATGGCTTGCTGTAATTATACAGGGCCTTTGTACGCCCACACCTGGAATATTGTGTGCATTTTTGATCTCTTTATCTGAGGAAGGATGTTCTCGCTCCAGAGGGAGTGCAGAGAAGGTTTACCAGGCTGATTCCTGGAATGGCAGGACTGACCTGAGAAGAGGTGAGTCAGTTAGGATTGTATATGCTGGAGTTAAGAAGAATGAGGGGGAATCTCATAGCGGGAAACTCCTAAAAACCTTAATATTCTAACAAATGCAAGTAGGATGTTCCTGTTGGTGGGGGGTGTCTGAGGATATGGGGTAAACCGTTTGGGACAGAGGAGAAATATGTCCACACAAAAGTGGTCAGCCTGTGGAATTCGCTACCACAAAATAGTTGAGGTTAATGTTTTCAAAGCAGTTAGATATAGAACTGGGAAGGGGCAGAGAGGTGGTATCAGACTATTGAGTTGGATGATCAGCCATGATCATAATGAATGGTGGAGCAGGATCAAAAGAGCCGAATGGCCTCCTCCTGCTCCTATTCTTGGCCTCCTGCTCCTATTGTTTTTTTAACCCAATTCTTTCTTTCCAATTAAGGGGCAATTTAGCATGGACAATCCACCTACCCCACATACCTTTGGGTTGTGGGGGTGATACCCACGCAGACACTGGGAGAATGTACAAACTCTACATAGACAGTGACCCAGGGCCAGGATCGAACCTGGGTCCTCGGCATCGTGAGGCAGCAGTGCTAACCCACTGCGCCACCGTGCCGCCCCTCCTGTTCCTATTTTCTATGTTCTGAAGCAGTCCACGTGCAAATGCAGCAAGGGTGGACAGTATCCAGGCTTGGGTTGACAAGTGGCGGGTAATATTTTGTGTCACACAACTGCCAAGCAATGACAATCTCCAATAAGAGAATCAGGAGTTGAATTACTTGCCAATCAACTCGCTCCCTTGTGTCACCCTTTGACATTCCATGGCATTGTTGCCATCACTGAATCCCCCTCTATCAACATCCTGGGGGTTACCAGAAACTGAATTGGACTGGACAAAATATGACTACAAGAGCTGAGCAGGTCAGAGGCTATTCATTCTGCAGCGAGTAACTCACCACCTGACTCTCCAAAGCCTGTCCACCACCTGACTCTCCAAAGCCTGTCCACCACCTACAAGGTACAAGTCAGGTGTGCGATGGAATACTTTCTTTGTCTGGATGAGGGCAGTCCCAACAGCAAGAAGCTCAACACCATCAGGGCAAAGAAGCCAGCTTGATTAGCACCCCTTCTACAAACATTCACTCCCTCCACCTCCAATGCACAGTAGCAGCAGTGTCCACCTTCTACAAGGTGCACTGCATGAACTCACCAAGGCTCCTTAGGCAGCACCTTCCAAACCCATGACCACTACAATCTAGAATCATAGACTAGAATCCCCACCGTGCAGAAAGAGGCTATTTGGCCCATTGAGTCTGCACTGGCCATCCGAAAGAGCACCCTACCTAGGCCCACTCCCCCACCCCATCCCTGTAAGCCACCTAATCTATGAACATGAAGGGGTAATTCTTAGTATAGCCAATCCACCTAACTTGCACATCTTTGGACTGGGGGAGGAAACTGGAGCACCCGGAGGAAACCCACGCAGACACTGGGAGAACGTGCAGACTCCGCACACAGTGACCCAAGGTTGGAATTAAACCTAGGTTCTGTGAGGCAGCAATGCTAGCCACTGTGCCACCCTAGGACAAGGGCAGCAGATACATGGAAGCACCATCACCTGGAATTTCCCTCCAGGTCACTCACCATTCTGACTTGCAAATATATCACTGTTCCTTCACTATCGCTGGGTCAAAACCAGCAGCACTGTGGGTGTACCTATACCATATGGGCTACAGCGGTTCAAGAAGGCAGCTCACCACCACCTTCTTGAGGGCAATTGTGGATGGGCAACAAATGCTGGTCTATCCACTGAAACTGTAAAAATGAATTTAAATAAATTACAAGACTTGGAGCACAAATCAAGACTGACACTCAGTGTAGTACTGAGTGAGTGCTGCACTGTTGGAGTATTGGAGGCGATTCTCTGAGCGGCGGGCCGGAGAATCGGCGCCACGACACCGGCGCGTGATTCCCTGAGGTGCGGAGAATCGGCGGCATTTGCACCGGCGAGTTTAACGCGGCGCGGGCCTCGGGCCGCTGGAATCGGCGGGGCCGGCTCGGATTGACTGAGCGCAAAAAGCAGAGTCCCGCCGGTGCCGTTCACCCCTGGTCGCTGCCGGCGGGAACTCTGCGCGAAGGGTCGGGGGGGGGGGGCAGCCTGTGGGGCGGGGAAAAGTGCTCCTTCACCAGGTGGGGGCCTCCGATTGGGTTTGGCCCACGATTGGGGTCCACCGATCGGCGGGCCGGCCTCTTTCTCTCTCCCCCCCCCCCCCCCCCACCCCCACCCCGGCCTACTTTGTTGCGCGGCCGGCCCCTGAACCCCCATGCCATGTTGCGTAGGGGCCGGCGTGCTGAAGAAGTCCCCCGCGCAGGTTGGCGTGGCCCAACTGCGCATGCGTGAACCGCTCCAGCGCCGTGCTGGCCCCCTGTGGGGGACAGAATCGGTCGTGCCTGTTTTGCGCTGTCATGAAACATGATGGCGTTCACGACGGCGCGAACACTTAGGTGCGACAGATGCAGGCAGACACAGGGGTGTGATTTTTCCATTCCAGGACGACTACCTCTGACAGAGGTGGAGGTAGGAGTGTTCCTACTGTGGAGACTGCTGGGAATTCACACCATATTTCATGACCCCGGCCTCATTAATTATGCATTCAGGGCTTCCCAGCATTTTGTGGGTGAGGGGGTGTGTGGGTGGAAGGATGGATGGCACTCTCCCTGCTGTCATATCCGGGCACCACATTTAAAAGACACCCAGACAGTAGCTTACCCACTGTGCTGGCTGAGATGGCTAGAAGAGGTCAGGGACCTATAGTGCCATGTGCTTGATGCTCCACTCACCCAGTGCCGCACGGGGTCTTCCAGGGTTAAGTCCCCCATCTTCTTTTCATCTCTGTGAGCTGCTGAAGGCCTGAAGGCAAGTACTGACTTTTACACACCACACTGGTCCAGATGTGTTCTGGACGGGTATGACTGCTCACTGGTGTCGTGGATGATCGGGCATGGCTTCATTTGTGTCCTATTAATGGGATGCAAACTGTTTCATATCGGCCTCTGGTGGGAATTATGACCCACCGTGTCCTGCTGGAGTGGAAGATCCCACTCATTTCATGCCAACAAAAAAACTATTTTTGGAATTCTCGACACTGACTCCCCTGCCCGCCTTTAAACTTGCCACCAGGGGCGACAATTCTGCCCCCAGACCTGGCATACAGATCACAATTTACAAGCCAAAGTACTAAAGCAATAATAAATCCCGAGCTGAGGATAAGTATGGAGTCTACTTTGCTACTCCCAGAACCAATCTGAAGTGCTGAAGGCTCATAACCGGCTTAACCCTGGGTTAATTGGAAGAGGAGATCCTCTAGTTCGAGACAACTTCAGATTTGCATAAATCAGATTTGCGCCGGGGTCAGAGCTGACTATGTTATTTCAAGACAGGGGTCAATGAGGTTTTATGCTCGCATGAGGAGGCCCTCCAGGCATTCGATTTGTAGAATTCAAAATAATTTGAGTATTGACCGAGCAAAACTTAATAAGAGAAGGCAACTGGGTGAGTCCATGGACTCATTTAGAACCTGTACAGGCTCTCAAACAATTCTGACTATTGGATCCTTGGGGATAAATTAAAACATGATGATATATTGGTTAGTGTTTTAAATGAACCAAACCAAATATTTTCCAAGCAAAGGAAGCAAGTCTTACAAAGACAGTGCAGATAGGGTGATAGACTGAGTTTAGGAAGCTAAACAGAGTGGTTGTTCATGGAGAAAGTGATGTCCCTTGGAAATAAATGAATGAAGCTATTCCATATGTTAGACAAAAAGAGTGCAGTGAAGCAAAGGCTTGACAAAATTGGGAAAAGTGCATAAACTACCACCTTGATGCTCTTATTGTGGAGGGAAAACACTACACAAACGGGAAGAATTCCCAGCAGGACGAGATGTGACGACATTTTAAAAAGGTCTGAAGATCCAAAGTTTCTGTAGCTCATAAGAAGAAAGATAACAAAGAAACGAAATAAAATCCAAGATGTGTAACAGCCACAGAAAAAAATCTCCTCCTTAGAAGTTGACAAAAACAAAAATAATTACTAGAGCATTACATTAGCAGTTGCCTCACAGAATTCAATCTCAATACGAGCACGTCTTTCAGTGTTATCTGTTAAATTAAAATGGCTTAAAAATAACATGTAACAGCCATTGTCCATTCATTTGAAAAGCCTAACAGAGACTACACTAAAAGTGATAGGCCAACACTTGGTAAGGTTAAGACACAAGGATAAAGAAATGGTGGAACGCCTGTATGTTATACAGAACCAGGAGTCACCATTACTGAACAGAGAAGCATATTTGCAGCTGAGGCCCATTTACAAGGTTCATGAAATTGCTGATGGACAGTCTCGTGAGGTATTCGGGAATGAATTTCCATCTTTATTTTAAGGCTTCGGAAAGCTGCAAATAGACTATCACCTCTGGGGAGATCCATATCTCTCTTCAGGTCAAGAGTGAGGTTGCAAACACTTCACAACAAGGGGTCATCTCTCTTGAAACTGTACTAAGAGTGATGTCCTGCAATGTTCACGGTCTAATGGTTTAATTCAAATCTGCCTGGACGTGACTCCATGAAACAAGTCAGCAAAGCGTGAGATCCATCTGATGGAATCAGTGGATGAAAGCCTTGTCAAATTAGCAAAAATTAAACTCTTCACAACATTAGATGCTAACAATAGCTTTTGGCAGTTGCCTCTTGTCAAAGAAATCAGATTGTTTTTCCAGGTTACATTAGGAATTGCTTCTGCATCTGCGATATTCTGAAGAACGATGCCTCAGGCTCTGAAAAGTATGGAAGGAGTAACGTGCAAAATGGACAACATTCTTGTACACTACTCATCAAGGGAAGAGCATGACTGTCGAGTGAGAACAGTCTTACAAGATGTAGGTTTGACATTTAACGACAAATGTGAATTTGCAAAACTTTAGGAGGGCAAATTATGTAAGCTTCAGGAATTACTGCCTGCCCACAAAAAAACAAGCTCACCAGGCAGTTATCACAGCTGAATAAATTCACAGAATTGCAAGGATTCCTTGGGATGGTCAATCAAGTAGGTAGGTTCCATCCAAACGTGGCGAAAATCAACAAGCCATTTTGACAACTGTTGAGACATGGTCAACAGTGGTGCTGGAATGTGGAAAATGCTTTACACATGATCAAAAATCTCTTAATGACACCAGAAATTCTAGTGCAGAATGATCCAGAGTTGATAACAATTGTGGAAGTACATATCTACAGGCTTAGCACACTGCTGCTACAAGTTCAAAAAGATGGACAATGAAGACCTGTTTATTACACCTCAAGATCCTTCACTGGCACACATGGGGTAAGCAACTACTGAGAAAGAAGCATTAGCAGCTACATGGGGCTGTGACAAGTTCTTTGATAATCATAGAATTCCTACAGTGCAGGAAGCCATTCAGCCCACAAGTCTTCATCAACACTTTGAAGAGCACCCTACCTAGGCCAATCTCCCGCAGTATCCCCATCACCCCACCTAAACCTTGGACAAGTGGCAATTTAGCATAGCCAATCCACCTAACCTGCACACATTTGGACTGTGGGAGGAAGCTCAGAGCACCCAGAGGAAACCCACGCAGACACAGAAAGAAAGTACAAACTCCACACAGTCCCCCGAGGTCGGAATTGAACCCAGGTCCCTGGCACTGTGAGGGATCAGTGCTAACCACTGTGCCACTGTTCCGCCCACTAAAGTTAAAGTCGTCATCGTCTCAGATGACCATCGGCTGCTTTCGTCTTTGACAGGGAGAGTTGATGAGTGATTAACTGGAGGATTACCATACATCAGGCAAGGGGTGATGTACCGTCAATTACCACGAGACAGGAATGGTGAAACAATCGAGGCTATATTGCACAAGATGTTGTGCCTCCCGCAGCTGGAACCAGAATGGAATCAGCGCAGGTGAGCAGACATTTTTATACACCGCCTGCTGGGCAGAGCCAGCAGGCAGGGATTTACCGTCGTATCTGTAATATACAGGCCGTGCTGTAATACATACAATATACCACTAGTGGTGTCTACCACATTCACCCCCTGTTTAAACAAAAAAAGGTCCGGCGGGGGTGACAAAAACATTACAAATTAAGTCTATCGGGGGCTTTGACCCTCCGCCGCGATCGCCTCAGTCCTGGTGGTATGTGGGGGCCAACGTGGTCACCTACGACTCCAGGAGCACATTGTCCTCGTCTTCGTCACCCCGGAGTGAATCCAGTGGGAGGATGGATCCTGCTGGGGTGGGGGCTGCGGTGAGGTTCGCTGGTTGGAGGGTGGGTGGCACCGGGGTGGATGAGGCAACCGGGGGGGGGGGGGGTTGCGGTGTCAGATTGGGGGTCGTGGGTGGGGATCCAGTGGGTGCCAGGTCCCAGAGGGAGACTGTCTTGGTGCCCGTCGGGGTGTGCCATGTAGGCATACTGCGGGTTTGCATGTAGGAGGTGGACTTTCTCGAGCAAGGAGTCCGATTTATGGCTCCGCACATGCTTCCGGAGAAGGACGGGTCCAGGAACTGCCAGCCATGTTGGGAGCGAGACCCCGGAGGTGGACCTCCTGGGGAAAACAAACACACGTTCGTGAGGGGTCTCATTAGTGGCGGTGCAGAGGAGCGACCGGATGGAGTGAGTGCGTCGGGGAGGACCTCCTGCCAGCGGGAGACCGGGGGATTTTTAGACCACAGAGCCAGCAGGACGACTTTCCAGACCGTCCCGTTCTCCCCCTCCACCTGCCCGTTTCCCCGGGGGTTGTAGCTGGTCGTCCTGCTCGAGGCGATGCCCTTGCTGAGCAGGAACTGACGCAGCTCCCCCTGGGCGTAATACGAGAAAAACCCCAGGCATCGTTTCAGGGCCTTGGGGCAGTGGGAGAGAGGGAGTTCCAGGAGGGGGCGCATGCGGTCGGGGTCGTGTCCTCGGACTCCATTTTCCACTACGTAGCCAAGGATGGCTAAGCGGTTGGTGCAGACAACGCCTTTCTCCTTATTATATGTGAGGTTAAGGAGTTTGGCGATATGGAGGAATTTTTGGAGGTTTGCGTCGTGGTCCTGTTGATCGTGGCCGCAGATGGTGACGTTATCTAGGTACGGGAAGGTGGCCCGCAGCCCGTACTGGTCAACCATTCGGTCCATCTCGCGCTGGAAGACCGAGACCCCATTGGTGACGCCGAAGGGAACTCTGAGGAAGTGATAGAGGCGGCCATCTGCTTCGAACGCAGTGTATTGGCGGTCCTCCGGGCGGTTGGGGAGCTGGTGGTAGGCGGACTTCAAGTCAACTGTAGAGAAGACTCGATACTGCGCAATCTGATTGACCATGTCAGATATGCGTGGGAGGGGGTACGCGTCGAGCTGCGTGTATCGGTTGATGGTCTGACTGTAGTCAATGACCATCCTGGGCTTCTCCCCAGTCTTCACCACCACTACTTGAGCTCTCCAGGGGCTGTTGCTGGCCTCAATAATCCCCTCCCGCAGAAGCCTTTGGATCCGACCTGATGAAGGTCCTGTCCTGGGCACTGTACCGTCTGCTCCTAGTGGCAACGGGTTTGCAGTCCGGGGTAAGGTTCGCAAACAGTGAAGGTGGATCGGGGCTGCAGACTGTGAGGGGGGGAAGGGGCCCGCCCGCCGAATTTCAAAGTCAGGCTCTGGAGATGGCATTGAAAATCCAGGCCGAGCAACAGGGCAGCGCAGAGGTGGGGGAGGATGTAGAGCCTCAGGTTGCTGAACTCTACGCCCTGGACGGTGAGGGTCGCGATACATTACCCCTGGATTACAACGGAATGGGATTCGGAGGCCAGGGAGATTTTCTGGGTGATGGGGTGTACCGGGAGGGAGCAGCGCCTTACCGTTGTGGGGTGGATGAAACTCTCTGTGCTCCCGGAGTCAAAGAGGCAGGTCGTCTCGTGCCCGTTGATCTTCACCGTCGTCGTAGCGGTCGTGAGGTTGCGGGGCCGAGTCTGATCCAGGGTGATGAAGGCGAGCTGTGGAAGATGTTGGGAGGTCCCAGGCTGATTGGTGGTGGAGGTAGCAGTAGGCGACGAACGGCCAGACGAGCCGGGGTCCTGAGGCGCGGTCCAAAATGGCGCTGAAGATGGCTGCGCCCACGGGGCACACATGGCGGGCGGCATCAAAGATGGCGGCGCCCACCGGCCGCACGTGGCTTGCGGTGGGGAAGATGGCGGCGCCTCTGGGTCGCACGTGGGGGTGTAGAAATGCCGGGCCTGGAAACGGCGCCGACCGACCGGGCCTGGCAAACCGAAACAAAGTGTCCTTTCTTCCCACACCCGTTGCAGATTGTGCTCCGCGCTGGGCAGCGCTGCCTTGGGTATTTGCTTTGTCCACAAAAATAACACTTGGACCCCCCAGAGTTGGCTGGCTACCGCGGTGTGCAGGCTTGCGGTGAGCTGGAGTCGGCAGCTGGTGGGGCCCACTATGCCCACGAGGGTGCCGCGCGGTCGGGAGTGCAGGACTCCAGGTTACGGGAGGCCACTTCTAGTGAATATGCAAGCTGCCTAGTCTCCGCAAGATCGAGCTTACCCCCTTTCAGTAGTCGCTGCCGAACGTACGTAGACTGCATGCCCGTGACATAAGCGTCTCTGATTAAATGTTCGGTGTGTTGGACTGCTGAAACTGCCTGGCAGTCACAGTTCCTACCGAGGATCTGTAGGGCACGCAAGAAATCATCCAGAGTCTCCCCGGGGAGTTGCCATCTCGTGGCCAGGAGGTGCCTGGCGTACACTTGGTTTACCGGTTTAACGTAATGTCCCTTTAGGAGCGTTATCGCTTCTGAGTAGGTGGGCATATCCCGGATGAGGGGGAACATTTCAGGGCTCACCCGCGAGTAAAGGACTTGGAGCTCCTGTGAGTCCGAGGGTTCTTCAGTGGCTGCTCTGAGGTAGCCTTCGAAGCAGGCTCGCCAGTGGTCGAAGGTAGACGTGTCGTTGGCTGCGTGAGGGCTCAGCTGCAGGCGATCGGGCTTGATTAGGAGATCCATCTTAAAATCTTGTGCCATAAATTCACCGGGGGGGGGGCCTCCGATGGGGTCTGGCCCACCGATCGGCCCCTGGGCCTACTTTCTGGCGCGGCCAGCCCCTGGGCACCGACCCCATGTTGTGACTGGGCCGGCGCACGGGAGAAGTCCCCCACGCATGCGCAGGTTGGCGCGGCGCGTAACGAGGTTGGAGCGGCGTGAACTGCTCCAGTGCCGTGCTGGCCCCCTGTGGGGGCCAGAATCCGTTGTACCCGGGCCCGGTTCACGCCGTTGTGAAAAGCGATGGCGTTCACGACAGCGCGAACACTTGGGCTCCATATTGGAGAATCGCCACCAATGTCACTGGACGCGTAATCTCGAGGTTCAGGCTAATGGCCTGGGGATATGGGTTTGAATTTCACCATCAGCTGGTGGAATTTAAATTCAAATCAATAAATCTGGAACATAAAGCTGGTGTCAGTGGTGGCAATGACCTAGCCTGCCACTTAGCTCAAAGGACATTAGGGATAGGGAACAAATGCTGGCCTTGCCAGCAATGCACACATCCGATTTTTAAAAAAAAATGGACTTCAACTTGACATTCTCCAGAAGGTCACGTGGAAATGGTGAAATGCTGAGCAATAGCCTAGCAGTCAGCCTGGTGGCCAGGCATCAGCCACTCCATTGAAATGTTAATCCCAAATTGCCTTGCATGTGCAGTGAATAGCCAACAGGAAAGTGAACCACTGGCATTCTCCACTTTTCCCTTGAGACCTTGCAGTGCCGAGGAATGGATTTATTTGAATTTAAAGGCAAAGTTTTCAGTTGGGCTGAAAGTGAGCAGATTGTACAGCAACAGAGTGGAGAGTCATTACATCACTAAAAATAATTTTTATGATTCATGGCATTCCGGATGTTGTGGTGTCAAGCAACGGTCCTCAATTTGCTAATGTGCTATTTCATAGCTTTTGTGCAGGAATATGGGGCTGAATTCTCCACCATCGGGATTCTTCATTTTGCCGGCAGCCCGGGGGTTTCCTGAAGGCGTGGGGCTGCCCCACAATGGGAAACCCCAATGATCAGCTGGTGAAACGGAGAATCCAGAGGACATGCGACACCATAAATCTGGTGCGGGGGGGCGAGAAACCTGCCCATCATTTCATATTAGTTCACCTAAATACCTTCAGTCGTATGGAGAAGCTGAAGTAGGAGTTCAAACAATCAATCGATATTTAACTTTGCCTTTCTTAACTACAGAACCTCACTGCTAAAAAAACGGGTTGTCGTCATCAGAATTATTGATGGGAAAATGTCTTTCAACACCACTTCCAGCTCCAGAATAAACAGTACACCTAACATTACCTCAGTTGTTCGTGGGAAAGTTCAGAAGCGTGAGGAGCAATAAAGATACTGTCAAGCTCCAAATTTCAACTTCAGGCATGGAGGACAAAACTTGAAAGTGCTCCTGCTCGGGTAGAGCGTGGATACGAGGCGTTGTAATACAAAGAGTTCCACAACCAAAATCTTATAGAATTGGATGGACCAGGGAAATATCAGAATAGAACAGCGCAGTACAGGCCCTTCGGCCCTCAATGTTGCGCCAACCTGTGAAACCAATCTAAAGCTCATCTACACTGTTCCATTATCATCCATATGTTTATCCAATGACCATTTAAATGCCCTTAATTTTGGCGAGTCCACTACTATTGCAGGCAGGGCATTCCATGCCCTTACTACTCTCTGAGTAACGAACCTCCCTCTGACATCTGTCCTATATCTATCTCCCCTCAATTTAACGCTATGTCCCCTCGTGCTAGCCATCACCATCTGAGGAAAAAGGCTCTCACTGGCCACCCTATTAAATCCTCTGATCATCTTGTATGCCTCAATTAAGTCACCTCTTAACCTTCTTCTCTCTAACGAAAACAGCCTCCAGTCCCTCAGCCTTTCCTCATAAGATCTTCCCTCCATACTAGGCAACATCCTGGTAAATCTCCTCTGCACCCTTTCCAATGCTTCCACATCCTTCCTGTAATGTGGCGACCAGAACTGCACGCAATACTTCAAATGTGGCCGCACCAGAGTTTTGTACAGCTGCAACATGACCTCATGGCTCCGGAACACATCTGTGAAGAGAGAAGTGAGCTAACGTTTTGAGTCCAGATGACTCTTTGAAGCTGGAGAGAACTGGAAATTAGGTCCGATTTATACTTTAGTGGGTGGGGGTGGTGGCATATCACAGTGGGGCTAGATAGAGGGCAAATGATATGTGGCCCTCTAACCACATCCACATGTCCGTCCTTGGCCTGCTGCAATGTTCCAGTGAAGCCCAGCGCAAACTGGAGGAATAGCACCTCGTCTTCCAATTAGACATGTTACAGCCTTCCGGACTTATCATGAGTTCAACAACTTCAGACTGTGAACTCTCTCTTCCACCTTCACCCCATTTTTATTTCTATCAATATTTTCGTTTCTTCCATTGATCGTTTTTTTCCTCATCATTGTCCGCCCTCCCCACTTAGGCCATCTGTTCCTCGTTGCCCTTTACAAACTGCTCACCTTTGTTCTGCCATGAACACATTTTAATCTCTATGTGCCACTATCAGCACTTTTTTTAGCCTTAATCACCCCCATTTACATTTCCTTTTTCTTTCTGTCCACAATATCTTTGTCAATCTCTACCTATCGCTGGTCCTCTATCTGGCCCCACTGCTCCATGCCCAACACCCCCACTGCAGTATATATCTGATCCCATTTCCAGTTCTCTCCAGCTTTGACAAAGAGTCATTCACACTCCATGTTAGCTCCCTTCTCTCCCCACAGGTGCTGTCAGACCTGCTGTGTTTGTTCAGTATTTTCTGTTTTTGTTCCAGGTCAAGGAGATTGGTCAAAGCATCACATAGATTAACACTGTGAAGACTTTGGGGAGAGGTGTAAACGTATGTACATAGATGAGATGAAGACTTGGGGAGATG
Organism: Scyliorhinus torazame; assembly: GCF_047496885.1. Taxonomy (NCBI): domain Eukaryota; kingdom Metazoa; phylum Chordata; class Chondrichthyes; order Carcharhiniformes; family Scyliorhinidae; genus Scyliorhinus; species Scyliorhinus torazame. The sequence continues at coordinate 222,629,322 of NC_092708.1, read as the reverse complement.
TAGAGTAAAGGGTTAACATCTGGAACACTTGATACAGATGTAACTACTAGTGTAACATGACTAAAACTGCCATCTTCTGGGAAGTAGAAATATGACCTCATGTAGAATTACTGAGATGTATATAGATCCGTCAATAAACAATGTTTTTTACGAATAACAGTGCATGGCAGCATTCTTAGGATAACAGGCAAAAAGATAAATACCACCTGGATCTTTTTTTTAAAAATTATTCATGGGATATGGGCATCGCTGGCTAGGTCATCATTTATTGCCCATCCCTAATTGTCCATGAGAAGGTGGGGTTGGAGAGCTGTCTTCATGAACCACTGCAGTCTCCAAAACTGTGTTGGTGGATTAGGTAAACCCGTAGTACTGTTAGGGTGGGAGTTCCAGGATTTTGATCCAGTGACGAAGGAACGGCGATATATTTCCAAGTCAGGATGGTGAGTGACTTGGAGGGTAACGTGCAGATGGTGGTGTTCCCATGTATCTGCTGCCCTTGTCCTTTTTTGGTCGTGGTTGTCGATTTGGGAGGTGCTGTCTAAGGAGCCTTGGTAAGTTCCTGCAGTGCATCCTGTATGGTACACACAGCTACCATTGTGTGTCGGTCGTAGAGGGAGCGCATGTTTGTGGATGGAGTGCCAATCAAGTCCTGAATGGTGTTGAGCTTCTTGAGTGTTGTTGGAACTGCACTCACCCAGACAAGTGGAGAGCATTCCATTGCACTCCTGACTTGTGCTTTATAGATTGTGGACAGGCTTTGGGGAGTTGGGAAATGAGTCAATCGCCACAGGATTCCCAACCTCTGACATGCTCTTGTAGTTACAATATTTATATGGCTAGTCCAGTTTTGTTTCTGATCAATGGTAACCCCAGGCTGTTGAAAAGTCAATGGTTGTAATGTCATCAAATGTCAAAGGGAGGTGGTTAGGACTCAACTGAAAACAATTGTGAACTATACAGAGGCAAATCTTTATTTAGTTTGAGATGCAGAGATGAATGTAGGTTCCAACATACCTCCATTAATAGCCACTTCACCAAGGCAATTATTTGGCACTTTTGGGGCACAACGTTTATGACAGTTGAACTTGCAATCTAATAGAAATCAAAGATTTAGTTAATAAATGAACTGCTCAATATTCTCAATAAAATTCCTGAATTAGAAAAGTACAATGATTTGGTTAATTAAGAAAAACCAAACATGTCGCTATTGTGTCGATAATAGATTTTGACAATTGAACCTGACCATATTATGTGAAAAATGAAGTAGATTGTGTCCTGAGTTTATTCCGTGATACAGCAGATTTTGTCTGCTGTACAATGGAAACAATACAAAAACATGGATTATTCCTTGATCTCCAGTCAGTATCTATCAGAGATCTGAGAAACTGAATTGAAGGGAGCTACTTCTCCAGAGGGAGAGGCAAGTTAATAAAATTACACTTAAACAGAAATCAATCAATATTTCTGTCAAAGGTTTTCTGACTCCAGGGTAACATCGCAACACCTCGGGGAGAAGGTTTCTGCCTGTTTAAGCAGAACAGGAAGAGCAGCATGAAATAGCACAACAAGTTGCATTTCTGGAAAACACTGGGCTTGATTCTCCGTTGTCGGGATTCTCCGTTGCGCCGGCAGCCTGGGGGTTTCCCGACGGCTTGGGGCTGCCCACCATTGGCTGGCGAGACAGAGAATCCCGGGAGCACGCCGCACCAGAGACGGAGAATCCCGCCCACCTGTTCTTCCTTTTATATTCCTTTTATTTGCTCCATTACGGACAAGTAAAACTATGATGAGCAAGTTCGTTCAAGAACATGAGGGGCGAAATTCTCCAGTATCGGCGCGATGTCCGCCGACCAGCGCCAAAAATGGCGCAAATCAGTCTGGCATCGCGCTGTCCCAAAGGTGCGGAATCCTCCGCATCTTGGGGGGCCGAGCCCTAACGTTGAGGGGCTAGGCCCACGCCGGACTGATTTCCATCCCGCCAGTTGGCGGAAGTGCCCCGCCAGCTGGCACGGATATGACATTGTCGGGCAGCGCATGCGCGGGAGTGTGAGCGGCCGCTCACGGCACCCCGCACATGCGCAGTGGAGGGAGTCTCTTCCGCCTCCGCCATGGTGGAGACCATGGCGAAGGCGGAAGGAAAAGAGTGCCCCCATGGCACAGGCCCGCCCGCGGATCGGTGTGGCCCGATCGCGGGCCAGGCCACCGTGGGGGCACCCCCCGGGGCCAGATCGCCCCACGCCCCCCCCCCCAGGACCCCGGAGCCCGCCCGCGCCGCCTTGTCCCGCCGGTAAGAGGTGGTTTAATCCACGCCGTGGGGGGGGGGGGGGGGGGGGGGGGGTCGGAGAATCTCGCCCCAGGTTCTGAACAAGAGAAACCTTTTAGTGCATCAAGGCCACTTGGGAGAATGAGCAAAATCAGCATTTGACTGCCCAATCCTAGTTACGCTAAGTAAGTAGTGTTGGACAATCAGCTTGAACCCCTGTGTCACATGCCATTAGGTAGGGAGTTACAGGATTTTGACCCAATGACCAGGAAGGAATGACAATAATAGCCCAACTTGGGATGATCCTGACTTGAGAGAAATTTACTGTTTAGTGTCTTTCTAGATAGAAGAGATCATAGGCCTGGGAAGAATTGGTAAAAAAAACATCTTAGTGTCTTGCTACACTACATCCTGTAAATAGTACTCATTGTAACAAGGTGGATGGAGTGGCTGTTTAAGCTGGTGAATGGGGCATTGTTGCCTTGCACTGAATGGTGGTGAGCCAAGTTTTTTTGCAGGTGCACCTGTCCAGTGGAGGGTATTTCAAAACAATTCTGACATGTCTTGCAGGTGGTGAGGAGGTTTTTGTTGAGGTGAGCCACTTGCCACAGAACAGTCACTGACCTACTCTTGCAACATAGTATTTATGTGGCTACTTCAGTTGAGTTTCTAGCCAATGTTAACTCCTTAGGGTGTTGATGGTGGGGGAATTCAATGACGGGAGTGTCATTAAATGTTGAGAGAGGTTGGTTAGAATTATTGCAGATGGCCATGTCCGCGGTTCTGTGGCAAATGTTATTTGCCATTGTGAGTCTGGATGGTTTCCAGGATTGGGGAATGTGGTATGGACTGCTGTGCTTTGAGTAATTTTGAATGAAATTAAATGCTGCAATTATCAACAAAGAGCCCAACCTCTGACTATATAGGAGAGAAATGTGATAAAGACACTGCCCTGATTATGTTTGATAACTCCAGCCTTGATTTTCTCAAATTATCAAGGTTATTATGACTACCTTTTAGACAGTCTGAAACCTTTGACTATTTCTGCAGGGTCTTCCTGCAAAATCAAAAGTTTCTAGAAATGTTAAGTCAGTCAAAATTAATACACAACCTGCGCAAATGCAGGTTAATTAAGGAAAGCCAGCACAGATTTATTAAAGGCAAATTGTTCGAGATTACCCATTCATTTACATCAAGTTGAGGCAGGTGGTGCTTTATTTCTGGACGTTTACTGGTATGAATTTCAGCTAAGACGCAGGGTGACATGCAAACCCGTTTTAACATGTGAAATCATCTTAATTACAGACAAATTGTCAATAGGGAACCATTCAAAGACCCTAGCTCATCAGCGTTGTCTCCCCAAAGCTTTATCCCCATAAATTAATTATGATGTGGAAAGCTGGGCTTAGTGGCTCAGGACCTCAATCATTAACAATATATGTTTCAATTTCTTTCCTTCATTCCTAACAGTTTCACAAAAAAAATGTCCATCACAGCAGGTGCTTGGCACAATTAAAATGTTTGATTTTTTACTCTGTACGGCTGAGGGTACAAAATGGGAGTACAATTGTATTTCCAGTTCCAATTCACCACAAAGGAGTTTCATGTTTTTATTGGTGCAAAAGGGGCAACCATTTGCAATCTAACACTACCAGAGGTCAGAGACTCCTTTGGGGAAGCCATTTCATAACACTTAGGCCCGACAGACTGTGGTGTTCAATATCAATACAGTGTGAAGACTAGTTTAAAAACGCCCAGCGTTTACTTCAGAGCCTACTTAATGGTCTCAAAATGTTAAAGTATATTGTCCGTGGAATCTAATTCTGCACATGCTGGTAACTTAACTGCAATTTTGTCCCAGTTCACTGCAGCCTTAGCTTTGGGTTGTAATGGGATTTACAATCCCATCTGGGTAAAAATTTGCAAGGTTTACTTTCATGCATTCAAATATAATTTTAAGAGAAGAAAAATCAAATGTTTCTAGAAATGTTAAGTCAGGACAAAATTAATACACACCTGGGCAAATGCAGGTTAATTAAGGAAAGCCAGAATAGATTTATTAAAGGCAAATTGTGTTTCACAAACTTTTTGATGAGGTAGCAGAAAAGGTTGATGAGGGTAATGTTGTTGATATGGTGTACATGCACTTCCAGAAGTCCAGTGCCGCACAACAGACTTGTGGGAAAAGTTATAGCTCCTGGAATAAAAGGGAGAGTGGCAATGTGGATACGTGTTGAGAGACAGGAAACAGTAATGATTATTGGTTGTTTTTCAGACTGGAGGAAGGTTTGTAGTGGACCCTACCTCCATAGGCCCCCAGGGATTGGTGTTGAGACCCTTGCTCTTCCAGAGATACATGAATGATTTAGACCTTCACAATTTCAAAACTTGTGGATGATACAAAACTTGGAAATATATGGGGCGAGATTCTCTGACCCCCCGCTGGGTCGGAGAATCGCCGGGGGCTGGCGTGAATCCCGCCTCCGCTGGTTGCCGAATTCTCCGGCACCGGATATTCGGCAGGGGCGGGAATCGCGCCGCGCCGGTTGGCGGCACCCCCCCCCCCCCCGCGATTCTCAGGCCCGTATGGGCCGAAGTCCCGCTGCTAAAATGCCTGTCCCGCCAGCGTAGATTAAACCACCTACCTTACCGGCGGGACAAGGCGGCGCGGGCGGGATCCGGGGTCCTGGAGGGGGGGGGGGGGGCGCGGGGCGATCTGGCCCCGGGGGGTGCCCCCACGGTGGCCTGGCCCGTGATCGGGGCCCACCGATCCGCGGGCGGGCCTGTGCCATGGGGGCACTCTTTTCCTCCATGGCGGAGGCGGAAGAGACTCCCTGCACTGCGCATGCGCGGGGTGCCGTGAGCGGCCGCTAACGCTGCCGCGCATGCGCCGCCCGGAGATGTCATTTCCGTGCCAGCTGGCGGGGCACCAAAGGCCTTTTCCGCCAGCTGGCGGGGCGTAAATTGGTCCAGCGCGGGCCTAGCCCCTTAAGGTTGGGGCTCAGCCCCCCAAGATGCGGAGCATTCCGCACATTTGGGGCGGCGCGATGCCCGACTGATTTGCACCGTTTTGGGTGCCGGTCGGCGGACATCGCGCCGATACCGGAGAATTTTGCCCATGGTCTGTGAGGTAGAAATTCAAAAAGACCGACAGATTGGTGGAAAGGGTGGGCAAGTGGCAAATGAAATTTATGCGGAGAAGTAGGAAGTGATTTGTTTTAGTAGGAAGAACATTGAGAGACAATTTAAAATAAAGTACAATACGAAAGGAGTGCAGGAGCAGAAGTATCTCGGTGTATATGTGCAAACATCATTGAAGGTGACAGGATAAAGTTGAGAGAGCGGTTAATAAAGCAAAGAGTATCCTGGGCTTTATAAATAGGGGCAGAGAGAATAAAAAATGTTAACTTTGTATAAAACATGTATTCTTTGATGTGGATTTAGAAGCAGAAGCTGTCATCACAATTTTAATGTCAAGTTCCCTAACGAGTCCAATGCCCTGCTAGAGAGCAAGTGTCATTCCAGGATGTTTCCCTCAAAGTCTAAGGAGCAGGATTCTCCGTCGGCCAACGCCGGAATTGGGAAGCGCAATTGGGGGAGAATCGTTTTTGACACCAATTGTTGCGGGCCCAGGTTTCATGCGAAATTGCAATTTTCCAGTGCCTCGATAGCGGCATAAATGCATTCCACTCTTCATGTACAGAAAACGCTATTGGCATATCATGGGTGCGATTCTCCAAAATGGAGACTAAGTGTTCGCGCCGTCGTGAACGCCGTTGCGTTTCACGACGGCGCAAAACGAGCGCAGGAACAACCGATTCTGGCCCCCACAGACGCTGGAGCAGTTCATGCCGTTCCAGCCTCCCTGCCCGGCGCCAAATGGGCGCCGTTCCAACCCGCGCATGAGCGGGGGACTTCTTCAGCGCACCGGTCCCTATGCAACATGGTGTGGGGATTCAAGAGCCGGGCGTGCAACAAAGTAGGCCGATGGGGGGGGAAGAGGCTGGCCCGTCGATTGGTGGGCCCCGATCGCAGGCCAGACCCCATCGGAGGCCCCCTTGGGGCCAGAGCCCCCCCCCCCCGACCCTTCGCGCAGAGTTCCCGCCGGCGGGACTCTGCCGTTTCCGCGCGACTACTCGGCCCATCCGGGCCGGAGAATCGGCGGCCCGGCCGCAAACCGCGGCTTGCGACCGGCGCTGCACCAAACGCGCTGGTGCAATGGCGCCGATTTTCCACATCTCGGAGAATCGCGCGCCGGCGTCGGGGCGGCGCGGCGCGGTTGCGGCGATTCGCCGGCCCGGTGCGGGGCTTGGAGAATCGCGCCCCATTAGTGGGCCCAACCCGGTATTCTTCTGGGCCTGCATGATCATTTGCCTTCGCTGGGGTGAATTCCCGACGTGGCTGATGAGGGAGAAAGAGGTAGGACATGGGAGAGGCACCGCCTTCAGCTGCCGGTCCTGACATTGGCCGGGCTGGCTGGGGTGGGGGGGTGATGGGGGGATGGGTCGTGGGGACCTCCCACGGGACTGTGGTGGGGCCGAGGCATAGTTCGCCATTGCTGCGGCCTACAAGGCAGCCATCTTGCTGCACACCATACTGACCACCCACCTTGGCCCCTGGTTCTGCAGAGTGACACTGGCCGTATGGGTGCATCCACCACACCACAGCCCATACTCCGCCATACACCCCCACCAACGGGCCGCTGTCCGCTGACGAGGTAGCTCATGGCCCACACAAGGACAACACCCACAGCAGCCCCTACAGGGAGGCGCCAGGTGGGGGCCGCAGAGTACTGCTGGCAAGGGCAGGGGTGGTGCCACGGCCAGAGGCCCCCATGGTGCCGGGTACCGACATGGTCAGGGGTGCGGGAATGGGGGAGGCAGGTCCGCAGTGCCAACCAGGGCCACTGTGTTGCCCGGCGGACCTGGATGGGCACGGGGGTATACACCATGCTAACATGTCGGCCTTTCACCCCCTGCAGACAATGGATTTCGGAATACAACCAGCAATGGTGGCCTTCCTCCTAGTCGCCACAGCCCTGGGGGATGCCCGGTGGCTGTACGAGCTGGAGCTGCTCGAGGAGGAGGAAGCTGCAGCAGCGGAGCAGGCCCCAGAGGAACAGGAGGCAGCCGCTGAGGACGGAGAGCTGGCTGCCCAACTGGCCGAGGAGGTGGTGCAAAGGAGGCACCAAATGAGGCCTTGTGTGTACAGGCAGCACCTGTCATTCGAAGACCTGCCTGTCCGGACATACAGTCGAAGACTCTGGTTGAGCCGGAGGACAATGAGACACATCTGCCGATCATGGCTTGCAAAGCAACGTGGGGGATGACAACTGCTCCCGGTGGCCATCCAGGTGATTCTCGCCCTGAACTTCTATGCAACGGGGTCCTTCAACGGGTGAGTGTGGACCTGTCCGAATCACTTAGAGCTCGGTGCACAGATACATCTGTGCCATCACGATGGCCCTATATGCTGGTCAGCACAATACATCCATTGCGATGTGGACCGCACCCACCAGAATGACCGGGCAGCGAGGGTCACCGTCATTGCCCAAATGTCCTGGGATCTGGAGATGATCAACAGGATGCATGTCACCCTACAGGCACCTGCAGATGACACGCCGCTCTGCACAAACCAAAAGGGGCTCCCATTGATCAACGTGCAGCTGGTGTGTGATCATCAGATGCGATCATGCACCCGATACCCGGGCAGTATGCACGACGCCTACATCCTGGCGCACTCAACAGTTCCTGGCTTTTCCGAGGCTCACCCCCGGTTGGGGTTTGGATCCTAGGAGTCCGGCTTTATCCTCTGCGGTCGATGCCGATGATGCCTATCTGGAAGCTGCAGACCGACACGGAGACCCACGACAATGACACCCATGCAGCAACCAGGGGAGAAATCGAGCAGTGCGTCGGCATCCTGAAGATGCTGTTCAGATGCCTGGACTGTTCTGGAGGGGCCCATCAGTATGGCACTGAGAGGATCGCACACAACGTGGTGGCATGCTGTGTCTTCCACAGCATCGTGCAGCAGAGCGGCGACGTGCTGGAGGAAGAGGATGAACGTCGGTCCTCGTCCAACGAGGAGGATGCGGGGGAAGCTGAGGATGGGCAGGACAAGGGGCCCGGGCAGGGCGGGAGGCCGCACAATGTGTGCGGCATGGCCAAAGTGCACGAGAGGCTCTGATCACCTCCAAGTTCACTAACTGGTGGGATGGCCAGGGGAACGGATACCGCATCCTACATACCTGCGGCACTACGGGGTGTGGCCTTGGGTTGGCAGGGCCATGGGATGGAGGATGATAACCCGCTCTGCGATGAGCTCTGGTGCTGCACACTGTCTGACTCCCGCCCATGGTAGCACTTCCCACCGTTCACCTGGGTGATCCCTGCATGCGGGCCATTCCATCACATGTTCCCATCGAATCCCTGGGTGGCAGGGGTGTGGGGGATTGGGGTGGGACACCAGAGCGGTGATCACTTAGCCAAGCAAACACCCACCCTCCCCATGCCCTGTCAGCGGCCAGCCCAGACCAGCCAACCTCTCATACCCTTCTGACAGAGCACCAAGGCAGGTTCTAACATGGTGTGACAGCACATGAATGTGACAACATATATACAGATTTGTTCCCTAGCCCCATCACTAAACTGTGCCTTCACCCGTGCCAACTTAACTGGTATCTCCGGGCTACTCCATGGTATGGGGGTGAGAGCAGAGCTGACCCCTGAGACTCCACCGCCACCTGGCGCTGCCAATCCTGGAGGCCCGTTGCTGTCTCAATCAGGATCTGCATGCTCGCAGCCATGGAGCATAGGAAAGGAATCGCCTCCGTCTGGGACTGCGCCACATCAGCCAGTGACTGCGCCATCTCCCTCTGGAATTGGGCCACCTCCCTCTGTGTCTGCACCATGTCAGCCAGTGCCTGGGCAAGGCCATCAATGCTCTCAGCTATGGCCTGCTGTGACTGGGCCATACTCCGGAGCGCCGCTGCAATGTCCAGGTGGCTCTGCCACATGGCTGCCTGTGAGATTGCCACCACCTGCATAGATTGCCCCAGCCCTTGGACACAACACTTGCGGTGTTGGCCTGGGTGGCACGCATGGCCGGCACCACCACCTGCTCCTGCACGTGGTTGGACTCCTCCACCTGCTGGATGCTCGCTGACAACCCCTCATGTAGTCCCTGGCTCTGCAACTGCATCTCCACAATCGACGGGACTGTCCGTTCCAGAAGCCTGAAACTCGTCTGGGTGGCAACTAGTCCCTGGAGTCGCCCCACCCTCTGACCGTCCGCCCCCTCGGGTGTTCCTACCGCCACTTGCTGTACCCGAGCATGTGTATGGTGCGCAGCAGATAGTGTCCTAGGAGCCTCTTCACTAAAGCACCCAATCGAGGTGAGTGTCTCTGGGATGGTGGAGGGTGTTGGAGACAGCTGTGACGGGAAATATGTGCCATCCTCCGACTCGAGCTCCAGGGTATCCTGGGTCTCGGGTTGACGGCTCGCTTCGGTGTCCTTGTCGGAGGGCGGCACCTAGGATTCTGGCTGTGCTTGTGGCTGGGGCGGGGGACTCCGGTTGGGGTTCAACCACCCTCCGGGTGGGGGGGGGTTGTGTAGGGTTACTGGTGTGTGGGACGGAGGTTAGTGCCGGGGGCACAGTGCTGCCTACTCATTCTGGCTATGCTGAGGACATTATACAGTGTCTTCCGGCACTGCTGGCCGGCCCAGACAGTGTTGCTCACGGTGCTGACCGCCTCTGCCACCTGTGCCCCGGCACGGTGAATGGTGGCGGCTGGCAACTCCTTCCCGTGTCGGAGTACAGGGTCGCCTGCCTCTCCTCCATGACAGCTCGCAGGTTGAGTTTGGCATCTGTAAAACGGGATGCCGCTCTCCTCGCTGCCACCTTGTTGGTTGGGATGGTGTGTTTGGGGATTGAAGTGTGCATATGCGGCTGCAGTTTGTCAGCCTGCTAAGTGTCAATCGCGAATCTGGCAAATCCCATACCATTTCCCATTGGAATCGATTGTGATCCACATGGTGCCGGTGCTAGCCCCTTAACAGTAGCTGAATCAGTCCAGGTGCGGCGCCAGTTCTGCTGTTCTAGAAGTCCATAGATCCTGCACTTAGTCTCAGGAACGGAGAATCTCACCGAATATCCTTTGCTTGGTCCATGGTTTGGTTAGGGTGCAGTGGTAGTCAGATGTGACTTTGAGGCCATGTCCAGTTTGTAGTCTATTCGAGTTCTTCACATGCTTTGAGTGAGATTGAAGCCTGGTTGTTGAGTCAGAGACAATGGGAGTGTTTATCTGGTCCCGTCTCCGCTGGGATCATCCAGACATGCGGAATGTCACTGGACTTTTGGCTGGGCCACCGAATATCCCACGGCAGAACCCACCACGATGGGGCTGGAAAATCCCAGCCAACGTATTTATCCGGGAGTGTTTTCTGCCTGAGCTTTCCTCCAGGTTTCAACAATGTTTTGGAGTTGGTGATGTTTGATTCATGGCCAGAGGGGTCTTATAGAGCCATGAGGCGTGTTGCTGAGGATGGGGGTCACTTGAAGGTCACTCTGGCTGGAGAGGTCCAGGTTTCTGTCAATACGACTTATTTCTCTGTTGCTGTGTCCCATTGACTAGAGGAGGAGCAATATTTGAGAGGACTAGTAACCACTGAACTGGGTTTGATCTCAGAGTTCCAGAGATGATCCTCATTACTGAGTGAGGTTGCATGTCTTTGTGTTTGGTGTAACAACTTGAGGCCCTGTGGGTGCACATTACTCAGCTGTCCAGAAGGCAAGAGCTGCAGCAGAAGTACGAAGAACGGTGTTTTTGTTCACCCCAGTTTGTGCCGGTGACTTTGCAGATGATGTCTTTTCATGTCTTGGACTTTTCAGCAGTCTTTCAGAGGTGAGTGGATAAGTGAGGGAATGGTCAAGGGTCAATACAAAATAGGTGGGAGTCTGGTCAGGCTTTGCACTTTTTCTCCACAGAAGGTAATATTTAGGGTGTTGTATGCCATGCGATTTTCAAGGTGCAATGCAGAGACTATGGACTCGGCTGGATTTGGTTGTCGTCTCCACTTACAGAAATAGTCAGCCATTTTTGACAGGTCAGAGTTTAGCTTCCATTCCCTGGAAGGATTTCATTTGAGTTTTAAAACAATTTCGCCGGTGTAAATACATTTTCATGATGATGTGGTGGACATGTCACTTCAGTAGATGTTAGAGTGTCAGTGCCAGAACACTGCTGTGTGAGAAACCATTATTTTGTGTTCTCGGTATTCTGACCTTGTCTTGTAGATATATGGGCGGCACGGTAGCACAGTGGTTAGCACAGTTGCTTCACAGCTCCAGGGTCTCAGGTTCGATTCCCGGCTTGGGTCAGCGTCTGTGCGGAGTCTGCACGTTCTCATCGTGTCTGGGTGGGTTTCCTCCGGGTGCTCCGGTTTCCTCCCACAGTCCAAAGATGTGCAGATTAGGTGGATTGGCCATGCTAAATTGCCTCTTAGTGTCCGAAAGGGTTAGGTTGGGTTACTGGGTTATGGGGATTGGGTGAAGGTGTGGGCTTGGGTGGGGTGCTCTTTCCAAGGGCTGGTGCAGACTCGATGGGCCGAATGGCCTCATTCTGCACTGCAAATTCTATGATTCTATGTATACCTTCATTCATCTGTTTCTCAGAAATATCCAGAATAGTTTGGCACATGGGAGCAGCAGGGACAGTTTGAGCACCTGTCCATATTCCGACACAGATTCTTGGCTGAGGAAAGATCAATGAAACCGACTCCAGTCTTGAGCTTGCGATGAATCCAATCTCCGTGACAGCAAGGACTTAGTCAAGCCAGCCTGATCTTGTGGAAGGGGTAAGTTGGTAATGGGGCGAATAATGATTCTCAAAAGAATGAGTCGCCTCAGGAACTTCTAGGCCGTACAGAGCAGTGACATGGGCCTGTAGCCCTGAGGATTATCTGCTGGCATTCCTGGTTTGGCTATGGCTATTACCATCATCGCATGCCAGATTTGGGGAATGTGACTGCTCTCCATCACAGCTGAAAAGAGTTCCAGCACCCATTGTTTTACCAGTGAGTCAAGATGATGCAGGAAGTCTGGTGGGACACCATCCTTCCCAGCAGCGTTGTCCTTTGTACGTAGAACATACTGTCCAGCCACAACTGGTGTACTGAATCCAGTTCTGAGTACCACACTTTGGGAAGAATGTGATATTAGAGAGGATGAAGAAAAGATTCATGAGAATGGTTCCAGGAATGAGGAACTTCAGTTATGCAGATAAATTAGAGAAGTTAGGACTGTTCGTGGAGAAGTGACGAAGGAGATTTGATAGAGGTGTTCAAAATTATGAGGGGTTTGGGCAGAGTAGATGGGGAGAAACTGTTCCCACAGTGGAAGAACTGTGACACAGGTTAAAGGTAATCGGAAAAAGAAGCAATGGAGAGATGAGGAGGACACCTTTAAAAAAAAATTTAGCGTACCCAATTATTTTTTCCAATTAAGGGGCAATTTAGCATGGCCAATCCACCTATCTTGCACATCTTTTGGGTTGTGGGGGTGAAACCCACACAGACACAGGGAGAATGTGCAAGCTCCACACGGACAGTAACCCAGAGCTGGGATTCGAACCCGGGTCCTCAGCGCCGTAGGCAACAATGCTAACTACTGTGCCACTGCCCCGAGGAGAACATTTGAATGCAGTGAGTGGTTAGGATCTGGAATGCACTGCCAGAGAGTGTGGTAGATGCAGATTCAATTGTGGCTCTCGAGTGAGAATTAGAATGTACAGAGCTACCCGGAGAAGGTGGGAGAGTGGCTCTAGTTGGATTGCTCCTTCAGAGAGACAGCACGGGTGTGACAGATCAAATGGCCTCCTGTGCTGTAACCAATCTAAGATTTGAACAAGAGTTGTAGATAAAGTGGAGCGTTTGTCACTTCCTAATCTAAACTGGATCACAGATGGAACCTGGGTACATGTTACAAAGCCTGGTTCTGTGAATTGACGATGAACCTTCACATCTAAATTAAAATGAATACCTCTGGGGGATTCTTCAGCATATTTGAAATTGTATCACAAATTAGATTAGTCAAGAATGGTGAGGAGTTATAGTGGCTATGGTGCAAACAAGCATTGAAAGCAGAATGGCAAGATTTAAGTGTGAGCAGTATTGAGCATGTGGCTATGATGCAAACAAGCATTGAAAACAGAATGGCAAGATTTAAGTGTGAGCAGTATTGAGCATGTTGGGGTTCTGGTATGAGCAGGAGAAAGTTTAGCTAGTTTTATAATGTGGACTCATCATGAAATATAAATATATAATTAATATTGGCATTTTCATTACTTTTATTGAACAAAATGAGTGGGGTTGGGAATAATTTAAGTAGCCAACATTGTACAAAGAAATTGCTGTCCTTTCATCTGAGAGAAGTAAGCACAATAGACATTACACAACTTTTGAAAAATTACTTTTCAGATAAATTTCAAGTTTTCACGATCGGGACTGGAGCAACAGTGCATGTATATTGATTACAATACTCACCTTTACACTGCACACCCTGTCTAAATAGCCCTTTTAAAAGCTTCTTGCAGTACTGGCAGACAGTGGGCCGGGTGTAAGAATGAATTACAAATGTATGAGGCACTTTAACTTTGGAAAGGAAAATCTTATCCAGTTGAATGGGACGACCAATGTAGGACTGTGAATTTGAGCGTTTCTCTCTTCCAATGAAAGACTCCGATGCTGTCTTCTGCTGTAAGTAGATAATAACGAAACGTCATTTTATTTGCAGTCAGTTCTGTAACAGATTAGAAAGATTTTTGAAAAATATGCAGCACATATTGAGCAACAGCTAAATAGTTATTTATATGATCGTGAATAAATTGCAAATCGGCAGTATGTGTACATCAATTAGGATTCACCTAATTACTCAGGAAGATTAGAGACATTTTTATTCTTTGCCACCTATTTTTTCTTGTACTATTAAATGGCAATTTGCACTTTGATTGGCTTAAGTTTGTAAACCAATTGGCTGAGCTATAAGACAGTATTATAGAGGATGGAAAGACATACTGTTGAGTCAGTTTTTAAAGTGCTTTGGAAAGTGAGGGTTAAGCAAGTATTTCCAATGTGCAGTTATGGAAATAAGATTGTACTTGAGCACTATCATTTAGGTTAAATCATAAAATGAATATATGATCTCTATACTATCTGACTGAATCAGAGATGTGATTGTCATTTTCGATTAGTAATATCACAGCAGTGATAATGTGTGCCTGAATTTTAAAATACTGTTTGATCTGACATTTTCTTTGAATTCTAAAACATTTGCACTCTGTTTTCTCAGTTTCCGGCAGATGCTACAAGCACACCTATTATGCAACTTAAATACTAATGTATTGAACTCACAGTATGTTGGTATTTATACCACAAGTGTGAGGGTAGATTGCTGAATAACAAATGCTGACATTTGCATAATTTATTCGACTGGGGAATGGAATTGCTTATCCTGCCACTCATTCCTTTAGTAACCACCCCACAACTAATTCCATAGATGTATTTTAATAAACTGCTTTTTAATAATACGATCAAGGTGTCGCCTACTCCTAATTTAAATTTGTTTAATTTGAATTATCCAGTAACTGACAAATTAATTAAACCAACAAAATTGGAGCTGATGGCTAATTAATTGCTTTTCCACTCAAAAAAACCTTTCAATTAAAGGTAGTTGACTACTTTAAATTTCTACCTCTGTGCCTCACTGGGACTTAATTATTGAGGGATATGTGTGCGCACACACATACACACCTTGCGGCACCATTGGTAAGGTTGAGTAAAGGTCTATCTTTTCCCTTCAGCTTTGTGTTTAGCAGCATTCGACATATCCCAAAACATGGAATGTGGTTTCAAAATCTTCAGTCTCACAAGACTCCAGGCAAATAAAAGTTATTCTATTTTTGTGACAAATTAAAATGATGTTCACAGCCAATGTCCCATATTTGTACTTTCAACCCTGTTTTGTAACATTGCAATCAGTCTTCCAAAATTACTTAAAAATCTTGGGAGATGTTGAACTCGTGAATCACTTCATTATAATTAAATATCCCTAACTGAGATGCATAAACATATAAGAAACCTTTCCTAACAATTCTCAATAAGTAATGATTGAACCTTGAATTTTTGTCACAAAGGGAACTGCCGCATACTACCCAAGATTTATCATTCATGAATTATTTGGTATCATTAATTGAAGAATCAATTATTGGATGTTGAATATCTACAAGATCTATTCCTGCGGTTAATGTATCATCTGGTACAAAGTTATATGAATTGTTTGTCCTCTGTAACTACTTGTATAGGTAGCAGATATTAACTTGTACATATCTCAGTGTTAGAGGAGACTGAAGCAAGAAGGAGAAAGTAAAACCCATATTGGAAATACACAGAAAGGAGAGCCAGAAGTGAGGGGATAGTTTAATGCAGACATTGAATGTTTAGGTTCACAAACTGGGGTTAGAAATGTCACGTCACATCACCACCAGTTTTAAAATTCACTTTCAACTATTTGCTTCAGAGTAATCAAAATGTTAATTATTTGGTTTCTAGCCATTGTATATAATGGAATATTTCACAGGAGAGTGAGTTCCAAAGGCACGAGTGGTCGAATCTCTAACACCAATGAAGAGGAAAGCTTTACATTCTCTGAGCCTCCATGTTAAATTGTAAGGGCTTGTTTAGCACAGTGGGCTAAACAGCTGGCTTGTAATGCAGAACAATGCCAGCATCTCTGGTTCAATTCCCGTACCAGCCTCCCCGAACAGGCGCCGGAATGTGGCGACTGGGGGCTTTTCACAGTAACTTCATTGAAACCTACTTGTGACAATCAGCGATTATTATTATTCTAACTTTGAAATTTGTCTCTTTTTCAGTTGATAATATTTCATATGCAATTTATGTTTTTTTTTAAAGGGTAGTGTTAGGTTTATTGTATACAGGCGGGATTTTCTGCGCAACCTGCCACCATTTTTCAGCGTTGGAGGTCTCCTGGTCCCGCCAATGTCAACGGGATTTCCCATTGAATGCACCCCTCATCACCGGGAAACCCGAGGCGGGGGTATGCCGTCGGTGGGACCAGAATATCCCACCGGCATGAACAATAGGTAAGTTCCAGCCCACATATTGGGCAGGATTCTCCATCTCGGGACATCCAGAATGCGTTCCCCAAAACGACAGAGAATCGGGTGTTGGGGCAAAATTGGGATCGGCGTACACCATGTTCTGACCCCTCGATGGTGGCATGAATGGATTTCATCCCGCACGCCAGCAGGAGCATGGAAATAAATGCAAATGGGTCGTAATGACCCATTTGCATCTATTTAACAGGCCCGATGCCCTGTGCTCCGCCCTCCCATGATTCTCCAGTTCCTGTGACTGGGAATCACGTGGGCAAGGTTCACTTGTGGTTTCAGCAATTGGGAACTTGACAGGTGAACCTCGTGGTGGGGCAAGGAGACAACTGCCCCCTTGGTACACCAGGAGGTCCACTATACCAGAACCACAATGGTAGAGAACATCCAAGCTCATCCCCCCCCCCCACACAGCAAATGAGCCCAAATCCTCCCCCGCCCCACAGCAGCCTCCAAATCCCGATTGCCTGGGTGCCCCCTCCACCCCGCCACCTCCCCCCTCACAGGGACCCCTATAATAGGGGAACCCCCTACGGGGACCCCTGTAATAGGGAGACACACCACAGGGACCCTGTAATAGGGGGACACACCATTGGGACCCTTGTGATTGGGGACCCCACACAGGGACCCACTGCCTAAAGAAATTCCCTCCACAGATTGACCTAAACACAGACAGCCCCCCCCTCCAGAAAAGGGAGGCTAGAGCCAGTCCAGACAGGGGCAGTGCTAAGCATTATCTCTGTAATACTTACTGTTATAATCTGCCTGCTTACCATTGGCTGGGGACTAATGACAGTCCCACAATCCTGTGGGAGTATGAGCTTCCCCAATGAGGGGAGGCGGAGAAATCATTAGCAGACTCCCTGTATAAATAAAGCTGGCCAGTTTGGAACCAGCAGGAGGGGGTGAGCAGCAAGCAAAGTTATTGCTGCTGTTGTGTATATATATATATGTTATTGTAAATAAATGTTATTTCTTTGTATCCTTTAAACTTGTGCTGGATTCTTCGTGGCCCTCACAAAACTGGCGACAAGGGTTAAAGTGGATAGCTGTCTACACTGATGAAGCCACTTCCCTGGATTTTTGTTGGATACAGGTTGGAAGTTGTTTTCTATTACACCTTGCCTCTGTACAGATGTTTGGGTGTTTTTGATGCTGCGCTGGAAAGCTGGAACCAGTGCGCACAATGGATGCGTTACTATTTCCCCGCAAACAATATGACCGAAAACGAGCGGCAGGTGGTCATATTGCTCACCGCCTGCGGTCTGCATACGTTTGGGGTGATTAGGAGCCTTACGTACACAGCTGCGCCGGACACCAAAACGTTTGATGAACTTGTGAATTTAGTGGGGCAACATTTTAACCCAACCCCATCCACCATAGTCCAATGTTACCGGTTTAATACCGCTGAGAGGACCCCAGGAGAATCCCTTGCCGACTTTCTATCCATGCTACGCAGGATTGCGGAGTACTGTGACTATGGTGAGACTTTGTCAGAAATGTTACGCGACCGTTTGGTTTGCGGTATTAACAATGCGGCCACCCAGAGAAAGTTGTTAGCGGAGCCAACATTGACTTTTCAACAGGCCATTCAAATAGTATTGTCCAGAGAGAGCGCAGAACGAGGAGTGCAGGAGCTACAGGGAATGGAGGTGAATACCTTGGGGCGCAACCCCTTCCGCCCGAAAACGTCCCCCCCCGCACTCCTGCGGTACCTTGGGCGAGGCGACGTCCGGATCGACGCCAGTGGCCGTCGGACATTCCTACCCGAAGGGAGCCTTCTCCAGAACCAATGGATGAGGAGCCATGTCCGTGTCAGACTTATAGGTGCCGACCCCGTCGCGGACGCCGGTCCTGGGGGCGCCAGAGGCGCCGTCGTTCCGACCGAAACTGGGACCAGCCCAGGGGCCGTACCTTCCATTTGGATGAACCTGCAGCGTCTACTCCTGAGGATGTGGAGACAGAGGAGGACTGCCAGCAGCTGCATTGTGTGGCAGCTCCCCGTGTGGCCCCCATTAAGGTGACAGTACGGGTCAATGGTCACCCGCTTCAGATGGAGTTGGACACTGGCGCAGCGGTCTCCGTGATCGCCCAGAGGACATTTAACCGCATCAAGCAGGGTATACAGACCCTGACATAACCGACACACAGGCCAGGTTGGCCACCGATACGGGGGAACAATTGGATATTGCAGGAACGACGATGACCCCTGTTGTTTATGGACGCCAGGAGGGGCGTTTCCATTTATCGTGGTGCGCGGCCATGGGCCCAGCCTGTTGGGTCGGGACTGGTTGCGCCATTCGCGGTTGCAGTGGCAGTACATCCTCCAAACAGTTTCTGGAGGTTTGACTGAGGTGCTAGGACGATACCTAGATGTATTCCAGCCCGGTTTGGGGAAAATAAAAGGGGCCGTAGCCTGTATCCAAGTCGAACCAGGAGCCACGCCGCGCTATTTCCGGGCGCGCCCGGTGCCTTACGCCTTGCTCGAGAAGGTAGAAGGGGAGCTCACTCGTTTGGAGACTTTGGGTATTATCAGGCCTGTCCATTTCGCTGACTGGGCAGCACCAATTGTACCTGTAATGAAGCCAGATGCCACAGTTCACTTGTGTGGCAACTATAAACTTAATGAATACGGCTTCCCGACTCAACTGATATCCAATGCCTCGCATAGAGGATCTCTACGCGAAGCTTGTAGGCGGACTCTCATTCACAAAATTAGATATGAGTCACGCCTACCTACAGTTGGAGCTGGACCCTGCCTCGTGACCATATGTAACGATCAATACACACCGGGGCCTATATGAATAAACACGTTTGCCCTTTGGAGTATCCTCTGCCTGCGCTATTTTTCAACGCGATATGGAGGGCATTTTGAGAGGTTTACCGTGTGTCGCTGTCTACTTAGATGACGTTTTGATCACAGGGACGTCGGAGCAGGAACCTTTGGACAATCTGGAGGCTGTCCTTAGATGTTTTTCGGAGGCTGGAGTCCGTTTATGTCGCACAAAGTGCGTCTTTCAGGAGAAGGAAGTAATCTACCTGTATTATTGGGTGGACTGCGAAGGTTTGCACCCCGTCGCAGAGAAGGTGTGCGCGATTCTACAGGCCCCCGCCCTGACTGACACTTTGCATCTTCGTTCTTTTCTCGGCCTCGTAAACTATTACGGGATGTTCCTCCCCAATCTGGCAACAACGCTGGCCCCATTGCGCCTTCTGCTAAAGAAAAATCACACCTGGGTTTGGGGTCAGCCGCAAGAAACCGCTTTCCGGCGGGTAAAACAACAACTGTCGTCGTCTGGGTTACTAACCCACTATGATCCTGGAAAGCCTTTGCTCGTCACATGTGATGCATCCCCGTATGGTGTTGGGGCCGTCCTGTCCCACAAGATGGAGAATGAGGCCGAGCGGCCGATAGCTTTCGCCTCCCGCACATTGACTGCAGCGGTAAAAAAGTACGCGCAGATCGAGAAGGAGGGCCTGGCAGTGGTCTTTGAGGTGAAACGTTGCCACCAGTACGTGTATGGCCGCCATTTCACTATCGTGACTGATCATAAGCCTCTGCTGGGACTTTTCAGAGAGGCTAAGCCAATACCACCCATTGCTTCCGCACGGATCCAGCGCTGGGCTTTGTTACTCGCTGCATACGAGTATTCTCTGGAGCACAAACCAGGAACGCAGATAGCGAATGCCAACGCACTGAGCCGATTGCCTTTATCGGCCGGCCCCATGTTGACCCCCACGACAGGTGAGGTGGTTGCAACCCTAAATTTTATGGACACCTTGCCTGTCACGGCATCACAGATCCGTGAGTGGACCCAGACGGAGCCAGTCCTGTCAAGGGTTCGGCACATAGTCCTGTATGGTGGGCAGCATAGACAGCTCCCAGGCGAGTTGCGGGCATTTTCCTCCAAGCTGTCAGAATTCAGCGTGGAAGACGGCATCCTCTTGTGGGGGACGCGTGTGATTGTACCGGAAAAAGGACAGGAGCTGATACTAAGAGACTTGCACAATGGGCATCCAGGTGTGACCAAAATGAAATGTTGGCCCGGAGTTATGTTTGGTGGCCAGGCCTCGACACCGACATTGAGAAGGTGGCCCAAAACTGCTCCATTTGCCAGGAGCATCAGAAGCTTCCGCCGGCCGCGCCCCTACATCACTGGGAATGGCCAGGGCGGCCTTGGATGCGGATTTCGCCGGCCCTTTCCAAGGATCCATGTTCCTTTTATTAATCGACGCCCAGTATAAATGGCTAAAAGTGCATAAGATGCTAGGCACAACGTCCTGCGCAACAATTGAGAAGATGCGTTTGTCTTTTAGTACGCATGGCCTCCCCGAGATGCTGGTCACGGATAACGGCACTCCATTCACCAGTGAGGAGTTTGCGAGGTTCATGAAGATGAACGGCATACGCCATGTCCGCACTGACCCTTACCACCCGGCTTCAAATGGGTTGGCGGAGCGCGCAGTGCAGACATTCAAACGAGGCCTAAAGAAGCAGTCTTCTGGGTTCATGGACACGAGACTAGCTCGCTTTTTGTTTTCGTATATGACCACCCCCCCATGCAGTGACTGGGATAGCTCCCGCAGAACTCCTAATGGGCCGCAGACTTCGCACCCGCCTTAGCATGGTTTTCCCGGACATTGGCGCAAAAGTATGCCGCACACAAAAACGGCAGGGACAGGGTTTTTCTCGGCATCGGCCAATTCGGCAGTTTGCGCCCGGTGACCCAGTGATCGTTCGCAATTGTGCTGGTGGTGCCCAGTGGGTCCCTGGCATAATCTTTCGCCAAATGGGCTCTATATCTTACCAGGTGCAAGCCCAGGGTCGTCTCCAGCGCAAATATGTAGACCACGTTCGGACCAGAAGACTATCCCTTCCAAAGATTCCCCGCCCCCAAAGCTCATTTCTACAGCCACAGAGAGCAGAGACAATGGAAAGTAGTCCTCACAATCTTCCTCTGGTGCCTCACTCTCACCTGCGCAGGTCATAGAACATAGAACGATACAGCGCAGTACAGGCCCTTCGGCCCACGATGTTGCACCGAAACAAAAGCCATCTAACCTACACTATGCCATTATCATCCATATGCTTATCCAATAAACTTTTAAATGCCCTCAATGTTGGCGAGTTCACTACTGCTGCAGGTAGGGCATTCCACGGCCTCACCACTCTTTGCATAAAGAACCTACCTCTGACCTCTGTCCTATATCTAATACCCCTCAGTTTAAAGCTATGTCCCCTCGTGCCAGCCATTTCCATCCGCGGGAGAAGGCTCTCACTGTCCACCCTATCTAACCCACTGATCATTTTGTATGCCTGTATTAAGTCTCCTCTTAACCTTCTTCTCTCTAATGAAAACAACCTCAAGTCCATCAGCCTTTCCTCATAAGATTTTCCCTCCATACCAGGCAACATCCTGGTAAATCTCCTCTGCACCCGCTCCAAAGCCTCCACGTCCTTCCTATAATGCGGTGACCAGAACTGTACGCAATACTCCAAATGCAGCCGTACCAGAGTTTTGTACAGCTGCAACATGACCTCCTGACTCCGGAACTCAATCCCTCTACCAATAAAGGCCAACACTCCATAGGCCTTCTTCACAACCCTATCAACCTGGGTGGCAACTTTCAGGGATCTATGTTCATGGACACCTAGATCCCTCTGCTCATCCACACTTCCAAGAACTTTACCATTAGCCAAATATTCCGCATTCCTGTTATTCCTTCCAAAGTGAATCACCTCACACTTCTCTACATTAAACTCCATTTGCCACCTCTCAGCCCAGCTCTGCAGCTTATCTATGTCCCTCTGTAACCTGCTACATCCTTCCACACTGTCGACAACACCACTGACTTTAGTGTCGTCTGCAAATTTACTCACCTACCCTTCTGCGCCTTCCTCTAGGTCATTGATAAAAATGACAAACGGCAACGGCCCCAGAACAGATCCTTGTGGTACGCCACTTGTAACTGAACTACATTCTGAACATTTCCCATCAACCACCACCCTCTGTCTTCTTTCAGCTAGCCAATTTCTGATCCACATCTCTAAATCACCCTCAATCCCCAGCCTCCGTATTTTCTGCAATAGCCTACCGTGGGGAACCTTATCAAACGCTTTACTGAAATCCATATACACCACATCAACTGCTCTACCCTCGTCTACCTGTTCAGTCACCTTTTCAAAGAACTCGATAAGGTTTGTGAGGCATGACCTACCCTTTACAAAGCCATGCTGACTATCCCTGATCATATTATTCCTATCTAGATGATTATAAATCTTGTCTCTTATAATCCCCTCCAAGACTTTACCCACTACAGACGTGAGGCTCACCGGTCTATAGTTGCCGGGGTTGTCTCTGCTCCCCTTTTTGAACAAAGGGACCACATTTGCTATCCTCCAGTCCTCTGGCACTATTCCTGTAGCCAATGATGACATAAAAATCAAAGCCAAAGGTCCAGCAATCTCTTCCCTGGCCTCCCAGAGAATCCTAGGATAAATCCCATCAGGCCCCGGGGACTTATCTATTTTCAGCCTGTCCAGAATTGCCATCACCTCTTCCCTACGTACCTCAATGCCATCTATTCTAATAGCCTGGGTCTCCGCATTCTCCTCCACAACATTATCTTTTTCCTGAGGTCGTTACAGAACTGCGTGCAGATAGAGACGCCGAGATGATGAAGGCAGTAGACTCTGACTCAGAGATGGAGTCACAGGGCGCATCAGAGGGGGAATCCTCGGGCCCAAGGGCCGCGGATGTACAACCGTTACGCCGTTCATCACGGACACGCCGGTCTCCGTCTCGTTACACGCCGCCCGATCCAGCGCCTCATGCAAATGGTATCCGGCCTGCGGCTAAACGAGTCTGACGGCCTCCTTCACAATGGTCTTCGGTGGATTCCTTGGACTTTGGGGGGGAGGGATGTTATAACCTGCCTGCTTACCATTGGCTGGGGACTAATGGCAATCCCACAATCCTGTGGGAGTATGAGCTTCCCCAATGAGGGGGGGGGAGGAGAAATCATTAGCAGACTCCCTGCATAAATAAAGCTGGCCAGTTTGGAACCAAGCAAAGTTGTTGCTGCTGTTGTGTATATATATATGTTATTGTAAATAAATGTTATTTCTTTGTATCCTTAAAACTCGTGCTGGATTCTTCGTGGCCCTCACAAAACTTACCTTGCAGCTCCACGTGCCCATTCCTTGAAGGTGAGCAGCTGTGCCTGTGTCTGATTCAACAGATCCACTGTCTGCAATTCATTCATGGCTTTCGAGTAGTGGTTTGTAATTGACAGCTCATAAAACCACCTGCAGCTTTGATACATTCATATTCCTTCACTCTTAATGGCCTAAGTGGTGAAGCCCAAATGTTTGTAAACATTGACTACATCAAAGAGAGGTAAGTGCAGTGAAATCCGAGTGATTAAAATGCACATGGTGCGCTTTCATCTCTGAGTTGTGGTGATCTTCAGGTTAATTTACCACCAGTCAGCTCTCTCCCTCAAAGGGGAAAGCAGCCTATGGTCATCTGCGTCTATGACAACTTTACCTTTACCTTACCCTTATTGGTGATACATAATGTAACTCTGGAAACAAACAACTGTAATGACACGTTGCATTGATTGGACAGAATGGAAAAAAAGTCATGTTGGGAGTGAAAATGAATCATTCTTGTTATAGACAGGTGAATCAGTTGTAGTTTTTTAAAAAATACTACAAGAACTTGCCTATCATAAACCCAGGGGGCAGGATTCTCTGTCCCGCTGTACCCGTTTCCTGGTGCAGCGCACCTCCGCCGGCAGCGGGATCCTCCATCCTGCCAGCCGGCCAATGGGGTTTCCCATTGTGGGCGCCCCCATGCCATCGGGAAATCCGCAGGCGTGAGTGAGCTGCCAGCGAAACAGAGGATCCCACCTCCAGAGAATCCAGCCCAGGGTGTCCAAAAATGTCTTACGACCAATGAAATACTTTATGAAGTGGAGTTACTGATGTAAAAAACATGGCAATCAATTTCTACACCGCAGGGTGCCATGAATAGCAATTAGGTGAATGAGCAGACACTTGGATTGCAATGTTGGATGAGGGATAAATATTGGGCAGGACACTGGAGAGAACTTTTCCACAACTGTTTTACATCCACTTGAGACCAGATGGGGCCTCAGTTTAATATCTTATGCAAAAGACAGAAATTCCAACCGTGCTGCACTCAATACAGCAGTGTCAGCTTGGCTTGGACCCTGAAAACCTTTTACAGTCCTGCCTATTGATCAAATGTCAAAATCCTGCAACTCCCTTCTCGACTGCACTGTGGGTACATCTACACTGCAGTTCAAGAAGCTCAGAGCCACCTTCTCAAAGGTAATTCGGGATGGTCAACAAAGGTTGATCTTGTCAGTGGGGTTCAAAACTCATCAACAACAAAAAAGATGCTTCTGGGCAAAATGTATTGATTCTCCAACCCCTCTGTATTGGATAATGATTTAATGAACTGGAAACAATCTCTGGTGTATTTACTGAACAGTTGCTTGTAATCTCCATCAGCTGTTAGCAACCAGGGAAGCAGTCAGAAAGTGGAGACTTCAGCAGCCTCAATCAGCTGCTCCTGGAATAACAAAAATGGATGAAAAGGGCTTTCACTGGCCATTATTTGTATCAGATGGATTCCTATTAACTGAGACATTTTGCATTATAGTGAGGCAATCAGTTCCTCAGGTGAACATTTAACAGTACTTTAATCTAAATTTAACAAGGCGTGAACAATTTAATGAATTGCCCACAATAGCCAGGGTGCTTTATCTCTTATCCATGAAGGCTGCCTTTGTAATTGAATTCCAAGGTAATGATAAATAATTATCATCATTTGCCCAATATAGGTAGCTACCCGGATAAATAGGGACAATGTAGGTGACGAGGACTGTACTTGGTTTGACCCAAGAACCTTCATTCACCGTGTTATTCAGTTTAAAATCAATAACACACATTCTCAGATTTTATTGTAAGATTATACTAGATGACACAGGCATTAAAGTGAGCACCAAACCACAACTGTTAATCAAGATCAATCCATCCAGATTTTTTTGCGATGCAGCAGAGATTTTGGAAGCCCCGTTTCAATTAGCAAATGGGCTTTCACTGAACGGTCACTTGTTGGCCAATAAAAGTTAAAGGTCAAAGCAGATTTTGCAGAATGGAACAGGTTCATGTTCACTTGTGTGACTGCATTATGCAGGTTTGTTGTTGAACGTAGTATCAACTGCAGAAGCAGCAAACTGAGATCACGCCAATCTTTAATGCTGAACTCCAGTTTAGAGAGCTCCTGTTTTTGGGAGGTTAGTGTTCAGCGACTTGACCAGTGAATTGAGAACAGTGAGGTTTCTGCAAAATGAAGTTCATCTAACTGTGTGTAAAGAAAA
Organism: Scyliorhinus torazame; assembly: GCF_047496885.1. NCBI lineage: Eukaryota > Metazoa > Chordata > Chondrichthyes > Carcharhiniformes > Scyliorhinidae > Scyliorhinus > Scyliorhinus torazame. Next base: position 222,603,453 of record NC_092708.1, on the reverse strand, counting down.
TGTAATGTTACCAGTGGGATTCGCATCAACATTGTCCTTTTGCGGTTCTGATGGGCTAAAGTTCACCATTAAATGGCCTTCGATTTTATCCACTTTAATTCGGCAGACTTTAAGGGATGCAGTGATTTAATTGATGAAAGTGGAAGAAAATTAAGACTTGTGTAAAGTGGAAATAAAATGGGAACTGGAGATGCTCAGTGTAAAACAGAATAAATTAAAATGCTTATTTGCTGAAGGTGTTTAGATCCTAAAGAAGTACAGATCTAAAAAAAAAGGCTCAAGTAAATGCAATTTTAAGTGAGCTGGGGAAAAATGAGCTTCAGCCTTTTTATTATTTGTTCATGGCATGTGGGTGTCACTGGTTAGGACAGCATTTATTGCCCATCCCTAATTGCAAGGCTCTGAACTTGCTGCACTCCGCTCTCTCAGATCCAACCCTGACTTTGTCATTGAACCTGCCAACAAGGGTGGGGCTGTTGTTGTCTGGGGTACTGACCTCTACCTCACAATGGCTGACTGCCAACTCTCATGCACTTCCTCCTACCTCCCGTTGGACTGTGGCCCCATCAATGAGCATCAAGCCATTGTTTCCAGGACTGTCATTGGCCTCATCTCCTCTGGAGATCTTCCAACCTCATAATCTCCAAACTGAGCAACGTGCTACTACCTCATCCCCAAAATTCACAAATAGCTGGTAGGCCCACCGTTTCAGCCTGTTCCTGCTCCACCAAATTAATTTCTTCTTATCTTAACTCCATGCTCTCTCCTCTTGTCCAGTCCCGTCCAATGTGATTTCTCTGATGCCCTACATCATACTAACAACTTCCAGTTCCTCAGCACTAACCGCCTCCTCTTTACCATGGATGTCCCAATCCCTCTAGACCACCATTCGCCACCAGGATGGTCTGCGGGCTCTTTGCTTCTTCCTCGAACAGAGGACTGAACAGTCCCGATCCACCACGACACTCCTCCATCTGGCTGAACTTGTCCTCTCACTGAACAATTTCTCCTTTAACGTATCTAATTTTTCCAAACCAAAGGTGTTGCTATGGGTCACAGTTTTGCCTGTTCACGTCCAATTTCCGCCCCTCTTTCATCTGGACCATCTCTGAAACTTCCCTTCCTTGACCTTTCTATTTCAATTTATAGACTGTCCACTAGCATTCATTGTAAACCCATTGACTCTTACAGCTACCTCGGTTACAGCTCCTGCAAGGAGTCCATCCCATTCTCCCAGTTCATTCTCCGTCGTATCTGTTCGATGATGCTCACTTAGAGATCAAGGCACCCTTTCAAAATGGCGGCCCGATCTCTGAGTTCACCTCCCAAGTGCTTAAAAAAATTACCATCGGCCAGTTCAGCCAACTCTAGCATGAAGCCACCACCAAACACACCTTCCCCTCACTCGCCCTGTCAGAATTATGCAGGGGCCATTCCCTCCATCCCTGGTCCACTCTTCCACCACCGCCAACACCTCGCCCTCATCCCACAGCACTTTCCCATGCAATCACAGAAGGTGCAACACCTGCCCCATTACCTCCTCCCTGCTCATCGTCCAAGGGCCAAAACATTCTTCTCAAGTGAGGCAGTGCTTCACGTGCACCTCCTTCAATCTGGTCTATTGCATTCGCTGCTCCCAGTGCGGTCTACTCTACATTGGGGAACTAAACGCAGATTGGGTGACCGCTTTGCAGAACACCTCTAATCCGTCTGTAAGCAGGACCAAAACCTTCCTGTCGCTTGCCATTTCAACTCACCGTCCTACTCTCACGTCCACATGTCCAGCCTTGGCCTGCTGCAATGTTCTAGTGAAGCCTAGTACAAACTGGAGGAACAGCACCTCATCTTCCGGTTAGGCACGTTACAGCCTTCTGGACGTATTATTGAGTTCAACAACTCTCTCCTCCACCTTTACCCCATTTTTATTTCTATCAGTTTAATTTAGTTTCTTTCATTGATCTGTTTTTCCCTCACCAATGTTCCCCCATCCCACTTGGGCCATCTGTTCCCTGTTCCTAGTTGCCCTTTGACATACTGCTCACCTTTATTCTGCCATTAACACATTCTAATCTGTTTATGTGCCACTCACAGCACCCTTCTTAGCCTTAATCACTCAATTTACATTCCCTTTGTCTTCTGTTCACAACACCGTTGTCAATCTCCACCTGTCTCTGGGCTCCTATCCAGCCTCACCGCTTCACAAACCTCCACAACAGTATAAATCTGACCTTATTTCCAGTTCTCTCCAGAGTCATCCAGACTAGAAACGTCAGCTCCCTTCTCTCTCCACAGATGCTGTCAGACTTGCTGAGATTGTCCAGTACTTTCTGTTTTTGTTTCCGATTCCAGCATTTGCAGTCATTTGTTTTTATCTATTTGCAAGGCGCTGGTGAGCGACCATGCTGGCCCACTGCTGTCTGTGATGTAGGTTCATCCACTGAGCTGCTGGAAAGGATTTTGGCCCAGTGACCATGAAGGAACAGGGATATATTTGCATTTTAAGGTAATGTAAAACTTGTCGAGGTTTGCATCTGCCACCCATATTCTGAGAGGGCGCGATTCTCTTGCCACGTTGCGCTCAAGCGAGAGCATAATGCTGTCGGAGAATCCAGAGAGGGGCCTCCAGCAGACCTCCCGACAGGCTCCGCGCCTCAAGAGATTCACCCAAGTCCTGCGAGACGGCGGAGTCGGAACTCCGCCCAAAATGTGCGGGACTAAATGACGCTTGTGGAAGTAGGTCGCAAACCTACTTACGATCTACCTGCCTGGGATTCACCGGCCTCCCTCGATTCACTGGCTTCCCCAGGGAAGCAGCAGCCATGCGCTGATGGTCCACCCAAACGCGGACCAGGTGCAACGGCACCTCGAGGGTGGTCTCCTGGGCCATCGGAGACCCCATGGCGGTCAGGGCAAGTTGCAGGGTAGCTCCCTGGCTCGCCCCCTGGAATGTGGGCAGCTTGGCACTGCCCAGCTGGCACCTTGGCACTGACTCTGACACTGCCAACATGACTGGATTACATTGTCAAGTTGGCAGGAGCACTGCCTTGGTGCAGGGTGGCAGTACAAGGGTGCCCGAGTGCCAGGTTGGCACTGGCAAGGGTCAGGGGCTGAGTGGGTTTGAAGGGTGGGGGGAGTGGAATGCACGTAGTCAGGGCCTCCGGGAGGTTGAGGGGTGAAGGGTGGATGTCCTGGAAGGGAGGGGTGCTGTATGGTTGATTGCAAGGGGGCCTGAAGTGGGGGGGCCCACAGGGACCCAATAGTTGGGTGTCCTCACAGGGGGTTTGGTGTAGTGTAGTGTCCACGTGTGTGGGGTTAACATTACTCATGGGTCGGGGACCCACAAGCTCAGTTAGAGATCAGGGCACCCTTTCAAAATGGCGGCCCGATCTCTGAGTTCACCTCCCAAGTGCTTAAAAAAAGTGTGGGCTAAACCAGTGAGAAACACCCTGGGGCTCAAAAAAGTGGCTAAGATCAATGAATAGCAATGGGGAACTCTTTGAAAAACCCGCCACAAATTAACTTAGAATTGTTTTGGGAGAATCGCGTCCTTTGAGAACAGGGGCGTCATTCTCCGACCCCCCGCCGGGTCGGAGAATGGCCGTTGGCCGCCGTGAATCCCGCCCCCGCCCCCGCCGAAGTCTCCGAAGGGAGAAAAGTCGGCGGGGCGTTAATGGCGCCGCTGCCGCGGAGAATGTCACGGGTCTGCGCAAGGCAGCCAATTTTCGGCCTGCCGATATTCTCCCTTCCGGATGGGCCGAAGTCCCGTCGACGTGATGACCGTTCACGTCGACGTGAATCAAACCTCCTTTTCATCGGCGTGACCCGGTGCTCCAGGCTCACGCCAACCAGCGAGGAGGTGAGTGACGGCCTGGGGGGTTGGCTCTGGGCAGGAAATGGCGTGGCCGCAGACTGATTGCCTGAGGAGAGGTGTGTCTCGGCTTGTGTGTGTGTGCGGCGGGGGGGGGGGGGGGGGGGGGGGTGGTTAGAGTAGGCTGGGCTCCGGGGGAGTGCCGGGAGGGGGTCCGTGCCGGGGTGGAGGTTGGGGGTTGTGGAGGGGGTCCGTGCCGGGGTGGAGGTTGGGGGGGGGGGTCCGTGCTGGGGTGGAGGTTGGGGAGGGGGTCCGTGCCGGGGTGGAGGTTGGGGGTTGGGGTGGGGGTCCGTGCCGGGGTGGAGGTTGGGGGGGGGGGTCCGTGCTGGGGTGGAGGTTGGGGGGGGGGTCCGTGCCGGGGTGGAGGTTGGGGGTTGTGGAGGGGGTCCGTGCCGGGGTGGAGGTTGGGGAGGGGGTCCGTGCCGGGGTGGAGGTTGGGGGGGGGGTCCGTGCTGGGGTGGAGGTTGGGGGGGGGGTCCGTGCCGGGGTGGAGGTTGGGGGTTGTGGAGGGGGTCCGTGCCGGGGTGGAGGTTGGGGAGGGGGTCTGTGCCGGGGTGGAGGTTGGGGAGGGGGTCCGTGCCGGGGTGGAGGTTGGGGAGGGGGTCCGTGCCGGGGTGGAGGTTGGGGAGGGGGTCCGTGCCGGGGTGGAGGTTGGGGGGGGGATCCGTGCTGGGGTGGAGGTTGGGGGGGGGGTCCGTGCCGGGGTGGAGGTTGGGGGTTGTGGAGGGGGTCCGTGCCGGGGTGGAGGTTCGGGGGGGGGGTCCGTGCTGGGGTGGAGGTTGGGGGTTGGGGAGGGGGTCCGTGCCGGGGTGGAGGTTGGGGGTTGGGGAGGGGGTCCGTGCCGGGGTGGAGGTTGGGGGTTGGGGAGGGGGTCCGTGCCGGGGTGGAGGTTGGGGGGGGGGGTCCGTGCTGGGGTGGAGGTTGGGGGGGGGGGTCCGTGCTGGGGTGGAGGTTGGGGGTTGGGGAGGGGGTCCGTGCCGGGGTGGAGGTTGGGGAGGGGGGCCGTGCCGGGGTGGAGGTTGGGGGGGGGGGTCCGTGCCGGGGTGGGTGATGGGAGGGCAAATGAGTTGGTCCACCTGGCCAGGTGCCAGCCTCCAACAGTTGGACCCATGCGGTCCATGCCACCTGGCTGGGGGGAGGAGGGGATATGGGCAATGATGACATGTCGTCGTTCCCCTCCCCCCCACCAGGCCGTCATGTTTTCAGACCATCCAGCGATGTTGGCCGCCGTGGTGGCAGCCGCTCATGTCTATGTTGCCCTGGATGAGGAGGAGGAGGACGAGGAGCGTGCCAGAGAGGCGGCGCAGGCTGCCGCAGAGGGGCAGGCGGCAGCCGCCCAGGCTGGAGGGACACCTGACCGACAGGACGAGGAGGGGGAGGTGGACGTCGCGGCCCCACGGCAACGGAGGCACCCGAGGGCGCCCCGTGTGTACCGGCCCCGGCAGTCATACCAGGACCTCACGGACCGGGAATGCAGGAGGAGACTCCGGATGAGCCGGGAAACCGTGGCACACATCTGCCACCTGCTGGCACACCTGTCACCGCGTGGCACTGGCGGGGGACACCCTCTCCCCGTGTCCATCAAGGTTACGGTGGCTCTGAACTTTTATGCAACGGGGTCATTCCAGGCACCGAGTGGGGACCTGTCCGGCATATCGCAGACATCGGTGCATCGGTGCATCCGGGCAGTGACAGATGCCCTTTATGCCATGGCGCACCGCTACATCCGCTTCCCCGTGGACCGGGCCAGCCAAGATGCCCGGGCCGTGGGCTTCTCTGCCGTTGCCGGGTTCCCCATGGTCCAGGGCGCGATCGATGGGATGCACGTCGCCGTGCGGCCACCTGCAGATAACAGGGCCGTGTTCACTAATAGGAAGGGGACCTATTCGATGAACGTACAGGTGGTCTGCGACCACCGCATGATGATCCTGCACGTCTGCGCCCGTCACCCAGGCAGTGTACACGACTCATTCGTGTTGTCGCGGTCATCCATCCCCGGCATGTACGAGGGACGCCATCCCCGGCTGAGGGGCTGGTTGCTGGGCGACAGGGGCTACCCATTGCGATCGTGGCTGATGACGCCTATACGGAGGCCACGCAATGAGGCGGAGAACCGCTACAATGATGCCCATGTAGCGACAAGGGGAGTGATCGAGAGGTGCTTTGGCGTGCTGAAGATGCGTTTCAGGTGCCTGGACCTCTCTGGGGGCGCCCTCCAGTATCGGTCAGATAGGGTCGGCCGCATCATTGTGGTGTGCTGCGTCCTGCACAACATAGCCCAGCAGAGGGGCGATGTGCCGCAGGCAGAGGAGGGCGGAGTGGAGGAGCAGCAGGAAGAGGCCCAGTCCTCCCCAGATGAGGGGGATGGGGGCAATGGTCAGGGCAGACGGGGTAGACACAGACGGGTGGCTGTCCACCGTTACCGGCTGGCCCAGCGGGCACGGGACAGACTGATAGACGCCCGCTTCACTGACTAGATGGGCGTGGGAATCGGGTAGTATGGCCACAGACCGCACACCATGACAACAGCCGACCACCCACACCCCCCACCCATCCACCCACCCAGCACCCTCACCCCCCTCCCCAACCCCACACACCCCACCCGCATGCACACCACCCACCCACTCCAAATTGCCGATCCACCGGCGGCACAACGGGCCGGGCTCACCCAGTTGCGGGTGGACGCGTGTCTATCGCAGGCCATGGAGAATGATGACAACCCGCCTCCGATGAGCTCCTGGCTCTACATCGTTGGACTATGTCTGACCCATGGCCACAGTACCACCATCCACCCGGACCATCCCTGCATGCGGCTGTGACACTGCAGCGCACGGTCCCGTCCTCTGCCCGGGGGATGTTGATGGCGGCCCAGGGGGAAGGGGGCAGACTCACCTGGGGCTGAGGTAAGACCACCCCTCACACACACACTTGCGCTCAACGTACATGACACCCCCGCACACTTTGGACAGAGCACAAAGGCAGCTTCGGTAGGTGTAACATTGACTTTAATAACCAAAGGAGTTCATGCACGTGCCCTAGCGCCTAAAACTCATCTGTGCCCTGCACCCGTGCCAACTTACTCAGTGTCTAATTGTTTGGCCTTACGGGCCCTTTGACTACGTCTACGTGGTTCCCCAGATGGTACAGCAGAACTGGAGGTGGACTCCTGTGATTCCTGCCCTCTGACACTGGATCCCTTTGGCGGCCGTTTCCTGGGGCGTCCTGGCCTAGATGGGCCAGGCTGCGGCCCGGGCGACTGGGATGGCGAGCTGCCAGCCTGTCCTGCCCGTTGCCCACCCGATGCATCTGGGACGGAAGGGGGGGAGTCCGAGGTGTCGCGGTGTACCGGGACCTCCCCTACAGAGGGAGCCGGGACGGACCACACCACCTCCTCCTCCCTCGGGGTGCCCGATGGCCCCCAGGCCTCTACATGGGTGGGGGATGCGAACGGACTGGCCATCCGACGCGCCCCCGACATCTGGCGCTGCCAGTCCTGGAGGCCCGTGCTGGTATCGACAGGGGTCTGCAGGTTTGCAGCCATGGAGCCCAGGGGGTTGTCGAACCCTGTCTGCGACAGTGCGACGCCAGCTCGCACATGGTCACTGGCGCCGATGCCCTCAGCGATGGCCTGCTGAGACTGGGCCATGGCCTGCAGAGACTGGGCCATGGCCTGCAGAGACTGGGCTATGGCCTGCTGAGACTGGGCCATGGCCTGCTGAGACTGGGCTATGGCGTTGAGCGCCTCTGCCATCTGGCGCTGGCACTGGCTCATGGCCTCCTGTGAGAGGGCAGCCATTTCCTGGGCCACAGACGCCGCCTGCACGGAAGGCCCCAGGCCTCGCAAACCGTTCCCCATGTCTGACACCGTCGCACCCATTGCCTCCACCGCGGACGCCACCCGTGCGGTGTCAGCCTGGGTGGCACGCATGACCGGGACCACTCCCAGCTCCTGGACGCGGGTGGACTCCTCCACCTGCGACCGCAGCCGCCGCAAGCCACCCGTCACCCTATTCGCTCGTCTCCGTGTCGGTGGTTGCATCGGATCTATGTGTGGGTGTGGTAACTGCAGGAACCCGGGATCCATCTGGGCGGCAGATGTTCGCTTGGCCTAGGCTGCCCTCCGACCGCCCGGTCCCTCTGCTGCTCCTACCTCCACCTGCTGTACCGGGACGGCTGTGTTGTGCGCACCAGTGAGTGTACCAGACGCCTCATCACTAAAGTGCCCAACCGTGGTGAGTGTTTCTGCGATGGTGGAGGGTGTTGGTGACAGCAGTGGCGTTGTGTCGTGCTCTTCGTCCCACTCTGAGTCCATGGCACTTTGGGGTGGGGGTTCGTCTCCACCCATCCACTCTGAGTCACTGTCCGGTATTTCATCTTCCCGGGTAGGGGTGTCCTGGGTAGTGCTGTCCCGGGTAGTGCTGTCCCGGGTAGTGCTGTCCCGGGTAGTGCTGTCCCGGGTAGTGGTGTCCCGGGTAGGGGTGTCCTGGGTAGTGGTGTCCCGGGTAGGGGTGTCCTGGATAGTGGTGTCCTGGGTAGTGGTGTCCTGGCTCGGATGTGACGGGGGCCTGTGGCTGCCCCCCTCATCGCTGGGTGGTCGCTCCCGCACGTGACGGGGGTGTCGTCTCCCTGTTGCTCCAGGTCTCTCCGTCTCCCGTGGTCTCCGAGGGGCATCCTGCGGGCGTCGCATGCTGGAGGGTTCGGGTCTCTCCGTCTCCCGTGGTCTCCGAGGGGCATCCTGCGGGCGTCGCATGCTGGAGGGTTCGGGTCTCTCCGTCTCCCGTGGTCTCCGAGGGGCATCCTGCGGGCGGTCTGCATCTGCGGGGATGGGTGCCTGGACGTTTGGTCCTGCGATACACAATGAAGCATGCATGGTTAGACATCAGGCAGTGATCAGGTGATACGGGAGAGGGGGATATAGGGGAGGGGGGATATGGGGACGGGCTGTTGGTGGCTCACTTGCTCGTGGGGCCCCGACCTCTGCATCAGCAACCTCCCGGTCCTCAGGTCCGCCAGCCAGTTCCAGGGCCCTTTCCTCGTGTACGGTCAGTGGCCTCTCATCAGCGGGCCCTCCTCCAGTCCTCACATGCTCCCTATTGTTGTGTGCGCGCTTCTCCTGGGGGGGGGGGGGGTGGCAGGGGTAAAAGGCAACAGTGTTAGGCAGGTATATGAATGCACGCCATCGGTTGCGCGTGCATTGCAGAGGTTAAGGTTAGGGCTGGATTCACTTGGGGATATGGGGGAGGGGGGGATATGGGGGAGGGGGGATATGGGGGATATGGGGGAGGGGGGATATGGGGGATATGGGGGAGGGGGGAATATGGGGGATATGGTGGAGGGGGGATATGGGGGATATGGGGGAGGGGGGATATGGGGGAGGGGGGATATGGGGGAGGGGGGGATATGGGGGAGGGGGGGATATGGGGGAGGGGGGATATGGGGGAGGGGGGATATGTGGGAGGGGGGATATGGGGAGGGGGGGATATGGGGAATATGGGGGAGGGGGGATATGGGGGAGGGGGGAATATGGGGGATATGGGGGAGGGGGGATATGGGGGAGGGGGGATATGGGGGAAGGGGGGAATATGGGGGATATGGGGAGGGGGGATATGGGGGAGGGGGATATGGGGGAGGGGGGATATGGGGGATATGGGGCAGGGGGGAATATGGGGGATATGGTGGAGGGGGGATATGGGGGAGGGGGGATATGGGGGATGGGGGTATATGGGGGAGGGGGGATATGGGGGAGGGGGATATGTGGGAGGGGGGATATGGGGAGGGGGGAATATGGGGGAGATATGGGGGAGGGGGGAATATGGGGGAGGGGGGATATGGGGGATATGGGGGAGGGGGGAATATGGGGGAGGGGGAATATGGGGGAGGGGGGATATGGGGGAGGGGGGATATGGGGGAGGGGGGATATGGGGGAGGGGGGATATGGGGGAGGGGGGATATGGGGAGGGGGGGATATGGGGGAGGGGGGGATATGGGGGAGGGGGGATATGGGGGATATGGGGGAGGAGGGGATATGGGGGAGGGGGGGATATGGGGGAGGGGGGGATTTGGGGGAGAGGGGATATGGGGGACGCTCACCCTGCCTGCCCTGACGAGGTCGTTCACCTTCTTGTGGCACTGGGTGCCTGTCCGTGGTGTTAGGGCCACAGCGGTGACGGCCTCTGCCACCTCCCTCCACAGACGCCGGCTGTGGCGTGGGGCAACTCTGCGGCCGTGCCCGGGATACAGGGCGTCCCTCCTCTGCTCCACCGCATCCAGGAGCGCCTCCACATCGCGTGACTCGAACCTCGGGGCTGAGCGACGGCCAGCCATCAAGTCGGGTGTTGCGGTCGGCTGTTCCGGTCGGGTGGGGGGGAGCTGCGCGGCCTTATGAGCCGTCACGCCGTGCAGCGCGTATGACGCTGCACGGGGTGAACCACTGCGCAAGCGCGGATCCCGTTACGTCGCTGCTAGCCCATTTCGGGCCGCAGACTATCGGCCCATTTTTATGACGTGACGCAAGTGGGATTTGCGCCGTTTTTTGCGCCGATCGGCGGAGTTTCCGCCGATAACGGAGAATTTCGCCCCAGTTGTGTGTTGGGAATGTGGGGCGTCATTCTCCGCCGGCGGGAGTCTCCGTTTTGCCGGCGACCGGGGGTTTCCCGACGGCGTGGGGCTGCCCCACAATGGGAAACCCCATTGACCGGCCGGTGTTACGGAGACTCCCGCCGGCCGGTCGGAGCAGAAATGTGGCGGGGCGGGTAGGAGAATTTTGCCCCTGCTGTCAAAGGAACTGTGGTGGGTTGCTGCAGTACATCTTGTAGCTGGTACACGTGGCTGCCACTGTGTGCCAGTGGCGGAGGGAGTGGATGATGGAAGTGGTGGATGTGGTGTCAATCAAGCATGTTGCTTTGCCCTGGATGGTGTTGAATTTCTTCAAAGTGGAGAGTATTCCATCATACTCTTCAATTGTGCTGATGATTAACAGATTTTGGGAAGAGTGTTACTCACCACAGGATTCTTAGTTTCTGACCTCTTTCAGCTACAGTATTTATTATGGCTAGTCTCGTTGAGTTTCTTTTCAATGGTAACCCCCAAGATATTAACAGTGGGCGATTCAGTGATGATAACGCAGTTGATTCTCATCATGGTTAGATTCTCTCTTGTTTGTGATGTTCATTGCCTGGGGCGGGATTCTCCGAGCCCCCGCTGGGTCGGAGAATTGCCGGGGACTGGCGTGAATCCCGCCCCCGCCAGTTGCCGAATTCTCTGGCACCGGATATTCGGTGGGGGCGGGAATCGTGGCGCGCCGGTCGGCGGGCCCCCCCGGCGATTCTCCGGCCCATGATGGCCGAAGTCTCGCTGCTGGAATGCCTGTCCTGCCGGCGAGAATCAAACCACCTCTCTTACCAGCGGGACTAGGTGGCGCGCGCGGGCTCCGGGGTCCTGGGGGGGGGTTGCGGGGCGATCTGGCCCCGGGTGGTGCCCCCACGGTGGCCTAGCCCGCGATCGGGGCCCACCGATTCGCGGGCGGGCCTGTGCCGTGGGGGCACTCTTTTCCCTCCACCTCGGCCACAGCCTCCACGATGGCCGACGCATAAGAGACACCCCCGACGTCAGCAGCCGCTGACGCAATCGCACATGAGTGGACCTCCGCCGCCCGGTGCAGTCCCTTCAGCCCCGTCTGGCGTGGCACCAAAGGCCTTTCCCGCCGGCCGGCAGCGCGCCAACCAGTCCGGCGTGGGCCCTTGCCCCTTGGCCCCTAAAGGTGCGGAGAAATTTGCACCTTTGGGCGGCCCGACACCGGAGTGGTTCACACCACTCCATCCCGCCGGGACCCCCCGCCCTGCTGGGTAGGGGTGAATTCCGGCCCTGGTATTTGTGTGGCATGAATGTTATTTGCCACTTTGCAGCCACGCTTGAATGTGGTCCAGGTCTTGCTGCAAATGGACACAGACTGTTTCAGGTCTGAGGAGTCGCAAACGGTGCTGAATTAAAACATTGATTACAGAACACTTCACTTCATAGTGTGTCATTCTTATTGAGAACTTAGAAACATTTCTTTGTCTCTTTTTCCTGAAGTTAAGTGATTTTCCACACCCTCCAGATAGACGTCTGACCCTAACCCCACCCTGATTGGTTCTGATCTCTCTTGTGACTAAGATTCTCTGCTGTTTGATTTTCTTTCATCTCCACCATGTTGCTCTTGTTCCTTCCATCTCCATTTGCCTTCTGCTTATTACAGAATAACTATAACACCAATCAGTCCCTCGAATGAGTTCTCACCTAAATACAATTCAGGTGGCATTATACAACACCATTACAAAATTCAGTGGATATTACTCCGTTTCTAATCGCCTAAGATGTATCTGTCCAATGGGAGAGATATTCAAACTGGGAATCACAATGCAATTGCAGAAGAGGTAGGAGGATTACCCACACCTGATATGGTCCAGTTCACTTTTTGATTTATTTTATGGGAAATCACCAATAACCAAATTATCATTCTGTATGATATAGCAAAAGATGGAAGAAAACACATATTGCAAATGTACTAACTCCACAACTTCCTTCCACAAATGTTATTGGAAGAGTTGGGGCAGATAATAATCATGTTCAGAAATTTTTTTTTTTTTTAACAAACAACTTTATTGAGGTATTTTTGGCATTGTAAACAGTAACAATATACATTAGTGTGCAAATAACAGTTCCGCTCTCGCAAATAGACCCGTCTATTCTTCCCCCCTACTCTACACTATTCTACAACCCCCCCCCCCCACCCCCGCTGACTATTAGTTCCCCGCGAAGAAGTCGATGAATGGTTGCCACATCCGGGCGAACCCCGATCGTGATCCTCGTAAGGCGAACTTGATCTTTTTCCAAGCCGAGAAAACTTGCCATGTCCGACAGCCATACTTCGGTCTTCTGGGGGCTTTGAATCCCTCCAGGCCAACAGTATTCGTCGCCGGGCTACCAGGGAAGCAAAGGCCACAACGTCAGCCTCTATCCCCTCCGGGACTCCCGGGTCCTCCGACACCCCAAAAATCGCCACCTCTGGACTCATCGCCACCCTTGTTTTCAGTACCTGGGACATGACGTCCGCAAATCCCTGCCAGTACCCCCCAAATTTTGGACACGCCCAGAACATGTGGACATGGTTCGCTGGTCCTCCCGCACATCTAGCACACTTATCCACCAGCCCAAAGAATTTACTCATCCGGGCCACCGTCATGTGGGCCCGGTGAACTACCTTGAACTGAATCAGGTCGAGCCTGGCACATGTTACGGTTGCATTTACCCTCCTCAGAGCGTCTGCCCATACGCCTCCCTCCAACTCCCCACTAAGCTCCTCCTCCACTTGAGTTTCAGTTCCTCGGTCCCTGTGTCCTCCACTCCCATAAGCTCCTTATAAATATCCGAGACTCTCCCCTCTCCTACCTTGCCCCTGGAAACTACCCTGTCCTGGATCCCCCTTGGTGGAAGGCGTGGAAAGGACGGGACCTGTCTACATAAGAAATCCCGCACCTGCAAGTACCGAAAGTAATTTCCCCTTGCCAACTCGAACTTCTCCTCCAGCCCCCTTCCAGGAACAAGTCGCCCATCCTTCCCACCCCCGCCCTCCACCACGCTCGAAACCCGCCGTCCATCTTCCCCGGGACAAATCGGTGGTTGTCGCATATTGGGGACCAGACCGACGCTCCCATTTCCCCCGCATGCTTCCTCCATTGGCCCCAAATCCGCAGATCCGCCACCAGTATAGGGCTGGTGGAGTACCTAGACGGCGCGGAGCGGCAAAGGAGCCGTGACTAGGGCTGCCAAGCTGGTGCCCCTGCATGAAGCAGGCTCCACCCGCTCCCAAACCGACCCCATACCCACCATCCATTTCCTTATCATGGCTATGTTAGCCGCCCAGTAGTAGTTGCTGAGGTTCAGCAATGCCAGTTCCCCCTGTCGTGTTGGGTGTTCCGATACACAAACAAACTAACGCGGTTGTAGATGGTACAACTCTGTTTTATTATTCTGTACAATAATAACTATTAACTTCTGGCTGTGGTTCGTCGATATCACCGGTCTGCACGTTGTCAGGGTATGACTCGGTGTATGGGGGCTGAATAGCCTGCACGTCCCTGCGAGGCTGGCGGAATTGCGGAGAGTTGGCAGGTTGAACTGCTCGACAGCAGGCAGCGTAGTGGCCCATCCTGCCCCAACGGAGGCATTGTCGCGTTTTGGCTGGACATTGCCGCTTTAAGTGTGCGGATCCACAGTTGCTGCACGTCGTGACGTCGTGGCGTTCGTCGCACCACCGCGCATGCGTGGTGCGGTCCTGCATAGAGCGCGCCTGCGCATCATGTCCCTCTGCGTCGACGTCCCCTCTTTTGGCACGTACAAGTGCGGGAGGCCTCGGAAAGAGCGCGAAATGGCCGCCCTCCTCCGGGCCGCGGGCCAGGAGGAACTCGATCGCCTGGACCTGCTCGGCCTTGTAGGACCCCTGCCGTGCCTTTTCGGCCGCCTGGAATAGGGAGTACCGACTGGTCGCGTTTTCGTGGAGGACGCAGGTTTTGATGGAAGTGGCTAGGGTGAGGCGCTTTATTTTGAGGAGCTGCTGGCGTACTGTGTCCGAGGTGACCCCAAAAACGATCTGATCCTGAATCATGGAGTCAGAGGTGGCCTCATAGCCGCAGGACTGCGCGAGGATACGGTGGTGTGTCAAATAAGATTGAAAAGGCTCATCCTTACCCTGCAGGCGCTGCTGGAAGAGATAACTCTCGAAGCTCTCATTAACTTGCACACTGAAGCGTTCCTCAAATGTTAGAAGGACCGTCTTGCACTTCGTCTTGTCCTCACCTTCCCCGAATGCCAGGGAGTTGTAGATGTGGATGGCGTGCTGCCCCGCCGTGGAGAGGAGGAGGGCGATCTTTCTGGTGTCCGATGTATTCTCCCTGTCTGTGGCTTCTAGGAAGAGCTGGAAGCGCTGTTTAAACAGCTTCCAGTTGACGCCGAGGTTTCCAGCGATTTGGAGCGGCTGCGGCAGGCTGATGGTTTCCATGGCGCAGGATGGAGGATCTCTGAAGACGTGCAGGTAGGTCTCACAGTCGCTGGCGAGTTTCCAGTCCTGGTATCATGTCGTGTTGGGTGTTCCGATACACAAACGAACCAACACGGTTGTAGATGGTACAACTCTGTTTTATTATTCTGTACAAATAATAACTATTAACTTCTGGCTGTGGTTCGTACTTCACCAGCTAACCTGTGGACCCAGCCCTAGCACTATCTTAGTGAGGCACTCAGCACATGGTGTATGTCTGAGTGGCACGCTGTGAGCTCTGTGCTCTGAGCTATCTCCTGGTAGAATGAGCGGGAACTGTGGTGTTCCCTGTTTTATAGTGCGTGTGCTCTCACTGGTGATTGGCTGTGATGTGTGTGTGTTGGTTGGTCCATTACCTGTCCATCAGTGTGTGTGTGTGTGATCTGCAGCATGATATGTTAATGTGGATATCATGACACCCCCGTGCTACGGTTCCGCTCCAGCATCCCCCTCTTTACCCCGCGGGGACTTCCCCGCCCAAACAAATCCCAGGATGATTTTATTGATCCTTTTAAAGAAGGACCGCGGAATGAAAATAGGGAGACACACTGAAAAATAAACAGGAATTTCGGGAGGATCGTCATCTTCACCATATGTACTCTCCCGCTAGTGACAGCGGGAGCGCATCCCATCTCCAAAACTCGCTCCTCATTTGCTCCACCAGCCGAGACAAGTTCAACTTCTGCATCCTGCCCCAGTCCCGCGCCACTTGTGTCCCTAAATACCTGAAACTTTCCCCAACTAGCCTAAACGGTAGCTCCCTCAGCCTATTCTCCTGGCCCCTCGCCTGTACCACAAACATCTCGCTCTTTGCCATGTTCAACTTGTACCGAAAACCGGCCAAATTCCCCAAGGATTTCCATAATCCCATCCATCCCAGCCACTGGATCTGACACGTACAAAAGCAGGTCATCCGCGAAGAGCGAGGACCTTGTGTTCTACCCCCCCCCCCACCCCCCCACCCGGCCCCCCCCCCCGACCATTCCCTTCCATCCCCTTGCCACTCTCAGAGCAATTGCCAGCGGTTCTATGGTCAACGCAAACAGAGGGGGCATCCCTGTCTTGTCCCACGGTATAGTCGAAAAAACTCAGATGTCGTCTTGTTCGTCCTTACACTAGCCTCCGGGGCCTGATATAGCAGTCTAATCCAGTCCACAAAGCCTTCCCCAAACTCAAACCATCCCAGCACCTCCCATAAATAGTCCCACTCCACCCGGTCAAATGCCTTTTCGGCATCCATTGGCACCACTACCTCCACCTCTCTGCCCTCCGGGGGCATCATAATCACATTGAGTAGCCTTCTTAGATTGGCTACGCAGCTGCCTGCCCTTTACAAACCCTGTTTTGTCCTCCACAATCACGTCCGGTACACAGCCTTCGATTCTGGACGCCAGGATCTTGGCCAGTCGTTTAGCGTCAACATTAATCAAGGGGATTGGCCTACAGGACCCACAGGCTTCCGGATCTTTATCCCGTTTTAATATCAGCGAGATGGTGGCTTGCGACATCATCGGGGGTAACATCCCATTGTCCGTCGCCTCGGTTAAAACGCCCTAATCAGCACCGGCCCCACTATCCCCGAGAACTTTTTGTAGAACTCCACTGGATACCCGTCCGGCCCCGGGGCTTTACCCGACTGCATGGCCTTCAGGCCCCTCATTACTTCTTCAGCCCTAATCGGGGCCCCCAGCCCCCTCTACCATCCCCCTGCCCACCTTTTGGAAGGTCAGCCCATCTAAGAAGCGCCTCATCCCCTCCGGCCCGTGGGGGGTTCCGAGCTATACAGCTTGCTGTAAAAGTCCCTGAATACCTTGTTCAATCCTGCCGGGTCTCCAACCCGGTTCCCTGCCCCGTCCACTACCATCCTTATTTCCCTGGCCGCCTCCCTCTTCCTAAGTTGCTGTGCAAGCATTCTGCTGGCTTTCTCCCCATACTCATACACCGTGCCCCTTGCCTTTCTGAGCTGCTCTACGGCCTTCCCAGTGGATAGCGCCCCCAGCTCCGCCTGCAGTCTCCGTCGTTCCTAAGTAACTCTGCCCTCGGGAACTCCGCATATTCCCTGTCCGTCCGTATCATCTGATCCAGTCTGTCCATCTCTGTTCTGTCCCTATGGGCTTTGATTGAGATCAGTTCCCCTCTCACCACCGCCTTCAGCGCCTCCAGAGCACCGCTGCTGAGACTTCCCCTGTATCGTTGGTCTGCATATAGTTCTGCATGCATTTCCCCACTCTCTCACACACACCCTCATCTGCCAACAACCCCACCTCTAACCTCCATTGTGGGCGCTGGTAACTTTCTTTGCAGACCTGCAGGTCGACCCAATGTGGAGCATGGTCCCAAAATAGTGGTCTGCCGAGTATTCTGTATCCCTCACCCCCTCCAAAAAGTCCCTACTCATAATAAAGAAGTCAATACGAGAATGAACCTTGTGAACATGTGAATAGAACGAAAACTCCTTCCCCGTCGGCCGACTGATTCTCCAGGGGTCTACCCCCCCCACATTTGTTCCATGAACTCCTCAGTTCCCTTGCCATTGCCGGGACCCTGCCCGTTCTGGAGCACGACCGATCCAGGTCGGGATCAAGGACTGTATTAAAGACCCCACCCATAATCAGCTTGTGCGAATCCAAGTCGGGGATTTTCCCCAGCAGCCTTTTGATGAAATCTACATCATCCCAGTTTGGAGCGTAAACATTCACTAGGACCATCCTCACCCCCTCAAACTTGAGAAATCTACCACCCCCATCCGCAACTGTGCTGTCCCCCCAAATTGAACCCGTTTGTTAATCATGATCTCGACCCCTCTGGTCTTAGCGTCAAGCCCCGAATGGAAGACCTGGCTAACCCAGCCCTTCCGTAATCTAATCTGGTCCGGCCACTCTCAAATGTGTCTCCTGCAGCAACATTACATCCGCCTTCAGAGCCCGTAAGTGTGGCGAACACACGTGCCCTCTTGACCGGCCCATTTAACCCTCGAACATTCCAGGTGATCAGCCTGGTTGGAGGGCACCCTGCGCCCCCCCCCCGCACCAATCAGCCATCCCCCTTCTTGGTCCCACCCCCTGCCCATGTGCCGCGCCCCCCCTGGTCCGCCTCTTGGCAGCTCCCACCCCTGACCTCTTCCCTGTTACCTGGTCCAGTTCCCTCCCTCGTCAGCAGATCATCCCCCCCCCCCTCAGCAACAGCCCCCTGTAACCTAACCCCTGCCATATACAGGCTGTATACAGCCCCCCCACCCCCCCCCCCCCCCACCTCGCTCCCGTTGACTAGCTCAAAGCAGCTAGCCTGGTGACTCTCAACTCCGGTGCCACCATGTCTCCCACCTATTTCCCCCCCGCCCCTCAACACCCGCTCCTTGTCCACGAACCTATGGAACCAGACCACCATCGCCCGGGCCCCCCACCCCCTCCCTCGCGGCAGCCTCGCCTGCCGTCTGTGTGCCCTGTCCAGCTCCAACGGACGAGGGAAGAAATCATCCCCCCACCAGCTTCTGCAGCATGTCTGCCACATATGCCGTGGCATCCACTCCCTCGGCCCCCTCCGGGAGCGCAATGATTCTCAGATTCTGCCGGCGAGACCTATTTTCCAGGTCATCCAGCCTATCCAATCAGCCTTGATTGTTGCTCCTTCAACTTTCCAATTTCCACGTCCGCTACCGTTTGGAAATCCGCCTGCTCTTCCACTGTCTTCTCTAATGCATGGACCCACTTATCCTGGGTGTCCAGCCTTTAGTCCAGTCGCTCCACCGCTTTCTGAAGCGGTTCCAAATTATCCCACTTCAGTGCTGCAAAGCTCTCCTTCATGACCTTCAGCAGGTTGTCCAGTGCTGTCTGGACCTTCTGTTCCGTGGTCCGTTCGGCAGCCATCCTTCCTCCCACTTGAGCTTCCACACCTTGTTCAGCCCCTTCTTCGCCTGTTTTCGTTCCCTTCTACTCCTTCAGTCCATAGAACTCTGTCTGGATCCAGATCTACAGTGCTGTTGTTTTCCCCTCCAGCGCTCAAAAGTTCAAAAACGTTGGGGGAAAAGGTCTAAAAGTCTGACCGGAGCGAGAGCCACCCAATGTGCGACTTACTCCCTCATAGCCGCCACCGGAAGTGTCTTCAGTAACATTTTTATTAAACAATTTGGGGGTAATTTTCGTCCTTAAAACATACGTTATTTTTTGCCTGGTCCTAATGTCTGTATGGGAGCCATGTTCATTTGTCTATGATATTTGATAGTTGCCTTTGCGTTTCGGAAGAGCACATTTTCAACAAAGTATTATAACGGGGTCCATTGAAGACTTTAAGAAACTCATGCCTCCTTTACCATATTAACTTTCAGTGTAAGTTTTAAACCAGAAATATACTATACATCTGCAGAATTAACACAGTTTAAATTTGAAATGCTGAATACGTTTACAGTTACCCTTTATATTGGAATAAACTTAAATGTAAACCTATTTTTGTTACAGTCTATCCAATAGTTATATCCAATCTGTCACTGTCAAATAACACAGTTTCTATTTGGATGGCAAACAGAAATAGCATTTACCGTTTATCTGATGCAGTCAGCAGCAATTTATGCCCAATAATACATCTATAGCAATGGTCTCGAGTGGACACCAGGGGCGGGATTCTCCCCTACCCGGCGGGGTGGGGGGTTCCGGTGTAATGGAGTGGCGGGAACCACTCCGGCGTCGGGCCACCCCAAAGGTGCGGAAGTCTCCGCACCTTTAGGGCCCAAGCCCTCGCCTTGAGGGGCTAGGCCCCACGCTGGAAGTGGTTTACGCTCCGCCGGCTGGCGGGAAATGCCTTTGGCGCCACGCCAGCCGGGGCTGAAAGGTCTTTGCCGGGCGACGCATGCGCGTCAGCGGCCGCTGACGTCATCCCCGTGCATGCGCAGGGGAGGGGGTCTCTTCCGCTTTTGCCATAGTGAAGACCATGGCGAAGGCGGAAGAAAAAAGAGTGCCCCCGCGGCACAGGCCCGCCCGCAGATCGGTGGGCCCCGATCGTGGGCCAGGCCACCGTGGGGGCACCGCCTGGGGCCAGATCGCCCTGCGCCCCCCCCCCACCCCAGGACCATGCCCCTGCCCGCCTTGTCCCGCCGTTCAAAAAGGTGATTTAATCCACGCTGGCGGGACAGGGCATTCCGAGCAGCGGGACTTCAGCCCATTGCGGGCCAGAGAATCGGCGGGGGTGGCCTGCCGACTGGCGCGGCCCGATTCCCGCCCTGCCGACTCCGAGATCTCTGGTAGGCGGATTCACGATTTCCGACACCGGCAGGGGCGGGATTCACGCCAGCCCCCGGCATTCTCCGTCCCCCCGCCCCCAGCTCTGCAAACAAGATGTCAGCAAGGATCATCCCACATCGCTAGCAAGGGACAACTCCGTATGTGGCACTTGCGGCAGGTGCTGCCTTGCCAGAATCGGTTGTTCAGCCATCATAGGAAGTCCAGCACATGATCTCCTCCGAGCTCACCACTTTCTGATGCTACTATTCCCGTCTCTCCTCCGAAGAATGCCAACCATTATCAATGATCAGCAATGACAAAATGTTGGACTTGCATTGCCTCTTCTCTGCAGAAGCCCTCCTAAGAACTTTTGCCAAACACTCATTTAGGTTTAGAAAAAAATGACTCTTCCGCTGCTTAGAATACTGGTAATTCAGAATGGTGAGATTTAAAGGGTTAAAAGGTCCATGCCAGCTGCTGATATTTGTGTGATTTTATTTTGCATTTATTTATCTCACAGACATTTTTTACAGGTTTTTAAAGGTGTTCTTTCAACAGCTGCTTTTATTTTGTTGTAAACACAAACCTCTTATGTCTAATCCCATGAGTCTCCCAATAGGAAACATTAAACATTCAGTGTAAATTACAAATACATTTGAAGATTTAATTAAACCGCGTAGACAGCACGCATTTCTTCACTATCAAAACCAATATTTTTGTGTTCAAAGCATATATTTTCCAGAATAGCTCAAATATCTAAAAAGAAACATAATGACAGTGTAGTTGCAATACTGATCAATAACAGTATTGCAACTATAGCTTTGTCAGAGGAAGTCATGTCTGACAAATTTGATTGAATTTTTCGAGGAGGTGCCCAGGTGTGTCGATGAGGACAGTGCAGTTGATGTAGTCTACATGGACTACATTAAGGCTTTTGACAAGTTCCCACACAGGAGATTGATCAAGTAGGTAAGAGCCCATGGACTCCAGGGCAATTTGGTAAATTGGATCCAAGACTGGCTGAGTGGCAGGAGGCTGAGGGTAATGGTCAAAGGTTGTTTTTGTGACTGGAAGCCGGTGTCCAGTGGTGTACTGCAGGGATCAGTGAGGGTCCCTTGTTGTTTGTAGTGTACATCAAAAATCTGGATGTGAATGTGGGGGGTGATGTTCGCAGATGGCAGGAAAATTGGTGGTGTGGTAAATGGAGAGGAGGAAAGCCTTTGATTAAAGGGTGATATAGACAGACTGGTCAGATAGTCACAACAGTGACAAATGGAATTTAACCCTGAAAAGTGTGAGATGATGCACTTTGAGAGGACTAACAAGGCAAGGGAATACACAATGAACAGTGGGCACTAGGAAATACAAAGGACCAGAGGGACTTTGGGGTGAATGTCCAAAGACCTCTGAAGGCAGCAGGACAGGTAGATAAGATGGTTAAGAAGGCATATAGGATACTTGCCTTTATTAGCCAAGGCATAGAACATAAGACCAGGGAAGTTACGATGGATTTGCATAAAACATTCACAAGGCCACAGCTAAGTACTGCATGTAGTTCTGGTCGCCACACTATAGAAAGGATGTGATTGCATTAGAAAGGGTGCAGAGGAGATTCGCCAGATTGTTGCCTGGGCTGGAGCATTTCAACTATGAAGAGCAGCTGGTTAGGCTGGGGTTGTTTTCCTTAAAGCAGAGAAGGCTGAGGGGGGACTTCATCGAGGTGTACAAAATTATGAGGGACGTAAATAGGAAGGAACGTTTCCCCTTAGTTGAGCGGCCAATACCCATGAGGCATAGATTTAAGGTAAGGAGCAGGAGATTTAGAGGGGGGTTGAGGAAAAGCTTTTTCAACCAGAGGGTGGTGGGAATCTGGAATTCACTGTCTCAAAGAATGTTAGAGTGGGAACCCTCACAGCATTTACTGAGCATTTAGATGGGCAATTGAATCACCATTACACACAAGGCTGCAGGCCACGTGCTGGAAAATGGGATTAGAATAGAGAGGGGTGTTTGTTTACGAGCACAGACATGATGGGCCAAAGGGCCTCTTTTGTGCAGCAAAACTCTGGCCCTAATATATACAGTCAATCCCTCTACTTGTTTCCTGTATCCCAAATAATAACAGAAAAGGCTTGGCAATCTATGCAGGTGTGGCAGCTTCTGGGGCTGGTTTAGCACAGGGCTAAATAGCTGGCTTTGAAAGCAGACCAAGGCAGGCCAGCAGCACGGTTCAATTCCCGTAACAGCCTCCCCGAACAGGCGCCGGAATGTGGCGACTAGGGGCTTTTCACAGTAACTTCATTTGAAGCCTACTTGTGACAATAAGCAATTTTCATTTCATTTTCATTTCATTTCGTCTGTGGAGAGTGAAATAAAGGTAACATTTTGAGTCTGTATGACTTCTTCAGAGCTGAAGAGGGATAGGGATGCGATGAATTACATAGGTGGAGGGGGCGGGGCGGGGGGGGGGTTGGAACAGAATAGAAGGTCAGGGATAGATCGGAGTTAAGGAGAGATTGACAAAAATGGCATGGGCACAAGACAAAGGCGGTGTTAATGGTGGCATTACAGACTGAAGAGGTGCTAATAGTGCCAAAAAGGTAAGATAGCAGAATGTGTTAATGGGCGAACAAAGGTCAATGCTCAGTGAAAACTAAACTGAAAAAGAAGTGACTCGTAGTCCTGTGGGGAGGGGACCAGGGGGGGAGGCGGGGTGCGGATGGTGGGAGTGGGAGCACCCAAAAAACACAAAAAGGGAGTCAAGGTGGAGGGGAAAGTTCACAGTCAAAATTTGTTGAACTGAAGGCTGTAACATGCCTAATCGGAAGGTGAGGTGCTGTTCCTCGAGTTTGCACTGGGCTTCACTGGAACATCGCAGCAGGCCAAGGATAGTCTTGTGCGCATGAGAGCAAGATGTTGAGTAGAAATGGCAGAAAGATTGGGTTATGCTTGCAGATGAAGGAAAGGTGTACTGCAAAGTGGTGTGAGAGGAAGATGAGTTTAGTGGTGGGCTCTTATCCGTGTGTCCCAGCTACTTTGAGGGTAATATTGCTAGATATCTATTACAATTTTTGTTCTGCTATGTTAAAATATCAATTGCTGTATCACTTCAAAGAAACCCAATCTCATCATTGAAGAAATCAGTCTAGTAACATCCCTGCAGTACATGTGGAGACGTGGCATCCAGAATCCACGATTTAAAGATCAGAACTAAAGGGCATGATTTTTTATTTTCAGGTGAAAAGATTGGTATGCAAAAAAAGTCACACTGCACCTGCTACTCTCATTCTGAACTGGTAAAGGGGGAAGATCAACAGTGCAACAAGTATTTCCAAAAAACGGCATTGTGGTAAATGACCAAAAATACCAAGCTTCTCCACATCCTGCAGCACCACAACTCCATGATGGTATATCCCCACTGAGGCATCTCAATACCAGTGCAGATCTAATGTATTTACCAATCAGCAATATACCTTTATGAGCAAGGTTTTTATTTTATTTTGTTAAGTTTTAAAACTATTGTACACATACAGTCTTCCCATGTATCATTTAAGGGAGTTATATGGGGCTTGGGATTAAGGAATCTCACTGGATAAGTTGCCGTCGTCACACTTGGACGAACAGACCTCGGTGTCAATTCAGAGCAGGCCTCTGTCACTTGCTTTGTTGAAGGCACTGAGCCCGAGTGCAGCCTCTACGGGGAGAATCTCCCCGAGGCAAATAAAAATGGCAAAGCCGTTGGATAGCGGAATGTTCTTGGTGCTGCAGCCACTGAGAAACACCCCGCTAAACATTGCCGTTCGACGCACACTGTCCGCTGAATTGTGCCCAATATTTCTATTCAAGAAGGGAGGGAGACAGAAAGCAGGAATTACTGGCCAGTTAGTTAGCTTGACGTGTGTGTTGGGGAAGGTGTTAGAATTGATCAATAAGGAGATTATAGCTGGGCACTTAGAAAAACTCAAGGTAATCTAGAAGAGTCTGTGTGGTTTTGTGAATGGGAAATCATGTTTAACCAATTTATTTGAGCTCTTTAAGAAGAAGAACATGCACTGTGGATAAATAGGAGCATGTAGATGGTACTTGGATATCCAGAAGGACATTTCATAAGGTGCCATAGTAGCAAGGATGGAAGATCGGCTGGCAGAAAACAGAGGGTATGCATAAATAGGTATTTTTATGGTTGGCAATATGTAATGAGTGGAGTCCTGCAGGAGTTGTTTTGGGGCCTCTCAACATTTGCAATTTATATCAGTGACGAAGATGAAGGGAGTGACGGTATGGTAGCTAAATTTGTAGATGGCACCAATATAGGTCTTTATATGTTGTGGTTGATTTAAGGAGGTTGCAGATGGAGATAGATAGATTGAGTGAATGGGCAAAAATCTGGTAGATGCAATCTCATGGCCCAGCATATCCGCCACTCTACCATTACCACCAAGTCAGGGGCTCACCCTGGTTCACTGAAGAGTGCAGAAGAGCATGCCAGGAGCAACATCAAGCATTCTGAGAAATGAGCTACACACAGGACTACTTGTGTGCCAAACAGCAGCATAAGGAGCAAATAATAGACAGAGCTGAGCAATTCCACAACCAACACACCAGATCTACACTCTGCAGTCCTGCCATATCCAGTCGTGAATGGTGGTGGACAATTAAATAACTCGCTATTTGTGGAGGAGGAGGCTCCACAAATATCCTCATCCTTGATGATGGGCTTGTCCGATGATGGGCTTGATGATGGACAAGCACGCTATCTGCATTATGCAAAGACAAGGCTGAGGTATTTGCAACAATCTTCAGCCAGAAGGGCCGAGTGGATGATCCATCTCAGTCTCCTCTGGAGTTCCCAGCATCACAGATGTCAGTCTTCAGCCAATACGATTGACTCAATGTGATATCAAGAAACAGTTGAAGGCACTGGATACTGCAAAGGCTATGGGCCCTGACAATATCCCGTCAATAGTACTTAAGAATTGTGCTCCAGAATTTGGAGGCAGTTTCGCCAACATTTTGGGTTGGGGCAGGTTCAAGGGAAATGCCGATTCGGGGGAACCACAGATTTGAGCCAGGGAAGTGGGATGGAAATTTTTGGAAATGGGAGGAGAAGGGGATTAAGACACTAAAAGATTTGTTTCTTAGGGGTCGGTTTGCAGGATTGAAGGAGCTGGAAGCGAAGTATGGGCTGGAGCAGGGGGAAATGTTTAGATACATGCAGGTTCGAGATTTTGCCAGAAAGGAGATACAGAACTTCCTGGAGGAGCCGGCCTCCACATTGCTGGAGGAGGTGCTGACGACGGGGACTGGAGAAGGGGGTAGTGTCGGCGGTTTACGGAGCTATTTTGGAAGAGGAGAAGGCACCACTGGAAGGGATCAAAGCACAGTGGGAGGAAGAGTTGGGAGAGGATATGGAGGAGGGGTTCTGGTGTGAAGTGCTCCGGAGAGTGAACTCCGCGAGGTTGGGACTGATACAGCTGAAGGTGGCATACAGAGCACGAGGATGAGCCGATTCTTTGAAGGAGTAGAAGATGTGTGTGTGAACATTTGGGGGGGGGGGGCTAACCATGTTCATATGTTTTGGTCCTGTCCAAAGCTAGAGGATTACTGGAAGGAGGATTTTTTGGGTAATATCTAACGTGCTGCACGTGAAACTGGACCCGGGCCCCAAGGTGGCCATATTCGGGGTGCCGGACCAGCCGGGGTTGGAAACGGGTACGGAGGCAGATGGTGTAGCCTTCACCTCATTGATCACTCGAAGGCGGATCCTGATGGGTTGGAGAGCAACCTCTCCACTCTGTGCCCT
Organism: Scyliorhinus torazame; assembly: GCF_047496885.1. NCBI lineage: Eukaryota > Metazoa > Chordata > Chondrichthyes > Carcharhiniformes > Scyliorhinidae > Scyliorhinus > Scyliorhinus torazame. The sequence goes on along the minus strand of NC_092708.1, from coordinate 222,577,492 downwards.
GGCGTGGCGGGGGGACTTGTTGGAATTCTTTGACTCTTGAGAAGGTTAAGTTTGAACTGAGGGGAAGGATGAAGGTGTTTTAAAATTCATGGGCATTATTCATTATGCACTTTCAAGAACTGGATAACATCGAACATTAGTTGGAGGGGGGGGGGGGGGGGGGGGGGGGGGGGTGGTGGGAGGGTTGGGGGGGGAGGGGGGCGGTGTGTGTTAATGGCGACTATGGGTGATTTCTGATTCCTTTTTGTCTTTTGTTTATGTGAACATGGGGGCTAATGTTTGGGGTTTGGTGGGAGGGTGGGATCGTTGTTATTGATATGGGGGATTGACATATTAATTACTGATTATTGTTTATTGTTGGCGAGTGGAGATTTGGGAGAAAATGTGAAAAAGGAGGCGAATAAAAATATTTTTAAAAAAAAGAATTGTGCTCCAGAACTTGCCACACCCCTAGCCAAGCTGTTCCAGTACAGCTACAACACTGGCATCTATCCGGCAATGTTGAAAATTGCTCAGGTGTGTCCAGTACACAAGAAACAGAACAAATCATACCCAGATAATTACCGCCCTATCAGTCTACTCTCCATCATCAGCAAAGTGATGAAAGGAGTCATCAACAGTGCTATCAAGGGGCACTTACTCAGCAATAACCAGCTCATGGACGCTCAGTTTGGGTTCCGCCCAGGGGTCACTCAGCTCCTGACCTTATTACAGCCTCGCTTCAAACATGGACAAAAGAGCTGAATGCCAGAGGTGAGGTGAGAGTGACTGCCCTTGACATCAGGACAGCATTTGACAGAGTTTGGCATCAAGGAGCCCTAGCTCAACTGGAGTCAATGGAATTTAGGGGACAAACTCTTCGCTGGGTGGCAGAAAGTAAAATGATGGTTGGAGATCAATCATCTCAGCTCCAGAATATCATTGCAGGAGTTCCTCAGGGTGGTGTGCTCGGCCCAACCATCTTCAACTGTGTCATTAATGACCTTTCTTCCATCTTAAGGTCGGAAGTGGGGATGTTTGCAGATGACTGCACAATGTTCAACACCATTCGCAACTCCTCAGATAATGAAACAGTCTATGTCTTTTGTGTGAGGGCCACGAAGAATCCAGCACGAGTTCAAGGATACAAAGAAATAACATTTATTTACTATAAAATTTATATACACAACAGCAGCAACTTTGCTTGCTGCTCACTCCTTCCTGCTGGTTCCAAACTGGCCAGCTTTATTTCTACAGGGAGTCTGCAAATGATTTCTCCGCCCCCCCTCATTGGGGAAGCTCATACTCCCACAGGATTGTGGGATTGTCATTAGTCCCCAGCCAATGGTAAGCAGGCAGGTTATAACAATGTCCAAATGCAGCAAGACCTGGACAATATCCAGATTCGGGCTGACAAGTAGCAAGTTACCATTCGTGCCACACAAGTGCCAGACAATGATCATCTGCTACAAGAGAGGATCTAACCATCACACCTTGACATTCAATGGCATTACCATCGCTGAATCCCCACAGTCAACATCCTGGGGGTTACCATTGATCAGAAACTGAATTGGACTAGCCATATTAATATACCAGGGCAGGTCAAAGGCTAGGAATCCTACGGCAAGTAATTCACATCCTGACCCCCCCCCGAAAGCCTGTCTATCATCTACAAGGCACAAGTCAGGAGTAGAATGGAAGACTCTCCACTTGCATGTATTGCCTGGTTGAGTGCAGCTCCAACAGCACTTCAAGAATCTGGGCATCATCCAGGACAAAGCAGCCTGCTTGATTGCTCCTCCTTCCACAAGCAGTCAAACCCTCCACCACCGATGAACAGTGGCAGCTGTGTGTACTATCTACAAGATGCACTGCAGTAATTCACCAAGGTTCCTTAGAGAGCACCTTCCAAACCCATGACCACTACAAGCTAGAAGGACAAGAGCAGCAGATACCTGGGAACCCCACCACCTGGAGGTTCCCCTCCATGTCACACACTATCCTAACTTGGAAATATATCGCCGTTCCTTCACTGTCGCTGGGACAAAATCCTAGAACTCCCTCCCTAACAGCACAGTAAGTGTACCTATACCTTGAGAGCTGCAGCTGTTCAAGAAGGCAACTCACCATCACCTTCTGAAGGGCAACTAGGAATGGGCAATAAATGCTGGCCTAACCAGAGACACCCACATCCTGTGAATGTATTTTAAAAAGTAGAATAAAAAAGCAGAGTATTACTGCAAGTGCCAGGAAACACATGGCTAAACACGCTCGCGACACAGAACTATGTTCCCTTTTGGAAAGATCGCACCCATAGAATCTCTACAATGCAGAAGGATGCCATTTGGCCATCAACTCTGCACTGACTGTCCTAAAGAGCACCCTATCCCCACACATCTTTGGACACTAAGGGGACAATTTAGCATGGCCATCCACCTAACGTGCACATCTCTGGGATTGTGGGAGGAAACTGGAGCACCTGGAGGAAACCCACACAGACATTGGGAGAAAGTGCAAACTCCACCAGTCACCTAAGGCTGGAAACAACTGCCCAACTGTGATACCAGTAACCGTGCCCCCAATTTCCCATTCACCAACAGCCCCACACCTTACCTATACCTCGATACTGACTAATGCAGCATTTACTTGGCCAAAATGTAAAAATAAAACCCACCATAAAATAAATATTCCAAGCCAACTTTTAAAATGAAACCATGCTGTATTGAATATAAATGTCAACAAATCACCCTTGTGCGTTATTTTAGTACCTGTACTCAAACATTGACTTTGCATGTCCTAATGCAGTTCCAACTCAATGGCTGCTGCATGCTTGGTGAGAGGCCACCAGTTTTCAGTGAGGGGGACAATAGATGGTCTTGCAGGATGATCTCAGCAGCTCTGGTTAAGGCGGCATGGCTATGGACTGCACCATCTCAAAAGACAACAGCACTGGCACTAATGAAGTGACAGAGGTGGGAGGACAACTGCTTCCATTCTGAGAAAGTGCAGCAGGTTTGTGTTCAATGGCACCACAGACATTCCCCAGGACTAAACCTTGGGAAAGTGTTGGGAGGACAGATTGCTGGATTGTAGTGACACTCTGCAAGCCCTTTTAAACACTGGTTAGTTCTGATGGCAGCAGTCTGAGCTTCGATTGAGTGGTTTCCACTTACCTTGCAATCAAAGCAGAGACATGGGCCATCGGATGCTGCAAAATTGTTGTGTCGGCAAGTATGCTTATGGGGTTGGCCACAACTTGCATTCTGGCGAGGATTGGCTCCGGTTGGCTCTATCATGCTCCTTGTCACTGACTGCAGGCTTTCTGGCAGGCATGCTAATACACCAAGCATTCAATTATACATACTCATCTGCCTTCTTTTATAGGGCACCACATTGAAGCCTCATCTGAGTCCCCTACAGCAGAACTTGTGTGAGACCTCGCCCCTGGAGAGTTGACCGCTCTCTAGCTGCTGAATACTCCTCCTCGCTATCTCACAACATGCAGAATCCCAGCACTAAACTTGAAATCGTCCTGGGCTAGCTATCACGCAGGCTTACTTGCAGTGCTGCACTGTCACTCATGATTGCTTTGTGATCCCTGCATCTGTTTTGGGGGTTATGAATTTTGAGGCCACAACCTTGATTCAAATTTAAAATGTCCTTCGTATTTTTTAACAAGGAGAACATAAACACAATCAGTTTATTGCCAAGCCTCAGCCAGCTACAGTACAGTACAGAGAAATGGTTCACCTTCTTGGGAGATTTCCCAATTAATTATTCAATGAATTAACAGATTGTGGTAAAAATATTTGGGAAAAATCTTACTTTACTTTTCAAGAAGAATGGTGTTTTGGCAGTGTGTGCCTCAGTTGGTTCGGATTCAAGTATAGCTAACAACAAATAAAATTCTCAGCGTTTCCAACATCTCGGTTGAATAGTGAGAGGCAGACTAAAGAATGGGAAACTCATGAACGGCTATTTTAAGGTCAGATCAAAATTGGTGAAATTAATAGTTCTTGGGAAGAACGTGGTTTAAGAAATAGTGTGGTTTGTTTTTGCGAGCCAAAATTAAATACTTAACAGTGACGTGTTGAAGAAATTGCTTATATCAGATTACTAATTTCTCTCCATTGAGCTGGTCATTTTTTCAAATTTAATTGGCCCACTGCTCTGCTTTACCTACTCTGACCACCTGGTCTGCTATTTACGCATACTATCGGAGTGGGAAGTACATCACTCCATACTCACTTTGTTGATTACTATGGGTACCTCACCCATGGTGCCATTCTCAAGTATGATCATATCTATCCTTACCAGTCTCCCCGAACAGGTGCCGGAATGTGGCGACTGGGGGCTTTTCACAGTAACTTCATTGAAGCCTACTTGTGACAATAAGCGATTATTATTATTATCTAAGTAGCACTGGACTCGTTCGTGTTCATTTCAAATTTTTTCCATAGAATCATAGAGTCCCTACAGTGCAGAACGAGACTATTTTGCTCACCGAGTCTGCACCGACCCCCCGAAAGAGCACCCTACCCAGGCCCTATCCCAGCAACCCTGTAATCTAACTTGCACACCTTTGGACTGTGGGAGGAAACCGGAGCACCCGGAGGAAACCCACGCACACATGGGAGAATGTGCAAACTCCACAGTCAACCCAAGGTTGGAATTGAACCCGGGTTCATGGTGCTGTGAGGCAGCAGTGCTAACCACTGTGCACCATGGAATAACGCAAGTGCAGATGTAATGCCAAATTGAAGTCTTTTATATCCAAACAATCCTTTGTGTGTCACGATTGACAAATATCGATGTGAATGTGGATCCACATTTATATGGCAATGAGCTTGCCTGAGATCAACTTTACTTAAACGCTGGCCTCCAGTCAACCTAGCAAATAAATCATCAATTACAGGCAGAGGGTACTGCTCTGCACTCAGTACCGGGTTGATAGTGACTTTAAAATCACCACATATCCGTAAGAAACCATCTTTCTTCATCACGGGTACTATGGGCGTGGCCCAATCATTTACATTAATGGGTTTGAGGATTCCTGTCTTGACCAGCCTCTTTAATTCTGCCTCAACCTTAGGCCTGATGGCACACGCCATTGATCTAGCCTTTAAGAACCTTGCTTGGCTTTCGTCCTGAACCTTGAGCTTGACTGAAATCGCTTTTATGCTTCCCAGCTCTCCATTAAAGACAATGCCATGTTTTTTTAAAATCTTTGGTAAAACCTGCTTCAGACTCCAACATGAGATTCACCTCGGCCCAGTTTAGGTTGATTCTCTCCGGCCACATTCTCCCCAATAGGGCTAGAAAGTTACCTTTAACAACATGCAGGGACAAGTCTGCGGTCTGCCCGTTTAGCTGCACATTTACATTGATACCGCCCCTCAATGGTGCTAATTCTCTGGTATATGTTTTAAGTGTTACCTTTGAGGGTTTTAAGGTGATATGTTGTAGTTTTCCTTGGTAAACAGTTTTTGGTACCAATTAAATGGCTGCACCGGTCTCCACTTCCATTTTCACCAGTTGTGTGTGCAGTTATTGAGTAACCCAGTTACGGTTTGTTGTGCCCGCAATGGTCAGTACATTCAACGATTGTTCGGGCAGAATTCATACCAAAATGTTTCTAACGTGTCATTTTGGATGGGTTTGGGAGGGGAGGCTTTTTGGGTGAGATTCACACTGGTATTCAACCACACGTAGTCATGGGCGCAATCTAATGGCTGCTTTTTGCCGGCCGCAAATCCGGGTGAGCCGGTTAGAAGCTGGGAGAGTCCAAAATCGGGTACCGTGCCAGGTGCCGATTGGTTTCCGTCTAACCAGCCCGCTCCCATTGGCGAGATCCGGATCCTTCCACGTTGTGGCGAGAAACTAATAATCACCAGTTAAGACCAACCTCCATCCCATTAATAGGAAGGACTCCCTATCTGACGGCCTCCCCAGTGAGCAGTCACATAGGCGCCGATTAGTGCTGGTCCACATAAACATGGACCGTGCATCACAGCACCTGGGGTACTTCTGGGCTATCAGACCCCCCTGGGTGGTCAGGGATAGGGCAGAGTGGCCGTCGTCCCTCCCTCTGGAACATGAGCACCTTGGCACTGACACACAGGCACTGCCAAGATTTCTGGGTGACACCACAATGCCAGTCGGAGCTCTCCTTGTGTGGCTGTGCCTAGGTGGCACTGCCAAGGATCAAGGCCTGATGAGGGCTGTGCCCATGAAAGGAGGTACAAGGGGGGGGATGTAGTGTGTGGGGGGGTGCAGGGTGGATATGAAGGGGCCTCTGGAAGGGAGGGAGTCCTGGAAGGGGGATGCCTGAAAGGGGGCATGGGAAAGCATAAAAAGGGGGGCCCCTCAGGAACCCCATAGCCGGATGCCATCACTTGGAGGGGATGTGGGTAATGCCCATGTGTGTGCGGGTGACATTACCCATGGGTGGGGGGGCTCACAAATCCACTTAGAGATCGGGGCACCCTTTCAAAATAATGGCCCGCTCTCTGAGGAGCAGGTCTAGCCAGTGAGTTCCGGTCCCTAGTAATGAAAATAATTCTAAGTGTAGGCCCGAAAAAGTGAGTAAGCATTGTTAGATAGCGGTGGGGAACCTGCCAACAGAGCAGGTAGGAAACTCAGCAAATCCCACCACAAATGACACTTAAAAACGTTTCTATTAGCTCGTGCCCCATTTCCCCCCACCCCCCACCCCTGGTCCAGCCCACAGTTGGAAAATTTTCAGGAATGGGGAGCTGAACATGCCGGCGAGACCGCTTCCTCAGAGATCGAGCTGCCATTTTGAGAGCATCCCCCACACCTATGGACAATGTCATCCCCCCCTGCACACATGGGCATTACTGCCTCCTCCCCCCCCCCCCAAGTGAGGACATCACGCTATGGGGTCACTGAGGGGCCCCCCTTTTCAGGCCTACCCATACCCCCTTTCAGCTGCCCCCCCCCCCCCTTTTCTGGACCTGCACCCTTCACTCCGCCCCCAAACTCCATTTCATGGGCATGGCTCCCTTCAGGACCCGACGCTAGGCAGAGCCACCTTGGCACTCGGCGACTGTGGCAGTGCCTTTGCCAGCGCCACATGGACGCTCTTGCAGTGCCAGCGTTACAGTACCAGGTTGGCAGTGCCAAGGTACCTTGGTGCCACAGGGAATGCCAGGGTGCTACCCTGCACTCTCCTCGATCACTGAGGAGTCTCCAATTGCCTGGGAGACCCCCAGGTGCCGTCACCCCTGGTCCACGTTTGTGTAGACCAGTACTAAACGGTGCCAGGACGAGGCCTCGCTAGGAGGCGTTAGTTCCTGGGCACTGGGCGAATCTGGCACATGCATATTTAAATGTGCCAGCACGGGTGAGATCCAGACCACAACATCTCGCGAGATTCGGTTGAATCACGTGATACATCTCAAGCATTGCGAATCACGTGAGAGGCCTCTCATGAGTTTCAATGGCCTCATCGCGGCACCAACTCGGGCACGGTGAGGCCGGTAAATTGCACGTCATGTGACCATGACACTGGTCCTTTATGTCATTTTTTGTATCACGTGGATACTTTTCCCTCTTTTCGGTTTTCTGTTTGATACACTTGGGGCGGGATTCTCCAATCCCACGGCAGAGTGTCCACGCCGTCGTAAATGCCGTCGAGTATTACGACGGCGTGAACGGGCCGCTCCCAGTACTAATTCTGGCCCCTACAGGGGGCCATCACGGCGCAGGAGAGGTTCACGCCGCTCCAGCTGTCGATTCCGGCACGAACTGTGCTCGGCGGGATCCACGCATGCGTAGTTGCGCCAGCGCCAATGAGGACATGCGCAGTGGCACCGGCGACAACGCGCGCCATGCGCAGTGGCCTCCTTCAACACGCCGGCCCCGACGCAACATGGCGCAGGACTACAGGGGCCGCGCGTAGGAATGGAGGCCCTCAGCCACTCAGGTCGGCCCGCCGATTGGTGGGCCCCGATCGCGGGCCAGGCCACAGCGGAGGAACCCCCGAGGTCGGAAACCCCCTTCCCTCCCCCACAGGCCACCATCCCACCCTTCCACGCCGAGGTCCCGCCGGCCCACAGCAGGTTCGAACAGCGCCGGCAGGACTCTGTTCTTTTCTTACGGCCGCTCGGCCCATCCGGGCTGGAGAATCGGCGGGCCGGCTGCGTAGAGCGGCCCGCGACCGGCGCCGCGCCAACCACGCCGGTGCCGATTCTCCGCTCTGCAGAGAATCGCGTGCCGGCGACGGGGTGGTGTGACCCTTTCGCGGGGATTCTCCAGCCCGGCCCAGGGAGAATCCCGCCCTTGGTTCTTGTTTTTATAATTTTTGTTTGAAACTGCAGGCGGGATTCTCCGACCCCCCCGCCGGGTCGGAGAATCGCTGGTTGGCGGCGTGAATCCCGCCCCGTCGCTCCGACGGCAGCTGCCGAATTCTCCGGCGCCGGTTTTCGGGCAGGGGCGGGGATCATGCCGCTCCGGTCGGGGGCTGTTGGCAGCAGCCCCTCCGGCAATTCTCCGGGCCCCGATAGGCCAAGCGGCCCGAGCGGTCCTGGCCAGTCCCGCCGGCATGAAATAGACATGGTCCATCCCGGCGGGACCTGGCTTAGAGGGCGGCTGGCGGGGTCGTGGGGGGGGGGGTCCCAACCTGTGGCCTGGCCCGCGTCCGGGGCCCAACGATCTGCGGGCGGGCCTGTGCCTTGGGGGCATTCTTTCTCTCCACGCCGGCCTCTGTAAGGCTCCACCATGGCCGGCGCGGAGAAGAAACCCCCTGTGCAAACGCCGGCGGTTCTGCGCATGCGTCAACTCATGCCGGCCCACGGCGGCCCTTCGCCGCCGGTTGGTGCGGTGCCAACCCCTCCAGCGCCGGCTTAGCCTCCGGAAGTGAAGAGGGTTCCGCAACTTCCGGGTGGCCCAACGCCGGAGTGGTTCGCGCCGCTGTTGGAGCTGGTGTCGGGCCGTCCCGCCAATTGCGGGAGAATCCCGGCCTTTGTTTCTTCTTCCATCAAGTCCTCTTTTGCCACAATTCCTGCATTTTGCATCTTTAATCCAGCAATCCGCTACTGTGTGCCCAGTCTTTGCACATCAATGGTAACTTCGAACCTACGCTGGGTGTTCGGGTTTCAGCTGATATGTTATGAACTTTAGCACTCGAGCTTCGGTTTGGGTTTCCTTAGCTGTTAATTCCATAGAGATTGTGACTTACAAAGCTTTCTTTAGGTCCAAGTTGCTTTTTGTTGACAACCTTTTCTGGATATCTTCGCTTCTTAACCCACACACCAGTCTATCTCTAATGGTGCACCACAGACTAGTCTATCTCTAATGGTGTCATTCAAGGCAGCTCCAAATTCACAGTATTCAGCTAATTTCTTCAAAGTAGCTATGAATTGTGTCATGATTCACCGTCTTACTCGTTACATTTATGGAACCTGAATCTGTCGCCAATGAACAAAGATTTGGTGAGAGATGGCCCTGCAATATCTCCAGTTTCATCATAGATTTTAGAGTCTGGTTTTTCAGACTTCACCAGACTTCGCAGGAGGTTGAAAGGTTCTCCCTCATTATGCTCAGCAAAGTTGGTGGACAAAGTATTCAAAGCTTTCAGTGTATGAGCTCCAATGCTCGGTGCTTTCATCATCTGCTCACATGGTGCCAAAACCCTCACCATTCTATTCTCGGAAGGCTTGCATAAGCACAAATGTGCCACAAAGTGTTTAGTACTATCTCACGTTTTTTTTTGCAAACAAGGTACCTCTGAGCTTAGCCTGTTTCTTTCTGAATTTGAAACACTACCAGTTCTAAACTATTGCTGCAGGGTATTTGTTACTTCACTTACTACTCACAGCAGAGGAAGCACAGTTCCAGAGCTTTCTGGGCAGAGCACGTGGCAAGCTTCTTTTGATGCTGCGCTCACCAAAATCTTTGTTTACATTTTGGTTACTGCGATGGTTGCTGCTATTATTTGGCACCCCTCCATTGCCAGCTTTGGTGTAACAAAGCTTTTAACTTCTTAATCCTTTTTGGATGGCTGCACACGAATCGATGATTTTCCTTTTTTTTTGGTTTTCTCCAGGAGTTTGCCAGCGTGATTCTGACCTCCTCATCGCCAGTTTTCCCTGTGGTATTTTTGAAAGATAGGATTGAGGCCCAGGAAAGTACAAGCAAGCTAGAGCTTTATTGGAAATGTGTTTACTCAACAGGCTGCTAGAACAGACTGACTGTTAGCCCGTCCAAACTGCCAGTGGCATCAGCAATACGTCCTGTGAATGGATTCTTAAAACGACCTTGTTCCAATTAGGAACAGAAATGAATACACAACACTTTTCATATTTTAAATTTATTTATGCATTTCATTTTAGCTATTAGTTTTATAACAGTTGGAGAGTGACAGCATGCACATGACGCCGAGTTGTGCAATGCACCTCTCAATTTTAAAATCCAAGCCAATCTGATTTCAATACATTGGTTGGTGAATTGTTTTAAGGACAAATGCACAAGGGCAGTAGGGCGGCTGAACTTCCTTTCAAGGCATACCGCTGAGCACGCAGGATAAATGCTTTCCCATTGAATTGGAATCAGTGACATTCAGTAAAGTAATTAACATTCATATTTCAGCAATACTCAGCAAATTAACATTAGTATTTTGGTAACATTCATTCTGCAAATGTTAGCATTTCAATGACACTCGGTAACATTAGTGTTTAAATGGCATATTGGGGTAATGCGAGCAATATAGTGACACACATTAGAATAATATTAATATTTCAATGACAGTTATTGGGGCCAAATGCTAGTTTTTAACAATAGTTGAGCTAATGTTAGTATTTCAGTACGCATTGGTGTAACAGTATGTTAATAAAATCCATTTGGGGAACACTAACTGATTTAATCTCATTGAAATACTAATGTTAGCACTTCATTGACATTCACTGGGGTTACAGTCATATCCCTGTGACATTCCTTGCACTAATATTAGCATTTCTGTGAGTCATTGTAGTACGGTTAATGCCAACTCAATGACATTGTGCTAATGTTAGTATTTCAGTGAAATTTATATGGTTAATAATAGTATCCCGGTCTTACTTATTTGGATAATATGTTATTGAAATCCATTGAAGTAATCTTTATAATTCTCAGTGAAATTCACTTGTCACTGAAATGCTAATATCATCTCGGTTAGCATTATTATTTTTAGCTCATTATTGCAATGACAGAGGAGTGACGCCAGCATTTCTGTAATTTTCAAGTAATGCTAATAGCTCAGTGTCTTTTTTTAACCAAGTTAGTTAATGCTGTGATTTCATTGGCATTTATGGAGATATACACTTTCAGTGAACATCATTCACCTGATAACAGCTCAGTGATATTCGTTCGCGAACAGTATTGTTTTGGCTATGTAACCAGCTAATATAAATATTTGTATTTACAAAGTGTACTAACATTGAAAAATGTTCCAGCCATTTCAAGGTAGAATTCGAGGGGAAACACAGAAGGAAGGAAGTATTGACCAGGGTTGCTGAACAAAGGCCTGATTGAAAAGATCTGCAGGTTAGCTTATTAGCGAGTGGCAGCAGGGTTTTGTGAAGGGGAGGTGGTGTCTCACTAACTTGATAGAGTTTTTCGAGGAGGTCACAAAGATGATTGATGCAGGTAGTTATATGGACTTCAGTAAGGCCTTTGACAAGGTCTCTCATGGCAGACTGGTACAAAAGGTGAAGTCACACGGGATCAGAAGTGAGCTGGCAAGATGGATACAGAACTGGCTAGGTCATAAAAGGCAGAGAGTAGCAATGGAAGGGTGCTTTTCTGATTGGTGGGCTGTGACTAGTGGTGTTCCACAGGGACCAGTGCTGGGACCTTTGCTGTTTGTAGTATATATAAATGATTTGGAGGAAAATGTAACTGGTCTGATTAGTAAGTTTGCAGACGACACAAAGGTTAGTGGAATTGCAGATAGCGATGACGACTGTCAGAGGATACAGCAGTATTTAGATTGTTTGGAGACTTGGGCGGAGAGATGACAGATGGAGTTTAATCCAAACAAATGTGAGGTAATGCATTTTGGAAGGTCTAATACAGGTAGGGAATATACAGTGAATTGTAGAACCCTCAAGAATATGGACTGTCAGAGAGATCTAGGTGTGCAGGTCCACAAGTCACTGAAAGGGGCAACAAAGGTGGAGAAGGTAGTCAAGAAGGCATAAGGCATGCTTGCCTTCATTGGCCGGGGCATTGAGTATAAAAATCGGCAAGTCATGTTGCAGCTGCATGGAACCTTAGTTAGGCCACCCTTGGAGTATAGTGTTCAATTCTGGTCGCCACACTACCAGAAGGATGTGGAGGCTTTAGAGAGGGTGCAGAAGAGATTTACCAGGATGTTGCCTGATAATGCCCTCCATGGGCATTAGCTATGAGGAGAGGTTGAATAAACTCACTGGAATGACAGAGGTTGAGGGGCGACCTGATAGAGGTCTACAAAATTATGAGGGGCATAGACAGGTTGGATAGTCAGAGACACTTTCCCAGGGTAGAGGGGTCAATTACTAGGGGGCATAGGTTTAAGGTGCGAGGGGCAAGGTTTAGAGGAGATGTACGAGGCAAGTTTTTTACACAGAGGATAGTGGGTGCCTAGAACTCGCTGACGGAGGAGGTGGTGGAAGCAGGGACGATAGTGACGTTTAAGGGGCATCTTGACAAATACATGAATAGGATGGGAATAGAGGGATACGGACCCCGGAAGTGTAGAAGATTTTAGTTTAGATGGGCAGCATTGTCATCACAGGCTTGGAGGGCCGAAGGGCCTGTTCCTGTGCTGTACTTTTCTTTGTTCTTTGTTTCGGTGGAGTGGCCATGCTAAATTGCTCCTTAGTGTCCAAAGGTTAGGTGGGGTTATGGGTTACAGGGATAGGGCGGGGGAGTGCGCCAGGGTCGAGTGCTCTTTCGGAGGGTCGATGCAGACTCAATGGGCTGAATGGCCTCCTTCTGCACTGTAGGAATTCAATGAACAGAGTTTAAAGGAGGAGAGATATATGGAGTGGTTTCAGGAGGGATTTAGGAAGGGTGGTGCGAAAATCTCCTTTCAATAATGAGGGAATCAAGGATGAGAACAGTCAAAAGGTGAGAGTCCTCGGGACAAAAGGGGAGTGGGGTTGGGGGAGGTGATCCAAGGAGTAACTTGAAGACAAAAATGAGGGGTTAAAATTTAAAAAGACTTCAGGGCTGTCTAGATTAGGCGGGAACAGTGGTAGTCGGTATTAGGGGTATTACGGTACCCTGAATAATGCTGTAAGACCATTGATGTGGGAGGTACCTGAGACTGCTATTTTCATTGGTGAAGCCTGCCTGCTGGTTCCGCCCAGTAAGGCAGAGTACAAGAGCCTGAGTCTCCCCAGCAGCTGCATTCTGTACCTGCGCTGCTGGGGGAAACATCTAGTGCAATAAAGCCTTCAATTGTCTCCAATCTCGTCTCAGGAGTTGGATTGGATTTGATTGGATTTGTTTATTGTCACGTGTACCGAGGTACAGTGAAAAGTATTTTTCTGCGAGCAGCTCAACAGATCATTAAGTACATGAGAAGAAAAGGGAATAAAAGAAAATACATAATAGGGCAACACAACATATACAATGTGACTACATAAGCACTGGCATCGGATGAAGCATACAGGGTGTAGTGTTAATGAGGTCAGTCCATAAGAGGGTCATTTAGGAGTCTGGTGACAGTGGGGAAGAAGCTGTTTTTGTGAGTCTGTTCATGCGTGTTCTCAGACTTCTGTATCTCCTGCCCGATGGGAGAAGTTGGAAGAGTGAGTAAGCCGGGTTATTGATCGAGCATCAATTTATTGCACTAGACATTAAAGAATGGAGCTCCGAATCAAGCCGGAGTGTCTGCAACTCAGCCCCACGCGGCAAACTCAGCGGCAACCTTCAAACACTGGCTGGCATGCTTCAAAGGGTACCTCAGGACGGCAACGACTGAACCTACGGAGGACCAGAAACTGCAAGTTCTCCACTCGAGGGTGAGCCCAGAAATCTACACCCTCATCGAGGATGCGGACTATTTCGAGACCGCAATGACCCTGCTGAAAGGACACTATATTCGCCCTGGAAACCAGGTCTGCACCCGACATCTGCTAGCGAAAAGGCGACAAATCCCCGGGGAATCGCTAGAGGGGTTCTACCGTGCGCCCCTGGTATTAGGGAGGAACTGTGACTGCCCGCAAGTTTCGGCCAGCGATCACACACAACTTTTGATCCGGGACGCTTTTGTTGCAGGTATGCTGTCCTCACAAATCCGCCAGCGATTGCTGGAGAAAGAGACACTAGGCCTCAAGGAGGCACGGGCCCTTGCTAGCTCCCTGGATGTGGCCTCCCGAAACGCCCGCGCTTACGTCCCTGACCGCGCGGCGGCCCCTTGGACAGCATGGAACCCCCCCGCAGCCGACTCCGATGCATCCCCCATCCCCCCACAAGCTTGCGCTGCGAGACTGCTAGCCAACCCCGGGGGGCCCCGCTGCTATTTTTGCGGGCAAGCCAAGCACCCCCGGCAGCGTTGCCCGGCCCGCTCACCCATCTGCAAAGGGTGCGGCAAAAAGGGCCATTTTGTGGCAGTATGCCAGGCCCGGGCGGTCGCCGCAGTCTCCGGGGGTGAACCGGGACTGCCACACAACTCTCTCCACGAGCCGCGTACGGCCAGCGGGTGCCGCCATCTTCCTTCTCCAGGGCCACATGCGGCCTCCGGGCGCCGCCATCTTGTCCCCCGGGGACCACGTGCGGCGGATGGGCGCTGCCATCTTGTACACCTCCAGCCATGTGCGAACAGTGGACGCCGCCATCTTGGCTGGACTCTCAGGACCCTGACTCGGATAACCAAACACCCCCCGACGAAAACATCCAAATTTTGCCACGACTCGCCTCGGTGACCCTGGACCAGTCTCGGCCCCGAACACTCTCGACTGCGATGACGACCGTGCTCATCAATGGGCATAAAACATCCTGCCTGATCGACTCCGGGAGCATAGAGAGCTTCATACACCCCAATACGGTAAGGCGCTGTTCTCTTCCCATCCACCCAGTCAACCAAAAAATCTCCCTGGCCTCCGGGTCTCACTCGGGAGAGAACAAAGAGTTCTTTCTGCATAGCGAACCTCACGGAACAGGGAAGGGAGTTTAAAAATTACCGGCTCTACCTCCTTCCTCACCTCTGTGCTGCCACGCTCCTAGGGTAAGACTTCCAATGTAACCTCAAGAGCTTAACTTTTAAATTCGGCGGCCCTATACCGCCCCTCACTGTCTGCAGCCTCGCGACCCTCAAAGTCGATCCGCCTTCCCTGTTTGCGAACCTCACCCCAGATTGCAAACCTGTCGCCACCAGGAGCAGACGGTAACAGTGCCCAGGACCGGACCTTCATTAGGTCGGAAGTCCAGTGGTTACTGAAGGAAGGTATTATTGAGGCTAGCAACAGTCCCTGGAGAGCTCAAGTAGTGGTTGTAAAGACCAGGGAGAAGCATAGGATGGTCATCGATTATAATCAGACCATCAACAGGTATTCGCAGCTCGATGCGTACCCTCTCCCCCGCATATCTGATCTGGTCAATCAGATTGCACAATACAAGGTCTTTTCCATGGTGGATCTAAAATCCACCTACCACCAGCTCCCCATCCGCCCTAGTGACCACAAATACACTGCATTCGAAGCAAATGGGCAGTTCTACCGCTTCCTAAGGGTTCCCTTCGGTGTCACAAATGGAGTCTCTGTCTTCCAACGGGAGATGGACCGAATGGTTGACCGGTACGGTTTGCGGGCCACGTTTCCATACCTCGATAACATCACCATCTGCGGCCATGACCAGCAGGACCACGACACCAAACTCTGAAAATTCCTCCATACAGCAAAAATCCTTAACCTGATATATAACAGGGACAAATGCGTGTTCAGCACCGACCGTTTAGCCATCCTCGGCTACGTAGTGCATGATGGAGTTATAGGCCCAGATCCCGAACGCATGCGCCCCCTTATGGAGGTCCCCCTCCCCACTGCTCCAAGGTCCTGAAACGCTGCCTGGGATTTTTTTCATATTATGTCCAGTGGGCCCCCAACTATGCGGAGAAGGCCCACCAACTAATCCAATCCACAGTTATTCCCCTGTCGGCAGAGGCTCGCCAGGCCTTCAGCCGCATCAAAGCGGACATCGCAAAGGCCACGATGCACGCTATTGACGAATCCCTCCCCTTTCAAGTCGAGAGCGACGCGTCCGACGTGGCCCTGGCGGCCACCCTCAATCAAGCGGGCAGACCCGTGGCCTTCTTCTCACGCACCCTCCACGCTTCAGAAATCCGCCATTCTTCAGTTGAAAAGGAGGCCCAGGCCACTGTAGAAGCTATGCGGCATTGGAGGCATTACCTGGCCAGCAGGAGATCCACTCTTCTCACTGACCAATGGTCGGTTGCTTTCATGTTCGATAATGCACAGTGGGGCAAGATAAAGAACAATAAGATGTTATGATGGAGGATTGAGCTCTCTACCTACAACTATGAGATCTTGTATCGTCCCAGGAAGCTAAACGATCCTTCTGCTGCCCTATCCCACGCCACATGTGCCAACGCACAAGTGGACCGCTTCCGGTCCCTCCATGAGGATCTCTGCCACCCGGGGGACACTCGATTTTTCCATTTTATTAAGACCCGAAAACTGCCCTACTCCATCGAGGAGATCAGGACCGCCACCAGGAATTGCCAAATCTGTGCGGAATGCAAGCCGCACTTCTACAGGCCAGAGAAAGCACACCTGATAAAGGCTTCCCGTCCCTTTAAATGCCTCAGTATGGACTTCAAACGGCCCCTCCCCGCCACCGACCGCAACACGTACTTCCTGAACGTGATTGACGAGTACTCCCGGTTCCCATTCGCTATCCCCTGCCCCGACATGACCACAGCCACTGCCATAAAAGCCATCCACAGTATCTTCACGCTGTTTGGTTTCTCCGCCTACATACACATTGATAGGGGGTCCTCCTTCATGAGCGACGAACTGCGTCAATTCCTGCTCAGCAAGGGCATTGCCTCGAGTAGGACAACCAGTTACAATCTCCGGGGAAATGGGCAGGTGGAGAGGGAGAACGGAACGGTCTGGAAGACCGTCCTACTGGCCCTAAAGTCCAGGAATCTCCCAGTCTCTCGCTGGCAGGAAGTCCTCCCGGATGCTCTCTACTCCATCCGATCACTACTGCGTACCACGACCAACCAAACCCCTCACGAACGTCTCCTTGTCTTCCCTAGGAAGTCCTCCTCTGGGACATCGCTCCCAACCTGGCTAGCAGCTCCTGGACCCATCCTGCTCCGCAAACAGGTGCGGGCGCACAAATCGGACCCATTGGTCGAGAGGGTCGACCTCCTGCACGCTAACCCTCAATGCGCCTACGTGGTGTACCCCGACGGCCGACAGGATACGGTCTCCCTACGGGACCTGGCGCCCGCTGGAACCCCACCCACACCTCCACTACCGACCCCATGCTCCCTTCCACCGGCGCACCCCACAGCCGCCCCCTTCCCGGGTGGATTGGTCCTTCTACTGGTCCAATCAAAGGGTGATGAAGCTGCTGAAGAAGCCAAAGCCACGCTCCCAGAGCCACGGATGCCCGAGCCAGCGCCTGCATCACCGCCGAAGCTACAACGATCGCAGAGCACGACCAGGGCCCCCGATCGACTAATTGCTTCACTCTGACTGTAAATAGTTATTGTAAATAGTTGCGACATGTAACGAGGCAAAACACTGTGCTGCTGTATACCGGGTACCACCATAACCTACACCTCTACCACTGTATAACGCAAGACCACCACCCCTGCCGGACTCTTTTTTTAACAGGGGGTGAATGTGGTAGTCGGTATTAGGAGTATTACGGTACCCTGAATAATGCTGTAAGACCATTGGTGTGGGAGGTACCTGAGACTGCTATTTTCATTGGTGAAGCCTGCCTGCTGGTTCCGCCCAGGAAGGCGGAGTATAAGAGCCTGTGTCTCCCCAGCAGCTGCATTCTGTACCTGCGCTGCTGGGGGAAACATCTAGTCAGTAAAGCCTTCAATTGTCTCCAATCTCATCTCAGGAGTTATTGATCGAGCATCAGTATCTTTTATTGTTATAAAACCATAAATGCCTTAATAAAATGTTTGTTAAAAAAAAAGACTTCAGGGCAGTGAGCCCAACATAGCTTTATGAGGCTTTTTGTTATATACAAGCAGATTTTTACAATTAACACTTTATGGATGGCTGCAATGTGAACAAGCTGTAATTTTTGAAGCTATTGCCGAAGTCTTTTAATTTTTAGAAAGCTTTTGAGCAAGTCCCATATAACAGGTTAGTGTGCAAAATTAAAGCACACGGGATTGGAGGTAATACATCGGCATGGATTGAGAATTTGTCAGCAGACAGGAAAAAGAGAGTAAGAGGTGATAAGTGTTGACTAATGGAGTCCAGCAGGGATCAGTGCTTGGGTCTGTGCTATTCACACTATACATCAATGGTTTGGATGAGGGAAACATGCAATATTTACAAATTTGCTGGCAACATAAAATTCGGTGGGAATGAAAGTGGTGAGGGGGAGAGGCTACAGCAATTTAAACAAGTTGTGAGTGGGCTAATACAAGGCAGATACAGTTTAACATGGATAAATGTGACGTTATCTACCTTGGTAGGAAAAACATAATGGAAAAGTATGAATTAAATGGTGGTAGATTGGGAAATGTTGATGTTCAAAGGGAACTGGGGACGATGATTCTCTCAACCCGGGGCCAGGCTGGAGAATCGCCGCGATAGGCGCGAATCGTGGCACGCCACCCCGACGCCGGGACGCGACTCTCTGCAGAGCGGAGAATCGGCCCCATTGGTGCCGACGTGGTCGGCGCGGCGCCGGTTGGGGGTCGCTCTACACTCCCCCCCCCCCCCCACCGATTCTCAACCCGGGATGTGCCGAGCGGCCGTCACAAAAACCCGAGTTCTGCCGGCGCCATTCTCACCTGCTCCTAGCCGGTGGGACCTTGGCATGGACGGCCTGTGGGGGTTGGGGGGGACCGACCCCGGGGGGGGGAGGGGCCTCCGTTGTGGCCTAGCCCGCGATCGGGGCCCACCGGTTGGTGGGCCGGCCTCTCGGGCTAGGGGCCTCCTTTCTTCCGCGCCGGCCTCTTTAGCCCTTCGCCATGTTGAGTAGGGGCCGGCGCGGAGAAGGGAGCCACTGCGCATGCGCAGATCCCACGGCACCCAGTTGACTCCGGGATCAGCAGCTGGAGCGGTGAGGGTCGCTCCAGTGCCGTGCTGGCCCCCTGTAGGGGCCAGAATTGCTGATCCTGAGGCCATGTTGAGGCCACGGGGAACACAACGGCATTTACGACGGCGTCAACACTTAGCCTCAAGATCAGAGAATCCCGCCTTGGTGTCCATATGCACCAGTTACTGAAAGCAAGCATGCAGGTAAAGCAAGCAGTTAGGCAGGCAAATGGTATGTTGGACTTCATTGAAAGAGGACTTGAGCACAGAAACAAAGATGTCTTGCTGCAGCTATGCAGGGCCTTGGTGAGACCACACCCTGAGTATTGTGTGCAGTTTTAGCCTCCAGATCTAAGAAAGATTATACTTGCCAGAGAGGGAGCGCAGCGAAGGCTCACCAGGCTGATTTGTGGGATGGCAGGATTGTGATATAAGGAGAGGTTGGGTTGACTAGGCCTGCATTCACTGGAGTTTAGAAGAATGAGAGAGGACCTCATTCAAACATTTAAAATTCTGACAGGGCTGGACAGACTGGATGCAGGGATGTTGTTTCCTCTGGCTGTGGGGGCAGGGGTGGGGGCGGGTCAACAGTCTCAGGCTACAGGGTAGACTATTTAGGACTAAGAGTAAGAGAAATTTTTTCATTCAGAGGGTGGTGAATTATTGTATCCATAGATCAAAGAAACATGGATTTAAGTTTGAACACCAGTGGATTGAGATCAGAACAGAAGCAATGTTGTGCAGGGAGAAATAGGCAGCTTTGGTGATTGTTAGACAATGAGATTTACAGTCCAGTTAGGGTCAAAGTCAATAACAAGTCTGTTTCATTTTGAGTAAAAGGTTAGAAAGGGGGTGGATTCAGTGTCACAAACGAAAGGTTTACAGAGTTGCTGAAAATGATGATTGTGGTTTTCCTGATGTCAAATTGGAGAAGGCTCGGTTCTTAGATCACTTATGTCAGACAGTCTGGCAACGAGGGGTATTAGATAAGTAGAGCTTTGGGTCTTCAAAACAGATGTGGAATATGGAATGGCATTCATCTGGCAAACATCAGCATTACTGTGATACTCAAGCGGTGCAACGTGGCCGGTAGATGCCGGGAGATCCCATTTCCGGGATCTAACTGGCTCGCGAAATCTAACAGGATCATGCGCAGTGTCGCAATGTGAACCCCGCCCATTGTGGGTGGGATCACTTTCTGGCAAATATACATATTAGAGCCCCTGAGATCTAGCCAAGGCGTGGGATCTAACTCCCTCGCATTGGAGACCTCGGGTGAGCACCATTCAGTACTGGTCTCCACCAACGGGGACCAGACAGAACGGCACACGTGGAGGTCTCCCAGGGGGTTGGACACCCCCAGGTGCATGGCCTCCGGGCAGGGCGATACCCTGGCAATGCTGATGCCAGCCTGGCACTGCAAAGGTGCCTAGGTGGCGCTGGCAGGGGCACTGCCAGGGTGTCAAGCTGGCATATTTTGCACGTCAGTGATTGGGGCAGGTGGGTGTCATGTGGGGGGTGCGCGGGAGCCTGGGAACCAGCTTATAGTGATTTAGGGATTGGGGTGTGAGGTTTTGTGGGTCACATCGGGGGCTTTAGTGATTGGGACGCCATTTAATCTCTCGCTGGCGAACTAAGCTCTCACTGCAGAAAACGGGTCTATGTACGGCCTCATCAGGGAGTTCTCTTCTGAGGCCCCTGATCTACCCAGATGGGCATTAGATAGTGGGGTGTTTCTTGCTGCTCCGAACGCCGGTAAAAGCCCTGCTAACTTCGTGTGCTATAGGACTCTGTCGCCATTCGGACAGATCGCGCCCTATGTCACTGATACACATCAGAGTTATGTTATGATTATGGGAGCTGAATAGCTAAGTTGGTTCGATGGCTAGTATATGGTTCAGAATAACGGCAACGATGTTAGCCTCTGGCTTATGTAAATTTGGTACCTGTTTCCTTGCCCTATCTCTGAGAATGGAAGGCAATATGGCAAACCATCACCTACTAAACTGCCAAGGAAGAAGCACCAAAAGCCAACAAGCTACAGACCTGCCTTCAGGCAGAGCACATCTGAATGAATGATATTGTGGCAACATTCATTGAGTTAAAATCTTTATTTTGGTGACTTGCATTGGTGAAATGTTAATATTTCAAGTGACATTCGTTGGCTTAATGTTAATATTTTGATATTAATCATTTCTGTTGATTAGAGAAACCTTCCACTGTTTTTCATCCATTACTGTTTTGGATGTGAAGCACTTCACTTTCTAGCAAATGCCAGGACCGATGGAAACTTTAAACAAAAATGTACATGCGGTTTAGCTCAGTTGGCTGGACAGCTGGTTTGTGATGCAGAGCGAGGCCAAGAGCATTGGTTCAATTCCCGCACCGGCTGAAGTTATTCAAGAAGGCCCCATCTTCTCAAACTGTCCCCTCGCCTGAGGTGTGGTGGTCCTCAGGTTAAATCATCACCAGTCAGCTCTCCCCTCAAAGGGGAAAGTTGCCTATGGGCCTACGGTGTCTTTTTACTTTACTTTACTATGCTCAACGCCATCCCCTTGGCTTCCTGTCCTGGTAAACATCGCTCCTCCACATATCCGCTAACTTGCAATAACCCACAAAATGATAGAAAAAATTCACAATGCCCCCCCCCCCCCCCCCCACCTATCACTTGATGTTGATCTATTCAGCACCACCCACCCCCTCCCCCTCCACCCCCAAGATATGACTCTGATCAAGAAGGCCGATCTGGAAAAACCCTCCCACACAGGACTTCAACACAAATTTCACCTGGATAAATGAATAGGAATCATTGGACGTGACAAACAAGTACTTGGTCTCAAACCCAACCCAACAACTTCCTAGTTTCAACCTTCCAAGGAAAGAATGGTCCACCTGTAAGAGGTTTAAGGTCAGACAAGGCCCCTACTTGGTCAACCTGTGCAGACAGGGCATTAGTGCCAGCCTCATGTGCCTGTGGGAGAGAGCAAACTATGCAACACATCATAGAAGAATGTCCAAACCACAGACTCAGCGGAGGCCTATCCACATTCAACACAGCAGGACTGGAAGAAACCACTTGGCTTCGGGACTTTACATTCGCAAAATAAAATAAAACTGTTGAGTTAAGGCTGCCCGTCCCTGAGAAGTAAATAGAGGGGCTTTGAACTTCCTCTCTTATCACCCAAATCTCATTATTCATTTACGGACACCTTTCAATCCCTTCATCCCAATACATCTCCAGACATAAAGCTCGCTCCCACCCCCCAACCCTACCCGCATATGAGTTTCCTGCAAAGGTGCTTCCTCAGAGGCTTGTGACATTATCAAGCACAGTAAGAAACAATCAGATTTTCTGGTGTTTATTGTCAGTCTTAACGTGTTGAAAAAATCCTCACCGAGTCCTGCACTGTATTTTCTGTTTCTTTGAATGCATTTTATGGCATAAGTATAAGTCACATTAAAAATTGAAAAGCTTTCCTGATTACAGGTTCTTAAACACGCTGTGCCTAATGTGCATGAATGATGGTTGAATGGGTTGACGCTTTAATTTTCATACTTGAAGGTGGAATATATAGCAGCAATATAAAACAGCAATGCTTTTGGTGCTCTTCCAGCATCCAGATTATTTATTCCTATTTTCACAGTTCGTGAGCCTGATGGGGAATTTTGGTGTACCATTGCCATAGGGTGAATGGGCACCTTTTGATTACCAGGCTTTCCCCATGCAGGAAACTAAAGGCCAGGGAGTTAAAACCAATTTTGATTTGACGGCAGGCTATAGAATGGAGTTTAGCACTCCGGCACAGAGCAACACTAAACTAAACCGGGGGAAAGGTGTTAATGGTGCGTGGAGGTTACTCTTCCTGAAGAAGTACAAAAGGATATTTTCATTCTTTGAACTTCATTCACAATTCTTAGAATTATTCATGAAGCATTCAAGACAGAATTTTTTCACAATATTTATAACTGTGGAATATAGCATTTATTTAAATTAAAAAAGTTAAAAGCAATGGAGACCAATTATGCATGTGCCAATAAGCCATCTATCAATTCATTTTTACCATTTTAAACTGTGGAAGTTACTTTCATAAATGTTTCTACCGTGCCTTCCTAAAATGCTCAAATCAAAGCTTTTGCAGTAAAGCTGTTTTTCCCTTGGGATTTGAGGCGGTCTCTTGAAGTCCCCCAGTATAACGAGAGGGCTATAGTTATTTCTACAGCAATCAGCTGCTGTGAATAATACCTGAAGAAATTGTTATGAACCATTGACTGTCTGATGTCATATTGTATCACAGTGTGGAATTTAATAAATGCTGCAAATTATATTGCTGTGTAAATCAACAGATGTTGATTATTTCTCTAACAGAATTCCCATTAAAAACTGGGACTCCAACCTTATAAAAAAACTCACTGCAGATTGTCCAAGTGCGCCCACATGTGTTTTCAGGAGACATTGCGACCATGTTTAACAGTTTATTCTAATGATGTGTGGATTTCTAAAAGACTACCTACCAGCAACATCTCCTCTGGAGCACTCGGTGATAGATCATTAGAGACGGACCGTGAAGTACTCAATCCGGTGAGTGAGACATTGGAGAGGCGCCTCTTACGCACACCACTGCAGTTATTAGGAATTTTGAACGCACATCTCTTGTGGTAGTTGAGACCACATCCTGCAAATATTTAAATTAAAATATGAATTCAGTAAGAAAATAGAAACAGACTCATTATCGAGTTAATAAAATCAATCTGTGGTTCTTTCCTTCCTGTGGGAAATTGATCAGCAGCCACTGAAATTCCTAACGATCAAATCTTCATTAAAGTAAGGTACTGACTCTATAAGGCCATAAGACATAGGAGCGGAAGTAAGGCCATTCGGCCCATCGAGTCCACTGCACCATTCAATCATGGCTGATGATTAGTCTCTCTGTTAGTCGTGATCACATCGCAGATTTAGAAAGTTGTGGGTTCTGCTCCAAGTCCAGAAATATGAGGACAAAATCTAGGTTGACACTCCAGTGCAATACTGAGAGAGTGCTACATTGGCTCTGGCGCTGCCTTTAAGAAGTTAAACTGCTCTCTGAAGGTAATGTAAAAAAAAATCTCAAAACATTAATTCAAAGAAGATCAAAGGAGCTCACGTGGTAGCCTTGGTCAACATTTATTCCTCAACCAACATCACTAAAACAGGTTATCTGGTCATTACCTCATTTCTGTTTGTGCGATCTTGCTGTGTGTAATTTGGTTGCCATGTTTCCTACATTAAAACAGTGACTACACTTAATACTTAATTGGCTGTAGAGAGCTTTGGCATGGCTGGAGGTGCATATAAATGTAAGGCTTTCTTTAAGAAAAATGTCTGAACTGTGACCCTGACAGAAGTTACATGTTAATTGTGTTAAGAGGCCTCATTAAGGCTCAGCAAATAAAAAACACAGTGCCAATTTTTTATATTGATTGGAAAGCTTACTGCTGAAATGTGTTTTTCTGTAGTTTTCAAGAAATTATTTTCCTTTTAGTTAGGCATATGAAAATCAATTTTAAGAAATTGTACTAAGAGAGCATAAGAATTAAAAAAATACATTAATTGCCTATTAAAGATGAATTCATAACAAACACCAAACTGTTTAATTGCTGAATCATTCCAACATAGCAGCTGAAGGAAATAAAATTTAATTAATAAATCTGGAATTAAAAAATTAAGGCTCATTCGAAATGATAACACAGTGAGTGGTCCGTGTCTGGAATGTATTATTTGGAAGTGAGGTGGAGGCATTCACTTAGATGATTAAGTGAATAGAAACAATGTGCAGGGATACGGCACAAAGTCATGATGCTCGTTGGAGGACTGGCAGACATGATGGGCCCAATGGCCTTCTTCTGCAACGTAACGATTCTGTGATCATAGAACTATTAGATTGTCATGAACTACACTCATGAACTCTCAGGGGAGAAAATCTGCTATCCTTGTTCCATCTGATCTATATTTTGTATCCTTTCATGGGATAGAAACACTGAGAAGATCAGCGTTTATTGCCCATCCCTCATTGCCCTGAGGAGGTTGTGGTGAGCCAGTCTCTTGAATCACTGCAGTCCATGTGGCGCAGATATGGTCAGTGGTGCTGTTAAGGAGGGAGTTCCAGGTTTTTGATGCAGGGACAGTAAAGGAACAGTGATATGATTCCAAATCAGGATGGTATGTGGCTTGGAGGACAACTTGCAGATGGTGTTCCCATGAGTCTGTCGCACTTATCCTTTTAGCTGGTCGAGGTCACGGGTTTGCAAGGTGCCGTTGAAGGAGTCGCGGCACGCTGCTACAGTGTGTCTTACAGATGGTGAGCATAGTGTAACTTCACCAGGTTCTCAACTCATTTTAGGTACGCCTGGTGCTACATCTGAGATGCTCTCCTGCAATCCTCATTGAACCAGGGTTCATCCCCTGGCTTGATGGCAATGGGGGATGGAGTAGGAAATATGTAGGACCTTGACTAATAGATTGTGGCATCTGAAGCTGCTGATGGCCCACAGTGCCTCATGGATGTCCAGTTTTGAGCTGCTAGATCTGTTCAGAATCAATCCCATTTAACACGATGATAGTGCCACACCACATGGAGGGTGTCCTCAGTATGAAAGTAGGACTTTGCCTCCACAAGATCTGTTCAGTGGTCACTAATACCAATACTATCATGCTGCATTTACAATAGGTAGATTGGGGAGGGCAAAGTCAAAAGTGTTTTTCCCTCTTGTTTGTTCTCTCACCACTTGTCGCAGGCTCAGCCTCACAGCTATTTCTGCCGCTGTGGTGCTGCCAAATCTGTCTAGGTGATGGACATTGAAGTTGTCCACCCAGAGTACATTCTGTCCCCTTGCCACCCTCAGTCTTCTTTTTAAGTGCTGTTCAACATGGAAGAGTCCTGATTCATCAGCAGAGGGAAGGGTGTAGACGGTAATCAGCAGGGAAATTTCCTTGTCCATGACTTGATGCAAAGTGACTTTATGGAATCCAAAATCAATGCTGAGGATTCCCAAGACACATCCTCGTGTCTGTATACCACAGTGTTTCCATCTCTGGTGGATCTGTCCTGCCAGTAGGATTGGACAAATCCAGGGATGGTGATGGTGATGTCTGGAATACTGGCTGTAAGGTATGATTTGGCGAGTACTGCAGGCAGGCTGTTGCTTGACTAGTCTGTGGGAGACAGCTCTCCCAATTTTTTCACTAGCTCCCAGATATTAGTAAGAAGGACTGTGCAGGGTCAAGGAGATTGGTTGTGCCATTGTCATTTTTGATCCTGGTTTGATGCTGGTGGGTCTGTCTGGCTTTATTCCTTTTTCACTTTTCTGTCGTGGTTTTGTACAACCAAGTGGCTCACTCGGCTATTTCAAAGTCTTTTAAGAGTCAACCACATTACTGTGGGTCTGGAATCACATGTAGGCCATTCCAGTAAGGATGGCCAATTTCCTCCTTCTGAAACACATTAGTGAACCAGATGGGCTTTTATGACAATGTGGTAGTTTTCTTTTATATTTTGTTTACATTTTTAAAAACATTTCCCAATGAAGGGGCAATTTAGCATGGCCAATCACCTATTCTGCACGTCTTTGGGTTGTGGGGGTGAGACCCACACAGACACAGGGAGAATGTGCAAACTCCACACAGACAGTGATCTGGGGCCGGGATCGAACCCGGGTCCTCGGAGCCATGAGGTAGCAGTGCTAACCACTGCGCCACCGTGTCACCCAGTTTTACGATTGTTAATGAAACTAGCATTTTATTGCAGATTTATTAATCAAATATGAATTAAATTAAAGTTCCACCAGCTGCCTGGCTGGGTTTTGAACCCACATACCCAGACTCTTAGCTTGGGTCTCTAGATTATTTGTCCAGTATGCGACCACCCACCAGGGACTCAACATTATGGTTGACTCTTCACTGACCTCTGAAATGGCTGAGCAAGCCACCCAGTTGTTGCTGGTTGATATTGCACAATGTCATTGAGGGATGGAAAATAAACGTTGGCCTTGCAAGCGACGCCCACATCACAAATATGAATAAAGAAAGTGAATTGACATGCCATCATCAAACTTAATAAAACTGCTTGATTTCTTTCAAATTCATCCTTAATGTTTTGATGACCAAATTACAGTTGTTTCGGAAAGTCAATGGAATGCAGTTAGCCTGAGTCCACAATCATGCTACTCATTCGCAGCTCTTTATAAGTTTCCTAAACTCAAACCCTGAACTTCATGATAATGACAACATTTCTGCTCTCACTTGTCTTCGCTTACATTCATTAATCTCAAATTTGAGTGAGTAGATTCAATTAACAATTTGAAAGACTTGTAGCTAATTAAAATCGTGGTTCAGAATTGTTTCAATGGTGCACCTTGTCATGAGTGGCATGAATTACACTTTTTACCTCCTCCTTTGGATAGCAACATATTGGAATATCAACACAATAATGGTGCAGCAATGTCAATGTCACATCTGGAGCCACGTGAACATCCTGCCCAATGGCCAATCCCTTTAAACATTGAAAGAATAGAGAAAATGATTGGACAGAGAAATTGGGTAAATTAGAGTCAAAATATATAAAGAAAAAGAAATCTTTTAAATTATTCATTCAAATTTTGAGAATGTGGGCTTGGCCGCTATTTATTGCCCATCCCTAATTGCCCTTGAACTGAGTGACATTTGCGAGGGCATTTAAAAAGTCAACCACATTGTTGTGGATCTGGAGTCACATGTAGGCCAGAACAGGTAAGGACAGCAGATTTCCTTCCCTAAAGGACATTAGTGAATCAGATGTGTTTTTACAACAATTGACAATGGTTTCATGGACATCATTAGACTTATAATTCCAGATTTTTATTGAGTTCAAATTTCACCATTTACCATGGTGGGATTCGAACCTAGTACCCTGGCTCTCTGGATTACTTGTGCAGTGACAACATCACTATGCCACTGCTGACAGAGAAGAAAGAGAGAGCAAAGAGACAAAGGATAAAATTCATAAAAATTTAAATATGCCCAAAACATGGACAGTGTGTTTGGAGATTGTAGTCCGTGAGAAATTTTTATTTTTAAAATAAATTTAGAGCACCCAATTCACTTTTTACAATTAAGGGTCAATTTTTGTGTGACCAATCCACCTACCCTGCGCATCTTTGGGTTGTGGGGGCGAACCCCACGCAAACACAGGGAGAATGTGCAAACTCCACACGGACAGTGACCCAGAGCCAGGATTGAACCTGAGACCACTGAGCCACCGTGCTGCCCTGGCCGTGAGAAATTAACGAGTGATTGGCAGATAAGGGGCAGGATTCTGCGGGAATCGGTGGAGCGGGCAACCCCGGCGGGAAGGAGTGGCGTGAACCACTCCGGCGTCGGGCCGCCCCAAACACTTCCGCACTTTCAGGGGCTAGGCTGGCGCCGGAGTGGTTTGCGCCGTGCCGGCTGGCGGGGAAGGGGCTTGGCGCCACGACAACGAAGGGCCTCGCTGGCCGGCGCGATTTGGCGAATGCGCGGGAGCGCCAGCATGTGCTGGCGTCATCCCATCTCTGCGTCGGCCATGGTGGAGGAGCACAGCAGCCGGCGCGGAGGAATAGAGTGCCCCCACGGCATAGGCCCGCCCGCGGATCAGTGGGCCCCCATGGGGGTACCTCCCAGGGCCAGATCCCCCCCGAGGACCTCGGAGGCCGCCTGCGCCACCAGGTCCCACCGGTAAGGACCAACTCTAATTACGCCGGTGAAGCAGAGAGTTAACATGTCATAATCATAACAGTAGAGCCACTTTTACAGGTAGGAATCTTTTCAAAAACAAACAAGACTAAAGGTAGAGCTTTCTATTCTGGAGACCAAGTGCAATGGCAGGTGAAAAGGTTAGTGTGATTCCTGTTGATTGGTGGGGTTGATTTTTGGGTCTAATTTTCAGCTAATTAATTATGCATCAACAAGGAGCTCGTTGAACCTCATGCCGAGGCAGACAGGGATTCATCCACCCTGCTGTAATCTCATGGGGTTGGGTGTGCTGGTGCTATCTGTAAATGGCACCCCCACACACACATATACTGCAGGTCAGGTATGTGCTATGATTCAGCGATCCTCCTCCAGGAAATCCTCCTCGAGGGCAGCACGGTAGCATAGTGGTTAGCACAATTGCTTAACAGCTCCAGGGCCCCAGGTTCGATACCCAGCTTGGGTCACTGTCTGTGCGGAATGTAGCCATTGGGGATAGGTCACTTCCAACTAGGTACAGAGCAACTCGCAAAGACTGATCGGTAAAATGGACAAGCCAAGAATCAGGCAGGCTCAGAGCCTGAAATGCATATTTGTCAGCAAAGTCCAGACGGCATCGAAACTCCGTCCCATTAGCATGTTAATCAGGCCAATTAGCAGGTGATGGCCCATTTCCCCAACACAAAGGACTGGTACTCCAGCAACCGGGACAGTCCCAGACATTTCGGCGCCACTCCCTTTCCAAGGGAAACGCAAACAACGGGGTCAATGACGACTTGGGACACGCCCAGCCATCCAGATCCCCGCCCACTTATTGGCTAAGGAATCGAACAGAGTGATCAGGGATCACCCAATTAGTAAGGCCCAAATCGAAGGACCGCCCAAAAGAGCGCGACGAGTTTGCCACATGTTCGTTCTCTCTTGGTCCCGGTACCCCAATCACGGCCATCGCCAAGTGTAGCAACACCAGAAGCAGGTTCGAGTTCAACGCCACTACCAGCCGGATGAGCCCAGCTGAGCAGCGGTTACCCCTTCGAACCCAAGAGATCCAGAATTGAACAGCGGCCACTGTTTCCTGACCTAAGCCGGGTGCCTGAAGTTAAGTACAGGTTGTCTTAGTAATGGGTGTCGTTGACTAGTAGTGTTTATGTTGCATGACTGATTGTGTGTAAATAAAATACCCTTGACCTTGAACTAACTAACTGGTTTTTGGATCTTTGATTGATAGCTGGTTAAAACTTGTGGTGGTATCATTCGATACCTGGCGACTCTAAGCATTCGGACATAGATAATACAGAAAGAAGGCATATTCACTGATTGCCCTAATTGGAACAGAGCCACAGAAAAGACTGAGTAGTAGAGAAAACGCACAACAGGAGTCTGCATGTTCTCCCCGTGTCTGTGTGGGTTTCCTTCGGGTGCTCTGGTTTCCTCCCACAGTCCAAAGATGTGCAGGTTAGGTGGATTGGCCATGCTGGATTGCCCTTAGTGTCCAAAAATTGCCCTTGGTGTTGGGTGGGGTTACTAGGATATTGCGATAGGGTAAATAAGTGTGGGCTATGCAGGGTGCTCTTTCCAAGAGCCGGTGCAGACTCGATGTGCCGAATGGCATCCTTCTGCACTGTAAATTCTAAGAAATCTAAGGAGGTCACCGGGGGGGTCAGCATCCATGGCCAACAGAAAAGGACAATCCTGCACACAGGACACAATTGAATGCACTTTGCCAGGGTATGAAAAACACACCACTGCTCATTTCAAACTCTCACTCTTGTAAGGGCACCAGGCAGAATCCAGATGGACTACAATCCCCAAACACAGCTGACTTACAATGTCCACTTCTTCCGCTTGGTTTCATTGTTTTGAACTTTATCCTCTCTGTCTATTTTCTCTCTCTGACTATTTTCTCTCTCTCTTAATGCACTCTGTTTCCTTCTTTATTTTTTCTGTATCTACTTTGACAAGACATGCAGATGGAACATCAGCATTGGACGTCTGCCAGCCATTTTAAGATCGCCATCTCATGTAGACTCCTGCACAAACACTGTCTTAATCTCTTACTGGGGTGGGCTCAGCAGACACAACAAGCAGGCATGCTTCTGAAATGTTCATTCATCCAATCCACAGTTCACAGTCAATCCACCTGTCTTTTCTGCAGGACACAATTGTCCACAATTGACGGGGGAACGCAAAGATCGGGGGTGGGAGTGAAATCCTTTTCCATGAATGAATGGCACAGGCTGCTGCCGGGGAGCTGTCATGGTTACATGCATGCAGCTGATCATGCCCTACACTTGGAGGAAACCTGAGATCACAGCGAACTCCACAGCTCTGGCAGTCTGGCTTGCCTCATCCACGTAGAACTATATGTAAAGGCAAGCATTGTTAAAAAGACATCAGTCACCTCCCTTTGTGAGATTTTGCAAATATTCTCAGTGGAGTCCTGGAAGGATCCGCGTGCAAAGAAGTTCATTGTGGCAGTAACCTTCAGAGCAATCGGCACTGGATGTCCTCCAAGTCTGTGTGACATGAGTTTCTCACGGAGAATATGGCAAATATGAACTACCACATCCATGTACAAGTGAAAGTGTCTGTAGCACTATCTTTCACTCATCTCCATAAAAGAGCTGCATCTTCTGTCGATCCTTGGCTGCACCAAATGTCTTTGTGAATTTAGATCCCCCTCATCACGTTCTGGGTCTTCCTGGGGCCCTACTGGCTCTCATTCCTCAGGGCGAAGACCTTCCCTGAGCTTTGAAAATCAGCAATGGGCACTTACTCTCCACATTCTAATCAGAGCTATCACCAATAAGGCAGATTTGTCGATAGCCTGCAATCTCCAATCTTCCTTGTATCTGTGACAAAAGCAATTGAGCAACAGGGCAGGCAGTTGGTGTAGTGGTATTGTCACTAGATGTCACCAGGGCAAGATCTGGGGACCTGGGTTCAAACACAGCAGATGCTAAAATTTGAATTTTAAAAAAAATTGTAATTAAAAGTCAAATCGTTGATTGTAGTAAAACCCATCTGATTCATTAATATCCTTTGGGGAAGGAAATCTGCTGTCCTTACCTGATCTGACTGACATGCAACTCCAGATTCACCCTCCGAAAAGGAGGGTAGTTATGGATACTATAAATGCTGGGCCAGCCAGCGGCACCAATATCTTCTAGATGAGTAAAAGAAAACCAATGGCCTCCCTCCATATAGTCCCTCCCTAGCCCTTGACATTCCCTCAGTCTGCACATCACATACCAAGGCTGTCCCTTGCTGGCTGATATCATCCTGGAGGACGAAACATGGAAAAGCTGAGCTTTCTTGCACATTTGAAACAAGGGTCGTTATTAGAGTCACGGCAATAACATTCGATCCCCCAGTCCTTGCGCTTGTGTCCTGATTGAAAGCCCATTGCCTTGAAAGTCGAGGGTCCACGCTGCCTCTGCACAGCAGATGTGGCCACTGTTTTTTTTGACCCGACATCCATTCAGATGACAATTTGCACCTCAGCATCTATGCAGGGAACTGGAGTTCCTTACCCTGGAGTCCTTAGAACTGGACACAATACTCCAGTTGGAGCTAAATAACCACTTTTACACTCATTCACCGCAGCCTGATATACCTCTCCCGTTACTTACTGATTCCAGCTGTTTCATTATTACATGTAGTTACCTAAATCTACAATTACCTAACAAAAACAAAACAGTTGCTTATTTTACAATTATAGTATTCGAAACAGATAATGTTTAGAGATAACATTTATAATTTAGTAAATAAGGAGTTAAAGGCCCACAATTAGAAATTGTTTCGATTAAAATGTTTAAGTATCTCTCTTTCCCATCACCC
The DNA here is from genome assembly GCF_047496885.1 of Scyliorhinus torazame. Taxonomy (NCBI): domain Eukaryota; kingdom Metazoa; phylum Chordata; class Chondrichthyes; order Carcharhiniformes; family Scyliorhinidae; genus Scyliorhinus; species Scyliorhinus torazame. The sequence goes on along the minus strand of NC_092708.1, from coordinate 222,544,681 downwards.
TCCCCCCGCCATCTTTAATTTTCAGTCTCCATACAGCAGTAACTATGGTAACATATGTAAGACCTCACGAGCCAGAACTGTTAAATTATTTCTTTGACAGATTCTTAATAGCTCGAGAGAAGGAACTTGCAAAACAAACTGAGACATTCCAGTTTATCTGATCCGCATAAGGTTTGTCTTTGTTATTTTCGATATAAATATAGAAATTGTAAATCATTTACAAACTGAACACTCCAATAAATGTTTACATACTAGATCCTTCAAAACTGTGCAGTTTGACGTTGGGAAATCCATTTTCTCAACATCATCTTCTGGAGGTTTCTTGAGCCAAAACTGCCCTTTATACTGATTGTAACATACAAAACCTGTTTTTTAAAAATTGCCTTTATGACCAAAAATAGCTTCTATCCAGTCTGAGATTCTAAACCCAGCAGCTCTTGTGGAGGAAATAGCTAAGAAGAGTCCTCAAGTTGTTCTGACTGTTCTCTGCACATTTTCCTGATGCAAATTATCAAAAGTGTCTGAGAATTCTGGACATTTTCACTATAACTGCCAGGGATTCTTGCCAAACAGTTTTGCAAGCTGTTGATCAAGATGGTTAGCTGCAACTAAACTGGACTAGCAATGTTCCTCATCACTGTTATCATCCTCCCTTCTCACCCTCATCCCAAAGAACTTATCTGGAAGAGAACAACATAACCATCTGTACTTCTGCCACTGCTAACACTATTGCCAGTTCCATTTATGTTCTGCATCCTAAATAAATCCCAGTTTAGTGTTGGTGCCTCTATTTTGTATTTGACACAGGTGGTCCGGTTCGCCCACATGATGCCGAATACTGAATTTTGCAAGTGATGTCCGGGGTAATGCGTGGTGGAGGGGAGGGTCCAGGTGCACGTTTGAAGAAATGGGTAATTTGAAAATATTCCCTGGCTTTTATCAAAACTCAAATTGCATTCAATTGAAACAAATTATGAAAATATTGGTACGCAACAGTGATAATACATTGAAACAAAAAAAAGTATAAAATGCCACATCAAGGAAAGATATACTTGCCACAGAGGGAGTGCAACAAACGTTCACCAAACTAATTCCTGGGATGGAGGGATTGTCCTATGAGGAAAGATTAAATAAAACTGGGCCTTTATCTCTGGAGTTTAGAAGAATGAGAGGCAATATTGAGACTTACATTCTTACAGGGCTCAACAGGGTCGATGCAGGTAGGATGTTTCCCTTTACCCAGCGATAAGGGGATAGTGCAGGAAAATGGTGTTGATGGAGGTGATCAGCCATGATCTCCTTGAATGGTGGAATGGGCTCAAAGGGTCGAATGTCCTACTCCTGCTCCTATTTCTTAAGTTCTTCTGTTCAAACAAACCTTAAAAGCTCAATTCATTTCCCTCTAAATTTTCTAGCCATGTTGTCAGAATAATGCGGACTTTCACAAATATGCCTTTACAAAGCATGCAAGGGAAGAATCCAGTGCTAGAAAATCTGGTGGAATAAAGGTCCAATTCATTATTGTCATGCTCTGATGAATTGCACTAATCAAATTCTATGAAGTATCAAAGTACTGGTGTGCAAATTTAGTGGTTGGAACTTCCTAGTCACTCCCGCTGGTGGGTTCTTCTGGTCCCACTGACGGTGCACCCCATCACTGGATTCCTGGTGGCGAGGGGTGCATTTAACGAGAAACCCTGTTGACAATGTTGGGACCAGAAAATCTCACGGCCGGCCAATAACAGGTCACTCTTGCCATGGAGAAACATACGGCGGGTTGCGTGGATTTGGTATAAACGCACGGAAAATAGTTTGTTAGAATTTGTGTTCAGACAGTTACAGAATACAGATGCCAACTTTCAAATGCAAGCTCAGGAGTTGTACTCTCCTCCCACCCACCTTTTTGTAAATAAATTGAAACGTCTTAAAAATCATTTCTGTCTCCATTCTCATGGCTTTTATGGCACCTTATATTTTTGGCTACCCTTACCGATCCAATTTTATCATGCCCAATTTTTGTAACCAATGTTTATTTCCAGTGGTGAAGTTATGAGAATTTGAAGGGACTGTAGTGAATAATATTCTGCAGCTGTTTGACACATCTGGAACTGATTCAACACATATCAGATTCAAATCTCCCCAGGTGTGTGTTACATCAAGAATTTTCCTAAATTCAGAATTTGTTCACAATTATTAATCCAGTAAAGTCGATTCAATTTACCATAAGAAAAATGTATTGCAATGTCAGGCCTTTCATACTACTGCGAAGCAACCGGAGGCGGAATTCTCCTTTGCCCAATGCCAATATCGTAATCAGCGTTGGGCGGAGATTCCCCTCCGACGCGCAAATTGGGGTGGCGCCGGTTTGATGCTGGTTTTCAAGTCTCCGCCCTCTTGAAAATGCGTCATCTAGTCGCGCGCCGTTGGAACGGCTTTCGCTCATCATTGGAAGGCCCTCCCCCGATGGGCCGAGTTCCCGACCGCGCGGTTCACAGGTGGTCTGAGCGGTCGGGAACCCGGCGTGGCGGCCGTGAACTGTGTCCAGCGCCGCCACAGTCGACCGGCAGCCATGCTGCTGACTGGGGGGCTTCTGCGAGGGCTGGGGGGACTGGTGGGGGGTGGCCAGAGGGTGACTAGGGGTTGTCCTGTGGGGCCGCATTTGGCAGGTCGGGTCCCTGCACGGCGGGTGCCATGTTGCACGGCGCGACCGCTGCAGGCCGTTGGCGTGTGCATGCGCGGTCACGGACCGGGCCATTCTCTAGCCGTTTTTGGTGTGGCAGTCAGGAGTATCACCTGGCGACGCTGCTAACCCCTCAACTGCCCCGCAGTCGGTGAGGGTTCGGCACTGATTTTGGCATTGTAAAACGCTGGCGTCAACACTGAACCACAGAAACCGAAATCCAGCCCAGGATATTTCTCTTTACAAACAAAGTTTCCTAATTTTGTGCAGTGAGCAGATTTGATTTCTTATTTACTATGATTTAATGTTCAGTTGAAAATCAACTGAGGGGTGACACGGTTGCGCAGTGGTTAAATTAGTTAAATAAAGGACTTCCGGTGACGGCGGGCGGGAGGCGGCCGCACAATGGAGGACTCCCGGTCGGCAACAGCATTTTCGAACTTTAAGCCCGGTCCCAGGGTCCGCGGAGGCGGCAGAAGAAGGGAGAAGGCACGGAGGAGGCACAGTGGAGACACAGGAGGAAAAAAGGAACAAAGAAAAATGTCGAGGGTGAGCAAGAAAATGGCCGGAAAAAAAACAGCTGGAGGTCCGTCGGGGAGTGGAAAGGTCACAATGGGGTCACAAGGAAAAATGGAGGCTGGAGCACCAGGGAAGGCTGCACTGCTTACGGCTGAAGAAATAACTAAGGTGATGGCTGCGGAATTTGAAAAGCAGTTGGCGCAGATTGCGAAATGCATGGAGACGGTGAGGAAGAAGATGAGGGAGGTTTTGAGTGTGCTGGTGGAGGAGGCGGTTTCCCCGGTGAAGACGGCGGTGGTGAGCGCAGTGGCGGAGGTGCCCGAGCAAGGGCAGCACGGTGATCAACTTGCCTCGATGGGGAAGAGATGCGGAAGGTGATGGACACTAACAAGGATCTGCGAGAAAAATGGAAGACCTGGAAAATAGATCCAGGCGACAGAATTTGAGGATTGTAGGGCTGCCCGAAGGAGTTGAAGGACCGAAGCCGACTGAGTACTTTGCCTCGATGCTGGCAAAATTATTGGGGGAGGGGGAGGATCCCTCCCGATATGAACTGGATCGGGCTCATCGGTCATGGAGGCCTATACCAAAGGCGAGTGAGCCGCCAAAGAACAAAGAACAAAGAACAAAGAAATGTACAGCACAGGAACAGGCCCTTCGGCCCTCCAAGCCCGTGCCGACCATACTGCCCGACTAAACTACAATCTTCTACACTTCCTGGGTCCGTATCCTTCTATTCCCATCCTATTCATATATTTGTCAAGATGCCCCTTAAATGTCCCTATCGTCCCTGCCTCCACTACCTCCTCCGGTAGTGAGTTCCAGGCACCCACTACCCTCTGCGTAAAAAACTTGCCTCGTACATCTACTCTAAACTTTGCCCCTCTCACCTTAAACCTATGCCCCCTAGTAATTGACCCCTCTACCCTGGGGAAAAGCCTCTGACTATCCACTCTGTCTATGCCCCTCATAATTTTGTATACCTCTATCAGGTCGCCCCTCAACCTCCTTCGTTCCAGTGAGAACAAACCGAGTTTATTCAATCGCTCCTCATAGCTTATGCCCTCCATACCAGGCAACATTCTGGTAAATCTCTTCTGCACCCTCTCTAAAGCCTCCACATCCTTCTGGTAGTGTGGCGACCAGACTTGAACACTATACTCCAAGTGTGGCCTAACTAAGGTTCTATACAGCTGCAACATGACTTGCCAATTCTTATACTCAATGCCCCGGCCAATGAAGGCAAGCATGCCGTATGCCTTCTTGACTACCTTCTCCACCTGTGTAGCCCCTTTCAGTGATCTGTGGACCTGTACTCCTAGATCTCTTTGACTTTCAATACTCTTGAGGGTTCTACCATTCACTGTATATTCCCTACCTGCATTAGCCCTTCCAAAATGCATTACCTCACATTTGTCCAGGTTAAACTCCATCTGCCATCTCTCCGCCCAAGTCTCCAGACAATCTAAATCCTGCTGTATCCTCAGACAGTCCTCATCGTTATCCGCAATTCCACCAACCTTTGTGTCGTCTGCAAACTTACTAATCAGACCAGTTACATTTTCCTCCAAATCATTTATATATACTACAAAGAGCAAAGGTCCCAGCACTGATCCCTGTGGAACACCACTGGTCACAGCCCTCCAATTAGAAAAGCATCTCTCCATTGCTACCCTCTGCCTTCTATGGCCTAGCCAGTTCTGTATCCACCTTGCCAGTTCACCCCTGATCCCGTGTGACTTCACCTTTTGTACTAGTCTACCATGAGGGACCTTGTCAAAGGCCTTACTGAAGTCCATATAGACAACATCTACTGCCCTACCTGCATCAATCATCTTAGTGACCTCCTCGAAAAACTCTATCAAGTTAGTGAGACACGACCTCCCCTTCACAAAACCGTGCTGCCTCTCACTAATACGTCCATTTGCTTCCAAATGGGAGTAGATCCTGTCTCGAAGAATTCTCTCCAGTAATTTCCCTACCACTGAAGTAAGGCTCACCGGCCTGTAGTTCCCGGGATTATCCCTGCCACCCTTCTTAAACAGAGGAACAACATTGGCTATTCTCCAGTCCTCCGGGACATCCCCTGAAGACAGCGAGGATCCAAAGATTTCTGTCAAGGCCTCAGCAATTTCCTCTCCAGCCTCCTTCAGTATTCTGGGGTAGATCCCATCCGGCCCTGGGGACTTATCTACCTTAATATTTTTTAAGATACCCAACACCTCGTCTTTTTGGATCACAATGTGACCCAGGCTATCTACACCCCCTTCTCCAGACTCAACATCTACCAATTCCTTCTCTTTGGTGAATACTGATGCAAAGTATTCATTTAGTACCTCGCCCATTTCCTCTGGCTCCACACATAGATTCCCTTGCCTATCCTTCAGTGGGCCAACCCTTTCCCTGGCTACCCTCTTGCTTTTTATGTAAGTGTAAAAAGCCTTGGGATTTTCCTTAACCCTATTTGCCAATGACTTTTCATGACCCCTTCTAGCCCTCCTGACTCCCTGCTTAAGTTCCTTCCTACTTTCCTTATATGCCACACAGGCTTCGTCTGTTCCCAGCCTTTTAGCCCTGACAAATGCCTCCTTTTTCTTTTTGACGAGGCCTACAATATCATTCGTCATCCAAGGTTCCCGAAAATTGCCGTATTTGTCTTTCTTCCTCACAGGAACATGCCTGTCCTGTATTCCTATCAACTGACACTTGAAAGCCTCCCACATGTCAGATGTTGATTTGCCCTCAAACATCCGCCCCCAATCTATGCTCTTCAGTTCCCGCCTAATATTGTTATAATTAGCCTTCCCCCAATTTAGCACATTCATCCTCGGACCACTCTTATCCTTGTCCACCAGTACTTTAAAACTTACTGAATTGTGGTCACTGTTACCGAAATGCTCCCCTACTGAAACATCTACCACCTGGCCGGGCTCATTCCCCAATACCAGGTCCAGTACCGCCTCTTCCCTAGTTGGACTGTTTACATATTGTTTTAAGAAGCCCTCCTGGATGCTCCTTACAAACTCTGCCCCGTCTAAGCCCCTGGCACTAAGTGAGTCCCAGTCAATATTGGGGAAGTTGAAGTCTCCCATCACCACAACCCTGTTGTTTTTACTCTTTTCCAAAATCTGTCTACCTATCTGCTCCTCTATCTCCCGCTGGCTGTTGGGAGGCCTGTAGTATACCCCCAACATTGTGACTGCACCCTTCTTATTCCTGATCTCTACCCATATAGCCTCACTGCCCTCTGAGGTGTCCTCTCGCTGTATAGCTGTGATACTCTCCTGAACAAGTAGCGCAACTCCGCCTCCCCTTTTACATCCCCCTCTATCCCGCCTGAAACATCTAAAACCTGGAACGTTTAGCTGCCAATCCTGCCCTTCCCTCAACCAGGTCTCTGTAATGGCAACAACATCATAGTTCCAAGTAGTAATCCAAGCTCTAAGTTCATCTGCCTTACCCGTAATGCTCCTTGCATTAAAACATATGCACTTCAGGCCACCAGACCCGCTGTGTTCAGCAACTTCTCCCCGTCTGCTCTGCCTCAGAGCCACACTGTCCATATTCCCTAGTTCTCCCTCAACGCTCTCACCTTCTGACCTATTGCTCCCGTGCCCACCCCCCTGCCATACTAGTTTAAACCCTCCCGTGTGACACTAGCAAATCTCGCGGCCAGGATATTTATGCCTCTCCGGTTTAGATGCAACCCGTCCATCTTATACAGGTCACACCTGCCCCGGAAGAGCTCCCAGTGGTCCAGATAACCGAAACCCTCCCTCCTACACCAGCTGTTTAGCCACGTGTTTGTCTGCTCTATCTTCCTATTTCTAGCCTCACTGGCACGTGGCACAGGGAGTAATCCCGAGATTACAACCCTCGAGGTCCTGTCTTTTAACTTTCTGCCTAGCTCCCTGAACTCCTGCTGCAGGACCTCATGCCTCTTCCTGCCTATGTCGTTAGTACCAATATGTACAACGACAAGGGCAGTGACTCTGTGCTTCCGTAGGTACGGGGTGAAGGAGAAGGTCCTGAGCTGGGCCAAGCAGAAGCGGGTGGTGCAGTGGGCTGGAGCTGGTATACGTGTATACCAGGACTTTACGGTGGAGCTGGCAAGGAGGCGGGCTGCCTTCAACCGGGTGAAGAGGGCACTGTACATTAGCAGGGTGCGGTGCGGCATTGTATATCCAGCGAAGCTGAGGGTGACTTACAAGCTCAGGGACTTTTATTTTGGAACGGCGGAAGCAGCGGAGGAGTTTGCGAAAGCAGAAGGACTGTGGCAGAACTGACAAATTGAGGAATGGCCATGTGCCGATGTAATCTCATGACTGTATTTTCTTCTTTTTGAAGTGAGAGTTCTTTGGGGTGTAGGTGGATATGCGGGGTTTGTGTGCTAAAAGGGGATTTCTGGGCTTTCCTAGGGCCGGGCAAGGGGGAAAGGGACCCGGGTGGGGGCCTCCACGCTGGCCGGTTTAAGCCGGCCAGTGAACGGGAGTGAGGTGGGGGGAGGGGCTGCGGCCATCGGAGCCTGGCAGAACAGGGTCCGAGTGGTCTAGCCGGGGTGGAAAGTTGGGGGGAAGGAACCGAGGTTGGGAGGAGGAGTTTTACAAGAGGCAGTGGACAGGAGGAGCTGGAGACCTGCGGTGGGGAGGGGAGGGGGGGGGGGGGTGGGGGGAGCTGTGTAAGATTAAGGGTGACTACGGGTAATCCCTGATTCCTTTTTGCCATTTGTTTATGTAAACATGCGGGTTGAGGTTCGGGGGATGGTGGGTAGATGGAATCGTTGTTATTATGGGGACTGACATATCTTGCTGATTATTGTTTATTGTTGATGGATGTAAATGTGGGAGAAAATGTGAAAAAGGAGAATTAAAAAATTAGTTAAATAAAGTACAAATGTTGCATTTTTGCTTATAGTCAGATTCTTAAAATCAAGGAATGTTTAAGAATGGCAAAAATCAGTTGGTCCATTTGTCCCGTATCCAAATTCAAAACAGGATATACAATTCACCACCTATAGTCCCCAACAGACTTGCTTATCAAATGACCGCCTAACCTTTTCCTAATATTATCATTATTACACACATTTGTTTCGGAAACATTTATGCTGGATATAATAGCAGATTTTAAAAATCTATACAATTGCAATGGCTCCCAGCTAAAATGAGGTGGCTGCTCCAGGAAAATGTGCCCAGATACTCAGAGAATCTGTTCAACACTCATCAAACAGCACACATTGCAGATAACCCAATTCCAGAGGTGACTGAAGTTGATCGAAAGTTCACAGCTCCTCATATCCACTTCAAAACAAAGTGGTAGTACTCCATCTTTTGGTGCATATGGTTAGTTCATGTTAGTGCAAAAACACCTCGCAATGCCATTTCCAGCATCTTACAGTTAGATATCATACAATTGCATTCTATTTTAACAAGCCTTTCCATAAAATTCATTCATTTAATGTAATATTTAAAAGAAATGAATGTTGCAACAAAGACTAAATAATTATTGCTGTTAGCAATATTGAGTATGAGGATTAACATTTTAATAGATGGTCCACATTCTACATATCTGTTCATCAACAAATGTGTGAAATAATTTGGAGATTTGCAAAATTCTGCAAATAAACCACTGACATTCAGTCTGCATCTGTGGTTACAGAGGGAAATGGCTCACTTGCCTGAGCATGTTGTCATGGAAAACAAAAGTTCAGTTGCATAAAAATGTAGATGTGTACTACTCAACCTGTTAACATCAACAGACTTAGTTTTGAAGCAGGCATTACTTGGGTAAATGTTATGGAAAGCCAGCAACACTGCTATCCAATAAACATTACTTTATAACCTCAGGGATTGATCACAGCCAGTGATCACAGAACCTGCGAAGACATTACAAAGCACTGTTGCCTGCAAATGCTTTGTTCTCGTTGACATTCCTGCCAATATCATTCATTAACAGAAGTATTCATTGTTTGACCACTAATAATAATAATCATCTTTATTATTGTCACAAGTAGGCTTACATTAACACTGCAAGGAAGTTACTGTGAAAAGCCCCTAGTCGTCACATTCTAGCGTCTGTTTGGGTACACAGGGGAAATTCAGAATGTCCAATTCACCTAACAAACACTTCTTTCAGGACTTGTGGGAGGAAACCCATATAGACACGGGGAGAACGTGCAGACTCAAGCGGGAGTCGACCCGGGACCCTGGCGCTGTGAAGAAACAGGGCTAACCACTGTGTTACCATGCTGCCCAACTCTGGATTTTGTGCAGACAGGACTTGATTCTGGAGTGTACTCCACATTAAAGTTTAGACTGGACTTTGTTTAATCAAAAATGCAGATTTTTGGAGAATAGTAATCTGACCAGCGGTAAAGGTCAGGACTCAGAGGCCTCCCTTGTCTAAAGGAGGGTAGTCTGTGAAAAGAAAGGAAATTAAAACATTCAGCGATAAATCCTACTTAGTGACTTTTGTTCATTTTTGATCTTGAGTCATCCTGCAGTTATTTATATCAAATAATGAGGATGTAGAAGGGCGTGGGTTCCTGTAGCATCGAATTAAGGGGCGCGAGTTCCTGTAGCATTGATTATCTGCCACTAGATGTTGATGTTGGTGTACTTTCTGACTGTTGTACTAAACAGCAAAACATTCAACCTTTTAGCCAGTGTTTGCACAGACACAGAAGTAAATGTGTTTCTGTGTGTGTAGTAGGTGGGGCCAGATACAGTGATGTTTGGTGGAAATTTTAATGGCAGCTCCCCAAGATAAATGGGAATGATATTTAGTCAGAACTTAATTTCTTGCAAATGGGAAATCCCTAAGCCATGTAAAGGTCTACTTCTGATTATTTGGGGGGTGGTGGTGGTGGTCAGGAATTATAGGCTGTAAAATTAAGTACATGATGTTTCTGCGCTGTGGGTGTCATTTTGGCATTAATCTGCGTTGAGTCTGCACTTACATGTGGCTTCACCTGTTTGCTGCCATTTTGGTTCTGGTGTTAACATGGGTTTAGGAGCACGTGCTCGAGATATGCAGATTGAGATGTTCCTCAGAGTGTAATGCTGATTTGACTCCAGGGCTGCCATTCTTCAACCTCAATACTTCAGCTAATGTTCTCTCTTAAAGACACACACTTCCATTCAGCAGGAAAGGTTCCCAAAAAGTATTATTTAAACATATCACCACCCACTTTCAGATTTGTTACTCACTGATTTTGACTGTTTATGTCTGAGCTTATACAAACGCTGTGTTTTTTTTAATAACTATTGTTTAAAGTTGGTGAAATCAACAGTGGGAGTACAGGTGGGAAAAGCCTTAGTTTAGACTTCAATTGTTTTGCTCAAACCATCTGCTTTCAGTCATGGGTACGACAGTCAACGTTCACCTTGGGTTGCACCATGAGAAGGGAGATTGAGCAGAGGCTGCACAGGTACTCAGCAAAGTCTGGTACCTCTTGCAGGCAGACCTACAGCCTCAGAACCAGGACAAGGATGGCACTGCCAGTGGTTATGGAAGTAGCTTCAGCTCGGAGTTTCTCCCCTCGGGATTCTCCCTCCCAGGCTGAAGTAGGCAGCAACTCCATCATCTCCCTGTTTGCTGCCACAGGGAGGCGACAGACACTGTTTGTACCAGGAGTTTGTGTTTTCTCTGACCATAGAGACGGCGCCAGTGTGTGGCTTTGCCAGGATAGTCCCAATACAGCAAACCGTCATCGACTGCCAGACAGACGGATTTCTCAGCGAGCATTGTAAAATGCAGAGGTATACTGCAACCATGACGGTTTCCTGCTCTCTGAGTTGGTTTGTGACCATGCTCAGTGCATCAGGCTGCTCTGTCTCCAGGCAGCAGTCATGATTCTTTTTATTCTGTACCATCCGCCATCAGGTCAAACCAGGCGGTGGCTGCTGGGCCACAAGAGCTATCTGCTCAGCATGAGGTTTCGGATTGGTGGTGTGTACTTGTTGTAAGATGTGGGTGTGGGTAAGGGAATGAATGTTAGCAAATTATTTGTGCTTGATTGTTGGTTGGTGTGTGATGGAGTTGTGAATGCAGTTCCATGTGAGGCCAATGCTTCATTTATAAAGATGCAGGATTTGAACAAAGAACAAAGAAAAGTACAGCACAGGAACAGGCCCTTCGGCCCTCCAAGCCCGTGCCAACCATGCTGCCCGACTAAACTACAATCTTCTCCACTTCCTGGGTCCAGATACTCTTTTCCCATCCTATTCATGTATTTGTCAAGATGCCCCTTAAATGTCACTATCGTCCCTGCTTCCACCACGTCCTCCGGTAGCGAGTTCCAGGCACCCACTACCCTCGGTGTAAAAAACTTGCCTCGTACATCTACTCTAAACCTTGCCCCTCTCACCTTAAACCTATGCCCCCTAGTAATTGACCCCTCTACCCTGGGGAAAAGCCTCTGACTATCCACTCTGTCTATGCCCCTCAGAATTTTGTAGACCTCTATCAGGTCACCCCTCAACCTCTGTCGTTCCAGTGAGAACAAACCGAGATTATTCAACCGCTCCTCATAGCTAATGCCCTCCATACCAGGCAACATTCTGGTAAATCTCTTCTGCACCCTCTCTAAAGCCTCCACATCCTTCTGGTAGTGTGGCGACCAGAATTGAACACTATACTCCAAGTGTGGCCTAACTAAGGTTCTATACAGCTGCAACATGACTTGCCAATTCTTATACTCAATGCCCCGGCCAATGAAGGCAAGCATGCCATATGCCTTCTTGACTACCTTGTCCACCTGTGTTGCCCCTTGCAGTGACCTGTGGACCTGTACACCTAGATCTGTCTGACTTTCAATACTCTTGAGGGTTCTACCATTCACTGTATATTCCCTACCTGCATTAGACCTTCCAAAATGCATTACCTCACATTTGTCCGGATTAAACTCCATCTGCCATCTCTCCGCCCAAGTCTCCAAACAATCTAAATCCTGCTGTATCCTCTGATAGTCCTCATCGCTATCCGCAATTCCACCAACCTTTGTGTCGTCTGCAAACTTACTAATCAGACCAGTTACATTTTCCTCCAAATCATTTATATATACTACAAACAGCAAAGGTCCCAGCACTGATCCCTGCGGAACACCAATAGTCACAGCCCTCCAATTAGAAAAGCATCCTTCCATTGCTACTCTCTGCCTTCTATGACCTAGCCAGTTCTGTATCCACCTTGCCAGCTCACCCCTGATCCCGTGTGACTTCACCTTTTGTACTCGTCTACCATGAGGGACCTTGTCAAAGGCCTTACTGAAGTCCATGTAGACAACATCCACTGCCCTACCTGCATCAATCATCTTTGTGACCTCTTCGAAAAACTCGATCAAGTTAGTGAGACACGACCTCCCCTCCACAAAACCATGTTGCCTCTCACTAATACGTCCATTTGCTTCCAAATGGGAGTAGATCCTGTCTCGAAGAATTCTCTCCTACCACTGAAGTAAGGCTCACCGGCCTGTAGTTCCCTGGATTATCCTTGCTACCCTTCTTAAACAGAGGAACAACATTGGCTATTCTCCAGTCCTCCGGGACATCACCTGAAGACAGTGAGGATCCAAAGATTTCTGTCAAGCCCTCCGCAATTTCCTCTCTAGCCTCCTTCAGTATTCCTGGATAGATCCCATCAGGCCCTGGGGACTTATCTACCTTAATATTTTCCAAGACGCCCAACACCTCGTCTTTTTGGATCTCAATGTGACCCAGGCTACCTACACACCCTTCTCCAGACTCAACATCTACCAATTCCTTCTCTTTGGTGAATGCTGATGCAAAGTATTCATTTAGTACCTCACCCATTTCCTCTGGCTCCACACATAGATTCCCTTGCCTATCCTTCAGTGGGCCAACCCTTTCCCTGGCTACCCTCTTGCTTTTTATGTACATGAAGATGAGTGCATTGACACTGACCATTGGTGTGAGCTCATTAAACTTCTTCCTGCAGCATATCCAGGTTTTGAGGCTACACTACTTAATTGACACAGATGACACCACTCCCACTGCATTCTCCCCGTCTTTCTGGAGGATATCCTGCCCACCGTACGCATTGCATCTGAGAACTTTGGAGCATCTCTGCCTGTTATGCTAGTTTTACTTTTCTCTCTGTTTCGAATGTCTTATTTATGCAATCATTTTCAGAAGTTTCTGCAGCCAGAATGAACCTCCTCTTGAAGAGATGCAGGCTGGTTTTAGATAGTGGTAGTCTCATACAACATGGCTCCTTGCTGAAGATTGTCCACTCAGTAGAGTATAAAGCATTGGACTGCAAGCTACCATTTAAATTAGCAAGTAGTGTTAAGACACCCCAGACCACTGCACGGTCAATTCCAGCCCCAAGTGCCCCAGAGTCACAACACAAGGGAATTAAACAATAATTCACATAAAATTTCCCAAGTCTTTGGCCCTTGGTTGCCCAATAATTACAGTCACCGGGGGCGGGATTCTCCCCTACCCGGCGGGGCGGGGGGTCCCGGCGTGATGGAGTGGCGGGAACCACTCCGGCGTCGGGCCGCCCAAAGGTGCGGAATCCGCACCTTTAGGGGCCAAACCCTCACCTTGAGGGGCTAGGCCCGCGCCGGAGCGGTTTCCGCTCAACCGGATGGCGGGAAAGGCCTTGGCGCCACACCAACTGGGGTCGAAAGGTCTTCGCCGGGCGACACGGTTCCGCGCATGCGCGGGAGCGTCTGCTGACGTCATCCCTGCGCATGCGCAGGGGGTGGGGTCTCTTCCGCCTCCGCCATAGTGAAGACCATGGCGAAGGTGGAAGAAAAAGAGTGCCCCCACGGCACAGGCCCGGCCGCGGATCGGTGGGCCCCGATTGCGGGCCAGGCCACTGTGGGGGCACCCCCCGGGGCCAGATCGCCCCGCGCTCCCCCCCCAGGACCCCGGAGCCCGCCCGTGCCGCCTTGTCCCGCCGTTCAATAGGTGGTTTAATCTACGCTGGCGGGACAGGCATTCATGCAGCGGGAATTCGGCCCATCACGGGCCGGAGAATCAGCGGGGGTGGGCCCGCCGACCGGCGCGGCGCGATTCCCGCCCCTGCCAAATCTCTGGGGGCGGAGACTTTGGGACACGGCGGGGGTGGGATTCACGCCAGGCACCGGCGATTCTCCGACCCGTCGGGGGGTCGGAGAATGCCGCCCCAGGTTTGTAAGTTTAAACACAATTACTGTTTATTCATACCAAGAACTATGAAATATGCAGTAAATATGACTGAATAACAACAAGCTAATACCTACTACCCCCTTTAACTGTACCCCCCCCCCCCCCCTCCACCTACACACCCCCTCCACCTACACACACAAGACAGAGACAACACAGAGGGGGGAGGGGTAAAAAAGTAAAGATGAATGTCAAAAGAGACATTCCTCACAGCACGCTCGCTGATTAATGTCTCTAATTTACAGTTGGTAATGGTCTTCTTTGCAGAGTCAGTCATTTAGGGTCACTGCAGGTTAAAAATCCAGTACTCACAGGCTGCAGGCTTTCTGGAGAGACACTTTAGTTCTAATCAAGCTGGGCCTTCAGCTCAAGATTTGTATTCAGGCCATTATCGTTCAGCTCATGGTTTGACTTCAGGCCTCTGCAGTCTCAAGAGAACGGCACCCAGACTTGCTGGAGTGGCCTCCAGGAGAGTAATAGTTGGATCTTTTTTTGGAGAGAATTAGTTAGATCCCTCTAGCAGGCTGCCAGAATCAAAATTGAAAGCTCCTTGGTCGCTGAACCATTTCAATGGGATAAGATCCAATACACCACCTGTTACCAGGCAGAACACAGCCTTTTGAGCTAATTCATTGGCCATCAGCCAAATCAATCAAACAAAGTCCCAACCAATCTCTGTCATTGGTGCCGGTCAGTCTACAGCTTCGGTTTGAACCAGCAGAGAGAAACATAATGGTCTCTCCTGCTGCTGAAATCCTCTGCTTGAATTAAAGTCACAGGCCGCTTCTTCATTCTGCTTGAATTAAAGATTTAGGCTGCTTGCCTTAAAGACACATGTCCATAAATCATCCATGGATCAAAATGTAAGGGAAAAAATAAAAGGGGAAATAAGGGAATAAACAGGGAACAAACAAGAAGAACCCTTACATAGCTTCCCCCTTAAAAGAATTAAACTTCAGGGCACAGACATTTGATTATAAGGTATGCAAGACATAAATCACAAACACTTGTCCATCCCCAGTATATAAGCTTCCTTCCCAGTCTCTACACTGGTAACTAGTCAGCCCTTAAATGCATGACATAGTATCCACCGACACATTATCTTTTCCGGGAATATGTACAGTTTTAACATTGAACTTAAAAAAAATTAATCTATGGGATGTGGGCCTCGCTGGTTAGGCCAGCATTTATTGCTCATCCCCAGTTGCCCTTCAAAAGGTGGTGATGAGTTGCCTTCTTGAACCACTGCAGTCCCTGAGGTGTCGGTACATCCACTATGCTGTAAGGGAGGGAGTTCCAGGGTTTTGCCCCAGCGACAGTGAAGGAATGGCAATATATTTCCAAGTCGGGGTGGTGAGTGACTTGGAGGGGAACCTCCAGGTGGTGGGGTTCTCAGGTATCTGCCGTTGATGTGACAATAAACACCAATGGAATAACTTTGCACTCTGGGTTTTAAACTTCTCTATAAATGCAAGTGGATTATGGTATGTGTAAACTAAGCTTTGTTTAGTGTCATATCGGACATATACTAGCTGAAGGGTTAGTAGCAAGGCTAAGACTTCCTTTTCAATGGTGGCATTGATCTATTTTTTTCTGAAAAATATCCCATTCCTGTATCATCGTCCTAGAGTCAGAAAGTTTTACAGCACGGAAAGAGGACCTTCAGCCCATTGCGTCTGCGCTGACCATCAAGCACCTAAATATTCCAATCCCATTTACCGGCACTTGGTCCATAGTCTTGTATGCAATGGCATTTCAAGTGCTCATCTAAATTCTTCTTAAAAGTTGAGAGTTCCCACCTCTACCACCCTTTCAGGCAGTGAGTTCCAGATTCCAAATACCCTCTGAGCAAAAAGGTTTTTCCTTTTGGCGAAAACGTTTTTCCTCATATCTCCCCTAAACAGCCTAACCCTTACCTTAAATTTATGCTGTGGTTATTAATACCTTTACCGAGGAGAAAAGTACCTTCCTGTCCCCTATTTCATATACCTCAATCAGGTTCCCTCTCAACCTTCTCTGCTCCAGGGAAAACAACCCAGCCTATCCAGCCTCTCTCGATGGCTGAGACATTCCAGCCCGGGCAACATCCTGGTGAATCTCCTCTGCACCCTCTCCAGTGCAATCACTTCCTTTCTATAGTGCGGTGACCTAACCTGGGACCTAACCAGCGTTTTATACAGCTCCAGCATGACCTCCCTGCTCTTATATTCAATGCCACGGTTAATAAAAGAAGAATCCTGTTATAACATGTGATCTGCACCATCAGGTTCCTCATGGCCTCAACTGAGTAGGATATCCCCCGATGAGGGGGCAGGGCTACAAACCTAACCAGGGGTACCTTTGGATATAAATACTCCGGCCTGAGAGTGGGCTGGGCATGGGAAACCCTTTGGGGCACAGAGAGTGTTCATTAAATCCTTTTTGTTTCTTATTCATCATCATTTCCTTGTGGTCATTCGCCTGGATCTTATACATCCATAGGCCTTCTTAACCAGCTATTCTGCTGTCTTCAGAGATCTGTGAACATACATACCAAGGAACCTTTGATCCTATGTACTTCCTCGGGTCCAATCACTAATTGTATATTCCCTTGCCTTGTTAGTCCTCCTAAAATGTATCAGTAGCACTGGCATCTGTTTTTCACTTTATATGGTCTGGTAAAGTCCGGGGCAGCTAGCACTGGTTTGTCCACTAACATGGCTTTCAATCTCTCAACCTCTACTTGGTGTTCTGTGGACCACATAGTTTTCACTTATCTCTGCAACATGTATAATATTTCAGTCTCTAACTGAGCCAGTCAACGTGGTTTTAGTTGAGACGGGTGTGGCTTTATTGGTTCAGCATTTCTTATGCCTACATCCTAAGGGCAGCACGGTAGCATTGTGGATAGCACAATTGCCTCACAGCTCCAGGGTCCCGGGTTCGATTCCAGCTTGGGTCACTGTCTGTGCGGAGTCTGCACATCCTCCCCGTGTGTGCGTGGGTTTCCTCCGGGTGCTCCGGTTTCCTTCCACAGTCCAAAGATGTGCAGGTTAGGTGGATTGTCCATGCTAAATTGCCCTTAATGTCCAAAAAATGTTAGGTGGGTTACAGGGATGGGGTGAAGGTGCAGAGAAAAGGGTGGAGGTGTGGGCTTGGGTAGGGTGCTCTTTCCAAGAGCCGGTGCAGACTCGATGGGCCAAATGGCATCCTTCTGCACTGTAAATTCTATGAATATCCTGTGTAGCTAACAGAGTTTCCCCTGGGGTTTCCCCATGACTCTGTTTATATACTCCCTCCACTTCTCGTATAATGCAGTCAGTCCTTTCTGATTGACAATGAATATTCAACCAAATTTCGAGGATCCTCTACAGTCAAACTACAAGCAATATTGTCAATGCTGAGGAAATATTTGGTTCATTTTCAACCAATAAACACTCTTCAACCCCTCCTGGTTTACAGTCTCTACTTTCCTTCACATGGTTACCGTCAGCAGCTGGGGCTTCAATCCACTCAGGGTTGGTTGACTTTATATGTACCATTCTTTGTGTTACAACTGTTACCTCTTCATCAGAGTTTTCATAATCACGGTCCTTTTCCCCATTTGTTAGACATACTGAACAGATTGTGCCTTCCAGATTTCAATTGCTCTTCTTTACATTCATAATCAGAAGATGGCACGTCATTGGCGCTATTAGCTTTCTGGTTGTTGTTAACAGATGCAGTAATGGAACCACCACATGGTGGAATTGATTACTGATTAATTCATCTTCTTTGCTTCCTTTACCTTGAAGAGGCACTGTGGACCTTTAAAAGGATATGGATTAGCCAGCCGTTTGCTTGGCATCACTTCACAGTCTTTATTTACTGTCCTCGTCCTGACTAACTAATACCATGCTATCATGTAGCATGACAGTTAAGTCCCAAGGCCTGAGTCCAGACATCCTAGGGTGGTAAAGGGAGTACCAGCGGAGATAGTGGATTCATTGGTTATAATATTTCAAAATTCCCTGGACAAATTGATTGGAAAAATGCTAATGTAACGCCCCTATTCAAAAAGGGAGGCAGAACGTAGGAAATTATAGACCAGTTAACTTAACATCTGTTGCTGGTAAATTGTTAGAATCCATTATTATGGAAGTAATAACAGGACATTTGGAAAGTTAAAACGCAATCCATCAGACTCAGCATGGTTTTATGAAGGGTAAATCATTCTTGACTAATTTGCTTCAAATATGTAACAAGCAAAGTGGAAAATGGGGATCCTATGGATGTAGTATATCTGGACTTCCAGAAAAGGTTTGATAAGGTGCCTCGCAAAAGGTTAATACACAAGGTTAGATCACATTGGGTTTGGGGTAATTTATTAGCTTGGATAGAAGACTGGCTGATGGACAGAAGACAGAGTCAGGATAAATGGGTCTTCTTCTCGATGGCAAGCAACTAGTGGGGTGCCACAGGGTTCGGTCCTTGGGCCGCAGCTATTTACAATCTATATTAACGACTTGGATACAACGATAGAAGGTACTATAGCCAAATTTGCAGATTACACTAAAATAGGTGGGACAGTAAGTTGCAATGAGGAAATAAGAACCTTATAAATGGATGGATATAAACAGGTTAGACGAGTGGGCCAAAATGTGGCAGACGGAGTTTAACGTGAATAAGTGTGAGGTCATGTATTTTGGTTGGAAAAATGGAAAGGCAACTTATTATCTAAATGGGGAGAGACTGTGGGGTGCTCCGATGCAGTGGGATCGGGCTGTCCTCGTCCAGGAGTCACAGAAAACAAGCTGCAGGTACAGCAGGTAATAAGGAAAGCAAATGGAATGTTGGCATTTATAGCTAAAGAAATAGAGTATAAAGGTAAGGAAGCGTTGTTGCAACTGGACAAGGCATTGGTAAGACTGCACCTGGAGTATTGGGAAAAGATTTGGTCCCCTTATTTGAGGAAAGATGTAATGTCATTGGAGGCAGTTCAGAGGATGTTCACTAGAGTGATTCCAGAGATGCTGGGGTTTGTCTTATGAAGAGATATTGAACAGTTTAGGTATATACTCTCAATAGAGTTTAGAAGATTGAGGGGAGATCAAATTGAGGTATCTTAGATGATAAAAGGTATGGATAAAGTAGAGGTGGAGTGGATGCCTCCTCTCATGGAGCATTCTAGAATGAGAGGTCACAATCTCAGGACAAGGGGTAGCAAATTTAAAACAGAAATGAGGAGAAACTACTTCCCCCAAAGGGTCGTGAATCTGTGGAATTCACTACCCCAGAGTGCGATGGATTCTAGAGCAGCGAGTATATTTAAGGAGGAGTTAGACAGATCTTTAATTAGTAATGGGTTGAAGGGTCACGGAGAACAGGCAAGATGGTAGTGATGAGGCCATGATGAGATTGTCTTGCATCATTGACTTTGTCTATATATATATGTTTCTAGAATCCCCCTCTTCATTCACCTGAGGAAGGAGCTGTGCTCCGAAAGCTGGTGATTCGAAACAAACCTGTTGGACTTTAAGCTGGTGTTGTAAGACTTCTTACTGTGCTCACCCCAGTCCAACGCCGGCATCTCACACCATGATGAGATCAGCCAGATGTATTAAATGGAGGAGAAGGTTCAAGAGGTTAAATTGCCTATCCTGCTCCTAGTTCTTATGCTCGAAGGAACTATTCTGCCTAATTTACCTTCCAGCTATTGGTCTGTAGCCAAATAGACACCTTAAGCACAAATCTGGTGTTCTTAATTAATAAGGCGATTTCCTGATTAATAAGGGGAGCAGGGGTTATGGGGAGAAGGCAGGAGAATGGGGGATGAGCAACACTTCCGCCATGATCGAAGGCCGGGGCAGAGTCGATGGGCTGAATAGCCTAATCCTGCTCCTGTAGCTTATGGTCTTATGTATTGCTTTAATAATTTACAGGTGAATCAAGTTGCAAATGTAACATTACTTGCTGCTGTTATCGAAAGGAAGTTTGGAAATGTGTTCTAAAATAAACTTATCATACCTCTACCTCTTACAGCATTGAACTTCCAGGAGAACATGCCGACTGAGGAATGAGGGCATCATTGTGAAAGGTAATTAACTTCTCTTAGGAACAAAATGTCTGATTCCGGGAATACAGAATCTTCATATGGATAGATCAGTTGTGCAGTCGGAAAGAAAAGGCACAAAAACATAAGACCTTCCCCTTTGCGCACTATGAGAGAGGACTACCTGTGGCTATTTCAATTCTTCATTGCGTGAAAATTACGGTGAGATTAGCAAGTGCCTAAATGGATCCAGACATCTTTGTAACTGAAAGTGTATAGATTGCTGATCACAATTTAAGTCAGAGGAGATTTTAAGAAGTATTATTGTCCCTAGTTAGAAACACTGATTCAATGGTAGTCAAAAGAAACTAGGGAGGTGGTACTGTCATGGTATTGTCACTGGACTATTAATCTAGAGACATAGGCCGGGATTCTCTGAGCCTCGCGCTGAAATCGCGCTCGGCGTGGGGGCGGAGAATGGGGTCTCAGACCCGCAATCGGCTCCGACGCCGGAACGCGATTCTCCATCGACCGGAGAATCGGCGGCATCGCTGCGCACGCGGTTGACGCTGCGCCGCCCGGGGGCCATTGACAGAGGCCCCCGGGGCATTTCTCCGCTGTCGACCCGCCGCCGTGGCTCCTGTATGGTTTTACCTGGTGGGAGCTCGGACTCGCGGTAGCCGTCCTGGTGGGGGGAGGCGGGGATCAGACTCTGGGGAGGGGCCTCCATGATGGCTAGGCCCGTGATTGGGGTCTACCGATCAGCGGGCACGCGTGATCCGGGGAGGGGGGCCTATCTTCGTCTGCGCCGGCCCACTGTGTGGCTCCGCCATGTTGCGCGGGGGCCGGCGTGAAAACGTGACCATGAAACCATTGTCGATTGTCATAAAAATCCATCTGGTTCACTAATAATTTAATAATAATCTTTATTGTCACAAGTAGGCTTACATTAATACTGCAATGAGTTACTGTGAAAAGCCCCTAATCGCCACATTCCGGCACCTGATCATGTACACAGAGGAAGAATTCAGAAAGCCCAATTCATCCAACAGCACGTCTTTCGGGAACTTGTGGGAGGAAACCAAAGCACCCAGAGGAAACCCACAGGGAGAACGTGCAGACTCTGCACAGACAGTGACCCAAGCCTGGAATCGAGCCTGGGACTCTAACGCTGTGAAGCAACAGTGCTAACTACTGTGCTACCGATGTGCACTATAGGGACAGAAGCCTGCCATCCCTACATGGTTGATCCACAGCAATGTGGCTGACTATCAGCGACCTAGCAAAACACTAATTTGTATTCAATTGCAACGAAAACAAAAAGGAATGAAATTGGAAGGACCACCCAGTATCGACCCAGGCATGGAAACGACAATGGCAAACCCAGCCTTATTGACCCTGCAAAGTCCCCCTTGCTAAGTTGGGGGCTTGTGCCAAAGTTGGTAGAGCTGCCTCACAGCCTCGTCAAGCAACAGAGTCAACATGCTGACAGAGTCCACCTTACAGACAATGTTCCAGACTGCAAATCATCATTCCTGGGTAAGCAGAGGTGGCGGCACATTGGTCATAGTCACAGTCAGGAGGGGGTTGCCCTGGGAGTCCTCAACATTGACTCCAGACCCTATGAAGTTTCATGGTTTCAGGTTAAACATGGGCAAGGAAACCTCCTTTTGCTTACCATGTAATGTCCACTGTCAGCTGATGAATCAAAAAAGAGGTGGAAAGGGCACAGAATGTACTCTGGATGGGGACTTTAATGTCCATTATGAAAAGTGGCTCGGTGGTACCACCACAGACCGAGCTGGCTGGGTCCTAAAGGCCACAACTGCAAGAATGGGTCTGCGACAGGAGGTGAGGGAGCCAACAAAAGGGGAAACATACTTGATCTCATCCTCGTCAATCTGCCTGCTACAGATACATCTGTCCATGACAGTATCAGTAGAAGTGAACACTGCACAGACCTTGTTGAGAAAAAGTCCCTTCTTCACATTGAGGATATCCTCCATCGTGTTGTGTAGCACAAACACCGTGCTAAATGGGATAGACTTCGAACAGATCTAGCAACTCAAAACCGGGCATCCATGAAGCCTGTGGACCTTCAGCAGCAGCAGAATTGTATTCAACCACAACCTGCAAACTCATGGCCTGGCATATCCCCCACTCTACCATTATCACCAAGTAGGAGATCAACCCTGGTTCAATGAAGAGTGCAGGAGAGCATGCCGGGAGCATCATCAGGCATACTAAAAAATGAGGTGTCAACCTGGTGAAGGTACAACACAGGACTACTTGTGTGCTAAACAGCATAAGCAGCAAGCAATAGACAGAGCTAAATGATTCCACAATGAACGCATCAGATCTAAGCTCTGTAGTCCTGCCACATCCAGCCGTGAATGGTGCTGGACAATTAAACAACTCACTGGAGGAGGAAGCTCCATAAATATCCCCATCCTCAATGATGGAGGAGCCTAACACATGTGTCCAAAAGGCAAGGCTGAAGCATTATCAAAACTCTTCAGCCAAAAGTACCGAGTGGATGATCCATCTCGGTCTCCTCCGGAGGTCCCCAGCATCACAGATGTCAGTCTTCAGCCAATACGATTCATTCTACGTGATGTCAAGAAACGCCTAAAGGCACTGGATACTGAAGGCCATGAGCCCTGACAATATTCCGATAATGCTACTGAAGACTTGTGCTCCAGAACTGGCCGCACCCCTAGCCAAGCTGTTCCAGTACAGCTACAGCACTGGCATCTACCCGGCAATGTGGAAAATTGCCCAAATGTGTCCTGTACTCAAGAAACAGGACAAATACAATCCAGCCAATTGCCGCCCTATCAGTATACTCTCAATCATCAGCAAAGTGATGGAAGTCATAAACAGTGCTATCAAGTGACATCTACTCAGCAATAACCTGCTCATGGATGCTTTAGTTTGGGTTCTGCCAGAGTCACTCAGCTCCTGACCTCATTACAGTCTTGGTTCAAACATGTACAAAAGAGCCGAATGCCAGAGGTGAGGTGAGAGTGACTTCCATCGCCATCAAGGCAGCATTTGACCATGTATGGCATCAAGGAGCCTTAACTAAACTGGAGTCAATGGGAATAAGGGGGAAAACTCTCCGCTGGCTGGAGACATAGCTGGCACAAAGGAATATGGTTGTGTGGTTGGTGGTCAATCATCTCAGTTCGAGGACATCACTGCAGGAATTCCTTAGGGTGGTGTCTGAGGCCCAACCATCTTCAGCTGCTTCGTCAAAGACCTCCCTTCCATATAAGGTCAAAAGTGGGGATGTTCGCAGATGCCAGCACAATGTTCAGCACCATGTCATGAATCCTCAGATACTAAAGCAGTTCATGTTCAAATGCAGCAAGACCTGGACAACATCCAGGCTTGGGCTGACAAGTGGTAAGTAACCTTGGGAGTTACCATTGATCAGAAACTGAACTGAATACTACTGTGGCTACCAGAGAAGGTTGAATGGTAGGAATCCGATGAAGAGTAACTGACCTCCTGACCCCCCCCCCCCCCCCCCCCCCCCCCACCCCTCTCCTCCCCGCCCCCTCACACCGCCAAAGCCTGTCCATCACCTACAAGGCACAAGTCAGGAGTGCAATGAAATACCCTCCACTTTGCAGCACCAACAGCACCTTCCAAACCCACGACCACTACCATCTAGAAGGGCAAGAACAGCAGATACCTGGTAACCCCACCACTTGAAGATTTCTCTCTAAGCCATTTGCTATCCCGACTTGGAAATATATCTCCGTTCCTTCACTGTCGCTGGGTCAAAATCTTGGAACTCCCTCCCTAACAGCACTGTAGGTGTATATTCGCTTCAAGACTGCAGCCATTCAAGAAGGCTGCTCACCACCACCTTCTGAAGGGCAACTAGGGATGGGCAATAAATGCTTGCCTAACCAGTGATGTTCACTTAAAAAAAAGAATTCAACAGTGGAATTTAAAAGGTGCAATGAACTATGACCAGCAGACTAATGCCACATTTTAATGTTTAAACTGTATCCCCATGTAAATATGAAATGTAAATATGGCCAATATTCTCACTAAGCAGTGTGACTGCAAACTCTCTGTTATCCAGTGTATGTATAGCAGACCATCAGCCCAGCCAAATAAGTCTCCACTCTTCATACTGCTGCCCGAGCCCAGTTCACAGAAGTAGGGGTAGGATTGCTTTAGATAGGACACAATGTTTTAGACTATTCATCCATCTGATGCATATCCAGTCCAGCTGAGTATACAGAATAACATTAAGTCTGAAAACAGCGTGAGAAATATATATATTACCATTATCTCATTGGGATTATCTCATATGAAGACAACTCATCCAATTTCTGGCTGCTCCTTCTCAGCATAGCTGCCATGTATCAAGACAGTTGCTGCTCTGGGCGCCACAGGCTGGGCCCATATTCACCTCATTCCTCAGTCACCCTCCCTCGCCTGCACAAGCACCTTATCACCACCTGCCCATCTCTATTCTCAGTATCTATCTCCCACCATAAGCCCCATTTTCCCAGTGTCCTTTTGAAATGAGTGTCCACTTGGAGAAGTGATGCAATGTATCAGAAATACCTTGTATGGGGAATATGGGAATTTCAGATATTTTGTATTATATGTCGTTGGCGCAGTAAAAGTTAAAAGCCTGGGTTAATATGTGACTGCCACAGTACTGTTTTTAAAAATCCAGGTTTGAAAGATAGCTAGGCTTTGTGGCTACAAAAGGGATAATAAAAGCATCGTAAAAGTAAAGGCTAATGGAATTTTGTTTATATAAAGAAGGTTCCTGGGGTGTAGATAATTAGAGAGACATTGGGCTGGATTCTCCGGTCCCCCAGCCGCGTGTTTCTCGGCAGCGCGCCATTCTCTGGTGGCAGGATTCTATCTTCCTGCCGCTTGTCAATGGGATCTCCCATTGTAACCACCCCACACTGCTGGGAAACCCGCTGGCAAGGGTGCGCTTCCGGGGGGGTAAAAGTGAATTGCAAGGCAAAAATAATTCTGCCCGTTGTGTTTAGCTTTATGAAGATTATGTAGTTAATGGGAAAAGCCAGGGGCTGAAGCAGTCAGGTGTTGAGTTTCACTTTGGGAGTTCAGTTAAATATTAGGATATGAGCAAACCAGCAGCTCCTCTCAAAGCAGTTTAGATGTTGCCTGTGAACAGAATAGCAGTTTCTGAAAAGACTGACAGGTTAAGGAGTAGTCTGACACAGATATGAATCTGCAGGTTGTTTCCTCATCGGACTTCTCTCTCTCTCCAATCAGTCTTTTAAAAGGAACTCTAGTCAAATGTACAGCAAGTAACCCTGGGTTGGATAACTGCATTTAAAAGTGGATTTTGACCTGAGATGGGTTTTGCTTGAGTTGAGATAAAAGATAGCAGTTAGGGTTTAGTGATTCATTTTATGGTTGGGCATTGTTTAACTGATGATTGTAAGCTACTTTCTTGTATGATATAAAAGTTATTTTAATCCTGTGTTGGTAATAAAGTTTGTTTTATGTACCATATCCCTATTTGTGCGTGGAATCACTCCTGGATGAAGTATCCTTTCCTCCCAGTCTTTCAAATTAAATAAAATGTTGGGATTTCTGTCCAGTATCTCAGCTGCTGTTGGGATCTGGTGTGGGATCGTAATACATGTCAAATGGGAAACCAGATAGACAAACTAGCCTAATCCTACCCTATTTTGTATATTTATATTCCACATATTAAAGATTTATTTTTGTTAAAGGGTGAAACAGCTGCATCATCATCGTGGATTGTTATGTTTGAAGTGGGGTACGGTTCGCTCCCATATACCAACACAGCCTCTTTTAAGGAAACATATTATAAACTATCGGAATAAAGCTTTTGAAGCCTTTCCTCTCCTTTGAAACAAATACGACAGTGAAGTGAAGCGTTGTATCTGTTGGAGGTGTTATTCTGGGAAATTGTACACACTGTTCAAACTTAAGCAGCAGAATATAATT
The DNA here is from genome assembly GCF_047496885.1 of Scyliorhinus torazame. NCBI lineage: Eukaryota > Metazoa > Chordata > Chondrichthyes > Carcharhiniformes > Scyliorhinidae > Scyliorhinus > Scyliorhinus torazame. The sequence goes on along the minus strand of NC_092708.1, from coordinate 222,518,316 downwards.
TCAACCAATAGCCATGGCTTGACAAAAAGATGAAGTCTAAGGCCATGCTGCTGGGGGAGGCTAAGATGTTTGTATAAAACTTTAACAAAAGTGTTGACAGGAACAAAATATATTTTCAATGATAAATGTAATCATTGGATTGTAAAGTATTTCATCAATAGTGTCCCATCCAGGAAATAGGCAGAAAAACATTTATATTTATATATATTCATATTTATATTTATAACTCTGTCAGCCTGGCTACTTTATAAAATTATTCTTTTTCCTTTTTTCAAAATGGACAATTGCGTGGCTGATAAAATGGCTGCAGCTGATCACAGGCTGGTTTCTGGAAACTTCTGAGCAGTGTGAAAATGAACAAAGGCCAACTCCTCAAATCCTCTGGAATATAACACTCCTTGCACCATGTAAACATTCTAGCCAAGCCAACACAAAGGATAATAGATGATAAGTCTGTCCAGCCAGCTATGGACAAATGTGGCTATCTGTGACTCCTCATCATCAATCCTGAGCTAATGGTCCTACAGTTACCTGCTCACATAACACAATGGGTTTTAACAAGGGGCCTCGTTAGCTGAATAGTTCAACCCAAAATCACTCTGATGTGTGATTGAGACTTGAACTGCTTGACTTGTTTTAATTGTACAGCTTTTGAATTTTATCTTCAGTCACTGTTTGACCTCCGAAGAGAAGTAGGACTCCAGGCAAATTGCCTGTCTTTCTCTACCATTTACTCTTTACCATTTACTATCTAACAGGTAGTAGGAGAAAGATTTCTGTCCAGGTTTTACATTTTGCCTGGCCCTTATCTACACCATGAATGACTGGAACATTGAAACTTCTGTATCATTGCCGTCAAAATTAATTCACCATTATGTGCCTTCTTCCACTGTGAAAGTCCTTGCTCCTGGAAAGACGGGTCACCTTCCATCAATTAGCCTGCTACCTTTTGAAGGAGTACACCATTAAAGTTTGGATTCTGGACTCACATAAAACCATAAATCATTTTTTATGGTGGTATTACCTTTATCAATTTCTTCCTCTTATCCCTTTTTTATTGTGTGAATGCAAAAAGGGGTGGGTATTGAGAAAACCCCATGTTTTCTATGTACGTAAAATAAACCAAATGTCTTATTTTACCTGATCTCGAGTTTGCTATGGGATTATTAATAAAGGTTTGGAACACTCTAAACTGGAGGGCTGAGGAAAATATGCCACCACTTAAAGAGGGGGAAATTAAAAATCATGAGGCAGCAGTGCTAACCACTGTGCTACTGTGCCGACATGCCAAACATACCTAATGTAAACTAGCAAGGTTGCACAATCTGAAACATCTGCACTTTCATCCAGTTGCATTGAGAACACCTGTGCTGACTTTAAACAAGAAATAAGGTGGGCTTCTAAATTCTCAGCAATATCACAAATTCGGCAAGCCACTGAGTTATAACTAACTGGGATACATTTCACTTTATCAGCTAACCTCTCATCTAGGACCGTACGAACTGTGGCCGCGATTCAACTAAATGGAAACAAAGTCCAATAGCAAGCGCGTTTAGCCACGTGTTTCCTGGAGCTCGCAACGCCGAGAAACACATGGGTGTAAAATGCCACTTGCGTTAAATAAGCGGCCTCAGTGGGAAACGTGACGCATCTGAGGCCGCACATAGCCATTTTTAAATGACATCTCGATCTCCGAGGCCCCTGACGCGGCCCCTGACCCACTCCGGAGGCCCCAAAACATTTTGGGAGGGCCCCAGCCCTCCCACACCTCCCCATCACTGCGCAGAGCACCCCGATTTGATCGGCAGCACACAAAATGCCAGCCTGTCACCTTGGCAGTGCCAACATGACACACTGGCACTGCCCATGACAACTGGCAGTGACACATTAGCAGTGCCAGGCTGGCATCCAGGTGCACTGCCAGGGTGCCGGCTTGTAACTGCTAGGGTGCCATACTGGCAGTGCGAGGGTGCCCAGTTGGCACCAGCCATGCCAGAGTACCAATATGCCCAAAGGACATGCATCCAGGGGGCTTCTGATCCCTTGGGAGGTCTTCACGAGTGCCGTTCCATCTGGCCCCATTTGTGGAGAACAGTACAGAATGTCGCTCGCCCAAGATCTCAGAGGCAAATGGGATATAACCCAAAATCTCGGATACCTAGAGAAACTGCATATTAAAGTGAGACTCGCTGTATCGCTCTAATATGCAGATTTACTATAACGTGATCCCGCCCATAATGGGCAGGATTTATATCGCAATGTCGCACGCAATCGCGTTAGATCTCAGAAGGCGTTGCGATTCGGATAGATCCGGGAGCGGAATCTCTGGCTCCTATTGGCCACGCTGCGCCATGGCGGCTGCTTTTCGGGCTCAGCGTGGCCAATGGATCGCGCCCTATGTCTATTGCTGCAGGGAGAATTAATCTCTCTGATACAGCGTGGGCATTTTCTCTTTAGCTACGCGGTAAGTTATCATGTAAGAGGCTAATTGTACTTTGTCGTTCAATGTGACATTTCTGCTGAGAACTTCAGCTGTCGATTTAAGTTCTTGTTGCATCCTTTTAAAAAAATCAAAGGTTTGTCCTCAAACTTGCCACGCTTAGTCTTCAAATGCATTTGAAGTTTTGGGGGTTTTAAACTGTCATTTGCCAGTACTTCCCTGCATATAACACACATGGGCTTTGCATTCTGATTTGCATTGGCACAATTAATAAAGCCATACCTTAAAAATACATCTTTATACTGCTTTGTTCCTGATTTCAGCTTCTCAATGGGTTGTTCACCAGAGGCCTTGGCGCTCACACCAGCACTGCTTTGACCTGCAGTGGATTCTCCTGAGCTGCTCTCTCCTGCAGATTTAGTTGTGAGATCCTGGCCTTTTTATTTCTCTGGCCCTCTCTTTCTTATTACAAAATGATCTATTTTAAATTCTTCAGTCCTGTTACTTGCTTTCTGCTAACAAAATGGAGGAATCTCTCTTAAACCCAGTGCATGTGACATCAGTGTACGGGAGCGTGATCTGCTCTCGGCCACCGTTCCAGGCAGGAGTACTCCATTGATTTAAAAATAAATCTGCACCTTTGTCAGCGGGCTGACGTCAGGAGGAGGCAGTCTGCCTCTCTGGGCTCCGGGCCTGTGCACTGCTGAGGGGGTACGCATGCGTGGGACGGCCGGCATTCTGAAAGCCTGTTGCAGCCGACATTTTTAAAAGCCAGTCGTCGCCATTGGGCACTACTTCCAGTGTTCGGCAACGCCACGCAACGCATGATCTTGCGACCCTCCTGATACCTGCCTGTGACCCACCCACTGGTCGCGCCCTGCGTTTGAAAATTAATACTTTATATTACATTGTCTCAGTGTTCTTCCGAACAAACGGAATCACTTCACACTTCTTTGCATTAAATTTCATCTGCCACGTGTCCATCCATTCCACCAACCTGTTTGCGTCCTTTCTAAGTTCTATCAAGCTCACAAAGCTTCCAAGTTTCATAGTAACATATGTCCGGAAGAGTAGGGGTTCTAAAACTAACTCCTGGGGAACTCCACTAAAGATCTTCCGCCAATCTGAAAAACAACCGGCTAATGACCCTCAGAGAAGAAGTTCCTCACAATCTCCAACTTAAATGGGAGACGTTTTCATTTTCATTATAACCCCTTTAAGACCCAGGGGAACGACCCGATTAATCTCCCCATGAGCCTCGTGGAGTACGAGCTCCCCCGCTGAGGGGCAGAGGCACATCAGCGGGGTTGTTAATTACACAGGATAAAATCTGGCCCAGTTAAGAGCCGGAGTTCCAGAATAGTCCCAACTGGGACTGTGGCATTCTCATAACTATCAGCATTACAAGGGTTAATGTAGTACCATGAATAGCCATTAGAGGAAGCTGCAGATACTATTATATAAAGCAGAGATGCTAGACCTTATGGGAGGAGTCTATGCAGGAGACAGCTAGTGAAGGTCATAAGAGCAGTTAGTGTGAGAAGGTTAGATTATAGTTTATACCAGTAGTGAGATTAGCAGTAGATGAGTGTAGTTAGATGTTATTGATCAATCCTGTATTCTAAAAGGACTAAGTGTCGAAACCCAGTTTAGTAGTGTAAATAAAATCTATACTGTGGTCTTTGTGGAACACTACGCCAACCATCCTAAATAAGCAACACAAAGAACACCACAGGGATTTGGATTCTTTCTTGGATATACTTTTCCAAAACCAAGAGTTAGAAATAAAGCTTTTTTGACTCTCATTTCCGGACTCCTCCTTGACGACCATAATTATTTTCCTGGAGCCTTACTTTTGATAACCTCCGGAGGCAGCAGGTTACTGGAAAAATACATGATATTGGCTACATATCATTTCTGTTTTTTTTGGCAGTGGATATCTTAACAAAGTAGAGCTTACCTTCGCATTTGAGTCCCTGCCGCACTAATCCCCACAGCATCTCCCCACAGTGATCACAGAATGCAGGAGCTCTGTAGGAATGGACAAACAAGGTGTGTGGTCGAATCTGGAAATCTTCAAATGTGGCAGCAGCTGCACATTATAAACAGAGAAAGAATTTAGGAGCCATGGAAAGAAAATTGCTGTTTTATACAATACATTCACTTGTCAACAGAGTTTGCTTTACAAAGTCTTCATAATTATTTCCTCTCACCACTATTGCAGAGCGTGATGTCAAGAAATTAAATAGTGCAAGCATTTTTCTAAATTAACCAACACAGTTTTCATAAATTGGAGTATTTATCAATCTAATCATTTGGATTACTGCCTCTGCCATGATAGGAGTTGATGGAACTCAATACAAATGCTGAATGGAATTGTTCAAAGGCTCCAATTTGAAAAGAAAAGCCTGAGAGATGGAAAAATATACAGGAATTCTCTTGTGAGCTCAATTAAAAAGAAGAAATGATATTTAAAAATAACGTATATGCGGTTCCTCTGTTATTTTCAGTTTAAGAGTACCTGATATCAACATTTGTTGTTCATTGCAGACAATATCAGGGAAACGTTAGAAGATATACCAAAACTAAAATAAGTGATTTCTCCTCAGTGAATGATAACTGGTGTTGATTGTGGGATTCAGCGATGGTAATGCCATTGAATGTCAAGGTGATTAGATCCTCCCTTGTAGGAGATAGTCATTGCCTGACACTTGTCTGGTGCAAATGTAACTTACCACTTGTCAGCCAAGCCTGATAATGGACATAAAACTAGTTAAAACATGAATTCAAAAGGATTTCATGTGAAGGCATGATAAAAAAAATGTGACAGCTCAGATGGTATATGACTTGGAAGAGAAGTTGCAGTTGTTCTCATGTACCTTCTGTCTTTGTCCTTCTGGATGGAGAGGTGCCACAAAGAAGCTCGGCAACATACTGCAGTACATTTTGTAGATACTACGCTCAGCAGCCACTGGAAACCAGTGCTGGAGGGAGCAAATGTTCAAAGTGTTAGCTGGAGTGCCAAAAATCTTACTGCAATTGCACTCATCCAGTGCTCAGTACTTTTATCGGATCGGTGATGGCAAGGTTTTGCGAGTCAGGAGATGAGCCACTTACCACAGACTATGCCATAGCATATATATGGCTCATTCAATTGCGTTCCTGGTCATTAGTAATTCCCCCCACCCCCCACCCCCAATGTTAATGGTGGGGGACTTGCTGGTGGTGATGGTATTGAATGTTAAGGGGAATCTTACATTTTTCTATTTAACTATAAATCATAGTGTAAAATAAAAGGATTTGATGGAGTAAGAACAGAATGTCTAATTTTGAAATGGGGGCTGAATATGTCTGGAATATCTGATCCACCTATCCCAGTCTCTGCTTCTGAACTTGTTTCACCTGAAGATGACACTTGGCTCTAGGTTTGCAACCCGGTCAAGTCTTGCTGGTGAACAGGAAGTAAACATCCCTGACCCTCTGCAATGACACAGAATAGCCACTAGTCTTTGGGAAGAACTGATATTAAGGTCTGGCATATGGTCAATTATAATCCCTCTTCTTTCAGAGCATCTTGGCAAGATTCGAGCAATACAATGATACCAAAAGGTTTTCTGCAGGACAAGGAGAAACATTCTCAAACTGCGCCTCTTACCCCAGGATTATGGGCGGAATTCTCCGCTTGAGAAACTAAGTGCTGACGCTGAGACTGAATCACGAATTTTCAATGTTGACAAAAGCTGTGTCAGTCCCAGAGTGATTCAGGTCCCGTTAACGGGCTAGCACCGGCGCCATGTGGAATTTGCACAATTTCAATGCATGCCGACCCTCAGCCCAGCCAAGATGGCACTGGTTGTGGTGGAGCATGCCCATCCTGTTGATGGGTCGGCTGGGGCGAGAGGGTACCTTAGGGGGGCGGCCTAGGGGGGGGGGGGTTACCCATACGACCCGTGGCTCTAAGTTCCCAATGGGCAGTCAGATGGCTGCCTTGCAGGCTGCGGGAATAGTGGTCCATGCCCGTCCACCCCAACATCATGGCCCACCTCCTGGTCGCCCCTCACTATTACCCCCGGCCCTGACAGATGCCCCCTGGCCACAGGCACAACCGTCAGCACACGATGTTGGGCCTTTTCCGTATCCCTTCTCTCTCCCTCAGAAACCACAACGCCTGTTTGCCGACTTCAAATACCACAAGTAAACCTCGCCATCGGTAATTCCGCCTCGCGGAGATGGTGTGTTGCGGGCGGCCCGGAAATTGCCAAGTCGGGCCCGTTAATGATATGGCAATTGCATTTACTGTACAATTTGCATGCCCTAGACAGCATACGGCAGAGAACGCATTCACGCTGCTGTCGAGGGACTGGAGCATGGCACCTGGCAGCAACTTCAATTTTTGGCTGATGCACGATTCTCCGCCCAATCGTGTTTTGCAATTCCGGCATTGGCCGATGGAGAATCCCTCCTAATATATTCTTTCTTCCTATTAACTCCTAAAAAAGGTCCACTTCTTCTCGGTAAAACATTTCAACTTCCAGAAATGAATGGCAAAAAATATAGACATGGCAAAATGCTGCTAAACGTCGTTTGATAACATTTTAATCAAAGAAATACCAAAATATTGATCTTTCAGGCAGGAAGGCGTGTTTGATTTAATATAATTTAGTGGGTGCTGGAAATTGATTTTGTTAACACTAACACAGCATAAAATGACTGGGGGAAGTGTGTTAGTGGGTGGGGTGGGTTGAATTTTACTCACCTCTTGCAGGTTGAATGGTATTTAGTTCTTTAGGACACATTTCTTTAGGTAATAGTTTTTCCTGACACAATGTATTATGAAATGCTTTATTTTGCAAAAAGGAAAGGGGGCGTTTAATGTGGACCAATTTATTTGAATTATGGCTTGTAGACATTTGAACAAAGAAGCTAGGAAAGAGCTGAGAGACACATGAATAAGAGAAGAAATCCGTCTGGCACAGGGCTCTCTACTCTATAACATTAAAAGGCGATGGCAATTTTGAAACATTGCTTTGTTCTCTGTTGGTTAGCCAATAATAAATGCACAAAATTCCAGATCAAGGTTTTAATCCTGTTGTGTGGCAAGTGAAGAGCACAATGAGCCAAGCCAGCAGCGTTGCTTCGGAGTTCAAGAATCGCAGTGATAAATGTTAATTTTCTCAACCTCCCCCAAATTTGTGGTGGCAGAGGGAGTTTCAGGCTGTGTTAGCATGGAGGAGTCCTGGACGAACAAAGGGTCTGTACTGCTGCATATTAACATTATGTAGCACTTGAGGTGGCATTCCCCATCCCCCTTCTCCTGCTGTCACTTCCATATTCTGCTGCCAACGATGCTCAATCAGCAGTGTAAGAACCGCATTACTGAAGCAGGAACAGCATTCCTTTCCTTCCAGAGATTGCATCTTAGTCAGCGCTACAGCCATTTTCAAAGCCCCGGCACCCAACTCTTGCTCTTCAGCATAATGAGTAACATTATTGCAAAGAAATGGGCTGGGAAAATATTTAAATAATCACGCAAATGTGTCTACTTCAGCAGCGTATTTTTAAAAAATAATAAAAAATAGTTAAGAAATTCCACTCCTTTTTGGGTTGCAAATTCACATCCAGAGGCACCGTCGCCTCTCACTGCTCTGGGACTGTCCAATGGAGGGAGCAGGTACTGCTTAAATCTTATGCTTTCCACATTGCACTATTGAAGAGGCATGGTTGGAGAACGCCTTGCTCCACTGAATGTTCCATCAGTTGTTATCACCAAAGGCCTAATGGATGTATGTCCGCAGGAAGAGGAGGGTATGTGTCATACAATATCACGTGATCCCAAGGCCTAGTATTGTAACAGATTGGATTCAATTTGAATTGGTTTTGGGAGCAGGCAAGGAGCTGGTTTAGGGTTTACCCCTATCCACACTCTGAGCCCTGACTTTGTATCTCTGAAAAAGGAATATGTTTAAAAAAAAATTGACCTGCTCAGTCTGCATAATGCATGCCCCAGAACTGGGTTTAGTACCTACCTCATCACCCTCCCACACGCATCATTTAACTGACCTCACCACCAGAATTTGTGAGGGTTGGGCAGAGTGTGGAGACGGATTTCCTCCTCAAGTAACTCAACCAGGCAATGGCACCACCAAAACATCTACATTTAGCAATATGGTATGATAATGGCTAATAGCGTTTAGCATGTATTCTGCTACATCTGTTACAAAAAAAATCAGCACTAATAAGAATATTTGGAAAAGTATAGTGCTCTTAAAATTGGTAACATAGATGTTACAAAGGTGTTTACAGCATGGAAACAGGCCCTATGGCCCAGCTTGTCCATGCCGAATAATTATTTGCACCTTTCCATGGTAAATGCTGGAAGTACTGCAAAATAACAAGTTCCTGCTGGTTTAGTGTCACGTGATGTGTAATTTTAGTCCTTAGAGTGTTTGCGAGGCTTTGGGGAGATTGCCATCTCTGATTGTATTGCGCAACACCCTTAATAAACCTCTCATTATGTTTTACAAGAATCCATATTGTGGGGACCTCCATACCTTTTTTCTTTGTGGCAACAAATAAATATAACAATTTAATATTAGGATTATGCAGGTTGTTAATATGGACATTTGTAAACTACACAGTGACACACTGGAATTTTCACCTTATATTTTGCTCGTCTCTCTGTTTTTGTTTTTTAATTCAATCCCAAGATGTTGAGTCGCTGGAGAATCCGGCATTTACTGTCCATCCCTAATTGTCCTGAGAAAGTGGTCGTGAGCCATCCAGAACCATTCCAGTTCGATGAAACCACATGATTTTTTTTCAGGTCGCTTCAGAGGGCAGTTGAAAGTGAAAGTGAACCACATTGGGACATATCGGCCTGACTCTTGGAAATTTCCAGCGCATTCAACTGGTATTCACTTTCAGAGATACAATTAAGTCAATGGTTTCAAATGAAACTTGTGATTTAATTAACAGTTGATTAATTGGGATAAGTGGATATGACTTGGGAACAACAAACAATAAATTTCGACATGTCTATTTTGAAACAATGAAGCTGGGGAAAATGAAGGTGATGTCAAAATAATTATCCCAACATTAGGATCAAACTGCTTTTTCAGCACAAGCGTGGTAAATACGAACTTTTCTTTTTGGCGAAAAAGGACTTCTATTTGTATTGACCTTTTCATAACCTCAGAATGTCACACGCTGCAATTGCAGCCAATGAAGTATTTGTGAAGTGTAGTTAATTTTGAATGTCAGAAACCCAGCAGCCAATTTGTGCACAGCAAGGTTCCCCAACAGTGATAGACTATCTAGAAGAAAAATGTTTGAAATGCAAGCGGTACTCCCTTGAAATATAATTGTCTATGAAGCAAAAACACTTCAAGAAGGAAAAAGCGAACTTGTATTTATATTCGACTTTTCAAATCTGCAGGATACCCCAAAGCACATTACAGTGAGTGAGTTGCTTTAAAATTGTAATGACTGTTGTAATGTAGATAAACTTGCCAACCAAGAGCACAGAGAAAAATAAAAAATAAAATGTGTTTTTGGTGGGGTCGGCTGAAGGATAATTACTGGGCAGTATTCAGGGAGTGTTTCTGCTCCTCTTCAAACAATGCCATGGGCCTTTTTACATTCACTTGAACAGGCGGACAGCATCTTGGTTTAACATCTCAAAACACAATGATGGAAATTTGAACCAAACTGTTATGGTGGGATTAGCAATGGATGAGGTGAAACATAAACTGAAGAATGAAATCAGGCTGGGGTGTGAAACCAGGATGGGGGAAGAGGGGGGGGGTGGGGGGGCGGGGGGGAGGAAGGGGGGGGGGGAGAGGACAGGGGGGGGTGGTGAGGGGCTGGGTGGGTGGGTAGGTAGGTGAAGGCTCCCCATCCAATTAAAGACGACAGACAAACTGTCAAAGCTGGAGGGCCAATCTGTGTTTGACAGCCAAGTTCATAATTACCGCTGTGAAATCTTTCCTGTTCTGGAAAACAAAGATATTTATGAAATGCCAATTTTAAAAATTTATACAAGGGGTTTGGGTGTCGCTGGCTAAGCAGGCATTTATTGCCCATCCCTAATTGCCCTTAAGGTGGTGGTGAACCTCCCTCTTAAACAGCTGAAGTCCCTGTGGTGTAGGTATACCCACAGTGCTGTTAGGGAGGGGGTTTCAGGATTTTGACCCAGCGACAGTGAAGGAGCGGCGATACAGAGAACAGAGAACATAGAAGATTACAGCGCAGTACAGGCCCTTCGGCCCTCGATGTTGTGCCGACCTGTGAAACCACTCTAAAGCCCATCTACACTATTCCCTTATCGTCCATATGTCTATCCAATGACCATTTGAATGCCCTTAGTGTTGGCGAGTCCACTACTGTTGCAGGCAGGGCATTCCACGCCCTTACTACTCTCTGAGTAAAGAACCTACCTCTGACATCTGTCTTATATCTATCTCCCCTCAATTTAAAGGTATGTCCCCTTGTGCTAGACATCACCATCCAAGGAAAAAGGCTCTCACTGTCCTCCCTATCAAATCCTCTGATCATCTTGTATGCCTCAATTAAGTCACCTCTTAACCTTCTTCTCTCTAACGAAAACAGCCTCAAGTCCCTCAGCCTTTCCTCATAAGATCTTCCCTCCATACCAGGTAACATTCTGGTAAATCCCCTCTGCACCCTTTTCAATGCTTCCACATCCTTCCTATAATGCGGCGACCAGAATTGCACGCAATACTCCAAATGCGGCCGCACCAGAGTTTTGTACAGCTGCAACATGACCTCATGGCTCCGAAACTCAATCCCTCTCCCAATAAAAGCTAACACACCGTACGCCTTCTTAACAACCCTCTCAACTTGGGAGGCAACTTTCAGGGATCTATGTACATGGACACCGAGATCTCCCTGCTCATCCACACTGCCAAGAATCTTACCATTAGCCCAGTACTCTGTCCTCCTGTTATTCCTTCCAAAATGAATCACCTCACACTTTTCTGCATTAAACTTCATTTGCCACCTCTCAGCCCAGCGCTGCAGCTTATCTATGTCCCTCTGTAACTTGTAACATCCTTCCGCACTGTCCACAACTCCACCGACTTTAGTGTCATCTGCAGATTTACTAACCCATCCTTTTACGCCCTCCTCCAGGTCATTTATAAAAATGACAAACAGCAGTGGCCCCAAAACAAATCCTTGTGGTACACCACTAGTAACTGGACTCCAGTCTGAACATTTCCCATCAACCACCACCCTTGGCTTTTTCCAGCTAGCCAATTTCTGATCCAAACTGCTAAATGACCCTGAATCCCATGCCTCCGTATTTTCTGCAGTAGCCTACCGTGGGGAACCTTATCAAACGCTTTACTGAAATCCATATACACCACATCAACTGCTTTACCCTCATCCACCTGTTTGGTCACCTTCTCAAAGAACTCAATAAGGTTTGTGAGGCACGACCTACCCTTCACAAAACCGTGTTGACTATCTCTAATCAAATTATTCCTTTCCAGGTGATTATACATCCTATCTCTCATAAACCTATCCAAGATTTTGCCCACAACAGAAGTAAGGCTCACTGGTCTATAGTTACCGGGGTTGTCTCTACTCCCCTTCTTGAACAAGGGGACAACATTTGCTAACCTCCATTCTGGCACTATTCCTGTAGACAAAGATGACTTAAAGATCAAAGCAAAGGCTCAGCAATTTCCTCCCTAGCTTCCCAGAGAATCCTAGGATAAATCCCATCCGGCCCAGGGGACTTATCTATTTTCACACTTCCAGAATTGCTAACACCTCCTCGTTATGAACCTCAAGCCCTTCTAGTCTAGTAGCCTGAATCTCAGTATTCTCCTCGACAACATTGTCTTTTTCCTGTGTGAAAACTGACGAAAAATATTCATTTAGCACCTCTCCTATCTCCTCGGACTCCAAGCACAACTTCCCACTACCCTCCTTGACTGCCCCTACTCTTACCCTAGTCATTCTTTTATTCCTGACATATCTATAGAAAGCTTTAGGGTTATCCTTGATCCTACCTGCCAAAGACTTCTCATGTCCCCTCCTGGCTCTTCGTAGCTCTCTCTTTAGGTTCTTCCTAGCTAATTTATAACTCTCGAGCGCCCTAACTGAACCTTCATGTCTCATCTTTACATAAGCCTCCTTCTTCCTCTTGACAAGTGTTTCGACTGCTTTAGTAAACCACGGTTCCCTTGCTCGACCACGTCCTCCCTGACAGACAGGTACATACTTATCAAGGACACGCAGTAGCTGCTCCTTGAACAAGCTCCACATTTCCATCGTGCCCATCCCCTGCAGTTTTCCTCTCCATCCGATGCATCGTAAGTCTTGCCTCATCGCATCATAATTGCCTTTCCCCCAGATATAACTCTTGCCCTGCGGTATATACCTATCCCTTTCCATCACTAAAGCAAACACAATGGAATTGTGGTCACTATCACCAAAGTGCTCACCTACCTCCAAATCTATCACCTGTCCTGGTTCATTACCCAGTACCAAATCCAATATGGCCTCGCCTTTCGTTGGCCTATCTACATACTGTGTCAGGAAACCCTCCTGCACACATTGGACAAAAACAGACCCATCTAACGTACTCGAACTATAGCGTTTCCAGTCAATATTTGGAAAGTTAAAGTCCCCCATAACAACTAACCTGTTGCTTTCGCTCCTATCCAGAATCATCTTTGCAATCCTTTCCTCTACATCTCTGGAACTTTTTGGAGGCTCATAGAAATCCCCTAACAGGGTGACCTCTCCTTTCCTGTTTCTAACCTCAGCCCATACTACCTCAGTAGACGAGTCCTCATCAAACGTCCTTTCTGCCACCGTAATACTGTCCTTGACTAACAATGCCACCCCTCCCCCTCTTTTACCACCTTCCCTGAGCTTACTGAAATATCTAAACCCCGGTACCTGCAACAACGATTCGTCTCCCTGCACTATCCATGTCTCCGAAATGGCCACAACATCGAGGTCCCAGGTACCAACCCATGCCGCAAGTTCACCCACCTTATTCCGGATGCTCCTGGCATTGAAGAAGACACACTTTAAACACCTTCCTGCCTGCCGGTACACTCCTGAAACTTTGAAACCTTACTCATGACCTCACTACTCTCAACCTCCGGTTTACTGGAGCTACAATTCGGGTTCCCAAGCCCCTGCTGAACTCGTTTAAACCCCCCCGAAGAGGTGGTGAGTGACTTGGAGGGGAACCATTCAAGGCTGCCACTCCTCGTCAATGGTGAAGGGAGTGAATGTTTGTGGATGGGGTGCCAATCAAGCAGGCTGCATTGACCGGGACGGTGTCAAAGAATGTTTGTTGGAGATGCACTCATCAAGGCAAGTGGAGAGTATTCCATCACACTCCTGATTTGTGCCTTGTATGGTGGACAGGCTTTGGAGGGATCAGGAAATGTGTTACTCGCCGCAGGATTGCTCGCCTCTGACCTGCTCTTGTAGCCAAAGTATTTAAATGGCTAGTCCAGTTCAGTTTCCGGTCAATGGTAACCCCTCGGATGTTCCTAGTGGGGGTTTCAGCGATAGTAATGCGATGGTTAGATTCCCTCTTGCTGGAGATGATAATTGCCTGACACTGGTGTGTCGTGAATATTACTTGCCACTTATCAACCCAAGCCTCGATATTGCCCAGGTCTTGCTGTATTTGAACATGAACCACTTCAGTATCTGAGGAATCATAGATGGTACTGAACATTGTGCAGTCATCAGCGAACATCGCCACTTTTGACCTTATGATGGAAGGAAGGTCATTGATGAAGCAGCTGAAGATGGTTGGGCATAGGACACTATCCTGAGGAACTCCTGCAGTGGTGTCCTGGAACATAGGTGATTAACCTCCAACACAACAATCCTCATCTGTGTCAGGTATGAATCCAACTCGTGGCAGGTTTTCCTCCGATTTACATTGAGTTCAGATTTGCTAGGGCTCCTTGATGCCATACTTGGTCAAATGCTGCCTTGATGTCAAGGGCAGTCACTCTCACCTCACTTCTGGCATTCAGATCTTTTGTCCATGTTTGAGCTATGGCTGTAATGAGGTCAAGAGCTGAGTGACCCAGTAGCAGGTTAATTGCTGAGTAAGTGTTGCTCGATAGCATTGTTAATGACTCTTCCATCACTTTGCTGATGATTGAGAGTAGACTCATCGGGCAGTAACTGGCTGGATTGGATTTGTCCTGTTTCTTGTGCACAGGACATACCTGGGCAATTTTAGATGCCAGTGTTGTCGCTGAACTGAAACAGCTTGGCTCGAGGAGCAGAAAATTCTGAAGCACAACTCTTCAGTATTATTGCCGGAATATTGTTCGGGTGCATAGTCTTTGCAGTATCCAGTGCCTTCAGCTGTTTCTTGATATCCTGTGGAGTGAATCTAATTAGTTGAAAATTGACATCTGTGATGCTGGGGACCTCTGGAGGAGGCCGAGATGGATCATCCACTCAGCACTTCTGGATGAAGATTGCTGCTAATGCTTCTGCCTGGTCGTTTGAACTGATTCGCAGGGCTACCGCATCATTGAGGATGGGGATATTTGTGGTGTCTCCTCCTCCAGTGAGTTGTTAGGGCTAGAGTTATTGGATATGGCAGGACTGCAGAGATAAGATCTGATCCATTAGTTGTGGAATCACTTAGCTCTTCCCATTTATTTATTTTATTTCTCCACTGAAATAAAATAAATTCCACATTAAAATATATTTATGATATTTAAACTTCCATCTGAATCCAATATGTACATCCCACTCATTTCTTTACCTCTGCCTAATATTCAATTAGAAGTGAAGCATGTTAAGTGGATTTTATTTCCTGGTTTGTTTGCGAGAATTCTTCAGTGCTATTGGATGCTAACCCTGCTTGAAAGCTGCACTGTTGCTGCACACCTGGCGATCTGCGTGACTTGGCAGCAGATTCAAACTAACGTTTGAAAAAGGGAGATCCACGCACAGAGGTTACAAGATCTTTAATAATCAATAATAATCTTTATTAGTGTCACAAGTAGGCTTACATCAACATTGCAATGAAGTTACAGTGAAAATCTCCTAGTCGCCACACTCCGGCACCTGTTCGGATACACAGAGGGAGAATTCACAATGTCCAATTCACCTAACAAGCGCGTCTTTCGGGACTTGTGGGAGGAAACCGGAACACCCGGAGGAAACCCACACAGACACGGGGAGAACGTGCAGACTCAGCACGGACAGTGACCCAAGCCGGGAATCGAACCCGGATCCCTGGCCCTGTGAAGCAACAGTGCTAACCACTGTGCTACCATGCCACCCCTACCGTGCCGTGTTTGGACAGCTTTCATAAGTTCAGTGATGACGTTTCTTCAGCACTAACTGCTCCATCTGAGCTCAGGCTGTCTTTTTCTTCCGACTCTTTTGCCTTTGGTTTTCTTGCTGAGAGAATGGGAGTGTCACTAATTCCAAATTTGTACTGGCCAATCAGAAATTTTAAAAAGAACACAGGGTCAATATGGGTATGTTTTCCTTCACCCACAGAGACTCGGAGAATTGTCACCTTCACCTGTCGGTTCAGACTGACGTGTGAAATCACACCGACAGAGAGCTTACAGTGTTTACTGTGATTGCAAGGTGCTACATACTAGAGTATCAAATCTACGTTCGCTCTGCTGCTAACAAAGCTCTTTATATCCGATTGTAAAATAATGCACCTTTTCTCTGGCGTCAACCCAGCGCATGGGCGGGGGGGTGGGGTTCATCTCCGCGTCGGCCATCGCGGAGGTCCACAGCGGCCGATGCGGAAGAATAGAGTGCCCCCACGGAACAGGCCCACCTGCGGATCGGTGGGCCCCGATCGTGGGCCAGGCCACCGTGGGGGCACCTCCCGAGGCCAGATCCCCCTACACCCACCCGAGGACCCCGGAGGCCACCCGCGCAGCCAGGTCCCGCCGCCAAATACCTGGTGTATGTACGCCGGTGGGACTGGCCGAAAACGGGCGGCCACTCGGCCCATCGCGGGCCAGAGAATCGCCGGGGGGGGGGGCCGCTGCCAGCAGCCGCCGACCGGCACGGCGTTATTCCCACCCCCGCCGCCAGAGAATTCGGCAGCCGACGGGGGCGGGATTCACGCCGGCGGGGGGTCGGAGAATCCTGCCCATGATCATCAATTCATATTTCACTGTCTATGGGCCATGATCTACCGGCCTCATCGTGCGTTTAGCAGGTGAGGCCGAAAGTGGGAACCACGCCGAGCACAGATTGGTTTCCAATCTCACCGGCCTGCTCTCGTTGGCGAGATCCAGCTCTTGTTGTGGCGTGGCAAGAAAACAGTAATCACCTATTAAGTCCAATCTCCATACCATTAACGGAAAGGACCCCCTATTGAACAGTCACCCGTGGTCTAACTACCTTCCCAGTGAGCAGTCAAGTGGGCGCCGCTCAGTGTACCCATTTAAAAACGTGAAGCTAGCGGAATGGCTGCTGCGAGAATCCGAGGAGATGAGTAGCTATCTTCGAAATCGGGCAGTCAGCCCAGGGGCACTGGAGCTGTTGCTCAAGTGTTTGGGGGGAGGGGAGGGGGGTGGTTAGAGCCCCCATGGAGGGACAGGTTCGGTCGAAGGGTGGGCCACCATCGGTGGGAGGGGGGGTCACCCCTGGGCTGGGGAGGGTTGGGGGGGGGGGGTGATCCAGAGTATACCACCCCCTGGATTGTGCACACCCATAAGGGGATATCCCATAAGGGAATCAGGGGTTATGGGGAGAAGGCAGGAGAATGGGGATGAGAAACAGATCAGCCATGATGGGCCGAATGGCCTAATTCTGCGCCAAGATTTTATGGTGTTATGGTCTTATAGTGGTGGGGCAAACAGCTGCTGGCTGTCTGTCCCACCGAACACCCCCGTGACAGAGCCCCATCCGTGGTAATATGGTTGATGCACAATCAATAACCTCAGAAATGAGATTGGAGACAATTGAAGGCTTTAATACGCTAGATGTTTCCCCCAGCAGCGCAGGTACAGAAGAAAGCTGCTGGGGAGGCACGGGCTCTTATACCCCGCCTTGCAGGGCGGAGCTAACATGCAAGCCTATTCAATGGGAACAAGTACATTCTCCACCAATGGTATTCCGGCA
Organism: Scyliorhinus torazame; assembly: GCF_047496885.1. Classification (NCBI taxonomy): domain Eukaryota; kingdom Metazoa; phylum Chordata; class Chondrichthyes; order Carcharhiniformes; family Scyliorhinidae; genus Scyliorhinus; species Scyliorhinus torazame. Next base: position 222,500,750 of record NC_092708.1, on the reverse strand, counting down.
TAACTAGGTACCGTAATCCTCCTAACACAGACTACCACAATGGTGAAGGTCACTTTAACTCCCACTGACTGTCCAGGGGTCTGCCCCACACTCTTAGAGGACCCGGCTGCCCACTAGGCTGGGTAGGGGCCCAGAGGGGGAAGCTGGTGATGGCCCAAGGTGTACAGGCATTACTGGTCTTTCAAACTGATGTCGGAACACAGCGCATGCTGCAGGCAGCTCTGCCCTAACAAGGTGACGGTGCTGCACCTAATCCATGTACTTGCAGACCTGGCACCATGTGAAGGAGGGGGTTACCCGCTCCCGGTGGCCATCAAGGTCACTGCAATCCTGAACATCTATGCCTTGGGATCATTCCAGGGCTCGAGAGGGGACTTGTGCGGCATATTCCAACCAACAGCCCACAAGTGCATCTGTGAAGTCACGGATGCCCTGTTTGCCTGGGCAGCCGACTATATAAACTTTGACGTGGACCAAGCCCATCAAGATGCCCAGGCAGCAACGGTGGATTGGCCAGCAGCATGGCCAATCCACCCAACCTGCACGTCTTTGGACTGTGGGAGCCGGAGCACCCGGAGGAAACACACGCAGACACGGGGAGAACATGCAGACTCCGGACAGACAGTGACCCAGCGGGGAATCAAACCTGGGACCCTGGCGCTGTGAAGCCACAGTGCTATCTGATGTGTTGGGTGTTCTGGATCACATACAGGTCACCAACACTTGAAATAGTGCAACACTATTTTATTGAATCATTAACTATTTAAACATACTTAAGACTGTGGGTTAATACGATACTAGCTTTAACTAAAGACCTTTGCCTTGTCCTAACCAGTCGATGCACTCAGCACATGGTGAATGTCTGTGTTGCAGGCTGTGAGCTCTGTCCTCCAAGCTTGCTGCTACTCGAATGAGTGGGAACTCTGACGCTCCCTGTCTTTATAGTGCGTGTGCTCTAACTGGTGAATGGCATGTTGATTGGTCCCACTGTGTGTCCATCAGTGTGTGTCTGCACCATGATATACTGGTGTATATTATGACATCCCCCCTTTTATAAAAAATATACCTGCGTGGCAATAAATAGTGTATAGTGAATGTTCCTGGCTACGTGTGCGCGAAATATTTACAGGACTATGTACATTAAAACTAAGCTATTTACATGGGAAGGTGCCTGGTGCAGAAAAAACAGTGTGTCACAAGAATAACGAGATGAACACTATATACAAACCACTTGAACGATTAAACGGAACAGAACAAATCAGAAAGTCCATATGTCCACAAAGTTCACAAATTAAGTCTCTGAGGTGGGTGAAGAGTTCTGGTGGACCGTCAGGGCGGCACACCACTCATCGTCTGGATCGATACTGTATACCGACAGCGGCTGGTGTCTTTGCTTCGGGGACAGCCTGTTTTTCGTTACGACTCGAAAAGGTGCCTTCGTCTCCTCGGTGTCACTGCTGTGTGGGAGGTCCGCATCGGACTCGGTGGCCATGGCTTGAATTGCCCGAACATTCCTGTGAGGCTGGCTGAAGCGATGGGAGTTGGCAGGCTGAGCTGTTCGACAGAAGGCAGCATAGTGGCCAAGTCTTCCACATCGTAGACATTGTCGAGATTTTGTGGGGCATTGCTGCTTTAAATGGGCGGAGCCACAGTTGCCGCATGTCGTGACGTCAGCACATTCGCTGCGTAACCGCGCATGCGTGGTGCGTGCCTGCGCATTACGTTCTTCAACGTTGCCGTCCCCTCGTTTGGTGCGCACAAGCGCGGAGTCTGCGAAAAGCTCGCAAAATGGCCGCCCTCATCCAGGCTGAGGCCCTGGAGGTGCTCAATCACTTGGGCCCGTTCCGCCTCGTGGGGACCTTGCCGCGCCTTTTCAGCTGCTTGTATATGGGAATACCGACTCGTGGCGTTTTCATGTAAGACACAGGTCTCGATGGCGGTCGCTAGGGTGAGTTGCTTTACTTTGAGGAGCTGCTGACATATGGGGTCCGACTGAACACCAAAAGCGATCTGGTCGCGTATCATGGAGTTGGAGGTGGGCCCATAGCTGCAAGATTGCGCAAGGATGCGGAGGTGCGTGAGAAAGGATTGGAAAGATTCATCCTTACCCTGCAAACGCTGCTGGAACATGTAGCATTCAAAACTTTCATTCACCTCTATGCTGCATTAAGTGTCAAACTTGAGGAGGACCGTCTTGAACTTCGTCTTATCTTCATCATCTGCAAAGGTGAGAGAGTTGAAAATGTGGATGGCATGGTTCCCGGCCGTGGAGAAGAGAAGAGCAATCTTTCTGGTGTCCGAGGCGCCCTCCCTGTCCGTGGCTTCGAGGAAGAGCTGGAAGCGTTGTTTGAAAATCTTCCAGTTGGCCCAAAGTTGCCAGCGATGCGGAGCGGCGGCGGCGGGCTGATGTTGTCCATATTGCAGGATGACAGAATGCTGGCGGAAGGCAGATCACTTGCTGGTAGGTCTAAGAAGTGTTAGGATCCCACCGTCCTGGTATCATGATGTGTTGGGTGTTCTGGATCACATACAGGTCACCAACACTTGAAATAGTGCAACACTATTTGATTGAATCATTAACTATTTAAACATACTGTGGGTTAATACGATACTAACTTTAATTAAAGACCTCTGCCTTGTCCTAACCAGTCAATGCACTCAGCACAGGAATGTCTGTGTTACAGGCTGTGAGCTCTGTCCTCCTAGCTTGCTGCTACTCGAATGAGCGGGAACTCTGATGCTCCCTGTCTTTATAGTGCGTGTGCTCTCACTGGTGATTGGCTGCGGTGTTGTGTATGTTGATTGGTCCCACTGTGTGTCCATCAGTGTGTGTCTGCATCATGATATACTGGTGTATATTATGACACTATCCACTTGTGCTACCGTGCTGCCCTACGATGAAAGGGGAAGAACATGCGGCCATCTTCGAGAATGACACTGAGGAGGTGCTGGACCAGGAGGGGTTGGAGGATGAGCCCGGGTAGTACCCACGGGAACAGCTGGAGGATGGAGGACAGATGGCAGCGGCAAGGGTTCAGCACGCCTGGAGGACCAGAGAAGCCCTCATCCTCGCACGCTTCTCATAGGACGTGGCTTCGTCTGTCATCACACCGCCCTCTCCCCATCCCTCCCACAGTCCCCACAACCATGCCCTCCCCTTTACCCCAACACCCCCCCCTTCCCCAATCACCCTGTTGGATCGTCCCAGGGTGTGTGTTAAATCCCTCCAGAGTGATGTGCCTGTTGACGGCATTGTCAGTGGGTCAATATACAAGACATGGAGGGTGATGATAACCTGCAGTGAGCTGAGCTCTGATGCTCCTCAACCTATCCATAGTCTGACTGCTGAGTGGTCACTCACGCCCATCACCTGCATGTGGTATACCTTTGCGAGGGGGTCAACTGGGGGAGGGGGGTTCAGGCCGTCCCGCAGTGCGGAATACATGACGGAGGCTTCCCAGGTCTCGAGTGTAATGTGTTCTAATGCTATACAAGTACAATAGTGACTCTAACTGTCCCTAGCTTCCAATGATGCCGCATCCCAAATGCTCTCTCGGTGATCCTCGACGTGCTTAGCCCTACATGCTCTACCGCAAAGTCTAGGTGTGTCCCCAGGATACACATCAGAGGTGGATGCACCCTGCTGCTCACCATATCCTGTGACCTGTGATGCCCCGGCGGGCATCCTCTGTAGGTCCTGGGGCCGAAGGTCACCTGCCAGCTTGGCGGTGGCACATGCCTTGCTGTGCCACTCTGTTCCACACACTGACTCCGAAATGTGCCACTGTCAGCGGGGATGGACTTCAGAGCGCTGGTGACCTCTCTCGTCTCCCTATATGGGGGGCTCCTGGTCAGCCTCCAGCGCTTCCTCCTCCCAGTCGGTGACCGTAGGGCTCTGGGGGGTCACCTCGGGATGGAGCAGTAGAAGGATTGAGCTCCAGATGCCCCTGCTTCATCTGGCTCTGCCAGCCCTGTTGGCTCCCCAATGTCTGCACCATGATGTCGATGCCCCTCTGTGACTGGACATGCTCTGCAGTGCCCTGGCAAGGTCCACCTGAAACTGGGACATGTCCCCCAGCGAACCAGACATACTGCCGAGGCGCTCAGCCATGGCCATCACTGACTGAGCCACGTCTTGCACACCACCACTCATGCTCCTGACGTGCTGTAGGTTCTCCACTATAGTTGCCAGCCTGGCAGCGTTGGCCTCAGTGCCACTCATTGTCGGCGCTATCTCCAGCATCCACAGCTTCTGGGACTCCTCCAATCGGCTATGGAGCCGCTGGAGTAACTCTTCATCAGCTCCGGGATAGCCCGGTCCAGAGGCCCAGCATCTGACTGTGTCTCAGCTGGGTCCTGGGATCCAGCAGACCTCCGACTTCTGTCTCCCCTGAATGTTCCGGCCTCCACCTGATGTGGATCTGCAACCATGTGGTGTTCCCAGAATATGCCTGTCCACTTCTTTCACCCACCGAGGTGTGTGTCTCTGTGCTGGTGGAGGATGGGGAAGACAGCCGTGACACATCGATGGTGGCATCTTCCGTGCTCTCCTCAGATGTTCTCTTGGGAGGTGCCGGGGGACTACCCCAGATGGACCAGCACTGCCACCTGGAGATCCTGCGGGAATATGGACATGTGGGTAATGAGAGGGAAGGATTATTATGCAGGCATGAACAACACACGTGTGACAGATCAACTGGGTGGGGGCCGGTGGATCCTCTTCTATGTGGCATATGCCAAGCTCGACCCTGGTGACTGATCTGCCCTCGGCCACCCCCGCAACCTCCAGTCCATTCCTCATAGAGGGTGAGGGACCTGACGTCCGTCAACTAGCCATCCACTTTGGCCCTATCCCACCGATTGTGCACCAACGTCTGCGGGGACATAGCGGGGGGCATTGTAAGCTGAACGCTTCATTAAAACAAGGGTTGGCATCAATATGGTAAGTGTCCAAGCGCTATGTGCATTCCAATCATCGAAGCGTGTGATTTCACTGCACCTATCTCTCTTTGAAATGGTCGATGCTTACAAACATTGGGATTTCACCACTTAGGCCACTGCACCTTGAAAGAATAAATCAAAGCTGCAGATGGTTTGTAGAAGCTGTCAATCACAGACCACTACTGGAAAGCTATGAATGGTGGCAGCTAATGGATTTGTGAAAACCAGACGTAGGTCACAGCTGCTCTCCTTCCAGGAATGGACATGTGGTGCTACAAGGTAAATGTTATAGCTGTAATTCTTCTCATTGCCCCTGTTTGTCTGCTCTCTAGCTTCCAGTCAGGGGTCTGATTTCGGAGGGAGGGCGGGCAGTCCCTTTAGGCAGGGGGGCTCTGTGTGGGGTCCCCCTATTACAAGGGTCCCGCGGGGGTCTCCCTATTCCAGAAATCTGCCCACTACAGGGAACCCTGTGGGGGAGGGTCTCCCTATTACAGGGGTCCCGGATGGGCGGGGAGGTAAGGGGGAGGGGGGAAGGGGGAAAGACAGGGTGGATGAAGATTCACCTGCCCGTACTTGAAGGGGGAATTCAGGCAATCTGCGGCTGGGGGGGCTGGTGTGGTGCAGGGGGTGAGTTTGTGATGATTTGCAGTGACGGAGATGGCTGGCCACGGGACGTCGCTAACGGGCCACCTACTCAGGATGATGGCCCGAAAGCAGAATTCCCTGGGAAACCCTTGTAACTCCACACCATGCTAAAATTTCATGATGTGGAACACTGAATTGCTTACCTGGTTTGTGCTCCCAGGAGGATCGTAAACCGATTGCAATTCATTCCCAGCGGGAGAACATAGTCTCCCAAATGGAGAATCCCAAAATCCTTCCTTAAATAAAGAGACCAGAACTGTTCACAGAGCTCCAGATGTGGTCTCACCAGTACCTTGTACATTTGCAGCAAGACTTCCCTACTCTTACTCCAACCCCCTTGAAATAAGGATCAACATTCCATTAGCTTTCCTAGGTATCTGCTGCACCTATGTTTCATATAGAAGTAACCCCAAGTCTAAGCTGTGTTGGAGCTTACTGCAGTTTTTCTCCATTTATATAATACCCTGTTCTTTTGTTATCCCTTACAAAATGACCAACCTCACATTTTCCACATTATGCTCCAGGGCGGGTACTGTGAGTCCCTCGGATTGAGGGGCAAGGGGAATACTATGGGGGGGGGGAGGGGTATGGGTGGTGGTCCCGCACAGATATTGTTCTGGGTTTTTAAAATAGTTACTCAGAAGTCAGAAGAAGTTTTATTTCTATTGGCATAACCCTGGCAGAAAAAATGAAGTCAGTAATTTGAATTGCTTTGGCGGATAGTTTCCAGCAAAGCAGTTTTCCAGGGGAAGTAAGCGCTTCTGGACAAAAACCCTTACCTGGGAACATCCAAGAGAGATTCGCCAGCACTTCGTTGGATCCCCCCCTCCCGCCCAAGTGTGACGCTGGGGAGCCAGCAGGTTATGGACCTTTATTACATTTCTATCGAGAGACAATGGCCGAGATTCTCCGCCGGCGGGATGCTCTGTTTTGCCGGCAGCCCGGAGGGTTTCCTGACGGCGTGGGGCTGCCCCATAATGAGAAACCCCATTGACCGGCCGGTGTAATGGAGAGTCCCGACCGGCGGGTCGGGGCAGAAATGTGTTGTGGCGGGCCAGAGCATCGCGCCCAATATATTCGGTAAATATAAATAAAAATAAATCTATTTAGTTGGATTAGGAAAGCAGCTGTAACATTGCTTGGTATTTACTCTGGACCCCAAATAATGAGAAGAAGATTAAGGAATATATCTGTGGAAAAATTTCAAAAAAATTTCAAATTTGTAAGAATAGTAACAGCAGGAAGTTATAATTACCCTAATGTAGACTTGGAAGGAAAAGGTAAGGTGGATGAAGATTTCAAAAATACCCACAGAAACATTTCCTCAATCAGAATGTTTCTCGCTCAACGAAGGAAGTATTGCTAATGGTCATTGAGTACAACAACTTCAGATCATGAACTCTGTCCTCCATCTTGAGTTTTTTTTCCCGAAATGCCAATCTGCATCTTGTTGTCACATTTTTTTCCTTCAGAGCTGACCTTTATTTTGCTGTTAACACCTACTCTGGACCAATGCTTTGTTTCTTTACTCCGACCATTACCAATCTCTTTGCCTTTCGTTGCATAACATGTTTTGTGATTTAATCTACCACACCCGCTAACTTATCCCTTAACCTTCCCTTTTGTTGCGCCTGCTTCTCCCCCTTTTTCAACAGCATGAAATCCATCAGATTTTTACCTCTCAAATGCAAATGGAGAGTCATATTGGACTCGAAATGTTAACTTTGGGCGCAATCCAGCGGATGTGAGTTAAAAGTCCACTGAATGGCGCATTTAGCGGGGTGTTTCTTGCACATGCAGCGCTGAGAAAGACCCCGCTATTCAACGGCACTTTGCTGTTTTCTTTAGCCTCAGCGACGAACAACTCTTTCAGTCACTTCAAACTACTTGTGGATCTAGATTCCATTTTTAAAGGCAGCCCAATCTTTCAATGCTCCCCCCCCCCTACCTCAGTGCCCCTCTACGACCTCCAGAACCCCCATTTCATTCAACTTACCTCTTCTGGGGTCCTCCTTCCCCCCCCCTCCCTTCCCTCCCACCCTACCTCTAATGGGCAAGGTGTCCCCCTCCCCGTGCCCGACCCTTTGCATATGCAACCCAGCACTGTCAGGGTGCCTGGGTGGCAGTGCCAAGGTGCCAGCATGAAAGTGCCAAGGTGCCCAGTTGGAGTTCTAGGGTGCCACCTTGCCCAGTGCCCAATAACACGCAGGCCTCAACACCCCAGCGAGGCCTCCTGAGGTGCCATGATGACGTTGTGAACAAGTATCAGATGGCGCCCGGGTGAGGCCTCACTGGCACAACGGTGAATCCCGGGCCCCGGGTGAATCTGGCAACCGCATATTTAAATGAGCCAAGTCAGGTGCGACGAGGCCGCTGAATGGGGCCCTTTGCTTCTCTTTCCCCAGGCTGCCAGATCGGCTGAGTTTTTCCAGCACTGTGTTTATATTCTAGCAGGGCGGAACTGAAAACCAGGCTTGGTCAAGAAAGCTGTAATTCAGTAACGGCTAGCCTTCAAAGTGGGAATGTTTCGGTTAAAATACCCAAAGCTCAGGTTCCCTGGAGGACAAAAGACATAGAAGTTTAAAATAAACAGAAAAAGATGGTTTGTAACAAATATCAGGATAGAATACAGCAGAAAACCATCAGAATACAGAATGAGGGATGAATTTTCTCCCTCAAAAGTCCTTATTTGAGGGGAAGGCCATTTAAGTCTGAGAGGAGGAATTTCTTCACTCAGACGATGATGAACCTTTGGAATACTCTACCCCAGAGGGTCATAGAAGCTCAATCATTGGTCAAGGCAGAAATCAAAAGATTCCTCCATACTAATGACATCAAGGGATATGGGGACAGTGGGAAAATATACATAAGAGGTCGATGATCAGCCATGATCTGTTTGAATGGTGGAGCAGGCTCAACGAGCTGAATGGCCTACTCCTGCTCCTATCTCCTATGTTCCTTATAATCTTTGTGTGTTGATTATCATAGATAGACGAGACCCAGTTGTCCTTCTCTTTCTCTGTTTTTGATTTTCTGATTGTCTGACTGACAAAGTCTTGGATGGATTGAAACTTCATCCAGTTTAGTGTCAGAAGCAGACCAAAGCCACCATCTTCTGGATTCCCCCTTCATACCCATGTTCCTCCAACTTCATCAATCTCTTCAGTTGCCCCCTCAGGTTCAATTCAACGACAACCTGACCATCCCAGCTCAAATCCAGTCCACTGACAAAGTGTATTCCTTCACCTCTAAAATATCTAGTTTTACTCTGGAATACTGATCATACTGACTCTCTATTTCCATTTTTCGATGGTATTTTTCCAGTCACCATATCATGGCCTTTGGAAAATTCTGGAAAACAATTTGGCCTTCCATTTCCACTTCCCACCTTCAAAAAAGCATTGCAAAACCTTTACTCTATAACTTTGCAACAGCCTCTCCCAGCAAATATTCCCCCATTGTTTCTGCAGCCATCTCAAATGCTCTGATACATTTCCCTTTCACTTGCATGTGAATTCTAACAAGTTACACTTCTTAATGATATTTTGAATTGATATTTGGATCAGGCTGACTGTTATACACGCTGATTCTCATACATTTATAGTATTTCTGTGACATAAAATGTCACCATTGTCTGTGTGATGGAAAATAAAAGACAGAAAACAGACTCAAAGTGTTTTCTACGATATTCAGCTCTTTGGATTGATATTGCCTCTTTTGAGTCTGCTTAATGACGTGGGGAGACAGCAAATGTTTGTATGTGTATGCCAGTTAAAATGTAACACCTCAAAGAAAATGCTCAGCACTTACAAAGACTTTTATCTTGTATGTTTAGTGTAAATGGAGTAAGCTGTTTGTTGACGCAGACAGTCAGTACCAGTGAAAACAGATGTGTTGATGTACGTGGAAATCAGATATACTGCAAAAGCACAAAGGGGTCTTCATGTTGAATCTGAATGACGGACTGAGCAAATATAATTGTTTTGTGGTTACTATGTAGGTTCAGATAATAATAATCTTTTATTGTCACAAGTAGACTTATATTAACACTGTAATGAAGTTACTGTGAAAAGCCCCTAGTCGCCACATCCTGGCACCTGTTCGGGTACACAGACGGAGAATTCAGAATGTCCAAATTACCTAAAAGCACGTCTTTCAGGACTTGTGGGAGGAAACCGGAGCAACTGGAAGAAACCCACACAGACATGGGGAGAACGTGCAGACTCCGCACAGACAGTGACCCAAGCTGGGAATCAAACCTGGGACCCTGGCGCTATGAAGCCATAGTGCTAATCACTATGCTACCAGCATCCCTACTGTTAACTAAAACAGTGAACCAAATCTTCCACACAATACTCCTAAACATCAGATTAAGTTGCAGAAGTTAATGAATATAATTACAGCCATTTCTTTTTACAAACTAATTCAATTATATTAAGCAATTGAATTATATAACAGCCCCAACATTATTTTCTGAGTTAACAATTAGTTGAGACATTTTGTTACTGCAGAAAACCCTGAAACATGAAAATCGGATCCATGATCCTCAAATTTATGGTACTGAATTCTTCATTCTGGAATATTATCAAGAATTTATTTTAATTTCTATGGCTGTGGACTGAGAATTGTAATCAAAGTGGAGGGCTGCTTGTCGATGAAAATGCATTCACCAAATTAAAACTGTTATCAGAGCTGCTATTAACAAGCTGTAGCTACCATGGAAATGCTATATTTTATGTTAAAATGTGACAGTACATTCAATTCACACCTCTCTTCTATTATGGAGAATGTTCTCGTAGTATCGATTCCTGTCACTAGATGTCACTATGGCAAGTTTCTAATGCATCCTATAAACAAAAGCCAAACAATAAATTGCCGATCTTTCATAGTTTTTATGATGCATCGTACAAACAAAAGGACATTGCCTGGAATTCACATAATGTCTTTACCAGCTTCGAGCCATCTTCAGATCATTTTTGGTAAAACTCAAATATTCATTTTCATTCAACATTGTTTGTTAAATCAAGTAATAATGATAATCAGATTTATTTGCTGCCAATGCTGTGAAGCACACAATTATAGTGTTAGTAACAGCGGATTAATACAGCACCCAATCATACATTTCTAGGAAAAAGAGGGGAATATAGTATATTAAGAAATTTTTATTTAATTTTAAAAATGGACACGATTCAACGGATTTCAAACTAAGGCAACTGTCGATCGAGCTTAGTGGGGTGTTTCTCGGTGGCTGCAGCGCCATGAAACACCCCGCAATCCAACGGCACTTTGCCATTTTAAAAAAAGTGTGCCACTTTGCTGCCCTTTCTGTGGACAAGTACTAAATGGCGCCCTGTCGTGGTCTCACAGGTGCAGCCAGAGAGTCCCGGGTAGCGGATGAATCCGACGTCCGGGTATTTAAATATGCAGATCTGGACCTCAAGCCGGGCAGAACGAGTCAGGTGACTTGCGATCAGCCTGGCATGGAGACCGGTTTGGGGCTCTCGCACGATTCACCCCATTATGCCCGGAATGAGCCCAATAGCACCCAATCATTTTTAAACTGTTTGATGTTTTTTCATTGATTAAACATAAGTCACCATGGCAGCTTTCCAACTGTTGTTACCTGTCCAGAAAGCAAGGCAGACAGAGCACAGATCCGCAGGGTGCTTTATGTTTTTCAAAATGGCGAAGAACAAGTGACAACACTGCCAGAAAGTCCATGTCTTGATGTAAATGAATCTCCGAAGTGGAGATGGTCGATAGCTTTAAGTTCCTGGGCGTCACCATCACCAACAGTCTGTTCTGGTCCACTCACGTTGATGCAACAGTCAAGAAAGCCCAACAACGTCTTTACTTCCTACAGAAGCTGAAGAAATTCAGCATGTCTGCATCTACTCTCACAAACCTCTACAGATGTGCCATAGAGAGCATCCTATCCGCTGCATCACAGCCTGGTATGGCAACTGCTCAGCCCAAGATTGCAAGAAACTGCAGAGTGTGGTGAACTCAGCCCAACGCGTCACAAGAGTCTGCCACTCTCCCATTGATTCTGTATATACCTCCCGCTGCCGCAGGAAGGTAGACAGCTTTGTCAGAAGCCTCTCACACCCAGACTTTGTCCTCTTCCAGACCCTTCCATCAGGTAGAAGGTACAGAAGTCTGAAGACCCCCACATCCAGACATAGGAACAGCTTCTTCCCCACAGCTACAAGACTCCTCAACGACTCCCCCTCAGACTGATCTGTTCCCTGTAAGACACTATTCACGACGCCCTAAGCTGCTCTTGGTCATGTATTTGTTTTGTTTGACTCTTGTTCCACACTGTAACCAATTACTTATTTATCGATGCATTTTGTCGACTATTCTTTTTGTCTACTGTGTACGTACTTTGCACATTCCCTTGGCCACAGAAAAATACTTTTCACTGTACTTCGGTACATGTGACAATAAATCAATCAATCAAATATGGAGTAAACATATTACAATAATTATTGTCATCATTGCATGTGAATTTTGTTGAGACCAGACAGCACATGAGTGGTATATGAGGAAAACTGCTGATACATTAATGACCTGGACTTGAGAACAGAGGGTGTAATTTTACAGATATCACAAAGCTTGGAAATCGCATAAACAATGAGGAGGAGAGTTTCAGATTTCAGGAGGATACAGACTGATGAAATGAGAAGACACATTTAACACGGGAGTGCAAAGTGACGCATTTTGGAAAGGAAAAATGAGGAATGGCAACATAAATTAAATAGTAACAATGTTAAACGGCGGCAAGAAAACATAGGGATCATATACACATTTCATCGAAGGTGGCAGAACAAGCTGATAAAATTATTTTAAAAAACACAAAAATTGTGGTTTTATAAAATAGATTACAGAAGGAAATTATTGCTTAGCGTGGGTTTCCTCTGGGTGCTCCGGTTTCCTTCCACAGTCCAAAGATGTGCGGGTTAGGTGGATTGACCATGCTAAATTGCCCTTAGTGTACAAAAAAGATTAGATGGGGTTACGGGGATAGGGTGGAGGTGTTGGGATAGGGTGGAGGTATGGGCATAGGTAGGGTGCTCTTTCCAAGGGCCGGTGCAGACCCGATGGGCCGAGTGGCCTCCTACTGTACTGTAAATTCTATGACTCTCTATGATTCTAAATCATTGATTCTCCCTCCGTTGGGGCACTGAGTTCAATTCTGGGCACCATACATTGGGAAGGTGGTCAAGGCTTTGGAAAAGGTGCAGAGGAAATTTAGTAGAATGGGACCTTGGATGAGCGAGTTATGTGGAAAGGTTTGAGAAGCTGGAAATGGTCTCCATTAAGTAGGCTATTGGAAGATATAACAGTGGAGCTCAAAATCAAAAGGAGTTTTGATGCAGTGTGTTGGGAGAAATTTGCCAACAATTGGTGGTGGAGGGGTCAGTAACCAGAGGACAGATTAAGATAATTGGCAATAAAAACACAGGGGTTAATAAAGATAATTTATTTTTGGTTGTATTTATGTGGTCTGCAATATTAGGGGGGGGGGCGGGAGAACATCCTGCACATGCTCAGTTGCAGTCTCACGTGTCAGGCTCAGACAGCAGAATTTTATAGCCCCTCCCACCACCAACATTTTCCAGTCCTGCCGAAGTCAATGGACAACATATTCCAGCCTCATCCTCACCACTACATGACTGTAAAATTCTGCCCAGAGTGTCAGCTGGCTGCATTAAGCAAGCTGGCTTGACACAGACCAGCAATAAAGATGAAAGTTAACCATTTTTAGTTCTGTGCAGTCCTCAACAAATTGCAGGCTTTAGTATTCAATCCATCTCTCCTTTCGCAAATACTCTCTCTGTAAAACATGCTTCTGGTGATTCAGAAAATAATGGAGATTATATATAATCAGGACATATCAGTAAATTAGATTCTAAATTTAGAATGTAAAGAATTGATTGTAATATTTAATTTTAGGTTATTTTTTGGTAATAAAGAAATTTTGACTAAAAATTTAAGAAACAGTTAAATTCTTCACGAGGGGCTCAAAATAATACCGTGGGATTAACAATGTCATTATCGAGCAGATGAGCAACCCATGCTGTGCAGGACCACCTGTCATACACTGAATATCGCCTGAGGAGGCAGCACTCATATTAAATCTCATTAGGCTGAATTTTGATTCTTAAGGCAGGCAGCAGGAGTCGGGAAAATTCCCAAATTTGTACGGCCGCCCAAGGGAAAAATGGCTCCGGAGAAAGGATCTTCATTGGTGGGTGGCGGGAACAGCCTCAGGTCAGGTCAGCTGACCCCTGCAAACACTTTAGATGCTGAAATCTGCCTTTTGCAAGAGCATCCACACAGCTGATGTTCACTGCAAAGATCCATCACACCCTGCCAGACATTGTAGCCACCTAAAATGGCTGATTCCCGATTAATTTGGCCAAAACCCGATATAAAATGGCTAACCGAAAAGGCTGATGGGAAAAGCAGCCAACAGGGCACAAACGGACAGCTGCAGACAGAATAGCGTATTCGGCTCTGGGAAGTCAGCCCAGATCGATACCTGCAACCATTAGCAGCACATCAACACAGACATCTGCAGTTTAATCGGCTATCCCCGGGAACAATTGCAATATATTAGCAATTGAATGCCGGGCCAGGCCTCTCGGCGCCAGCAGTGGCCGAGACAAAGACAGGTGAATGACCACCCCCTGATCAAGGAATCGCCCCATTATTGGAGCATATCGAACCCAGTGATTGGGAACAAGTCCAATCACTTGGGACTCAGGGTCAAGGTCCGCCCCGAGAGGCGGGAAAAATAGGGGCCAAGTTCAGATCGCCCCTTCTCTCCCTTCTTCTTCTGCTCGCAACCTTCGCAAGAACCATCGATCAGAAACCGTAAGTTTGACTCCAGCGATCGCTACCCGATAGAGACTCCTAGCCATCGACCTGTATCAGTCTTTGAATCCCGCAGGCCAGACCCAATTCGATAAGCCATTCGTTTCCCCGACCTGGTGGGCCATTCCCAAAAGTTAAGTATTGGCCAGTAGTGGTAGGTAGTGATATAGAAAGTAGGATTATTGTGTACGTATTTATTGCTGTACATAATAAATGACTGTTGATTTCAATCTTACTAAGCGGTGTGCTGTCTTATTAATCATAACTCGAGCTTGAACCACGTGGCGGTATCAGAAAGATACCTGGCGACTCGTGAGCAAAGGTGACATAATTAGAGCTAATAAAACTAAGGCTAATAAGAGCAACAACATGTACTCAGCTTGGCTACATATCACAGCGCTACATAGTAAGTGAATTGAGCATGACACCTTAGGGGCTGGTATTAGGACCCCACATGCACATCTTTAATATTCAACCACATGACATTCTACCTGTCCATAACCATGAGAGCGGCACACTGTCCTCAAGGCATGTGCGACTCCAAGGGAGTATTTCAGCGGGGTCCCATAGGGCAGACCATAATGTAAGTTCTGGGGTGCTCGCACACAAGCACAGAATACATAACCCATCAACCAGCCTCCCTAACAACATACGTCTTTGCACTGTGAAGATGGTGCTGAGCTGCCATCTTGAAACTCTGCAGTCCCTGTGGTGCAGTTATACCCTCAGTGCTGTTAGGGAGGGACTTCTAGGCTTTGACCCAGCGACAGTGAAGGAGCAGTGATATATTTCCAAGTCAGGAAAAGATCAGGGCAAATGCAGGCAATATGCTTTCCTTGGTTGGATAGTCCTTTGTATGTGATTGGAGGGGAACTTGGTGATGTTCCCATGCATCTACTACTCAAGTCCATCAAGATGGTAGAGTTCAAAGGTTTGGAAGGTGCTGCCGAAGGAACCTTGGTGAGTTGCTACCCTGCATTTTGTGGACAGAACATTAGTGCATCGGTGGTGAAGGGAGAGAATGTTTAAGGTGAAAAATGGAGTGCCAGTCAAACGGGATGCTTTGTCCTGGATGGTGTCAAACTTCTTTAGTGTTGATGCAGCTTCACGCATCCAGGCAAGTGGAGAGCATTTCATTACACCCCTGAGTTGAGCCTTGTAGATGGTGGACAGGCTTTGGAAAATCAAGACGTGAGTTACGCATTGTAGCTATAGGGCGGAATTCTCCGCGAACCGGCAGGGCGGGCCACTCCGGCGCCGAGAAGTGGCGTGAACCACTCAGCACCTTCAGGGGCTAGGCCAGCGCCGGAGGGTTTGGCGCCACGCCAGCCGGCGCGGAAGGGCTTGGCGCCATGCCAACCGGCGCCGAAGGGCCTCCGCTTGCCGGCGTGAGTTGGTGCATGCGCGGAAACACCAGCGTGTGCTGGCGTCATTCCAGCGCATGCGCAGGGGGGTTCTTCTCCGCACCGGCCATGGCGGAGGTTGACAGCGCCGGTGCAGAGGGAAAGAGTGCCCCCATGGCACAGGCCCGTCCGTGCATCAGTAGCCCCCCCCCCCCCCCCCCCCCTGAGGACTCTGCAGGCTGCCCATGGAGCCAGGTCCTGCCGGTAAGGACCTGTTGTGGTTTACGCCGGCGAGACCCGCCAAAAATGGGCGGCCACTCGGCCCATCGCGGTCTGGAGAATCATCGGGGGGGGGGGGGGGGGGGGTGGTCTCTGCCAACAGCCGCCAACCAGCGCGCCGCTATTCCCGCCCCCGCCAAAACCCCAGCGCTGGAGAATTCGGCAGCCGGCGGGGGTGGGATTCACGCCGCCCCCCGGCGATTCTCCAACCCGGAGGGAGGGTCGGAGAATCCCGCCAATAGTATTTATATGGCTAGTCCAGATCAGTCTCTGGTTAATTGTAAGCTCCAGGATGTTGATTGTGAGGGATTCAACAATGGTAATTACACTGAATGTCTAAGGGAGGTGGTTAGACTCTCTCATGTTCGAGAAGGACTTGTGTGGTAATAAAGTTACTTTATGCTGTCTAGTTTAGAGTTCCAAGATTTCTGTTGGTGCATCCATCCTATCTACACGCGCAGATACTGCACAGGAGCACTCTTGACAATATGGCCAGGCCTCAATTAGTAAATCGTTAACTTCTTCACTGTCTATTTGACAGCGTCTAAGAAACACTTGCAGGTCCTTCTGTCACAGATCCCTCTGTCACAGAGCCCCTCAGTCAAGGGCCCGATTGAACAGGGCTCCACTGTTACGCCAATTGGTCCACTTAAGGCCTCACAAGCTTCTCGCCGCAAATGAGGGCTCGCAAGCTGATTCCCTGGGACTGCGCTCGCCAGCCCCCCCGCTAACAATGTCAAGCAGCACTTAAGCTGCACTTGCTCAGCCAACCCCAACCAGCTCGCAGCAATGGCGCCGAGGAGACCGGCCCCAAGATTTGGGGACGCTGACCTGAGGAGGCTCCTAGATGAAGTAGAGGCCAGAAGGGGTGCCCTGTTCCCCCAAGGGTCCGGAGGGTGAGCCATAGGATATCCAGTGCCGCCTGGGACTAGAGGGCAACAGTTGTGAGCTCAGGGTGTGACCAGGTGGACTGGCCTCCAGTGCCGAAAAAGGATCAATGACTTACACCGTGAAGCAGGATGGGTAGACACCAAGCGCCCCCCCCCCCCCAATCCCAAAGGGAGCATCCACCCCCCTAACTCCCGCTTCAACCCCCCAACCCTCCCTTCATACCCACTTCCCACCACTGTGATCGATGCATGTGGCTAGCGATGCCCCCTCTGTGTCTCCTCATGAAAAGCTCTACCATAATTGCTGAGAGAAGGCCCAAACTGACGGTGGGTTGCCGGACTTGAGAATCCTAACCCCTTCGAGGAGTAGGCCCTAGAGGTGACTGGGGTGGTCGAGGACAGATCGGTCAGTCATGCGGAGGCAGGCGGACATCACAGAGGTGAGGAACCACCGGGAATCACCCAGAGGTCCTGTCAAACATGAGTTATTATTGCCTTACTGAGGACCCATCCCTCGCACTGACCACATGTCCATTCTCCACATGTCCATGCCTCCAGTCGACACGCTGGCCCATCCCGGGCAGCACCCTCTCCTGATTCCCAAGAGACCACCTTGGAGGAGAACTATGAGGATGCCACCATTATAGTCGCGGCACAGCTGTCACCACCACCCCCCCCCCCTCCACCAGCGCAGATACACACACCTCGGTGGGACGTTAGTGGACTGGCTTCGGGGGGGACAATCTGGTGAGCACTACACAGCTGATGATGCACATCAGGTGGAGGCAGGAACCCCCAGGCAAGACAGCAGTCATACGGCTGGGACACAGCCTGATGCTGAGCCTGTAGAACAGTTACTCAGGGCTGTTGGGGAGGATAGGGAGCAGCTGGAACGTTCAGAGGAAGATGTCAGTGTCACCCCAGCAGATCGATAGTCAATTACAGGAATCCAGAGGCAATGGGCGCAGGAGATGTCACCGGCAATGCGTGGCACAGAGGCCAACACTGCTAGGGTGGCGATCGCAGTGGAGAACCTAGCGCACCAATGTCGGAACCATGAGTGAAGGGTCCAAGGCGTTGCGCAGTCGGTGACAGCCATGGCTGAGGGTCTCGGCAGATTGTCTGCCTTGCCCAGTACCAGGCTGATCTTGATGGGGTTCTGCGGGACATGTCCCGCTCTCGGATGGGAATGGTCGAAGCGATGCCGAGCTTGTACCAGTCATAGGTGGGCATTGCCGACGCACTGCAGAGCATGGTTCAATCACTGAGGAGCACCGTCGAAGATGTCAACTCTGTGGTGTGGACCATGGGGGACAACCAGGGCTGGCAGAGCCAGATGATGCAGCGGCTCGAACCAGCTGCCCTCCGCCCCAAGGTGAACCCCAGGCCCCTATGGGAGGAGGGGCGCTGGCTGTCAACCCGGACCTGTCTCATGGAGTGGTGATAGTGGCCACCAGCTCCCCCGAGTTCCACCACTCTGATGAGGCCGCGTCTCGAAGTCAGCACATGGGACAGGGCAGTACGGCTGTGCTTGTGCCGCCAACAAGTGAGCCGGGGTCTGCCGGCCTCAGAGCCCCCCCGAGGACGCCTGCCAGGAGCATCGAAGGCCGTGGGTCATGCCTACAGTTCAGATGTGCATCCTGGGGACACTCCTAGATGTAGCAGTAGATCTAGGAGGGAAAAGCACTTTGAGGGTCACTGAGGGCACCGGGGGAAGGGGTGGTGGGGGGCACCATCAGGAGAGTGGGGACTTGTATTCCACATTAAACACCCTTGTGCACAAGCAGTCTGATGCCTCTGTCACTTTCTTTCACAATGCAGGCCGACCTCCGAACCCTTGGTCGATCTCGCCCTCCCCATGGTACTCACCCACCTCTGGCCGTGGACATGTCCTCAGATCTGTGTCCCATCCCCTGGGTGTTCGGATGTTGTTGGCTGCTGTGTGTGTGGTGTTGCCTCCCGCAGTGTTTAGGCACGGTGTCCAGGCATGCTTGTTAGGTGAATTGGACATTCTGAATTCTCCCTCAATGTACCCGAACAGGTGCCATACTGTGGCGGTTAGGGGAATTTCACAGTAACATCATTGCAGTGTTAATGTAAGATTACTTGTAACACTAATAAAGATTATTATTATCGAGGTGTGATTGGGATGCTAGGCAATGACTCCCACATGCTACAAGGCATGCCCACCCACGCGAATCCACTTGAGATATGTGAAGTGCTCAGTTAACCACGATTACCAATTCCCTATTAGTGATAGCCTTAGCCACATGGTAAGAGGCATCAGCAGTTGGTGGGGGTTACAGGTGGTCAGTGGGGCAGACAGGCAGGGACAAGGATTGCCCCCAGAATGGGCAAACATGATCCAAGAGTTGGTAGTGCGTTGAGGGGTTGCCCACCTGTTGCCCCCCCCTAGTGCCTCCTCCCCACCCTCCTCTGGTAGCCAACCCCTGTGGAGGGTCCCTCACCCCCAGCCGAGGGTCCCCCAGCCCCCGCTAAGCACTGGAGTGGCAGCCCAGCACCAGCAGGCTCTTTGCCTGTGACCAAACATAGCTATTCACCTCATCGGATCCCACAAAAGCCCTTCCGCCAGATACACGTTTTTCAAAAGGAGTACTAATTGATGCCAGCGTGACTACTTGCTGGGGAGACGGCTGAACCATGGCAGGCCGTTGGATATGAGGTTGTTCTTGTTAATTGTATTGAAATGAGGCTTAAGTGGTGATGATTGGTTTTCCACCACGCTACGGTGAGATGCTGATTTTGCCTACAGGAGCGGGCCGGTTGCATCGCAAACTGTTTGCCGCCTGGCGCGGTTTTCATTTTTGGCCTCTCCCGCTTTTCACCAGCCTCGCTTCGTTTGAACGAGAGCGTAATGAGGCCGGAGAATCGCGGCCAGAGAGTGTCAGAAGGTGGGTAGGTAGTGAGGTGCCACAAGGATTTGTGCTCGAATCGTTGCTGTTCACAATTTATATTAATCATTTGGAATTTGCAGTTTAAAACACAATTTATAAATATGAGAATGGCACCAAATGTGGGGAGACAGCCGACACTGAGAGGGGCTGTACTAAATTACAATAAGATCCATAAACTTGAAGAATGGGCAGTTAATTGGCAAATGACTTTAACCTCGATAATGTGAAGCAATTCATGATAGCCTCAGTTATGTCTAAAAAGTTGAAGGACCATCACTTGGCAGTGCCCTGATGAAATTAATATAGTTTCCCAAACTTATGTGAAGTAGATTACAAGAGGCATGGTGCAATCGCTTGGGTTAAATGTTACTCTGGTATTGGCTGTGAACAGAAACTGCTTTGTCCTCATGTCTCAAGCTGGCTTGTGACCAAGATCTCCATGGCCCTGCACTCTACCCTGGAACACCTAGATAACAAAGACACCTATGTCAGACTCCTATTCATCGACTACAGCTCAGCCTTCAACACCATCATTCCTACGAAACCCATCTCCAAACTCCGTGGCCTTGGCTCCTCCCTCTGCGACTGAATCCTGAACTTTCTAACCCACAGGGCACAATCAGTAAAGATAGGCAACAACACTTCCTCCACGATCATCCTCAACACCGGTGCCCCACCAGGCTGTTTCCTCAGCCCCCTACTATACTCCTTATACACCTTTGACTATGTGGCCAAATTCCCCTCCAACTCGAATTTCAAATTTGCTGATGAAACCACCGTAGTGGGTCGGATTTCAAACAATGACGAGACAGAATACAGGAATGAGATAGAGAATCTGGTGAACTGGTGCGATGACAATAATCTCTCCCTCAATGTCAACAAAACGAAGGAGATTGTCATCGACCTCAGGAAGCGTAGTGGAGAACATGCCCCTGTCAACATCAATGGGAACGAAGTAGAAAGGGTCGAGAGCTTCAAGTTTTTAGGTGTACAGATCACCAACAGCCTGGCCTGGTCCCCCCATGCCGACACTATAGTTAAGAATGCCCACCAACGACTCTACCTTCTCCGAAGACTAAGGAAATTTGGCATGTCAGCTACGACCCTCACCAACCTTTACAGATGCACCATAGAAAGCATTCTTTCTGGTTGTATCACAGCCTGGTATGAAGCCTGCTCTGCCCAAGACCGCAGGAAACTACAAAAGGACGTGAATGTAGCCCAGTCCATCAAGCAAACCAGCCTCCCATCCATTGACTCTGTCTATAATTCCCACTGCCTCAGAAAGACAGCCACGCACCCCGGACATACTCTCTTCCACCTTCTTCCGTCAGGAAAAAGATACCAAAGTTTGAGGTCACGTACCAACCGACTCAAGAACAGCTTCTTCCCTAATGCTATCAGACTTTTGAATGGATCTACCTCGTATTAAGTTGATCTTTTCTCTACACCTTGCTAAAACTGTAACATTATATTCTGCAGTCTCTCCTTCCTTCCCTATGTACGGTACGCATTGTTTGTACAGCAGGCAAGAAACAATACTTATCACTGTATACTAATACATGTGACAATAATAAATCAAATCAAATCAAAAAAGATGTGCAACTCATTGTCCCGTGACAGACAGTAATGTCAAAATGAATGGGTTCTTCAGATAAAAAACTGAAAGTTAGTACTAAGTTTAAAGGAAGAATATTTTATGATCATATGGAACCCCTAGGTCAGAATAAGGCCTGGTCCCACTCTCCTATTTGCCTTCAATAAGTTTTTTGTACTTATTTTTCAATTCTTTTGAATTGTCTTTGAAAAGAATGGATCACGTTCAGTAACAGTTTGTGTTAGAGAATTCAACATTCTCCGTTGATTACTTTTTCCACTTCCCCTTTAATTTTTCTTGTGACTATAAAAGTTTTGGCATGGAAACAGTCACTGCTGCCTTCACATGAAATCAATGCTCTGTAATCATAGTTCGTTTGAATGTTATCTTAATTCTGTGACCTCTTGTAACAGTCATGCCAACCAGCAGAACATAAATTGGCCAATTTTCTAAGGGGACAGATCTAATTCAGTAAATAAGATTTGAACTGAGATAAACCATGCTGAGGGGGAAAACTGGAGGTTTGAGGGCACAAATTATTTGAGACATCTAGGGCGGGATTCTCCGCAATCGGCGCGATGTCCGCCGACCGGAGCCCAAAACGGCGCAAATCAGCCCAGCATCGCGCCGCCCCAAAGGTGCGGAATTCTCCGCATCTTGAGGGGCCGAGCCCTCACCTTGAGGGGCTAGGCCCGCGCCGGACTGATTTCCGCCCCGCCAGATGGCGGGAAAGGCCTTTGGTGCCCCGACAGCTGGCGCGGAAATGACTTTGCCGCGCATGCGCAGTGGAGGCGGTCTCTTCCGCCTCCGCCATGGTGGAGACCGTGGCGGAGGCGGAAGAGAAAGAGTGCCCCCACGGCACAGGCCCGCCCGCGGATTGGTGGGCCCCGATCGCGGGCCAGGCCACCGTGGGGGCACCCCCCCGGGGCCAGATCGCCCCACGCCCCCCCCCCCAGGACCCCGGAGCCCGCCCACGCCGCCTTGTCCCGCCGTTCAAAAGGTGCTTTAATCCACGCCGGCGGGACAGGCAATTTATCGGCGGGACTTCGGCCCATGCGGGCCGGAGAATCGAGCGGGGGGGCCCGCCAACCGGCGCGGCCCAATTCCCGCCCCCGCCGAATATCCGGTACCGGAGACTTCAGCAACTGGCGGGGGCGGGATTCACGGCAGCCCCCGGCGATTCTCCAACCCGGCGGGGGGTCGGAGAATGACGCCCCACATGTCAGAATATCAACACATAAACCACCTGGAATTTCCATTAGTGCTGGTGATGGGGGAATTCTCCTGATCTCCTGCACAAAACAAGCCAAAAACCCAAATAAACAGCCATAAGTGTTGGTTTTTGCCATTTTTCCGGGCTTCCCTCTAGCGGAGAATTGGGGCTGTTCCCTGCTGACGTTAAGAGCGAAGCTGATGCGCCATTCAAAGGCACTTTTTTCCAAGGATCAGGTTCTACTCTGGATCAGAGAGGGGCAGGGTCTACACTCGCTGACAGGTCCTGCTCCTCAGAGATTGGGGTGCAATTTTTAAAAAGCACCCGAATATTGCAGTCTCCACCCCCCCACCCCCCTTCCTGTCTCCGAATTGCTGGCAAGGCCTACCCCTCTGAATTGCTGGCAAGGGACAACACCTCTCCCCCAATCACTGGCAAGGGCAACCCCCCCCCCCCAATTGCTAGCAAGCCCTCCCTTCAGCCTCCGCTTCAGGGCCCCCTCCCCTTGGACTCCAAAGGGGGAGGGGTCCTTCAGTGGAAATGGAGATCGGGGGGGGGTTTGGGTTGGCCTGGTGGGGCTCAGGTCGGGGGTCTTTCCCAGGATGGGGATTGATTGGCTGGTCTTTTTATTTGTCGCCTTGAAAATCATTAAACTTTCTTTTGGCATGTCAAGATCAAAGATCTGTGAACAAAACTGAAAGTATTCTCTCTGTAGCCCTAAAAACTTTAACTGACAGCTACTCTGTCTGAGTGCTGCTCCGCATCTGTGGTCTTTCCAGGCAGCTCTTCAGAACAAAGAAACAACCTTTTTTTAAAAACTGCCATTAGAAAGAACACCTGCTCAAAAGAGGAAGTAAGTCAGGGTTAATGGACCCCTGTAGAGCTATGTAAATAAACAATGGTAATCCTTCCTTTGAAATTGTCTGGGCCTATCAGTCAAGAGGCTTGTAAAAGACAATGGATCTTGAAATTGAATGTAACCAATGCAGTTCAAAGCTTTAAGGCTGCGAAAGGATTCAAAAAGTTAAAAAGGCAATGAAATGGACTGTGATAAAAACGGTTAAAAGTTTTCTACCACATTAAAGAAGAGACTTTTACCTTCATCTCACAGATGATTGATATTGGGTACGATTCTCCGGAAAAATTTCTAAGTGTGATAGCGAGCGGAAATTGCCTCAAGCTTCCTACCGCTCAGCCCAGAGAAACCGGCAATGCAATTCAACGCTAATCGGTCCACTTAATGAGGCCTCATGGGCTTCTCACTGCAAATAACACCTCGCCAGCTGATTCGCCGGAACCGCGCTCGCCAGCCCTCCGCTAACAAGGTTGAACAGCACTGAAAGTGCACTTGCTCAGCCAACCCCAGCCAGTTCACAATAATGGCGCTGAAGAGACCAGCTCCAAGATTCGGGGGCGCTGACCTGGGGAGGCTCCTAGACAAGATGTAGGCCAGGAGAGATACCCTGTTCTGCCAAGGGTCCCGGATTGTGAGCCACAAGGCAGCCTGTGCTGCCTGGAAAATGGTGCCGGCAGCTGTTAGTTCCAACAGTATGACCAAGAGGACTGAGCAACAGTGCAGGAAGAAGGTCAATGACCTACACTAGGCAGCACGAGTGAGTAGAGACCAACCCCCCCCCCCCACCCCCCCCCCACCCCCGCCTCGAGACTTTTCCGGCCCCAAGGGAGCATACACGCCCAACTCACCATGTGACCCCCAGCCCTCCCTCCCTTTTCCCCCCAACCCTGCCTTCACGCCTCCTCTCCCACCACTGAACCACTGGCTAATGATGCCCCCTCTGTGTCTCTGCACAAAAAAATCTTCCACAATCATCGGGAGAGGGCCCAGATCGACAAAGGAGTGCCAGACTTAAGAATCCTCACCTCCTTTGAGGAGTGGGCCCTGGAGTAGCCGAGGACTGATCGGTCACCAATGCGGAGGCTGCCCAACGCATGCAGAGGTGAGGAACCACCAGGTTCCACCCTGGGGACCTGTCAAACGTGGGTTGTAATTGCCTTACTGACTGACCCATCCTACCCACTGACCACATGTCCACTTTCCCGCAGATTCTCCAGCTGATGGCACCAGCCCATCCCAGGGTGGCCCCCCTCTCCTGACTCTGAGGATGCCACCGTGGTCACAATACAGCTGTCATCCCCATCCCCCACCAGCGCAGATACACGCATCTCGGTGGGACATGTTAGTGGTCAGGATTCTGGGACACAATCTGGTGAGAACCACACAGCTAATGATGCACATCAGCTAGAGGCAGGAACCCCCAGGTAAGACAGCAGTCAGAGGTCTGCTGGATCCCAGGACCTAGCTGGGCCCCAATCTGATGCTGAGCTTGTGGAAGTGGGTTACCCGGAGCTGATGAGAGGGAGCGGCCGGGACATTCAGGGGGAGATGTAGCATTGCTCAAGCAGACCATAGCAGCTTGGAGGAGTCCCAGAGGCTACGGGCATAGAAAATGGCGCTGGCAATGAGTGGCACCGAGGCCAACACTGCTAGGGTGGCGACCGCAGTGGATGCCTGTGAATTATATCGACACCATGAGTGAAGGTGTCCATGGCGTTGCGCAGTCAGTGACGGCCATGGTTGAGGGTCTCGGCATAATGACCTCCTCACTGGGGGATGTCACCCAGCACCAGGCTGACCTTGATGAGGTTCTGCTGGACATGTCCCGCTCTCAGATGGGCATGGCCAAGGTGCTGTGGAGCTTGTCCCAGTCACTGAAGAGCATCGCCGAGGGCATTAACACCATGGTGCAGGCTATGGGGAACCACCAGGGCTGGCAGAGCCAGATGATGAAGGGTAAGCTGGGGCTGAAACCAGCTTCCCCTCCGTCCCAAGGTGAACCCAGGACCCTATGGGCACTGATCAGGAGGAGGGGGTGCTGAGTGCCGTCTTATGGAGTGGCAATGGTGGACACCAGCTTCCCCGGGTTCCACCCCACTGATGAGGCCGCGTCTCGAGGTCAGCACATGGAACAGGGTGCCATGGATATGCATGTGCTTCTGACAAGTGAGCCGGGGGCCTCCAGCCCCAGAGCCCCCAGTGGACGCCCGCAAAGGCAAAGGAATGAGGTAAGCAGCTGGCTGCCTCCACCTCTGCTGTGCATCCTGGGGAAACACCAAGATGTAGTCGTAGAGCTAGGAAGGCCAGGAACGTTGAGCATAAAAGCAAATTTCTGCGGATGCGGGAATCTGAAACCAAGGGTAAATGCTGGAAAATCTCAGCAGGTCTGGCAGCATCTGTAGGGAGAGAAAAGAGCTAACGTTTCGAGTCCAGGTGACCCTATGTCAAAGCTGGACACGTTGAGGATCACTGACGGCACCGGGGTGGGGTGGGGTGGTGTTAGTATAGTGGTTAGCACAGTTGCTTCACAGCTCCAGGGTCCCAGGTTCGATTCCCGGCTTGGGTCACTGTCTGTGTGGAGTCCGCACGTTCTCCCTGTGTCTGCGTGGGTTTCCTCCGGGTGCTCCGGTTTGCTCCCACAGCCCAAAGATGTGCAGGTTAGGTGGATTGGCCATTCTAAATTGCCCTTAGTGTCCAAAAAGGTTAGGTGGGGTTACTGGGTTACGGGGATAAAGGGGATAGGGTGGTGGTATGGGGCTTGGATGGGGTGCTCTTTCCAGGGGCTGGTGCAGACTCAATGGGCTGAATGGACTCCTTCTGCACTGTAAATTGTATTGTATAGTCACCATCGGGAGTGGGGTGTTGTACAGCACATTAAACACCTTTTTGCACAACCATTATGATGCCCCTGTCACTTTCTTTTGCAATGCGGACCAACCCCCGGACCCTTTACCCATCCCTCCTCCCTCCCTGGGATGCTTACCCACCCTCCGGCTGAGGACATGTCCCCAGAGCTGTGTCTCATACCCTGGGTGTTTGGATGTTGCGTGTGTGGTGTTGTCTCCCACGGTGTTCAAGCACTGTGTCCAGGCATCATGGTGTGATTGGGATGCGAGGAATGGCTCCCACATGTTACATGGCTCGCCCACCCACGGGAAACCACTTGGCATGTGTCAAGTGCTCACTTAACCACGATTACCAATTGCCTATTAGCGATAGTCTTCAGCCGGGCAGCCAGAGGTCTCAGCAGTGGGGGTTATAGGTGATCGGTGGGGCAGATGGGCAGGGTTGCCCCCAGAACGGGTACACACGATCCAGGGATTAGCTTGGTGGTGCTGCGAACGATTGCCCCCCACCCCCGGTTTCCCCCCCGAGCGTCTCCTTCTCTATGCCCCGCATGGTGGCCCACCCCTGCGGAGGGACCCCACCCTCAGACGAGCATCTTGTCCGTCCCGTCCCCTCCTCCAAGCACTGGGATGGCAATCCCAGTGCCCCCAGGTTCTTTGCCTGTGAGCAAAGATGGCTACTCAACCCCTCAGCTCCCCACAGAAGCCCTTCCGTCAGGTGCACGTTTTTCAAAAGGAGTACTAATCGGCGACTGTGTGACCACTTGCTGGGGAGGCCGCTGAATGACAGAAGGTCGTTGGATATGGGGTCACTCTCGTTGGAAACGGGGCTTTAGTGATTTCTCGTCACGCTACGGTGAGATCCCGATTTCCCCTACGGGAGCGAGCCGGTTGCATCGCAAACTGTTTGGCGCCCGGCGCAAATCTTGTTTTTGGCCTCTCCCGCTATTCATTGGCGTCGTTACGCTTGAGCGAGAGCACAATGAGGCCGGAGAATGACACCCATTCACATGATGAAAGACAGTTTAAAAGTTTTACAAAGAGAAGACTTTCACTTTCTTCTCACGGATCATTGATATTGACATGCTGAAAGACAGTTTAATCATTTTCAAGGCTACAGATGGGAAGATATGTCAAACAACCCCATCCTGAGGAAGACACCCAATCTGAGCCCCTCCAGCCCAGACAAAGTCACCCCCAACCCGCACCTCCCCTGAAGCTGGAGGTAAGTGTAGGGAGGATACTATACCTCCCCCACCCCACCCCACCCCCCATCCCGAGAGTGCAAGGTGCCAGGTCCATGCTTTTCAGGGATTGCACTAATTCACACCAGCCTTTCAGGGCCCACAAGGGCATTTTTTCGACGTTTCCCAGTGTGGGAAGGAGTCTACAACAGCTCCCCGTAAGTATATGGCTTCAACTAGGAGCGGGGCGACAAAAAAAGGTGGTGGTGGACCCGAAGAAGGTGCGAGGGAAGAAGGACAAAATGGCGGCGGGCGGAGACCAGGCAGCGTGGATGCGGTGGGCGGAAGATCAGCAGGAGGGTATCCAGCGCTGCTTCAGAGAGATTAAAACGGACCTGCTAGAGCCAATGAAGGCGTCTATTGATAAGCTGCTGGAGTCACAGACGGCCCAGGGAGTGGCGATCCGCGAGGCTTGACAAAAGATCTCTGATAATGAGGACGAGATCTTAGGCCTGGCGGTAAAAGTGGAGGCGCACGAGGCGCTCCACAAGAAATGGAAGGAGCGGTTCGAGGAGATGGAGAATCGGTCGAGGCGGAAGAATCTGCGGATTCTGGGCCTCCCGGAGGGGCTGGAAGGGCCGGACGTGGGGCCTATGTGGTCACCATGTTGAACTCGCTGATGGGAGCGGGGTCCTTCCAAGGGCCCCTGGAGCTGGAAGGGGCCCATAGTGTGCTGGCGAGGAGGCCCAAGGCTAACGAGCCTCCGCGGGCGGTGCTGGTGAGGTTCCATTGGTTCGTCGATCGGGAGTGTGTGCTCAGGTGGGCCAAGAAAGAGAGGAGCAGCAGGTGGGAGAACGCGGAGGTTTGAATATCTCAGGACTGGAGTGCGGAGGTGGCGAATAGGAGGGCCGGGTACAACCGGGCGAAGGCGGTGCTGCACAGGAAGGGGGTGAGGTTTGGCATGTTGCAGCCGGCGCGACTGTGGGTTACCTACAAGCACCGGCACCATTATTTTGAGTCTCCGGAGGAGGTGTGGGCCTTTGTTCAGGCCGAGAAGTTGGACACAGATTGAGGGCCGGGATGGGCGACTGGGGACTGCGGTTGATATGCTTTGATTATTTTTGTTTCGATGGGGGGGGGGCCTTTGTATTGCTCCGGCTTTCTTTTTCTTTGTGTTTTTTCTCTTTTGTGTCAGTGAGGGTGGCTGGGGCGGGTTGGGCACTGTTTTGGTTGGGTTGGTCGGGGGGGCTCTTGGGAGGTGAGATGGGGCCCCGCGGGGGAGGCCCGAGTAAGGGGTGAGGGGACCGGGCCTGTAAAAGGAGCTGCGTCAGAGGTGGCGGGGCCTGGTAGGTGG
Source organism: Scyliorhinus torazame (assembly GCF_047496885.1). Lineage (NCBI taxonomy): Eukaryota > Metazoa > Chordata > Chondrichthyes > Carcharhiniformes > Scyliorhinidae > Scyliorhinus > Scyliorhinus torazame. The sequence goes on along the minus strand of NC_092708.1, from coordinate 222,471,804 downwards.
AAAGCGTAGGCTTTTTCCCACGCTGAAGACTGGAGGGGGCAGGGAAGCGAGGGTTGTTTCCCGCGCTTAGAACAGAAGGGGGAGGGGTAGAGCCTATGGATGGGGATGGGAGAGGAGGGTGTGCCACACAATGGGAGGAGTCGAAGGAGAGGCGGGACTGGCCGGGGTCAGCAGGAGTCAGCTGACTTGTGGATGTGCAATGGGGGGAGTAAATCAGCTAGGATGGGTCCTAGCCAGGGGGGTGGGGGGGTGGAATCGAGTTGCTGCTGCTAAGGTCAAGGAGGAGCTGGAGAGAGTGGGGGGGGGGGGTCGAGACGGGGGTATGCCGCTGTGGGGAACGGGCCGGGTGTGAGGTGCGGGCACGTGGCTGACCGAGGAGGGGTTACGGCTAGTCGGCGGGGGAGTGGGGCGGGTAGCCCCCTGATCCGGCTGATAATCTGGAATGTAAGGGGACTGAATAGGCCGGTTAAGCGGGCCCGCGTGTTCGCGCACCTGAAGGGGCTCAAGGCGGATGTGGTTATGCTTCAGGAGACACACCTGAAGGTGGCAGACGAGGTAAGATTGAGGAAAGGGTGGGTAGGTCAGGTGTTTCATTCGGGGCTGGATGTCAAAAATTGCAGGGTGGCGACCTTGGTGGGAAAGAAGGTGTCGTTTGAGGCGTTGAGCATTGTGGCAGATAATGGTGGCAGGTAAGTGGTAAGTTGCAGGGAGAGAGGGTGGTTCTGGTCAATGTGTATGCCCCGAACTGGGACGATGCGGGATTTATGTGGCGTATGTTGGGTCGGATCCCAGACTTGGAAGTGAGGGGCCTGATAATGGGAGGAGACTTTAACACGGTGCTGGATCCGGCACTGGATCGCTCCAGGTCTAGGACGGGTAGGAAGCCGGCGGCGACTAGAGTGCTGAGGGGGTTTATGGACCAGATGGGAGTGGTGGACCCTTGGAGATTTGCAAGGTCCGGGGCTAGGGAATTTTCATTCTTCTCACATGTCCATAAGGCTTATTCCCGAATCGACTTTTTCATCTTGAGTAGGGCGTTGATAGCGAGAGTAGATACTGAGCATTCGGCATTAGCCATTTCGGACCACGCCCCGCATTGGGTGGACTTGGAGATGGGGGAGGAGAGGGACCAGCGCCCGCTGTGGCGCTTGGAGGTGGGGCTGTTGGCGGATGAGGAGGTGAGCGAGCAGGTCCGAGGAAGTATAGAGAGGTACCTGGAGACCAACGACAATGGGGAGGTCCGAGTGGGGATGGTATGGGAGGCACTGAAGGCGGTGGTGAGGGGAGAGCTGATCTCCATTAGGGCCCACAAGGAGCGGAGGGAGCGGGGGGGAGAGGGAGAGGCTAGAGGGGGAGATGGTGAGGGTAGACAGGAGGTATGCGGAGGAGCCCAAGGAAGGATTGTTGAGGAAGAGGCGCAGCCTCCAGGCCGAATTCGACCTGTTGACCACCAGGAAGGCGGAGGTGCAGTGGAGGAAGGCCCAGGGGGCGACTTATGAATATGGGGCAAAGGCAAGCCGGATGCTGGCGCATCAGCTTCGGAAGCTGGACGCAGCTAGTGAGATCGGGGGAGTTAAGGACAGGGGAGGGAGTGTGGTGCGGAGTGGAGCTGGCATCAATGGGGTCTTCAGGGACTTCTACGAGGAATTGTACCGATCCGAGCCCCCACGGGAGGGAGGGAGGGATGGGCCGCTTCCTGGACCAATTGACGTTTCCAAAGGTGGAAGAGGGACTGGTGGGGGGATTGGGGGCCCCGTTTGGGCTGGAGGAGCTGATCAAAGGGATAGGAAGCATGCAGGCGGGGAAGGCACCAGGGCCGGACGGTTTCCCGGTCGAAATCTATAAAAAATATATGGACCTGTTGGGTCCGCTGTTAGTTAGGACCTGCAATGAGGCAAGGGAGGGGGGGGCTTTGCCCCCGACGATGTCCCGGGCACTGATCTCCTTGATCATGAAGCGGGACAAGGATCCCCTGCAGTGTGGGTCTTACAGACCAATTTCCTTGCTAAATGTAGATGCCAAGGTGCTGGCGAAGGTCTTAGCCACGAGGATTGAGGATTGTGTGCCGCAGATCATCCATGAAGACCAGACGGGGTTTGTGAAGGGGAGGCAGTTGAACGCGAATGTGCGGAGGCTTTTGAACGTTATCATGATGCCGGCGAGGGAGGGGGAGGCGGAGATAGTGGTGCCGATGGACGCTGAGAAAGCCTTCGATAGGGTAGAGTGGGGGTACCTGTGGGAGGTGCTGAAGAGGTTTGGGTTTGGGGAGGAGTTTGTCAGGTGGGTTAGGCTGTTGTATGAGGTCCCGATGGCGAGTGTGGCCACAAATAGGAGGAGGTCCGAGTACTTTCGGTTGCACCGAGGGACGAGACAGGGGTGTCCCTTATTCCCCCCTGCTCTTCGCACTGGCGATTGAAACCCTGGCTATGGCACTGAGGGAGTCAAGGAACTGGAGGGGGTTGGTGCATGGTGGGGAGGAGCATAGGGTGTCGCTTTATGCGGACGACCTGCTGCTTTATGTGGCGGACCCGGTGGGAGGAATGCCGGAGGTAATGAGGATTCTTAGGGAATTCGGGGACTTTTCGGGGTACAAGCTCAATATGGGGAAGAGCGAGCTGTTCATAGTTCATCCAGGGGACCAAGAGAGGGGGATTGGCGAGCTCCCACTAAAAAAGGCGGAGACGAGCTTCAGGTATTTGGGGGTCCAGGTGGCCAGGAGCTGGGGGGCCCTGCATAGGCTTAATTTCACAAGGCTGGTGGAGCAAATGGAGGAGGAGTTCAAGAGGTGGGACGCGTTGCCGCTGTCCTTGGGGGGTAGGATGCAGTCAATCAAAATGACGGTGCTCCCAAGGTTTTTGTTCCTGTTCCACTGCCTCCCCGTGTTTATCCCGAAGGCTTTTTTCAGGTGGGTTAACAGGAGTATAACGGGGTTTGTGTGGGCGCGAGGGACTCCGAGGGTGAGAAGGCTGTTCCTGGAGCGGAGTAGAGATAGGGGGGGACTGGCGCTGCCCAACCTCTGTAGGTACTACTGGGCCACCAATGCGACGATGGTGTGCAAGTGGGTGATGGAGGGGGAGGGGGCTGCATGGAAGAGGCTGGAGACGGCGTCTTGTGTGGGTACAAGTCTAGGGGCGCTGGCAACAGTGCCACGCCACTCCCTCCAAGGAGGTATACCACGAGCCCGGTTGTGGTGGCTGCCCTCAAAATTTGGGGGCAGTGGAGGCGGCACAGGGAGGTAGTGGGGGCCTCGGCGGGGACCCCTTTACGGGGGAACCACCGGTTTGCTCCAGGAAGAACAGGTGGAGGGTTTGCGGGGTGGCACAGGGCAGGGATACGAAGGTTGGGGGACCTGTTTGTGGATGGGAAGTTTGCGAGCCTGGGTGAGCTGGAGGAGAAGTACGGGCTACCCCCGGGGAACACCTTCAGGTGCTTACAGGCAAGGGTATTTGCCAGACGGCAGGTGGTGAATTCCTGCGGCTACGGCCACACACAGTACAGGACAGGGTGCTCTCGGGGGGGTGGGTGGGAGTGGGGAAGATCTCAGAAACTTACCAAGTGATGCAGGAGGAGGAGGAGGCCTCGGTGGTGGAGTTAAAAGGTAAGTGGGAGGAGGAGTTGGGAGAGGAAATTGAGGAAGGGACATGGGCAGATGCCCTGGGGAGGGTGAACTCTTCCTCTTCGTGCTCAGCCTCATACAGTTTAAGGTGCTGCACAGGGCACACATGACCGGGACAAGGATGAGCCATTTTTTTGGGGGTGAGGACAGGTGTGTTAGGTGCTCAAGGAGCCCAGCAAATCACACCCATATGTTCTGGGCATGCCCAGCGCTGGAGGAATTTTGGAAGGGCGTAGCGAGGACGGTGTCGAGGGTGGTAGGATCCAGGGTCAAACCGGGCTGGGGGCTCGCAATATTTGGGGTGGCAGAGGAGCCGGGAGTGCAGGAGGCGAAAGAGGCCGGAATTCTGGCCTTTGCGTCCCTGGTAGCCTGGCGAACGATTCTTCTTCAGTGGAAGGATGCGAAGCCCCCAAGCGTGGACTCCTGGATTAACTGTATGGCGGGGTTTATTAAGTTGGAGAGGGTGAAATTCGCCTTGAGAGGGTCGGTACTATGGTTCTTTAGGCGGTGGCAACCGTTCTTAGACTTCCTGGCAAAGCGGTAGACATTGGTCGATGGCAGCAGCAACTCGGCGGGGGGGGGTCACTTTATTCTTTTGTTTTTGTTATTTACACTGGAGGGTCTGAGGGGGTGTATATACTTGTTGTATTAAGTCGGGGTGTTAATGTTAATTTATTATTTATGTACAGGGGGGGAGTGGGTATGGAGGGTTGTTTTTCTGGACTGTGTTTTGTACTTAACCCTGTTGGGTTTCTTTTTCATTTTGTTATTGATATTTTATGAAAACCTTGAATAAAAATGTTTTTTTTTTAAAGTAAACAGGACATGACCTTATCATATTGTCAGTTCACTTCTGCATATTCATTCTCTGACTGGGAGTTTGATAGAATGTGGAAAATTCACCCTTCAGTCGGAGTTTGGAAAATGTCTTGTGTCATAATATACACACAGGTATATGATGGTGCACAGACAGGCAGTGATTGACACACAGGATGACCAGTGAACACACAGAACACAGCAGCCAATCACCAGACAGGACACGACCACTATAAAGCCAGAGGGCACTAGTTTTCCCGCTCTCTTGGGATCCAGCCTCTGAGACAGAGCCCGTGAGCAGCAACTAGAACATAGACCATGTGGTAGTAAGATGGTCTGGTCAGGTTAGCCTCAGGTCTCCAGTCAAGTCAGTATAGTGTCAACCCACAGTTGAAGTATGTATGATAGTTAAGAGTTCAATAAAATCGAGTTGCATTTCTTCAAGTGTTGGAAGCCTGTCTCTCTCACTGCTGCAGTAAACGCAGTACTCGCAGACCCGGCATACCTAACACATAGGGCGTCATTCTCCGACCCCCCGCCGGGTCGGAGAATGGCCGTTGGCAGCCGTGAATCCCGCCCCCGCCCCCACTGAAGTCTCCGAAGGGAGAAAAGTCGGCGGGGCGTTAATGGCGCCGCTGCCGCGGAGAATGTCACGGGTCTGCGCAAGGCAGCCGATTTTCGGCCTGCCGATATTCTCCCTTCCGGATGGGCTGAAGTCCCGTCGACGTGATGACCGTTCACGTCGACGTGAATCAAACCTCCTTTTCATCGGCGTGACCCGGTGCTCCAGGCTCACGCCGACCAGCGAGGAGGTGAGTGACGGCCTGGGGGGTTGGCTCTGGGCATGAAATGGCGTGGCCGCAGACTGATTGCGTGAGGAGAGGTGTGTCTCGGCTTGTGTGTGTGTGTGTGCGGCGGGGGGGGGGGGGGTGGTTAGAGTAGGCTGGGCTCCGGGGGAGTGCCGGGAGGGGGTCCGTGCTGGGGTGGAGGTTGGGGGTTGGAGGGGGTCCGTGCCGGGGTGGAGGTTGGGGGGGGGTCCGTGCTGGGGTGGAGGTTGGGGAGGGGGTCCGTGCTGGGGTGGAGGTTGGGGGTTGGGGGGGGTCCGTGCTGGGGTGGAGGTTGGGGAGGGGGTCCGTGCCGGGGTGGAGGTTGGGAAG